>NC_136538.1:13605302-14240302 GCF_910591455.1 Pholis gunnellus
AGATCAACTAATTGATTAATCGAGAGAATAATCAGCAGTTTATTCAATACTAAAACAATCAGTTGTAGCCTTACATTTTCACATTTAAAACTAAATCAATCACAACAACCATTTTGATAATCATTTATCAAGAAAAGATGGCAACATTTCTGGTTCAAGTTATAATGTCATTAATGTCATAATGATTAACTATCTATAAAGTTTGAAGACTTTTACATCTTATTGTCTGAACTAAAAGCAATCCTTGAGATTTCAGTCCTGGCTGATTTAAATTTATATTTGAGTGAAAACAAAGGAAATGTGCTCAGAGTTTAGCAGTCTGGAAAGTTGGGCTGTGTCCAACATTCCATAATAATATGCTATTTTTCAGAATAGTGTGCATAGTTCCATTTTTTTGTCTGTATAAAATGAAGAAAAACTGTAAAACAGCCTTTTTTCCGGCAATGTCGCCACAGACACCCATTTCTTAATACTGCAAATACATAAATAACGCAATACTTTCATCAGTGAGCCATAGGCTCATTCGCCGTTGTGTTGCCTTCTCCGGCAATAGATAGTAACCTAACAGACATTTATTTAAATGACAATCTTCAAGATTGCCACTAATTTAGACTAATCGTCAGTTGCAGCCTTACTTGTCGTTCCACAGCCATGGGAACCGTTTTATTGAGCTTTCACTGCAACATTTGATCTTTGATGTTATCAGTGTGCAGCTTCACCAACTATGAAAGAATAAGACAATAATCCTCATAAACAACATGCTGATTTTGTGTGTGTCACATCTTGAACGTCTTGAACTTCAGATGTCAAAGCCACACACACTGCTCTGTTGATAAGACAAGCTGCTGCTGCATTTAGTGACATCAACTAATAACGAAATCCAACACATACCATCTAATCAATGTGTACCAGGCGCCACGTGAGAATCTTCAAACATTTAAACACTTGTTTTATTGGTTACTTTATTAGTTCAACTTACTTATTTGCATAATTAAAAATTCCATTTCTTCTTGTTCATTATTTCCTTTCGGCCAAGTAAACAGCTTCAGTCAACTGTGCCCTCGCTGATTTGATCACAGGAAATTGTTTTCATTTTAATAATCAGAAACCAATTTCAGAGGCTTCCAACAGATTCACTGCAAGGCTGCTGCATGCCTTCACTGTGCACTGATGTTTGTTTACTGCAATCACTTCACAGCGCAAGAGATTTGTCAGTCAGACACACACACATCCTCTACACATAAACACAAACTCCTGTCTGTGACCTATATATATATATATATATATATATATATATATATAATTTGGCAATGCAGCAGCTCCTTCACCTCAGGATCCAAACAGACTGAGACTCTATTCTACCTCGTGGAGAAAACAACGTCGCCGTTTGTAAAATCCTTCCTTATATTAGCTATTACTAATAGATTCATTTCATTTAGAAATACACAGGAGTAAAAGAGAGTTGTTCTTTCTTCACTGCTGCCATTTCGGGACAATGCTTCCTCTGCGAGGCATTGTTGTACCGTGTACAACAAATTAAGATGAAAATCAGTCTTGCATTGTCTAGAGAGGTGGATTGTTTTTACAGATCTGTCCTTCAGCTTCCATCTGACCTGACTCACAAACTAAGAAGAATTGAGTGTATTTACATAAAATATGTGCAAACTGTACAGTTGGTGCAGTACCACAGTCTTGCTAGGATCCGAGTCTCATCTTCATTGTACTCCACACACATGCAAATATCAACGTCCGCATGTTGAACACTCAGCCCACGTATTCAAATACAAATGAAAAAAGGCACCAGGTAGAGTGCAAACCTCCGCCACTGCTGAACACTACACAGCAACCCAAAACAATTGATGAGTGTTCACTATTTGACTTTCTGACAAAACAACACTGGACTGAAACGCTCCTTGGCAGCAGACTAAAAATTCTCTGATGTCAAACTTTTTCCCCCAAACACACGCAGCATGATAGTAACGGATACGAAAGCGGTAACCATGTCACAGCAGAAATCCAATCAGTTGTTCTTTTAGGCCAACATTAAAGGATGAAAAATGTACGCTATATGTTTGTGAACACAAATAGAAAGTCAACGGAGGGAAAAGGTACGCACACACTCGGCCAAGGGCTCGGGTCCCGTCGCTGTGTGAGAGAGTGAGCAAGTTAAATGTGCGCATGAGAGCGTGTATGTGATGCAAGCAGGATGTAACCAAAGTTTCCTTTAACTCAGAGTGTCATGCTGGCTTCTTGTCCCACACCTTCCTGCATCAAAGGCGAGCAAAGAAGAACAGACGCATGAGATGATAGGGATGAGAGCCAAGCTGCAGAAAGAAAAACAGATGCAAAGCTTTTTCTATGATGGATAGCTTAACCTCTTTCTGTGACTTCTGCCGATTTTAGAATCACGCGGTACAAATACAGTTTTGCTCCATCCTCAAGGTCAATGTAACCGCAGCTTGGTAATAGATTTGAAAATAAAGATTTTCCTTGGTGGTTTTTTTTGAAGAACAGCACAAGCACAATATAAAAAGGTGAGGAAGCCTTTCTTGTACGAGACACACAAGCATAATATTTGATTAGAGAGCAGGACAACAACTTGTGCACTTTCTTTGTGACGGTTCTCCTGTGCCTTTGATTCAGCCCCTTCATAAAAGATAGTATTGTAGTGAACAAAGCTTGCCAAACTCTTTACAACTAGCTGGTCACAAATGAAGCTCTAGCGGAAGTTCAGTCAGGAAGACTATACTCTTGCATGCTTAGGCCCGTAGTTTGTTTCTCATACATCTGCCGTTCAATTCTCACGCATGCTCACTCCTTATTTCCTTGCGGTCATCGTTCGTGGTTGTCAATCATGATATCGGCTGTTTAGATCAGCTGGTCTCCTCTATCCAAACAAAACAATGACACCGCCTATCATCTTGCTGCTGTCTCTTTTAAATATGATTGTCTCTCTACCTTCAGTACGTTCATGCTGCTGTTACGCGCCCCTCCCCCTCCCCATCTCCGCCCAATCTTCGCAGATCCATCAGCTTCATCAGCTCGTCATTCTATCAGCCTCATCGTCAGCCACCACCATTGTCGGGACTCCACGGGGGGATTCATCTCGCCCCTGCTCAGGGCAGTCGCCCCTCCATTACAAATCTCCCTGTAGAGTCAAGACTTTATCATCACATGTCATCTGTTAATAATAAACAATTATCTTTTCTTCATCAAACGTGTCTCTCCTGATGGAATTGGAGGATACCTTCCAGCAAAATACGTCTGCCATTAATCCCTGACTTTCATTGAAGGTCACACCGCTCAGAATGAGTTGCAGCCACCTCACAAAGCCCACAAATAAAGACGCAAGTTAAGGTTTCTCTATTTTTCTGGGGTCAGTGCTTCTATGAGAGCAGGTTTTTGCCCTGGAGAGAAAGAGAGGTAGGTAATGGACCTTTGTACAAAAGAAGCCAGAGAACAAATGAATAGAGGAGCTGAATAATTTAATTTGGAGACCAGAAATGTCATCTCAATTAGACCGTGAGAGGAACTCAGCACCTCACATGCATACTCGTACACACACACACACACACACACTGAGTAGTATGTTGTGGGAAATAAGAGGTAACCTGAGTCGGAGGGATGGATGAAAACATGAAAAGAGAAAGAGACGGAGAGAGCCATCTGCCTCTTGCATTAGCGCATTAGGAACTGCAGACTGGCTTCAAGAGAGCAGTGCTTGAAGATAAAAAAAAACAAACCTCACAAGCTCATCTCTCTCAACCGAGCCCCACACACTAGCGCATGCATGAACACAGACACACACACTCACGTTGAGAGACCTGTGAAAGCATGTCCAGCCCTCCATTAACACGCCTCTGTTTGACAGCTCAGGAACCACATTTACACCATCTCAGTCTCTCTCCACCCCTCCCCGGCTTGCAGAGCTCGATGCAGTACATTTTAGGCAGAGGGATGAGAGAAGCAACAGAGGATGACTCCTCTGATTAATGCAACTTTCATCCCTACTCTAATCCCCGATTCAAGCACCTGTCAAAACAGGAGATTTCACATGCACTTGAGAAAACCTCCACTTATGTCACTGACACACACACACACACACACACACACACACACAGGAGGTGCATGAAGGCCACGGCATACTGGCTCAAGCAATATACCAAAAGACATGGGCCTAAGATTAAAGGCTTTGTACAGAGGAGATAACATGGATTCACATCTTGGGGCCACCGAGTTCACCCAGATGTCAAAACCAGCTGACTCTTTTAACCTGTGGCATCACTTTTACTTCTTTAAAACCTCCAAGGCATTCTCACTTCATGAATAAGTGTCGACACTTTTACTTCCACTAGTCCACGTCTCATTAACTGAACATTAACTGTTGTGTGTGCAGAATCCTGTTTAAGCACGGGGCAAATCACAGGCTCTGGGGCAGGTTGGTGGCAGGTTACGTTGGCTCCTTGGTGGAAAGGCACAGTAAACCTGAAGCATTCACAACCCAGCTGGCACATGGTCTAGATCAGAACTGGCCTAGCACAACATTTAGTTGTGTGGGTGAATCAGGGCCTGGCATCTCGACAAGCAATAGTGACGGGGACTACTGTGCTTTGTTGTATTTTTGTCGCCGATAATTGCCGATCATTGATGATCCCTGTGGGCAGATCCAGCAGTTGTCAGACTATTTATTTTTTACAACCGTCCCAAAAAATAATTTCAACTGCTCTGAAGTCAAATAAAAACAAATTGAAAATTATAGTGTCTTTTTTTTCTTCATAAAAACACACAATTCAAGGAAGTAAGAGATTGTATTTTTATGCATTAAAACAAATCTTGTCATTAGCAGTTTTAATGATGTATTGTGAGCTGCTTAGAGGTTTTGTAAACAGGTTATAATTCATCTATTTTGTAATAATGTGAAAACATCTTCAAACAACTGAATTTATTCAAGTTTCTAACCACAACTACCTTTTACGAGATCACATGTGAAGACATCATGATAACGTTTTAAGTTACCTTCGCCCAATACTCATTTTCACTGAACAGAACCTGAACGCATCATAATGTAACTTACTAATGCAACTCTTACTAATGTTAACCGATTTCTTAAACGTCGTGAAAAATCTAGTTCAGGTTTACCGAGTTTAAAACATTCTGAGTAAAACCCAGACACACACATCTGGAACATGAACTGATAAACTTTCGTCCCAGAGCAGCATTCTGGAAACAAAGTCTTGGACTGACAGATATTTCCCTCCCGAGGGCCACAGCATGGCTCAAAAGCACAGATGCAGAGATTTATTTATACGCTTGTTGTTTAAGATGGTTGCCGTAGGAAATTAAAAGCCAATAGACAATAGTAAAATGAGTTGCAATTCTTGTTAGGCTACTCAGCAGAGATGTGAGAGGAAAACTCATTTATTATTTGTAAAAACCCAGAAGTGATATTAATTTTGCATGCTACGGGTAATAAACAGAACGGTCACGTTACACAAAATATTGAAATCAAGGTTATGAGGCTGTCAAACCGCAACATTATACAGAATCTCAAAGAAACAAACGACAAAGTAGAATGAGCAGAACTTCTGTTCTCTGTGTTTTTTCCAGATTATGAGCTACAGCGAATGTCACACCATGTGAGGTGTTTCTCAGGGAGGGGGATGGAGAACAGAGGGGGGGATTTCAGGACTAAAACAAGCCCCCAGGCCTCTCCAGATGCCTCATCTGAATAAATGAGTCCTTTTAATCAATAAGTCATCTACCCTCTGTGAAGAGTACTGAGGCTACACAATCATCCAAGATAAATACACATCACATATACATGCTTGCATATAAAGATGTTGGCAGTCGTTAAAGAAATGCAGACTGACAAAATTGGAGACAACTGTTTTTATCGCGTCAAAGTCCCCCAAGATAAAGCAAGACCCTCTTCATATGAAATATAAAATTATAACACACTGTCAGATCCCTGCCCCCCCCCCCCCTTTTTTCATCCATTAAGAAAATGTATTACTGATAAATGTGTTGATGTTAGTGGTGAACCGAGGATTATACACAGTTTAACGGTAACCATCACAGTGTGAAATAGAGTTTTACTGACGATCGTCAGCCTGCATTATCATTTCCAGCTCCACTAGATTCCAGCTCCACTCTTTATTTAGCCGTTGCCATGGTGAATCGTAGTAGCGGATCCTAATTAGTAGCTTTTTTCATTCACCGCCCATGTGCTTAACTTAGAGAACACACTCAGAGTATCTCTGTCTGATCAGCTGTGCTGAAACCCAAAACTCAGAGTTACCCATCTTACCCAGTGTTACCAATACGAACCGCGACAGTTTCAGGGAAACCAGCACGCACATTACCAGGAACCTGAAACTGAAGCAGCTGAATTCAGCCATCATTCATTTTTATTATTTACACCTGTGCTTTTTCTACTTTCTGACATGTCATTATGTCTTCTGTGGGAAAGGTCTGTTTGACTGACAATTGCTACAGGCAGGATTTACAAACTAACACCAAAATAAACCAGGACAAGGTGTAAACATGTCGAGAATTATTAAAAAGACGTAGAAGTGATCCAGCTTTGTTCTAAATATAGTTGTGGTTGGTAGGTTTTTTTTTATATTTCTCTATTATTTCCAGTTTAAAAAAAATGGTTGTTTAAATGACGGCAAATGAAGCATCGTGTTCGTGTTAAATCATTGAAATGGATGTAAATTAATTAATGTAAACTATTTGAACCAGAATTGACCTTCACTTATATTCACCACAATTGTTTTTAATAAATACTATGACAACAAAAAAACATAGTGAAGAATTGTCCCTTCCACATCCGACTAATATTTTGTATCAAAATATATATTTTTTAATCACAATGATTAAGAAAACATGATTTACACTTTCAGTTGATTATATATTCAGCAACTTGAAAAAAAAATAGAAAAAACTGTGACTGTGGAGAATTAATATTCCAAGGTTTTTTTTCCAGTGTTTCAGTGTTATGCATCCATGAAACTGAACACAACTGATGCACATGGTTGAACCCCTTCAAAAGCACTTATAGTCCTCCATGTATCTCCTCATAATGCAGCAGCTCCATGACTTTCAAGCGTTTTTGCATTTCACTCACCTTCAGTTTGTCAGCTGGGATGGTGTCAAGTCTTTTTTTTTACCCGCTGCCATAGTGATATCGCCAATAGTGTGTAAGTGACAGCCGCCGGGGAAACAATGGAAAGAGATGGGGGGGGGGAAGAGATGTGGCAAAAGACAGACAGTTTGGAAAGAGGTGACGGGATGAGCTATTTCTCACTGTCTGTTCTTTCGCTTCGAATGGCCAACAGGTGCAACAGTGCGACTGTCCCAAAAGACGGGTACGGACACCGAGGAAATGGAAGCTTGTGTCAAAATGACAACTGTTCTCTTCTCCATTCTCATCGCTCCCTCACACCCCCCCCCCCCCCCCCCCCCCCCTCTCTGTGCTCAAAGAAAGCTCTTTATAGTCATGAATATTTCATTTTCATACTTCTGCAAAAGAGAAGTGTGCCGTTCCGCTGCTCTGCATACTAACGAGGCGCTCTTCCCTTTTTTGTGGGAAAAAAAAAAGAATCTCGTGAAGTAAATGGATGTGATGAGGAATGAGCATGAGAAATGGAGTACGGGAGAGAAGGCAGGGGAGCCTCATCACTGGAATCAAATTTGCGCTCTGTACCACTGATTGAACAACTTTGCAGCATTAATCTCACTTTATTGTAAAGGTTGCCCTGAGTGAAAGCCTTCCCCTGCCCAGGAGGGACGGAGAGTTTTAGATGAAAACTCACACCTCGTAAATCTCCAAGGCTAGTTTCAACAGTCTCGGCTTTGATTGGGAGCGTGCCCCGTCTGTGTCATGCCCAAGGACGCCGAGCTATCTCTTTTTGCTTCACTAAAATTCAGGGAGAGATTTAACTTTAAAAAACTAACTTTTGTGCGGAGTCTGCAGTGCATCAATCATGTGTCAGGATGAATGCGGCCTTAATATTAAGTAAATCCTTCCTTCAATCCACTTACAACTCAGTAGAAACCTGCTTCTCTTGGTCAATGTCATACCTTCACAAACTGAACAGGCCTCTATGTACAAATCTTTGAATGTAGGAGATTGCTGATAGGATTTCACATCTGTATTTGACCCCAATGCAATTCATTGTCAAATCTTTCTACTATTCACTATCATTTAAGATTCCCCCTCTAAATGATGTCCTTTTTTAAATTAGCTCGTAGTCCTTTTATCTCTAGGATCTGCCTCTTTTCCCTGTACACTTTTCTTGCAAAGAGCTCATCTTATTTCAGAAGTATTAGGAGTGTGATTCATAAAACATCCGGACCCCCCCCCCCCCCCCGTATGTGTGTGCGTGTGTCCGTCCAAGGAGAAGACCAGCATGGTGCTGCTGAGGCCGAAATCTGTCTCTTACTCTTAATTAAACCCTGGGCTCCAGTGGCCCTAACTTATTAAAGACCCAGAGTATATAACACCCACACGCACACATCTAACACACACACACACACACACACACACACACACACGGCCAGGCCGACGTACTCACACACTTCCTTTAAGCTCACAACATCCCACCTTTATGCTACGAATGATTTAATGCATCTCAATATTTCACCTTCTGCTGCTGCTTAGTGACCCACTTGCAGAGAAATAAATTATTTCCTGGACTCATTTAACATTTGCTCACAATATAAAAAAAGATTCTGCACGATGGTTACTTGGTGGAGTTTACAGTATTAACGAAATTTGTGCTTTGTACATAGCAAGAAAAAGAACGGAGACACAGAGTATGCAACAACCTTAACTTGTAGAACATTGCAAAATATGATTAAGGAGAAATTCAATGCTGTCTAGATGCATTTCCTCAACATTTGTCCACTGAACACTACACTGGTTTAGGTGAATGAAAGATTGTCATCACGGTTAAATAATACAAATATCTACGGTCACGTCTAGTAAGAGGCACAGTGACAAACCAGGATACCAAAGGCAAAAGCTTATCCACAGCTCCTACTTCTCCCATTAATTGATGAATGCCACCCTACTTCCTCTGAAAGCTAATGTTGCCATTTAGGTAAATCATTACTGCAGGAATACATATGGCCATAACGCATAGGAGACAGTTTTATTCAGAGCCCACTCCTTCATCCACCCACAGGAGATGTCCATAATGGATCTACTGCCGCACACTGTACATCAAATACATTTACCTTCTGGAGTAACAGTGAAACAACATGTCGTAATATCCTTATCATCAGTTGCAAAGCATTAATAAGTCAACATCGATTCCAACATTCAAAACACCTATTCCCACATGAACAGACAATGACTTGCACTTTCTCACTGCTATACTTGTTATTGTATTATTAAAACGACAAACTAAACCACAATCTTTCATAGCACGCTGTTCACACAGCTTTTCTGATATTATATTGATTACTAGTTTAATGCAAAGTAGCTCTCAAATTAACACTCAAATTATCCAACTAAATACTCAAACGCAACAAGATGAAAGCATATTCAATCTCATAGGGCCATCCCTGGGAAAGATAATGCAATACAATGAAATTACTGAAAGTGCCCACACACCGTAAGTATCCATATTCTATCCTTGAAACTACAACAAAATACACACACGCACAGAAACATACAACTAGAGCTGCCCTGATGTCCACTTCATCTCTGCAGGGTCCATGTTTCAGACCTAAATATAGGAGATGAGGTTGCCAACCACAGATCAAAAACACAAAGCCCCCACACACACACACACACACGCGCGTGTAACGTTTACCTGACACTGATAACGTTATGAAAATCCATGCTGTTTACCACCACACTACCACACAGTGCAAAAACACATCTAGTGATGCTTTAATTAAGGTTTTCATTTGAAGAATTAATTCAGCAGCAGCGGACCATCAAATGAAACTTCATCTATGCACACCAGTGAGTCAGTCACCATACATCTGTTGGCGACACCTCCGTCAAACCTGAATTACACTGACAACTGTGTGCACAGACAGCCAATTAGCATTAAGCATTAATCACAGAGACAAACCGACTTTTGCAAAGCTCATGAAAACCAGCAGCACACACTGACACGCTGTAACAGATGGAGCTGGCTCACCTTGGTTCAGTTGAAACTGTCGTCACGGGTTGACGTCACTCACAGTGCTACTGTTAACGTTTGCATTAAGCATCATCATCAGCTCGAGACTCGCGGGTTGCGGTTAAAGTTATCCCACCGCCTCGCCGTCACCATCCTCCTCAGCTGTTCTTGGTTGTTCATCAACCAGAACAATTTACGTGCTCGTTAATCTGCGTGTGCACCCTGGTGGTCAGAGTAACATAGGTTACGCGTTAATAATCAAATTAATAATGGCTGATTTCCATTTAGTTGCTTTGGCTAAATGGCTTACAGAACTGGGACATTTTGATAGAACAGAGCCTCTGTTAATGTAATGCGGAACACCTGTGCTTTTCCTACTATGTCAGTCAAAATGTCTGCTGATGTGAAACAAGCGAAGAGAGGTTTGAACCTGGTTTGAACAGACACGGCATGTATTTTGTGCTTTATTATCTGCCAGGATATGCATTCTGGGATGTGCAGCAGCTTGTGAGTTATAATGAAGCATATACTACATTAGGCAGTCCAATGTTATTTATAACACAGCACCTGTCTAAACCTTTTTACCAGCAGACATCTTAACTATAATGCACGTGACTATCATAGCAACCTCAGCTGTAATTAGTGAGTTACATGATTGCTGGGCTTTTACGCAGGCACTTAAATGTAATGGATTCTTGTCATTATAGTTGCCCACACCTGTGCTTTCCTTGCTGTGACAAGTGAAAATGTCTGCTGTGAAAAAAAGTCCACTCAAATTGATTAGTATTGAACAAGTTAAACTATGTAAACTACCACTAAATAGGTCAAACTACCACAATAAAGACTGAAACAAAAGTGTTTTAAACCCCCCATTCACTGCATCGTTCACTCAGCCAATAGGCTGACATTAACATTAATGCTAATACATTTGAAGGTCATTATGAAGCCATCCAAAACGCATGGCAATTAATCTTTACCAGTGCTTACAGAAACCACTCTCATTTTTCAGGAGATGCTTCTATATTTATAATTGCCTTTGAAAATAAACGTTGCCCCTTAATATTGACCCTCTGCTGGATGCCCTGTCATTCAGATATAGCCAGTGGTGGCTGTTCTGTGGAAGCAAATTTTGGTTTTTATTCATCGACAATGCAGAATAATTAATATAACAAAAACGGAGGCCTTCCTCTATGAGCAGGCTGAATTATTTTTAACAGTCCAACCTCATTAAACTAGTGAACAGAATCAGGTGCAGGCAATCATCATCAAAGAAACACTGTCATAAAGTAGGGCACATACATGAAGGTTCAAAGGAAAAGGTGTGCCAGTCTAGACAATCTGAATCACATGTTAATGTTAAAATAATATATTCATGTTTGTGAACACAAATTCCAATTTAAATTTAAATGTAATGTGTAACCCCTCCTGGGCTCATCAATAATAACCTCAGCTCGTTTATAAAAAACTAAAAAAACTCCAATCTCCATCCCAGGAATAACACAAACACATTTTAGTATTCATTAAACTTCTGACAGATTTGCAGGCTCTCTGTTGAATTCCACTTTCTCAATTTAAAATCAGTCGCCAGAGAGAGTCAGGCAGAGTGTCAAAGGCGGGAGAGGAGACGGAGAGGCAAGGGATGGGTCCACAGGGGAAATTGACAGACCCAAAGATGAATCATCTTTGCACCGAGAATGAATTGGCCATTTAGCTCCATGCGTGCTGTGCGTTGAGTGGGTATGTTGTTTGTGTATTCACGTCTGTGTGATTGTGTGTGTCATGCCAGCGCTAGAGGAGACAGCAGCGTTTGCCCTGTGACGAGGCCGTGCAGATTGGTGTGAAGTGAGAAGCCAGTTCGGATCTGTGTGGCAGCACTGTGCATGTCACATTGGATCTGATGGCACTGAGTAAAAGAGGAAACAGCGGGGCCGTCACATTTAATAGCCCCTCTGTTCTGCTGAAGACGATGGAGGGATGAGTCCAGCAGAAAACACACTCTGTCCACTAGGACAAACCAGAGGTTTGGACCTCCAGGGCTGCACACAAGGTGAAAGAGACCAAAGTCATACAAAATAGAGCTGTTGTGAGCAGTGGTGGAAAGTAACTAAGTACAGTTACTCAAGTAATGTACTGAAGCACGCTTTGAGGTGCTGGTACTTTGCTTGAGTATTTACTTTCGATTTTACTTCATACTTCCATAATTATTTTGCAGATTTTGCTGTCTCTAAAATACGATGATGAGTTTAAAGTAGTTACAATTTGCCAAACCAAATATGATAATATTTGTGTACTTTCACATACAGATCACCTCCATACACCTAACAATATTCTGCTTTGAAAATGAACTGGTCGAATGAGTTTTTCATACGATGAAAGAACTACACTCCTTCTCCCTCTTCCCAGAACTTGTGATTTGGCATCCATTTTTCATTTCAGGTTAAAATAAATGAGTTGAGAGATAAATGTATATATCCAGTATCTATTACAGTTCTCAACTGTCAAAAGTGCAAAGCTGGGGAATCATGACGCAATTATGTGAAATCTCACAGCTGTCAATCACACCTCTGACAGAGAGAAAAAGAGATTGAGTTGGAGTTAGAGGGAGAGATGAAAAGATGGAGAGACTGATCAAAGAAGCATAATGGAGGAGGCTAGCAGAGAGCATCAGTTGTTGTGTTTACTATTCAGACATGTACAGTGTGGAAAGTAACAGAATGTGAAGGTCTGAAATGAGGCAATGGCCCCTGCTGCAACGCAATCGCATGCTGGTGAAAAGAAACCACCCGCTCTGCCCTGCTGGTGTTATTGATCAGACTCAATCAAGACTCAAGATCACTCTGATAGTACAAACACGAACTGACATGAGCTGCAAATGCATTGTCCCTAAACTTTGTTTTATAAATGTCCTTCACATCTAAACTGTTCCTATTCTGCCCTCAAAGTTGTTGTGTTTGTTGTGTCCTCTTGTTTGCTGCTGGCTGCAGCCCTCTCTGTGAATACAGTTGTGAATAAATGGCTCCAGCTCCTGCCAGAGAGCTACTGACGAAAGAAAGTTGAGTATTTACATTTGTTTGCAGACCCGTGGTGATGCGTGCCCTCGTCCATCATTTGACACAGTTTCTTTTTCTGCCCAAAAGAAACCTCAGAGAAACCCCGGAGATTTAATTAATCTTCATTTACCGCCTGCTGGTTTGTGCCATATCCCCATCTCTCTTTCTCTCTGCAGCATCACCTCTCTCCCTCTCTGAGATTAAACCTCACGTGGAAAAACTTCCTGCAGAGTGAGGTTGACACGCTGTGCTCGTTGGTGTAAAAAAGAACCAGCCTGCGCACAATCACGCGTGAGCAAACCGGTGGATTCACATCACCGAGGCTGTGAATACGAGCCATGAGTGTGAAGCAGTCATTTAAACACACTTCTCTGGCAGATCCAATATAAGAAAAGGAGGACTTTGAGTGCTCAGAACAGGAGAGAAGCTAAACATGGGAGGAAGTTATTAGTCATTGCTAAACACAAATAGCACCTGTCATCTGAGTGCAAGGGTTTAGTCACAACATCAATATGCATTTAAGTCTCAGCGGCTTTGTTCTTCCCACCGCATTAACTATGAGGACAAGCAACAAGAGAACCAAATGCGAAAGTCACCCCAGTTCTTGTCACCTGACCTTTCACCCGCGCTTTTCTCACCACCACTTGAGAAACTAAAATATGAATCACATGTGATTCAGATCCTCAGGGTGCTCCCCTGCATCCATCGCTCTACCCTCTCGGCCTGTGGTTTCCGTCTCCAGTGCGGAACCAGACTGAATAATTGAACAGTGAGCAGAAGATTCATGAAAAGATTGGCTGCCAGAGCGCGCTCCGGGGGCCCGATGCTCAACACAAATCTCCAGAAACTGTGAGTGAAAGCAACAAACTCATCCATATTTACTGTCTCATCGCATCGCTCTGCGCTCGGGGAGGGAGAGGGCTGTGTGCTTCAATGTATGAAGGTACAGGTGATCTGAATTATATAATACGCCACGTTAGCTGTCCTGCTAAAGTTACCTTCTTAACTGGCTTCTCCATTACAAAAACATCAGTCTCTCTATTGGCCAGCACAGACAATTCACAGGTCAAGGACAAAACAGGTGCAGACTTCATTTGAAGTGAATGGGAGAAGGTGCATGGAAAACAATGCCAGCTTTATTCTTATTATTTGTGCCGCTGAGCGATGCAAAAAGAAAGCAGTGATTATGAGAGAGGGAATAAAAGGAAATTGGAAAGAAGAAGAAAAAGAAGGGACAGCGCGTAGAGAGAGGGAAAACATCTTGCCACCCATTTGCTGATATATTTGTTCCCCTCCTTCAGCCCCTCTCTCTCCTCCCCTCTGTTTATACCCCATGATCAAAGTTTGGCCCCCCGAGTCTAATCCGCAAATAGCGTGCAAAGCTACAGTATGTGTGGAAAGCACATTTTAAAAGCACTGAGCTTCAGCATGTTTCTTCTAAAGATTCGTAGAGTTTAATGAACCACAGTCAGATAACTAAATCATTCACACACATACACTTTCAGTATATTTAGAGCAGATCTGGTGTGAAATGCCACAGTAATGGAAAGGTGTCATGACAGAAATTCAAGAGGGACATATGGTCAGAGAGAGAGAGAGAAGTGGGAGCGTTGATACCGTCATTTGATATTTTGGCTTTGAATCTGAGAATGTGAAGTCAGTCAGAGTCACTGCCAAAGTTTAAAGCTTATGACATGTGTGTGTATGTTTCTCACTTTGTGACATTGTAAAACATCTTGAAATAGGTCACACTTCTGTGTTTCTATGCAGAAATATAAGAAGGAACAGAATCAGCCACAGACTTTATTCAGACCAGTATAATGGTTGGAAAGCAAATTATAATGAGAAACTGGAGGAACCCAGATGAGCCGTCTTTTCAGGAAGTTCACAGTGTTGGCAAATGAACAAATAACTTCTAGCTCGAAGGACAGGACTGAGAAAATGGGAAGTCCTTGAATTACAGTGTTAATGTGGACAGATGTTGAAGTAAATGGAGTTAATGGTGCAGATTAATGTGGGAACATTATAGTATTAATATAATGTTTCTATATAAATTCAATAAAATATAAATAAAAAAAAAAGAAAACAGAATAGGTATATATTTGGGTTCAGGTAGTCGGAAACAAAGGTAATCATCATTGACAATCTGGCAAAGTGTGGACTAGTTCATAGACTGCCAGGCTGATTGGGGAAATGAGGAGCAGGTGTGTATTTTGGCGTGGAAATTCAGGTGATTGAAAAGGCGGAAAAGGGGTTTCTGCAGGGCAGGAGGGAGTGGCTGAATCTGAAGTGACAGAGGACTGGGACAGGTGAGAACGTCTGAGGGCATCTGGTGGACGGATAGAGAATGGCCATGCAGGCGGCTGGGGAAGTGGAGGGTCTGAGGGCTTTTGAGTGACAGTCAGTACAAATTTAAACTTAAGAAAATGTACTTGCTGTTTGTTTCTATAAAGGGCGACTTGAACTCATCTGACAGCACTGTGGGGCCGCACCGGACAAAAAACAGTGCTGCTTTAAATGATTTATTCACAGAGCATACAAATCTTATATATTTTTAATTTTCCTAATTTGAAGACCAACCATCGGTGAGTGAGCATGTTCCCTGATGCTCAGGCTGACTGGCACTGAATTATAGTTTATAGTCACGTTATATCAATTATTTAAAGAGCACAAACTCCTCTCACTTCATTCCATTTTCTTTTCTTTTTGTGAAGCAATGTGTGAAAATCAACACTTATGAAGTCCTAAGTAAACTTGCCATTTTGACTAATTAATGCAACATTTCTGTAATTGTGCTCTGCTCATCAGCCGCCTACTTGTTACTGCCATCATTCGCACACTATTGTGTTTCAGGGCAATTCAAAAACATTCAATAACCATCACAAAATAGTCTCTTTGTCTGTGTTGACAGGCTGAATTGAACGTAATTGAATTTTTACATCTCTCCGATTGGGAAATCTGTTTACGTTTCAGAAGTAAAAGTAATTCAAGCGCCGTTTGAAATGAGGCCGTAGTTATTACTTGAGTTGGTCTCAACACAATCAAAATGAATGTTCATAATAAACCCAAATAAACGCTGCAAACCTCCTTGTGTGGAGAAGCTGATAACTGCTTCTGGTGAAAATCTGCTAACCCTTGAAATGACTGTGAGATGACCCCTCCAATCCCTTCAGTCCTCATCTCACTGAACATCTCCTGCTAATGTCCTATAGGCCTATATGATATCTGACTCTAATAATTGATTTATGCAGCTCACTAAGAGCTACAGAATAATAAAGTAGTTGTCATAATTAATGCAGGGATACATTAGAGTCATCTTTAAGTATCAAACTTGAACATGGCCTACTCTCTTTCCAAATGATTCTCTAAATTACTGATAAAAAAACAAACAACAGCAGACTTTCTAACAAGGCTGCGGACTTCAGTTCCAGCCCTTTTCTGTCAGTCATTTATTACACTGGACACTTTTTTCTCTTCGTAACAGATCAGACCACTCACAAACAATTACATGTATCGCATGTGACATTCTGCCAACCTGGGCCATTTACTGTTGTTTAAAAGCCATTTTTAGCACCAAACACCCACTTGTCTTCTACACTGCATCTCAAATAAGTTATCGTTCTCAAAGTGACAATGCCTGCAGGGAACCGTGCTCAGACATATTTGCGTTTGTAGCATTTGAATTAGCCCCTTTGAAGAGAGTAATGTGAATGCAAAGTGATGGCGAAGGAGAAGTTGGCAAAGGTGCAGGCTTTCATCTGCCACACATGTTCTTTGTGTCCTCACATCGGATCGGGGAGGGTTGCAGGCCTTCAGGGGTCTTTTTCCATTAAGGATCTCATTCGTTTTAGCCCTCCATCACGTCCTCCTTAGGAGCTACAGGCCGACTTCAAAGCTGCTGGTGGAAACCGTCTTAACTGGGTTCTATTCTTGGGCCTCTAAGTGCTGGCTTAGCTTGTTATAGAAAACACACTCACACTTAAATATTTGCTCTTGTTCTTATTTCTGTAATTAGTAAGAAGTCTGTACATGACAAGCAGAAGGTTCACTGTTAGGTAGCTACCCTGCATGTATTGAATTTACTTCTTAGGACACAGCTATTAGCAGCTCTATGTGGCTATACTCCCACCACATGTTTAAACGTCCAGACTTGCCTATGTGTTAGTTTTGCCCATGTAAATACGCTATTTCAGTGGCACATCTAAGAGCTGTAGCTCTGGAGTATACTATGGAGAGATTATAAAATGACAATGATGCCGTTAATCTTTTTTCTTTGTTCTTTTTCTATTTTTTCTTTCTTTTATGTTTGTCTCTGTCTAATGTGTCAGTGACTTTGATGTAAATACCAGGGTGGGGATGTTTAAAAATGACAAAAGAAATATCTGATGTATTGGTCCCGTGCTCTGTCTGATGGTGTACAGAAATACTGTCAGAGGAGAGGGGAGATAAATGAAAAACAAAATTCCCAGAGAAACTGCTTTATATGGTAGCTACTTTATCATTTTACCATAAAAATGTATCCCATAAAAGGAAAAAGAAGCAATGAAAATGAGCCACCCCTCTCACCCCATCACTTGAGTCTGCCGGTAAGCACTTTCAGTTTCAACTATTCAACTCCACTTTCCCCTCTGAAAAATACCTAAATCATCATACCAACTGAACCACTGCAGAGCTATTTTGTACTCACAAGAGTTCATGTTTATGTTTGGATGAATTTGTGTCACTTGGTGCATGGCATGCAAGCATCCACACACTGCATGTGTGTTGCAAAGTGTCCCCATCGCTGAGGATTTGTTGCTGCGACAGACTCTGTGAAACTCAAAAAGGTCACTGAGCAAACTGCCGCCCAGTGTTATGCGGTGTCCTGTCACATGTTTAACAGGTATCATCAGGAAAACAAAGCTGAAGGAAGGCTGAACTGTCTTATATAGCATAAGGGTGTGAGCTGCATGATTTTAAATCTGTGCACCCGCGCATGTTACTGCATGCGTGCTAGCAAAGGCACCGAGCCTGCATGCCACTTTCTTCATTAACTCCAGGTTACTCTGTGTATACTGTGTCACTTGCTCTGAGGTCTGTTTCGAAATGAATTATTCAGATGTGCTTTCCCTCTTAGTTCCAACCCAGTGGTACATGTTAATGTGAAATTAGTCCCACTTTACCCTGCTGATCTTTATGTGCACATGCTGTTATTGCATATCACAATAAACCAGCTCCTGCAACCAGATCTCTGAATAAATCAAGGTTGCATCATCTCAAGTTGTGTGAGTTGATGGGATGCGAGCGAGTTTTCTGCTGATGTCGTGAGAAACTATTAGTGCCGGCTCGCAGTTAAGTACATTAACTATTTACTTCTCCATGTTTGAAGTTACCACAACATCATGCACTCTGTTATTTTACTAAGACCAATTCTCCTCTGTTTAAAACAATGGCAAGTACAGTCTGCACACCGACAAGCTGACCGAGTGCCTCTTTTTAAATCTAAAGGTGGTGAGGCTCAGTGATTGTGGGTTTGTTCTGCCATATGCCAGCTTGAGCCGTCCCATCCATGAATCATATATATTAAAACCCTGCCTTTTTTTGTGCTCCCATTATATGATTTCATCTGTTACTTTTGTAATAGAAGGATTTACTTAAAATTAAATCGTTTTTTTCAATAGCTACTGTGCTTTCATTTACTCCATTTAATGATTGTTATAATGATTAAAAATATAAACAGTGCTACTACGGGTGTGCAATGCATTTTTCGGCCGTCTGTGCTTTGAGAAAATGAAGCTCTAATCTTGAAAGTGTACAAGCTGGAGAGGCTGATCAGCTCAAATGCAAATAAAGTGGCTTGGTATTCTCGGTGACCTCAGCAGCATAGGGCTCTACGGCAAAGGAGTCCTAGAGCCAAAAGTGTGCCACATTAAGACTGGAGATGATGCTAACTGAGTCACATGATTCATGTGGAGCCCAAGCTGCCCCACATGTACAAAATGGACCCCATAGGAAAGGTATTCCAGCAGACAAAGGTGCCGCTCAAACACCTGTTCTGGTTTTTGAAAGTGTGTTGTGACCACTGGTGGCATGTCAGGTGGGATATACAAACAGTCTGGGATTTTCAATACATTAATGTTTCTTACAAAAGATATAACTTTTAGCCAGAAGAGAATGTCAGGCATGTCATTTATATTGGCTCTTGGTGTGCACACTAAGGTTTACAGGACTTGTCTGGTCAGATGTGGATGTCAAAAAAGCAGAGCATCTCTTCACAACAGATATGTTTCTCGCCATCTTTACCACCAGTGAGTCAATGTGTCTTGACCATGACAGTTCACTAACTTAAGTTACACCAAGAAGGTTTATTTCCTCTACTTGCTCAACAGCAACATTGTTAAGAAACAGATTCAGCCGACGTCTGGGGCTTGAGGAGTGATTTGTTCATGCTTTTGATTTTAGTGTTCAAGACAAGTCTGTTATTAGTGAATCATTCAAATACTGTTTTGAGCTCTTTATTAAGGGTTGCAGTGATTTGCTTTACTATTGGTGTAGACATATAGTGTGTTGAATCATCTGCATATCTCACACTCTACAAGTCTGGGTAAAGCAGCACCAGAAAGCGTTGAGTCACGCACAGACGAGAACGGGATCAGGCCCGTTACAACCGACGAGCTAAACTGGCACCACTGCTTCCAGGCGAGCGGGTGCTCATTCGGAACTTCCGCAGGAGGGCCAAAGGACAGTTGACCCCGAGATGGACCCCAGAGCCCTTTGTGGTGGTGACTCAGCTGATGGAGGGCCACCCAGTTTATGTCCTTCAGCCAGAGGGTAAGGACGCACCAACAGGCACAGTGCATCGCAATAATCTCCGACTGTGCCCTTTAAATGATGTCACACAAGAGTGTGAGGTTCTTGTTTTATACCAGCAATAAAAGGTAATTCGACTGTTAAAAAAATGAAGCACCACGGGAGGACTTTAAATAATTTATTAAAAGTAATACTTTAGTTTTTTTAAACAACGGTCTAAAGCTAAAATAAAAGAGAGCCATTTAAGAAATGATAAAACTCAATAGATAAAACAAAGGTTTAGAAAATGTGTATTAAAATGGCAGAAACCACTAACATGATGTACCCAGGTAGATAAAAAGAGTTAATTAAGTAACGCACTAATGACTGTCCTTATAATTACGTTACTGGACTCCAAATGTCTCTACTGGGTCATAAAATGCTTCAGAAAGGAGAGTGTTCTACTTATGTGCTGCCTCCGCGTCACGTCCGACTCGTCCACGGCTGTCCATCCGGTACCTCGTCTCGGGTCTTATTTCCACTCTGCCGTCCATAAACTTTCCCAGTAGAACAGCTTTAACTCCGCGGCCCAAACTCTGTGGTGTGTGGGGCTCTCGGATCCTCCGGACACCCTCGTGTCTCTCCTCCCTGTCTGTTCCATGTCTGTTTCTTCTCCCGCACATGTCCCAAATCAACCTTGAGCCACAATCCAAATCAATATGAAATGTCAAAAAAACAAATACATGCAATGATAACTCCAAATATAAAACTACTAGAACCATGCACACACACACACACACACACACACACACACACACACACACACATCAAAACCAATTTATACCAAAATGTAAAATACATAACTATGGATATAACCCAAACGGAGTAATCAATTAAAACATGCACATATTGGGAGCAAATTAATAAAAACAGAATGTCCCACCTTGACACACACATGCTTCTTTAACAGCAACTAGAAAATCTTATACAAAAATAGAGAAGAACAGTGATCCAAGCAAGGAACCCTGGGAATCCCACATTCTCTGTCATACATTTGAAAAGCTATTGTTAAAGAGGAACATCTGTGTTCTATTAGTTACATTTAGTCTCCATCATCTTGCTTATAACGGGTAACAAGCTGATTAGTCTGCTAATCAGTAAATGTAGCATGGGCCTCATCGGGTGGAGGAATTACCATAGCCTCGTTCCAGGGAAGAAAAAGATCTCCTGGAAGTAGCTGTGGGAAATGCACAGCCACTTTCACCATCAAGGCTGCCTATGGTGTCTTGCCATCTCCCAAGAATCTCAGCCAGTGGTACGGAGAATAGCCCACCTGCTCCCTCTGCCCTACACCAGGAACACTAAAACGCGTCGGTGGCTCACTCAAGGCAGATACACCTGGCAGGACAACCATGTGCTACGGTGTCTTGCAGCTGTGCTGAGAAGTCGGCGGATGAAAACAAACGCCCTTCCTCCGCCTTTATCCTGATGTCTGACAGCTGAATTTCCTCCCCCAGAAGGTGAGGGTCACACCAGACTCATCACATCAAGTCATAATGAGGATGCAGAGATCGTGTCAACCAACCTCAGTACAGACCTTGTCCTATGGTCGGCCTCTCTCCATCTCGTTTACACCATCAGGTTTACAGTGCCCTGGGAGGATGCAGTGCTGTAGGCCTACAAGCACAAGAAACTGAGGTACACTGAGCTAGCAGCCGATGCTCAATGTTCTTCTTACATGATCAGAAAAGACGATTACTAAAAGGAACAACTGCATCTCTAATGTGGGTTCAGAAAAGGTACAAAGAGCAAAGCAGTGACACAACCACCTGACACGTGACCCTGCATATTTGGCCTGCCGCTGCGAATGGTTCATGCTGCTGGTGTGGGCAACATAACGTAAAATAATGTGACGTGAAGTTGACTCTACGTGTTTCTCCGCAGCCCAGGAGGCAGCAAGGCATGAAGGCAGACGGAACAGTCTCAGATGTGGAAAGCAGTTTGACCTTGTGCATACATATCAAAGGCACCAGGGTTGCAGTATCAGTTTAATTTCATGACCAATGCTACAATTTCAGCTTGAAGTCTTGTTTTCATAGCCTCAAGGAAATGATTTTTTCTTCAACGTCAATAGAGCAGTTTTCATTTCTAAAGAGTTTTTCTACCTAAGTCCCTTTTAAATTGAGTAAACTGAAAAGGTGCTGGCCCTGGTTCAGCAGGACTCTCTTGTTGAATCATGTTTGATGTTTTGCCTTCACCTCAAAAGGGGAGCAGGGAGGCAGTGTTTTGAAACTACAGAAGCAAGCGAGAGCCCGGGTTGTATAGTACTGAGAATAAGAACAAAGGCACACAATGACACAGAGGAAGGAATAACAATGAGTGCCGCAGTGTTGTGTGATTCTAGAGTAGCACAGGGGTTGTGTGCGTGTGCGGGTTTGGGATTATTATCAGAGCACGAGGAGCATGTACTGTATATATCATTTCACTAATTACTGTTCCACGCTCTAATTACAATGCAGCAGGGACACATTCAACTCTCAGATCCTTGCTCGTGTAAAATCTCCATACGGCTTCCGTTGTCAATCATACACAATCACAGACATAATCACAGAAAACCCAGAAAGAAAAGCTGGTTTCTTCTTCCCCCAGTCTTTCTTTTGGATATCAGATCTGCTCCCCGTGTTCTCCGTACAGCTGTCACTCCTCTCTTTCTTCATATTTTGTCATCTTTACCTCGACTCACCCGTACTGAGATGTCTGGAAATCAGTACCAAAAAATGAGAAAAGGACATAAAACACATACATCATAAAAAGTTACTATCTCTCAAAATGGCAGTTATTTGGCTGATTTAGGAGACAGGCCGCAGGATAAATTGAATACTTGATCAACGAAAGAAGGATTTAATCAAGATGCAAAGTAAATGTTAAGTTGATGGTCCACTGCAGTTTTTGAGGGATAAACTGTAACAGCCAGCTTCAATCATATTCTGAAGAAGCTGACATGAGGGACGTGATGCTGCAGACATTTGTCATAACAAACACCAAAAAAGATCCAAATAGAAATGCATATATTTCACTGCACAAGCCCTGAAGAAAGCCTGGATAACTCACTTTATACTCCTGTATTAATAGGTGTGGACGGGAAAAGGGCAGAGCACAACCTGCAAATACTTTGTTTGGTTTTGGTCAAAATGGCAAAATGACCACAAAGGCCTGAACTGGACACAGAGTGTCAGAAATGCATTTTGCCATTTACAAAAACCATTGCACAGAAATTTCAGTTTTCATTAACTACTAAATTGGCCTCATAATTTTAGCAGCATGAAGAAACTCATTTATATGCACATAACTTAGAAAAGTGCTAAGATGTGCATGTTGCCTGAAAGGCAACAGTGTACCACAAAGGAATCTCAGTTTGCCACCACGCTGCTGTTGTACACAGAACTATAATAGCTACAAGTACAGAAGTCAGCATGATTAGATTCGCTCTGCAACTCTGTGATAATTTAACCTAGATTTACATGCTGCTTTTTCTCTATTCAGTGTGACTCAATGCAAAGTTTTGATTTCATTCTACAACTAACCAATAGAGTGAATATTACGAAGAACATGTCTGAAGGCGGTGATTCTCCGAGGTGGTAGTCCACTATTACCTCATCAGGATGAACTGAGGTTTACTGAACAATGAACTGATTAATGGGATAAGAGAGAAAAATAGTTCTTATACTTACTCAAATATGTGCTTTATTGTGAAATACTAGATCATTTCACCTCTTTGGGCCTCAAACTAACTGAGAAGACAAGAGGGCTTTTGACTGGAAGTGGAAATGCTAACAACTCAGTCACGTCCAAGTCTAACAAGGGACCCTGAGTACGCATGTGTCATCGTTAACACTGCATTGTGAGCTTATATGTTTTGGTTAATGTCAAATCTTAATTTAGTGACTATAGCTGCCAAATATATGTAGACGAGTAACTAATATTTCCCACTAAAATGCAGTTGAGTCAAGTAGCATAATATGGATATTCTCAAGAGAAGCACCTCAGAGTTTCCACCACTGAACAGTGAAGAATGAGCTGAGGCACAATGAAAACCACTTTTCCAGCTACAACTACATTACTGCTGGATCATCATTCCACATCTATAGTCAAAAGATTTACTGTTGAAAAGTTAAGATAAACTATATGAGGTGAAATGAGCTTACTTTACACAATAAGGGGAAGCTCAGCGCTTTGAGGATTACCTCTAGCCAATCTGCTGCTTTCTCTGCACTGAGGGAGTCTGCTGAGGTTTCAGGACCTTGTAAAGCTGCCCTACAGATGCCTTAGTTTGCCATTGCACCAGTCTGGCACTGCTGAGTAGATCCAGAATACACAGAAAGGACTTTGTCTCCCAGATTGCCTGTGAATCACTTTGCATCACCCAGGAGGAGATGGAGGAAACTGAACATATGGTGGACGCGAGGTAATCCTAGCCCAAATATGCAACTTCACACGTCAATCTGAAAGATAATGATCTACTCAGTAGTGCTTCCTCGTTTCTGTTCTTGCTTTCCTGACTGGGCAGGAAGAAGAATGGATAAAGTAACATTTATATTGCATGTACAGGTCAGACTTGTTGAAATAAACCAAAACAGCTTCTGAACCTTAAGTGGACAGACGACAGGTCCGTACATTCTAATAAGTTGTTCAGTTATAATGCCGCCTGATGGTTTGGACATTAGCAGTGGGGATGAAAGCTTTAAAATATTTCTAGACATCATAAGGTATTCAGGTGATTTGGTAAAACTGTCAGAAGTTAAACAAGCAAGGATCAACAAGATCACCTGTGTGTCTGTTAAAATGAATCTGCATTTAAGCTCACAATAACTCTGATTAGTATACCTTTCCGTGGGAAAGTCTGTGCTATGCATCTCGAGTATGAATCTTCCCTGACTCAGTGTAGTGGTTTGCTTTCCCAAAACAAAACCTTTTGTGCCATCTAGTGACCACAAGACCAGTTATACACGATAGCACTATTACTAGACGAGACCACTGGAGGGCAGCCTTTGTCTCTAACGCAACACTACCTGCTGTTACTCAGCAGTCCTCTCCTTTTTCCTTTTTTGCAAAGTGTAATTTCTTAGGGCATCTTTGAGGGAGAAGCAGCTGGAAACGGATGGGAAAAATGAAATGTGTAAAGCTCTTCTATCCATCAAAAACAGCTAATGAGGTGCCCTAGAGCAAGGCACTTAACAGCCAACTGGTCCAGTGGAGCTGCTCAGTGGTTAAAAGTGGCGGACTGTGGTGCAAGCTGCAGGTCCTGGCTGTGAATGTGCGTAACTGGTTTGTAAAGATGCAGGAGAACAGTGCAAATGAGCAACCAAAAACAACAGACTGATGAATGCCTTACTTAAACTATAGAACTAGATGTTTATTTTTAAAGACTGCATTTAGCCATTTCAGTAAACATATGCTGAGGCATTTTCATTACTTTGTGAAACTATTTTACAGATTTAAAAAGTCAGTGTTATAACTTCATTTAAAAAAAAAAAACAAGACAAACAATCCAAAGAGTCACTTCTTTATTACCACATATTTAAAAATGACACAAACAGTATTCACAAAAATCTTCCAGAAGTCTGATAAGTTTGATGACATACAGTCTTTTCATGGGAAAAGTAGGTTTTCACACTTCACACCATGAACATTTTAACGTTACTTTTTCAAGTATCCCTAGACAGCGAGGGTCTATTTATTATTATTGGTCTCTTTTAACCGCCTGACACTTCACTTTCAATATCTATAAACCAGTGACTGTCAGAGATTACCCGTAGATGTTGAATCCTTAAGTTTGAGTCAACATCTCTGAATGTGCAGTAAATGGACATGCATTTCTACATCTCATGTCACCTCACATTGCTCCCATTGCACTCGTACCCGATTATACTGTTGCGTAACCACACAGATAACTAGGGACATACAGTAGCTGGTAGAATGGTTGAGAAGTTCATCCACAGTGCAGGCATACATATTAGAACATCGGTTCTCTCAGCATAATAGGTCAGAGGAAGATGGGGCCATTTCTATAGTGACTTTTTGCCTCATTAATCTTATTCACTTTCTGATTTAAACCACTGAACTACAATACTACTTAAAGCAACAGTGTG
Organism: Pholis gunnellus; assembly: GCF_910591455.1. Taxonomy (NCBI): domain Eukaryota; kingdom Metazoa; phylum Chordata; class Actinopteri; order Perciformes; family Pholidae; genus Pholis; species Pholis gunnellus. The sequence goes on from NC_136538.1 coordinate 13,631,412, forward strand.
TAGCATTTAGAGGAATCTATTGGCAGAAATGGATTATAATACTAATAAGCATTTTCTTAAAAGTGTGTAATAATCAACCGAAAATTGAAAAGAATCTGTGTTTTTGCTACCTTAAACGTAGCTGTTTTTTAAATCTAAATAGGGGGTCGTCTTCACAGTGTACGCCATGTTTGTACAGGAGCCCATAAGGGACAAACCAAACACTGGCTCTAGATAGGGTCATTCACATTGGCCACCGTATTTTTCCTGTTCTCTTAGCACACGGGAGAAGTTCCAGTTGGTTGCAATCTGCAACCTCACCGCTAGACATCACCAAATCCTTCACGCCCCACCTTTGACAGTCACGTCACTGTCCATACTTAGCAGTGTGCATGATTAGTGCGAGTGGTGGGATGAATTTATGAAAACACATAAGGCAGTTAATGAGAAGGTAACCACAACATAAAGTTGTGAGATAACAGGAGTCATTGAGTGTTTTGTGCTGCCTCCATTATTCAGGTGGAGATGTGTCTGCAACAAGTAACAGTGCCGTGTCAGCATACTGCCATCAGATCAGTGCCAGATCAGACAGACATTACGGCATCATAAGAAACTGTTCAACCTGCAATACAATTTCAATTGTAACTGTTGCTTTTCCCAGAAGGGAATTCAACCTAGCTCCAGTTTGTAACACACCCAAGCATGATTAAGGACAGGTGAGCAGGCTGTGCAGACTGAGGTGCTGGTCCGCTCTCGCACGAACAGTCTTTAAGTCAGTTTTGCATCTCAGAGGTTTTGGTCAAGTCAGTGGAGTATTCTGTGGAGGTATCTCTCCTGGTTGTTCTCTCCTCCTCTCCTCAGTCCTGAGCTGGTTCTGACTGGTCTCTCCGAAGTCCCTGCAGGGCCCTGGCTCTCAGTTAGTACCCCTGTGGCCCCTGTATCTCTTCCTGTTGTCCCTATGGAGGTGTGTCGGCGTGTCTCTGGACTGCTGTGTGCTCCTCCGGCCTCAGAAACACTCTCCTCCCCGGGATCCTTCCCCTGGCTGCTTGGCGAGCTCTCTCCGATCCTGAACATAAATGTTGTTGAAAACAATATGGATGCCACGTAATATAAAAAAAAGTCACTATGGTGAATGATCTGAATGTCTATGAAATCAAAATCACACCAGCAGTTTTGCTACCTGAGGTGATTGAAGGCTCGTAGCCAGTGTGAGCCCAACACCTCTCTCCCGTTGGCCCTTAGTCCTCTCCGGTGACTTCGGGTCCTCAGTCCTTTCAAAGCCTGAGCCAGTTCAGCCTCATCTCCTTGGCCCCAAACCAGCTGGGCCCTCTGCTCCGCATCTTGATCCCCCGCTGCACTGAATAGTCTCTGTAGCTGCCACAGATTCACATCGCTGAAAATGTTCGCAGAGCCAGCCTTCCTACTCCTCCTCCCAGTCAGCCGCCACAGCGAGGAGGGGCCCGCCACCATGGAGGAAGGAGGGGAGGCGGGTTTGGTATCCATCCGGAGCAACACAGGAAAAGGTGGCATACACTGGCTCTACTCTGTGGAGAAGTCGGTAAGAGTTTCCACTCATTGGGATGTGTTGGCAAAGAGAAAGACGCTTCAATGTAAACAACAGAACTTAACAGTACATGAGTGCAGACTGCGTCACAACACCGCTGAGCTGCAAGTCTTCTGCTCTGATTTTCTAATCCTACTTTAAGAAGAGAGCTGTGCTTTAAAGCCCATTAGACTGCAGATGGCAACTTTATCTTTCTTTACTCACATATGGTTTTAGGTGGGACACTAACAGATAGCTGAGGGACCAAGATCATGGCTGCATGTAAATCAGTGGCCTCACCACTAAAACAACTTTCTTTCAGCTTGACAAAATAATCGTAAGTAAAAGGTCCACTTGCTAGCGTTCTCCAGAGCTTTCAACAGCAGATTATGGAGTTAACGCAGATTTACTCCTCTGAAGAAGGCCAGGAGTTGAGATCATTCTGTCAAACTTACTATTTACTAAAGTCAGAAATTAAGATTCACATTCTTTTTTAGTTAGCTTTATTCGGCAGGTTTCAAACCTCTTACTTTACTCATCATTTACTATCAGTCCTGTATATTTCACATTTCAGTAGACAGTAGAGAGGACAACAATATACCACATCACAAAACAACTAATGAGCAAAAATGATAATTTTCCTGAGCCACCTGATGGGTATTGTTTAAATTTGACCTTTCTCTATATGGAAGGATATGTTGGTTATAATGTAGCCTATGATATATATTGGATATGTCAAATACATAAATAACTCCAATACTAAATCTACTAAACAGTCAGGGAGTTAGTTGAGGTCATAAATCATCATAATTGTGGGATGCAGCTCTAAAAATCCAAAAAAACTTACACATTCATAGACCTACTTTAACCACGCGCTACTTGTCTAATGTTTGCATAACAAAAACACAATGGTGCACAGATACCAGATCCCTTGCATAGTTGGGAATAAAATACGAAGTCTCTGTCAAAGGAAAGTATGAAATCGCCTTTGAATGAGACCTATTCGTAGCCCTGGACGCACTGTACTGTCTGTGCTGGGTTTTATTATGCTGTAGGTTAAAGGCAGTAAACAAGAATCCCGTGAGAGTCATGAGGAAAATAAAAAAGGACTTCTGCTTACCCAAAGATTAACTGATGTGTTCAGTGCGCTTTGCTCCTACAGCATCTGCTCCGCTGCTTCTCTTTTATGAAATATTCCACAACACTGAAAGGTAGCGCAGGTCAGTCAGTTTCACCTGCAGACAATTTCTGTCCTTGAGCCGACGGTCAATCACAAATCAATGTCGTCAGGCGACCAATGAGGGTCGAGAGATCCTCTGATCCCTCCTGTCTGGGTTCGGAAACAGATTTTTTTTTCGACCAATCACAGGTTTGGGCGAGGAAGGGAGGGAGGGAGGTGGTGTTGGGCTCCGCCTCCTGGCCACGTAGGGTGTGTTTGCTGAAATCCATTGACGTCAATGAGCCGCTGGCTGGCATAAGAAGCGTCTGTCAATTATGTGAGAGGGAAGTAACATGTAAGCATCCTGCGTAGAGTCAAACAGGATGACGAATGGGCTCCTAAAAAAACACTGCTTCTTTGTTGTGTTGTTTGTCCAGTGGACAAAGAAAGATATTATATTATATTATATCAGATTATATTGTATAATACTCATAGTATACATACGAATCTATTTGTATTATTATTATTATTATTATTATTATTATTATTATTATCTTTGTGTGTCTTTAACGGAAGTAAGGAATGTACATGTATTGTTTCAGTTTAAGACACAACAATCCTGTCCACATGTTGACGCATGGAAGCCTAACAATGATTAGCTACGCTTCTGTTTTGCTGTCTCGCCACATATTGACATATTGCATACTTCACTTTCATAAAGCCTCCCTTCACTCCGAGGAGAGACGTCACACTGTCCAGGGGATAGGCTACTCCACCCCGGGGGAAACACGCGAGCAGATGAGCGGACATGGAGGAACCCGGCAGTCCAGCATAGGAGGAGCAGGCTTTGAATTACAGGCCGCCCCCTCTCCATCACCCAGCCCCCCCACCCCCCTACACAGACGTTACATTCAACAGAGGAAACGGAAAAGACGAAACATACAAGACGGTTTTTCATTTCAAAACCCCGGGGCTGTGGAAAGAACAGAGAGTTCCCATTTTATACCTAAACTTATACACTCTTGGCTTCATAGCCAGACCAAAAAAAAACGGGCTTTCACCCCGTCATTCCCACTTTTAGTGCATCTTTTCCCCAGCTGTTTGCAGCTGGCAGAGAGCACCCGCCCTGTTCGGGAAAAAGGGACCGAGAGTGACCGGAGGAGGAGAGAGATGGCACCCCAACCTTCCCAGCCGCAGGTGAGGAACAATATCCTGAAGTTCCTCAAGAGTTTTTTGGGACTCATCCGGATCCTGCAGATTGTGTTCGGAGCCGGACTGTGGGTCACCATCGCCGCCAACAAATACGAAGGATCCATCCACTTCGTCCTGTTCGTCGCAGTGCTCTTCTGGCTCCTCACCCTCGCTCTTTTCTTCCTCACCCTGCTGGACAAGCAGGACCTGGTCCCGCTGCTGGGAGGGGAGCGCTGGTTGTCCACCAACCTGGCGCACGACGTGGCCGCCGCTGTGCTCTACCTGCCGGCCATAGGTGTCATGATCTACAAGACGGATCGCAACTCGTACTGCAACTTGGAGCTGTACAAGCACCTCTGCCTGTACAAAGTCTACCTGACGGCCGCCGTGTTCGCCTGCCTGTGCTGCCTGGCTTACCTCGCGTCGGTTATTTATGGAGCGTGCAGGAAGTGTCGGGGACAGCAGACGGTCATCTGATGAGACTGAATGGGGGAGGGGGGGGGGGGTCCTTTCAGGGGGGTATCCACAGCAAGATGAGGAATAGTTCACTTCACTGTAATTTAACTCAACGGCTACTCTAATCACAGGTGTGTCTCTATTGTCTCTCCACATCAAGCGTTCCACTTTGTTGGTGAAGCAAAACAAAAAATCAGTCAGACATGTTGCTGACATGAAAATACCCAAGCAGCTCCTGGCACAAAGGCCACCCAGGATGGGAGTCTGATTGGAAATGTGTTAGGAGGACCCGAGTATTGTACCCTTTTATTAAGGCACAGGTCACCATTCCTCCACCTCTTGCATTTTTATCCCAGTAATTTAATGTAATTTTCCCTCATAAAGAATCATAATATTCCTGTAAATGCATATTATAGTGGGGAAGTATATTCAGTGTTTACAATACAATGGCCTTAACATACACGTGTAGATTTGTGTCAGTATACTGAGTAACTGTCCTTCTAAAACCTCTCATAGGATTTTTTTTTTTTCACAAGGGATACTTACCTTTTTTAAAGTATATATTTTTATGTGTTTACATGTTTTTTTATGACAGCAAAACTATACTGAAGCATGACGGACTAAAACACTTGTGGATCTCCTTTGGACCAGCTCTGTTTTTATTTTGTCTGACTCGAACGTTGCAAACCGTTTTATCAGTGCCTTCTGTCAGAATGCTGTATACTCAACAACAACCCAACACGATGGGTGTGATTGGTGCTACAATGTGTATGCTGAACACAAATATTCCATACGTTTTCATTATAAAGCCAAAGAATAAAGACCAGTAAGTGTGAGCCTGTGATATGTTTCTTTGGTTATGATGATATTGGTATATAGAAGTGTTTAAACAACCTGCTTGTTTTGTTTCAGTACTTGGAGTTTAATTTGGAAAAAGAACCGGGCCACTTGAACTGTGCTTTTGGAGGCTTTTTTCAAATGAAACACAGATTTAGAGGCCTGTCTGGAACTTTCTGTTTGGAGATAAAAGCCTTGGCCAACAGGCAGGGATCATTTATATGCTATGCCACTTGACCACATGAAAGACATACGTAGATCCCTAGATTTATCTGTATCTCTCACAGAAGATGGGAGAGTCACTCACACACTGACAATGTGCTGTGCGTTAGAGAGAATGTGAGTGTGTTGCATGAGAGTTATCCTACTGTGTGCGTGTGTGTGCAATAATCTGGGAAGAGGCTTGTTCTTACCGGAACAGTCTGTTGGGGTTCTGGAGGTGGGCTGACGTTCAGCCAATCAAAATGAAGCCAAGCAGTGGAGATGATTCAATGTCTCGTTTATTCCTGTTGGCCCGCCGTTCTTGAAAACATGCTGCAGACAAGTTGATTAAACAGCACCCAAAGCCCCGCTGTGACAACTCTGTTTGGTTGCCTTTATACTGTCGGTATAACAGTTTTGTGGTTCTCTGACAGATTTGTGTTTATGCATTGCACACTTGCTGTTGCTGGCATGGGGCATGTACGTGGTGAAAAAAAGCTGCAGATTACTCACACATAAACACACGCTTTTCCTTTTGGGGCCTTACGCTTTCCCCTTGTACGCCTCAAGAATGAGGTGAGTTGTAAAGTATGTCATCCCTGTGGCACCGGGCTTTCTATGCAATGGCAACAACAACAATACAGTGCGTGTGTCGAGTGCAAGGTGGCCACAGATACAGAAGTGGAAGGGTTAATGTTAACCAGCTGCAGGATATAAATCTAGCACTTCTAAAGGAGGAAAAGAGCCCCCCCCCACACACACACACACACCACCCACCCTCTCCCCCTCTGAGACTTCCACAGAAGAGTTGTCCTGTCCACGTGTCAGCGCCTGCGGAAACACACTGCTGTATACAACCAAATGGAGACCATACACAACAGCAGTGTGCTGCATAAACAAAGCACTGAATCCAGTGATTCAGTTTGATATTGAAAGTAACCATGGCGAATCATTGAAGTTTTGGATGACTCAAGTTTAGCGTGTGTTGACAATTAAGGCCAGAAAAGGATTCTCCACATTTACCCTGAAAGTCTTTTTGAGCCTACCACATTAACAGGCTCCGTATTATTACGAAGCCCTCAGTTTATAGATGTCACATCTGTTCACATTTTTCATTTTTATGGATGGGCTCGTTTCGCATTTAATCCTCAAACATCACATCCATCTCCAAATAAGGAACCTGTACAATCACAGGTAAAAAACTTGAATTTGGAATCCTCCTTTGTTACCTCCTGACCCTATCAGAAGAGTGTGGGCACCACACGGCTGAGGTTGTTGTTTGTTTTTCCAGCTACACAGAGAGCAAAGACAGCCCAGACAACTTGGTATAAGGACATGTAGAGCCAGGCGCTTCACTGGAGTGCCAACTGTGTGATATTTTTTTTGGCAACTCAACCAAAGAGACATTTCCTGTATGCGCTCTCCCACCGGTCTGCAAGCGACCAACCGTCCAATATAGCCATCATAACCCGTCTAACTGGTTCCTCTTGCCTCCCTGAAGGCACACTGTTGACGTGGACTGATGTCAATTCACTGCTGCCAGGAAATCAAAAAGTGTGGTCAAAAAGAGTTCTGATGTGAAAATGGATAACAATGACATGACTGAATGTCATTAAATCACTGGGGAGGTATAGAGAAATGGTAGGAATGTTTTTTGTCCCTCTCAGCAACGATTCAGAAAAAGTTGCAATTAAAAAAAGCATATTTTTCTCAGTACTTGCCTCCCAACATAGTGGTGTACAGAACACAATGTGTTGGTTGATTGGTTGCTTACAGATTTCTTCTTATTATTTATTTGATTCTGTCATAAACAACGTGCACATGTAAACGTCCAAATATTCACAAGACAAAAAAAGAAGACTCCTGAACTTCAAGTCGAGATATATTCTTAAAATGATTGAAATGTAAGTGATGGGGACACAATCCACAGTCCTTGTTTGCAAAAATGTTTTCTTTTAAACCAAAGCTATTACGAGGCTTAAGCAGTCTGAGTTAGTCAAATTAAGTGGGTGCTTTCCAAAGTGATGTGTTTTTTTTTGTGCAAGACTTCCTCTGTAGCTCCACTGAAGCTCAGCAATGAAACACTGTCTGGAGAAACAAAAGGGAAGATACCAGCTTGAGTTGACTAACTGCTGAAGAATCACGAGTTCCAGATGAACTTCAGGAAGCACTTTTTCACACGAGGACTGTGGCTTTTGTCCCAAATCTCTTACAATGAAATAACTTTAGGAGGGAATCTCTCCACAGCCAGTTCACACGAGAAAGCATTACAGCAAACTAAAAACCCAAGCAATCAGAATTGTTTTAAGACTGACTACATAAAATGTGAACCTATCCTTTAAACATTTTGTGTACGCTCAGCATTATTCAAGAGGAAATGTTAATATTCAAAGAATACCAACACTATAACCCACACTTTTTTTCACTGCGCACAGACCAGACTTTCTCACAGACCCGAGCCTGGTGTTACGCAGTTTACCTAAATTCTGGGAGGTTAATTCCCAGTGGAAGCGCTTCATCCAATCCCAGTGTGTCTGCCTCTCCCCCCCCCCCCCCCCCCCCCCCCAGCTGACAGACCTTGTCTCCTGTCTCATTTGGGAGGCTACATGTGCGCACATGAAAGATGAAAACAGAGACACATGCACACAGCAGCGCCCTGTTAACCACTCTTTCATCAGATACTGCTGAGATGCACATTCCACTGCAGAGGAGAGGGAAAGATGGGAAAACAGATGGAGACTGACTGACAGAACAAGTGAATGAGCAGAGAAAAAGCAAGAAGTGATGTGCCGAAAATGTCCTTACGTGCAGGAATCGACACAGAGATTGACATTTCCTGTCTGTGTAAGGCATGAATGGGCACAGTGTTCCAGGCCGTGTAGTTTGCCTCCGACACTCTCGGGTCTGTAGTTTCCTAACATGGTGACTGGGATTACTGATTCCACATCTGTTACAGCAGCTTTTGCCCACACAATACTTCTGAATGGGCACAGTGTTCATATGCTGCGTGAGGGCAATGGCAGCCAGTGGTGGGAAATGATGATAGCTATTTATAGAGCCTTAAAAATACAGCTGCTTCCTTCACTCTGCCATGTTGTTGAGAGTGCTTCACAGAGTGAATGAGTCCGACAAAAGTTAGAGAGAGAGGGAACACTTTTGTCATTCATCACCTGTAATCTTTGCCTCACTAAAATATAATGTTAAAGAAGGAGTTAGAAGTGAAATCCAAGATGAGACACTCCCAAAAGGGAAAGTTCTTTACGAACACTGCATCTTTAGAACGGCGTTAGCCGACACACACTGTGAAGTAAAACAAACATTCCTTTCAAGTGCGGATTATGGAGTTCCTGATAATAGCTCACATGGCGACTGTTTCCCAGCACCACCTTTCTCAGAGAAGCCCAAATTATCTCTGTTACGTCACACTGCAGTTGTGAGGAAAAACAGCCAATTTAAAAGCATATTTTCTCTTATTATATCCCCTTCATTCTGGTGATAACATTAGTTAATATGTCTCAGGCTTCAAAGCATTGCATTACTTGATAGATTCTTATGTCAGAATAATGCAGAGTAGTTGGGTAGCAACGGCAAAATGATGTCAAAATAACAATGTGCCATATCTAGAAGAAGAAATGTAGGAAAAACATTGATATAACATTTCAGTGTGATCCAATAATTCCTGACTGCTGAAGCGTATAAACTATAATTCAATTTAACCACTAGGAGGCGGAATAAGGCAGCACAAAACATGAATTTGACTATTTCCAACTTGGTTCATTGCTAAGCTTTAACTTTATTTCTCTTATCTGTCCCCTAAACACATCCACTGACTGCATACATGTAATTATATGTATTCTTTTCATTCCTTCATGAGCCAGAACAGACTGGAATGCTAAGTTAAATATGTGTTCCTCTGCCAGCTGTTTACTATAATAAAAGACACATGATGATACATATAATGCAAAAAAAACTGTCAGGTGCTCTTCTAACGGCGTGATGCATCTCAGACATAGAATTTGCTCCAGAAGACAATAGTAGTAATCTTCACTATCACCTGTTCAAACCCATAGCTGATACTGAGTCTCTTTTGGACAGCAGCTAAGAAGCAGATATCCACCTGCAGAAATACTTCAAATATAGTACATTGGCCAAAACAATCTGTTGGAGCTACACAATAGGCTATTATGTCAGATGAAGGCAGTGGCACACATTAGTTAGAGTTAAATAAGTCTATGTAGCAGGTCCTATTCTGCGCAATGCTCTGATGCTATTCCACCTAATAAAACAGTTACTATGCAATAGCTTGAACAAGATTTGGTAATGTGTCAATAGAAGTTAGATCATTTATCCCAGACATGGTGAGAAGCCAAACAAGTGATTATATGTATGCTTGCGACATCAGAATGACTGGAGTTCACACTGAAGTCAACTGAGACACTTTACCTCAAGAGGCACTGACATGGTTGATTTGATGTTTGTTTTCCCCATTTTCCTTATTCAGCTATATTCTTCTCAATTAGCTGATACAACTCAACACTAGTTTGTAAAGTCTGTTTGAAAGCTGCAGAAAAAGCTGGTGAGTGGACTTGAGTTGGGTTAGTTTTGTCACCCCACTCTTTGATTGAACGTTCATGTTTACCATTAACATATGTTAGAATTAAAAACCCTTTAAACTAAATCTAAGAGGCCAGAAAAGCAAGAAGCAAAAGGACTGAGAATGTCCCCATTTAACTGTTTCACTCTCTCTTGGAGTTCCCCTTATTTTATCATATGCTATTCTATTTGTTGAGTTGTCTTTTCACACAAATGCGTGTGACTACTGTCCCGTGCAGAACATCATAAGTGCTTTGCATATGGAGTTAAGAAAGAATCTTTTCACATTCTGGGCGAGGAAAATGGAGCTGTGTTTGGCCGGGGGGGGAGAATAACATTTTGACATCATACAGTCAGTGGTTAACTATCATGAGATAGCTGGGGACAGAGGGTGGTGGAGTCATCTCCTATATAAATATGTGAAAATATACTGTATTTGCTAAATAACAAATATTTGTGTTACAAACTGCTGCTGCAAATGCAGTATCTACTCCAATAAAAGCTACTCCACAAAGAGAGTACTGCTCTTTCCTTTCATCACTGATATCTGCTTCAACTTGGATCTTTATTGCTCTGTGATCTTGTATTTATCACGTCACGTACCTCGCAATGTCTAATATCTCCCCCTAGTTCTTATTTCACGTTTACTGTTTCGCCTCAAATCTTTATTTCTTTAGTACATCTCTAAAAATGCATTACTTGACTGCTGCTCATTTGTAATGGTGTTTTAAGCTTATGATCATTTCTGGGCTCTATAGGAACTACAGCAGTAGTTCAATGTTTTACAGGCCAAGGTCCCCCCCTACAGATGAAAAGGAGGAAAAGCAACAATTGGTTCAACTGGTCTTTAAAACACCTTATCCGCATACTGCTTTATTTCAGCTTTGATGTAAGTTTCCAACAAACTTAGAAACTCAGACAGATAGATAGAGAGAGAGCGAGAGAGAGCGAGAGAGAGAGAGAGAGAGAGAGAAAGATAGATAGATAGATAGATAGATAGATAGATAGATAGATAGATAGATAGATAGATAGAGAGAGAACGAGAGATAGATAGATAGATAGATAGATAGACAGACAGATAGATAGATAGGATGTAGTGGTAATAGAGAAACACAATGAAAAGTCAATAAGGTGCAATGTACAGTATGAAGGTCAGGGAACAGTCCTCTGACGCCCACCGCTGTCATTGGTCAAGAAATGAACGTCATCTACTTTAGCGGAATCTCATTGGATGTGAAAACCAGGAAGTGGGTGAGTAACCAATCCAACGGATAAAAGAAAAGTCCTCGCCGGTCTGACAGCTAACGACTAGACCCATCGTCTTCTCTTGAGTGGAGAGTTGTCAATTTAACATCCTCTGCATCCAATTCTAAAAGTTGTGCAATTGACTGTCATTTGGGCATAATATCATCGATCATGGCTGCCTACAAGTTAGTGTTGATCCGCCACGGAGAGAGCAACTGGAACCAGGAGAATCGGTTCTGCGGCTGGTTCGATGCAGATCTCAGTGAAACCGGGGAGAAGGAGGCGAAGAGAGGAGGACAGGCCCTGAAAGGTGAGGAAGCACTGAATCAGTCTGCTCCCATCATCATCATCCTCTGCACTGTCTCTGTAATACTGTAGGGCTGCACTGCGAGGCTCCGTTTACATAACAGCCTCTGCATCAGACCGTCGACCGCTGAGCGTGTCGGGAATACGTAGTAGATGTGCAAACGTGCAGAAGTGATGCCTTTCATGAAGCTGCTCCGGTGCAGTGCTGTTACCAGGCCAAAGAGCAGAGAGAGAAAGTAGAATTCCTCATTACAAAAAAGGATCCTTTTTAATGGCCCTCTTGGTCGTTTGATCCTAGAACAGCTTCCCGAGAATGATAAATACAATACTTTGGAAGGCAGAACAATGTGCTCAGTTGCAATCAAATTTTTCAAATACTTTTGTTAAATGACAATCTTGCCGCTGACTTTGCTATTTTGCCAGCAGGAGAACAGGAAGACATCACAGAAGACACATAAAGTCCGCTACTGTGTCTCATTAAACCAGACTGCAATGTGGCTAAAGCTGCCTGCAACCATTAGTTGATAAATCAAGTCGATAAACAGGAAAAATGCCAAGCACGTTCTGGTTCGAGCTTCTCCAATGTGATGTGTGATGTAACATTCAACAGACTAAACGGGGAGAAAGTCATTTGTGGATTAAATAATAATGAAAACAGCCCACCTTGTATTTTCAGTTAGGCTTGAGACTGCATTATTTCTTTTTAACGCTCTGCATAGTATCATTTGTAAGTTATGTTTTATGCAACAAGTGCATACTTGTTATTCTCAGAAGGTATGTGTGTGTGTGTGTGGGTTGTGGGGGGGTCAAGGTTTTACAGAAGCAGTCACAGTTTCCAAGTGGTTGCATTAAACTTCAGTGTCTCTCCCTCTCTGAAACTTACAGATGCCAGCTTTGAGTTTGACATTTGCTACACCTCCGTGCTGAAGCGGGCCACCAGGACACTGTGGCTGGTCCTGGACGGCATTGACCAGATGTGGGTGCCAGTGCATCGGACCTGGCGGCTCAATGAGCGCCACTACGGAGGCCTGACTGGGCTGAACAAGGCGGAGACGGCCGCCAAGCACGGAGAGGCTCAGGTGAAGATCTGGAGGCGCTCGTTTGATACCCCACCTCCTCCCATGGACCCAGACCATGACTACTACAGTATCATCAGCAAGGTAAGACACGATATCTACAGCACATACACACAACCAAGAGCTCTGTTGGAAAGAAATGGTCTTGTAGACACTGACTAAACTAGCTGCACACAGGCATAACAAAGAAGAGGCCTGACTATAACTCTCTGCTGTCAGGCCCTATAACCAGCTGTGTCACCATGAATGAATGAAATCAGCAGAAACGACCCGAGTGTTTGGAGTGAAAATAGTAGATTTAAGGTATTTTTGTCCACAGCACAGTCAGCTTGAATATCAACATGTTCTACACATACAACAGTCGTACAGGACAGCAGTACTACACGGCGGAGATAGAGTCCCTAATGTTGATGTTGCCCTGATGTTGTTGCCTAATAGTCTGTCGTAGGTGGGTTAATATATGACCGGTAGAAATGATGTCTGCTAGGTGCAAGTTCAAAGTTCACAAACTGATCACAACTCTGCAGAGGTATTCAGAAGTTGAGATGCAGTAACCCTAAGCTGGCTGATGGTGGCAATAGACACTAAGTGATCAGCAACATGTTGATGGTGTTATAAGAAGAGTGTCATAGCTGATTCTTTCATGCCTGCAAATGAACACGTCACCATATTGCTTGTAGAGTGAAACTTGTACTCAAGGCATTTAGGCTCCCAAATAAGTGTACAATAAGTCTTGATGGAAAAGACCGCAAGACATGTAAAAGTACTTTTTTAATGTCTCTATTCTGGTCTATTATATATTTTTACAAACTGCAGGATCGTCGCTATGCAGACCTGAGTGAGGACCAGCTTCCTTCCTGCGAGAGCCTTAAGGACACCATCGCACGGGCGCTGCCCTTCTGGAACGAGGAGATCGCCCCTCAGATCAAAAAGGGGAAGAGGGTGCTCATCGCTGCCCATGGAAACAGTCTGAGGGGGATTGTTAAGCACCTGGAGGGTGGGTGGCATTATGAGATTTTCACCACAAGCAATAAGGAAATTCAAGTTGTTTGTCAAAATGTAGTTTAATTAAATTCTATCACAATGATCCGACAGTATGTCGTCAATAGTCTCAAGGTGAGTGACAACACATTTATAATGAAAAACAACAACCTGTAGATTCACTAACTTCTGTACGTAACTGTTCTGTTTGTATGTGCTGTCACCTGTAGGAATGTCAGACGAAGCCATCATGGAGCTGAACCTGCCAACAGGCATCCCCATCCTCTACGAGCTCGACAAGAACCTGAAGCCCGTGAAGCCGATGCAGTTCCTGGGAGATGAGGAGACTGTACGCAAAGCCATGGAGGCCGTGGCTGCTCAAGGAAAGGCCAAGAAGTAAAGACGCAGAAAAGCCCTCTTTGTGTACGACAGAGTAGGTTGTCCTTTTTGCTAAATCCTCACTTATTCTGGATTGTAATACATGATGAGTAAACTGTAGATTGTTGTCAAAGGCGACCTCACTCTTCTTGCACAGTGCAGGGGTAGTAGATGTTGAATGATCAGGATATATTAGAGTCAGGGGAGACACAGCTCTCAAGAGATTGTAAATATTGTTTTGCTAAAATGGCCAATTAATGTGACAACCTTTTTAAGGTTCAGAGTTTAAGGTTTCATTTGTTGTCATTGTACAACACAGGGTTGTGCAAGGAAATGCAGTTTGTAGTCCCATTTTGCTACATGAGGAAAAACACAAAAAAAAGCAAAACTATCGCACTCTCTTTTCCGATGTTGATGAGTATATATCTGTCATAAATGCAGCAAAGGTTATGGGAGCTACTGGCTGCCTCATTTACATGCGCCACTGTAGTTCCTGTACTGTGCCTTTAAGAGTCAAGGAGGTATAGTGTTCAACTGAAATGGATAGCATTGCTGACAAAGGCAGTTTCTTATCTGTGTACTTGAATATTAAAGTAAAAGCCTTTTTAATATTTAGAATGTATTCGGTTTGCTCATGCTTAAACTCTCTCTCTCTCTTTGAGATACTGTTTTTCAAATGCACCGATGGTAGTGAGGAAGTTATACCAATGTGTGTCTGATCATACTGCCTTCATCATTAGCTGCCCAGGACAACATCATTATTTATTGGATCAGATATTGTATTCTATTATAATTTAATTTCAAGAAGACTTTATGAGATTTTTTTTTGATGAAAGGGACTAATGCTAAAGATGGACAACTTAATTTCTATATCACTTTTTAAAGCATTTCATTGATACATTCCATTGATAATAAGTTCCCAATCTCTTGAGAGCCGGATGGGACAGTTGGAACAACTAAACAGTCCTTTTCTCTTATTGTCTCTGTGTATGAATCGTATTTGTGCCGTGTCCTTGTATGTTGTTGCGTCTTTGTTGAGTGTGACAATTTGTATTTTTCTTTCTTTCTTTCATTAATAAGTTAAGTCCAATTTCAAATGGCGCCAAACGCTGCATTGCTATCAGCATTGCACTGTATAAGGGATAAATCCATTATTTGGATTATAGCCTTCACAGTACCATTGTGAGACCCGAAGATAAGACAGAAGATAAGAGTTTTAAATGTTAACATTATCTTTGTTACTCTGTTTTTCCGCCTTTGGTTTGCCTCAGCCTCTTGGTGTCGTAGTATTTATGTGCCTCCAGCTTCTATTCCTACAGTAAAAGCCTACAGCTGCCCTTACTGCCTGATGAGGAAGCAGTGGTGGTATTTGGAAAACCGTCTTATAGGATTTCGTTTGAAATGTCCCACTCATGTCCTACAGTATTTTTCTTTTCCAAATATAATTCATTCTGTGTCGGTTATATGTGTCTGAAGTCGTTGGTGGTAATAAATGTACAAATCAAATGCTGACGTGTCTCCTTATCTTGCTGGACATCGATATATGGGTGTCTTTTTTTTTCCACACAGCGATTTGAGTTACATGCAAAAATCAAGTCTAGCTTGTGGTCAACTATTAACTTGCCATGACTCATATTTCCTTACTGACCGAGTTTCAGCAGTTTTTTCTAAGGTGATGTAGCGTAAAGCGGCCTTTTATCTCACCCCGTAGCTAAATCGTTAGGATTTTGGAATTAATTGTCTTTTTGAAAGTCTTTTACTGCTAATGCCCGAGGCGCTCTCAATAGGATGTAACCCTAACACCCAGTATGTAATAGTTATGTACATCGTCTATACTTTACTATTGCCTATTGTGAACATTCTCACCATTTTTATGACTAACACTGCCAAGTCTTCACCCGGGGAACTTACCGTAAGCTCCTCTGCATGTTTCAGTCGTCACATCTTATCGCACCATTAACGGAGGGTTAAATTGTTTTAAAGGACCAGAATACTTTGTTTTGCTTCAGACACTTACAAATGGTAAGGCTGTGGTTTTATTTAAGTTTTTCACACAACGATCACATACAACAATTTAAATTCAATGAAGCAGTCACTGTGCTACAAGAACTAATTTTAACACTCCCACTGTAATAAGTGCTCCTCTTTATCAGCTTTCACTGATGAGGTTTAATCCAGTCGCACACTCTGGAATTCTCTCCCTCCTTTTACTTCTCTCGGCTCTGCTCTGCTGTTCTCCTGTCAGTGCAGGCAGCTCTAGAGTTGTTGTTTTCTCTCCTGTTTATGCTGTCCTCTGATAGCAAAAGGGTCTTCTGTCCCGCTATAAGTGGGTAAGACAGAAACAGAAACACAGAAACCCATCTCTGAGGGGGTGAGACCCCCAAAGGGTCCTCTGTTCCCTTTAGAGTGGGTAAGAAGTCTCATTCTCTAGTTGGGGGAGACGCCCAAATCTCACAGTTTTTCTGCTGATTTCTATCTGATGCTGGTAACCTCCCTTATTTCATGTCTCACTCACACATGAGTCCTCCTCTTTCTTGAGCTGACACAGAATGTAACTGGTTTGATCCTGTTAGAACCACTGTATAAGGCTCAAGTGACTATGTTACACAAAGTGTCTAACTCTAAACAGTTTATTTGTTAAATCACAGCTATCATAAAATAAAATAAGTTATATTATGATGGTTATAAAAAGTGTAAACAGGCTATATGTTGTGCTAGTTATACTTTGAACTCAAAAAGGTTACAGGTTATAATAGCTATACTTTTATGCTTTCATACTTTTCTACGATCTTTCAACATCCTTCTCATGAAAGTATCAAAGTGTTAGAGCTAACAGACTCACATTTTTCAATAGTCTCTTTTATTAGGTCCCCAAAACTGTCAGCGGCCCATCAGGCCTTTGGGTTGAACCAGGAATATGGTTTCCAGATGTCGTCTTTCTCCACTGAACACGAACATTTCTCACCAGCTCAGTCCTCAGAGTCCTTCTCATCTCGTTGTATGTTGCCATACTCCATCCTCGCTCCACACATGCTCTGGTGTCTCTCCCAGATTGCATGTATCTCACTTCAGGCCAGAAAACAGGGCTCGACAGGTGGTTCGGGCAACAGTCCTGCGGAAGCTGGTCCTGTGTCTTCAACCTGCTGATGCTGTCCCGGCGTGACAGGTGTTGTCTTCAGATGGAGGTGGTCTCTCTGGGGCTTGCTCCATGGGTTCAGGTACTGGTTTAGGTTCTGGGGGGTTTGAGAGTTCCTCATAATCTGTCTGTCTGTGAGGGGAGTGAACGGCTCTCCTTCATTGGTTTGCCACACAGGCGGCCCTGCTGGCCATACATGTGGGTCATAATGTTTCAAAGTTTTGGCTTTACTTCTGCAGTTTTTTGGCCTGCCTATCATATTTTATGCTGGCAGCTGTCCCTCCCAGATTACGGCTCTGTGGGGCCTGCTGACTGGGGCCGGAGCTAGAGAGTGTGGGAGAGGGGGTTGTAAATACTGTGTTGTATCTGCACAGGTTCCTTTGTATACCATGCCTGATCGGAGGAGTTATGAGTTGGCAGTGGGGTGTCTAGCCTTCCTTTTCTAGTTGATTCTGATCTATTTCTCCTACGTGGGTGAAGTGTGAGTACGATCTTTCAACACTGATCAACTCATTTTTGGGGGGCCAATCTCACTTACCATTATATCAACAGTGTAATTATAGTGATATTAACATTTTTAAATAATATTTTTTAAAGAAAAGCGTACCACCTGTCTTGCAACAAAATACAAAATATATATAATTAGTTTTTAATCAAACATTTAATCAACAAAACAACATTTTGGTGGGATATCCCTCTAATTTAGAATACTGCTGAACTCCAAGTTCCACAATGCATTTCGCGTAACATTGGTCGAGTCGGCTGCAGGCGGGAGACGTTCATATTGCTGAGATGATTTTAACGTTGGAGCTGTGAGTCTGTTGTTAAAGACAGTCGGACTAACCTCTCAAAATGAGAAGAGCAACAGAAAATCAAAGAAACACTCGGTGAGCAAACCCAAAGACTTTGTTTGCACTTCTAGGCTAAAGCACGTTAGCCAGCTACCGCTAGCTAAACAGAGCACTTCCTGAAACAACGACTTGCTAATATTCTATGTTATTATATGAGCAAGATGTATGTATGCTTACGTAACGTTGGCTACTCTAAGTATGGATGGCTGTTACTGTTTGCTTTGACAGCGAGCCGAGCGTTATGTAAACACTTGACGGTTACTGTCACATAGCTAACATATTGTAAACACGCTCTTCATGTCAGTTACCTTGCTAGCATTAGCCAACGTTACTTTTTTTACTAGTTGCTAGCATAATAACTACCGTATTAACATGTTGTCTTGTGTTACTTTGTGATTATTTGATTATATTCGAGATATTCAAGTGGTGACGTTACGGTTGATCATGCATTTATAGACACTAGTTAACCCACTGATGCACTCGTGCTGTTACAAACGTAGCTGCACGTGATTGGTAGCAACTGACGAGCAGGTGTCTTCCTTGTGTTGGCAGTGGTGTGTGTCGTTTCTGCATCACTTCTATATCTCTTTTATTTTTAAAGTTTAGCATTTTGGTCGCCTTGGTGACAACACTAACTTTGATGATCTAAACATGATCAGTTCCTCCTCTTCTGGCTTTCTTGCAGAACACTTTCTGAATACTTTCCCCCGAGGAACAAAGGTGGGTCAAATTGTCCCTATACTGCACCGTCCAGTAAAATAGCAATGTATTTAGCTACATTTACACCGTGATGCATGCCTTAACTTGTCGTTGTGCATTTTAACTTTATTTAATCAAAATAATTGTTTTTTTTTGAAGGGTGTTGTATTACTGTGTATTACGGCAGTTGTGGTTATGTTATGATATGATGTGTTTTATTGTCGCTAATGGTGTACTCCTCTGTAGACTCCAGTAGAGCTTTGGTGGTGGTGGAGAAGTTAGTTTGAACCTTTTTTAAACGTAATAAGTAATAACATATCTGTATCTTCAGACCCTTTTCTCCCCTTAGGGTAATAAACAAAAAGGTTTGTTAGCTGGTAAAATCCTGTTGTTGTTTTTAATTGATTTATTGAAATAAATAGTTACACTTGCAGCAACCTAATTTGGTAACAATGAACAACAACAATGTAATCAATTAAATGCTTCTTTGATAAAAAGAAAAAGAAAAATAGAAACAGCATTTACTGGAGGTAAATCTTATTTCGGTGTGCTATCAATGTGAAATTTAGACAGTGAATGAAACAACATGAAGCTCTATGTAAGACAGGTTCTTTGTCCATTGCCTTCCCTCTTGGAGCACATTCACAACATATAATTATGCATGAGCATTTATTAGTTATGACAACATGTAGTGGAAAGAAGTGATGGAACTGGTTCTCTTCAAATAATGCAAGGAGAAGAACCTCCTTGTGTCTGGCAGCATGACAAAGAAAAATGTCATCCATCTGATGGTGTCAACCTGTACATACTTGAGCATTTTGAGGCACCAAATATTTTAGACGTAAGATCATAATGCACAAATGTTTCTCTTGTGTTCTAGTGAACGACCTCGTATTCCAGCACAGCTCCCAGCCCCATTTCACGTCGCTTCTCCAGGAGACTCCAATGAAACCCTCTCAGCTCCCTAACTGGCTTTCTCACCCACCTCCCAGGAGAATCTTGCCACTTCATAGCCCTGAGGTGTGCCTAAGGGACACACTAGGCCCACCACGGCACCCTCTTCCACCACAGCACCGTCTTCCACCACGGCACCTTCTTCCACCACAGATCCCTTTTCCACCACGGTACCCTGTTCCACCACGGCTCCCTCTTC
This sequence comes from Pholis gunnellus, assembly GCF_910591455.1. Taxonomy (NCBI): domain Eukaryota; kingdom Metazoa; phylum Chordata; class Actinopteri; order Perciformes; family Pholidae; genus Pholis; species Pholis gunnellus. The sequence goes on from NC_136538.1 coordinate 13,651,196, forward strand.
CACCACGGTACCCTCTTCCACCACGGCTCCTTTTTCATCCTACGGGACCAATCTATTCTCCAGGGTTTGTTCCAAGCAGCCCGACTAACATTGGTTCTCCAGTGAATAGCTCCCATCCCCTGGCGGGGGGCAGACTGGGTCCTCTGCAGCACCAACACCATCACCCTCCGGGGTCTCTCTGCTCATCCAGGTCTGTTCCAGTCAGCCCGACTAACAGTGGTACTAGAGCTAGTATGCCACAGCCCCCGCCTCCCGGTACCTTTCACCCTGCATCTCCTCAATTCATGAAGGATTTAAGTAACCACTCCACGTCTTCCCACATCAGGAGAGATCAAGAGACTGAATCCAAGCTCGCTTTGTCTTACTCAGGAAGTAAACATGTAATGCCTCAAAGACAAGCGTCAAGCAAGGTATTTCTTTATGTCATTAGTGAAAACAGGATTTATTCAAATAGTAACTTGAACTGCAGAATAGCCTTCAAGTGATTCTGAATTGTTGTGTCTGTTACCATTTACTTTGTTAGGATCAATCCAGCGATGTGAGGGGTTCCATACAGACTGTCCAGCTCCACAGGCCCCCCGTGACCCCAACATTTTACACCAGAGGTGTTCAAGAAGCTTACCCAAGGCCCCTCTCAGACTCAGACCATTGGAGCCCTGGGAACAGCCAGTGGTCCTCATGGGGCCACCAGCCTTCTCGCAGTACCCACTCGTCTGACAGGAGTAGTGCTTCCAGTTTACCCGTCATGCACAGCCCTGGAGCCCCTAGCCAGGTAACATTTGTCATTAGTTTGGTCTAGTTTAGGGTTTTGATAATAGACTTTGAGCTGTTCATTACTCAAAAAGCCCGGTCTCAAGCCAGGGTTGTGGGGCCAAAATGATGTTCACTCGGGCAGAGCATGGTGTGTTTTATCTCAGGCTTTGTAAACAAAGATTCAGGTGCTTTGATTAGTTAAAGAACATTTGCCAGAACTTGAGCAAGTCAGTGTGCTAATATTTATTTAACTTTAAAATGCATTTTTTAATTGTTCAACACCTGACCCAGGTGTTGCTTGGTCTTTTGATAGTATGTGATGCATATTATTGCTGTTTTCTTTATTTTTAGGACCAACAACATAAACGAACACCTTCAAGTGAAAACTCAATTCCAGGTAATGTTGTTTTTTTTCCCCTTCTTACTCCTAAAGCTGTGATCTTTAGCCTTGTTGGCATGTTTTCTTGTTGCTGTTGCAGTGACAACCGGCATCAGGTGTTGAGTTTGTAAATGTCATGAACCTGTATGTAATGTCAATTCACTTTACTTGAGATTGACGATTGATAGCACTGTGAATTTTCAACTGGTTTGGCATGTCTTTAAAAAAGGATTGACATCCTCAGTAGCAGATTATAATTACTTACACTTTCACTACAGTCCACCATAACGGATTCAAGATTTTGGACTAAACGTTAGACTTTAGAAAACTTGCCGTCTCTCCTCATCATTTCTAGATATGTTTTTTCTGCCATTCTTAGGAATTACTTACTGCATTCTGTTACTTGTACTCTTTACAAGTTGCTAAATACCTGGAAGCACAAATGTGAGCTTGAAATGTTTGGTAGTTACAGAAGAAGCTGTTACTTTTAAATGCCACATATTGCTCTTGGTAAGAGATTGCAGTAAATGGGTAATTATCTTCAACACTGATATTGAAAGACATTTGTAAACACTGAACGTTAAGAAAAGAAGGTATATTTTTATTGTATTTTTCTGTCTCCAGTAGTGGATTTGAATTGCACATCTCAGAAGAGGCACATGGAGTTGGAGGGCCGGGACGACGGTGCCAAGAGACTGTGTCTTTCGGGAATCAACACCGTTGGCAACTCACACGGCACTTCACTGCAGTCTCAGGCATCAGCGAGGCATTCTTCAGTCCTGGAACTGTCACCCAAAACCACGAATAGCCTTCTGTGCACAGAACCAGCATGCGGCCAATCGACGTGCTCGGAACTGTCGTCCACATTGAAACCCGCGCAGTCCTGTGCGACGCCGTCCTGTGCGACGCCGTCCTGTGCGACGCCGTCCTGTGCGACGCCGTCCTGTGCGACGCCGTCCTGTGCGACGCCGTCCTGTGCGACGCCGTCATGTGCGACGCCGTCCTGTGCGACGATGCCACTCAAATCTTGTATAAAGAAACGACCGAGAGCGATGGGAGCAAAGCAAGCCTATATAAACTCCACCCAGGATCAAATTCTGACATTGATTGAGTCAAGATCACCTTCAAAAAGTCCAGGTGAAGACGGTTTGAAGAAAAGAACCCCTTTGGTCTCCTTCGACGTTCCCGAGAGGGACACGGGTGGCTCACCTCACGTTCACTTCGGCAGCCACCAGTCCGTTCATACTCCCCGCAGTACCTCAGGCTTACCAGTCAAGACCGTGAGCAGAGGTGATCTCATGGAGGAGAGCAGAAAACCGGACAGTAGCACTCCCAAACCACCCTCAAAAGCAAATGCTGCTTCTGTGAGTTGTCGCATGGTGGAACGGAATAAAACTGCCCGTCCACGAAGACCTGTTGCAATCCCGAATGATATAGATGAGCTTTTCACCCCCGATCCCATGATCTACGTCGTCAGCTCCGGCCATAAGACTGCGAAGCCCAGGATGGCTGGGATCAAATCCCCCTCCTCAGAGAACGGCTCTTCATCCAGCCACAGTACTCCCGTTAATGAATCCTCTTGTCGCAAAACTAGTTCTCATGCAGTGGACGCCAAAGTCTCGTCCTCGTCATCGGCACATGTCTCACAAGTCACCGTGCCAACTGTAGCTTTAGAGCGGATAAAACTGGAAAACTTGAAGTACACTTGCTCAGAAGACTCCAAAAACAGCCCCGTCACCTCTTCAGGCAGGCAGCTTAAGGATGAGAGTTTTAAATCTGACGACAAACGCACATCTGTCCTCCCCATCAATGTGAGAGCCTGCGCTTTAGACACAACTTCTACATCTCATTGTTCTCAATCTCCACTGCTGGGGAGGCGGGCGGGTGAAGGGCGTTGTGCAAATCCGGTGATTGAAGAGGATCCTATAGATATGGAGCTGGACCTAGGCCTGAGCTTCGCGTTAGATTTGGATCTAACCCAGAGCTCCCATAGCAGCGAGGAGGAGCAGCTCCTCTCCTTACAGGAGATGATGGAGCGCGTTACCAAGCCTCCCGCTACACCAGAGAAGGGAGCCTTCTCGGAGCCGAGCACACCCGTACATCACAGCTGCCAGTCAAAAACGGTAAGCTTGAAATGACGTGTCATTATTGAACATAAAGTTATAAATCTATGATCGATTAACTCGCTGAGCGACCAGTAAAACCGTTGAGTGTTGTCGGTTGTGTTTCCCCACAGCAGCCATTGCCAACCACAAAGTCAGGCATCTACAAAAACAATCTCGACCAGATGCTGAAGGAAATAAACACCAATAAGAGGTAAATTATGCAGAAAATGTCGTTCCGGTTACCTTTTAGTTTGAGCTACAGTAGCAGTTAACTTTCTCCACATTGTTTTCATCCTTCAGAGCTAAAGAGATTGAGACTGAACTTCTAACTGCGTGTCAAGAGGACCTACTGACAATAGCCGAGTATGAGGAGGCTGAGCAGAACCGGGAAGAGGGCGTCTCCACTGAACACCAGTAAAGCATGCAGAAGCACACAGACGCAGTATACCATGTCACTGGCACACAGTAGTTCACTAATCTGCTTTATTACGTTTACGTTTGGTTTTCCAGGGAATTCCTGCAACGCTACTCTTTGATGTCCAACGCGATCAGAGAAGTGCCTCCAGGAGAAGCGGTGTTCAACCTGGAGAAATTTGGCCGGATCTTCGACCACGATACGCTGCAGCTCAGGCGATGCATGGTCAGTCCGCAGGGGACGGCGCAGAAAACGCTTCTTTGGTGAGTTGTGGTTTGGATATACACGTGAAGGTTCAGAGCAACAGCTCATTAACTCAAGACCAGAGTGCCCTGACATTTGATATTGGTAGCTATTGTCCCCAGGATCCTGGTTCTTTAACTTTTTCGGACACTCTTTCCGCTTTCCTCTTGCACAACCCTCACTGAACTCTTGTGTGCACACAAGAATTCTTGCACTTTATACACTTTATACTGTGGATTGTAATGACCATTGCAGGCTACATTGACCGTTAGATTTAGACCGTTAGTTTTGCTAGTTAATTATTTCCTTTATCTTTCCCTCTCCTTGTATGTCACTACAGGTCCAGCCCTGCTCAGCTGAGACTGCATGTAAATATTGGATTGTTCCAGGAAGCTTACGACTGTCGCTCGCCCTGTCCAACTCAGGTTACCCGTTTCCTATTCAAGGTAGGACACACACACACACACACACACATGTAGCATGTCGGTAGTGATTTACGTCTAAATGTCTGAACTTTGGTCGTAATTCTTTGTTGATCCTGTCAGATGATGTCGGTCCATAGTGAGAGGCTGCTGTCTGAAAAGATACTACAGGCTCTCTGTGACATCGCCTGCACTGCTGCTTATCAGATAGGTCAGTGTTTTGGTATTTCTTATATTTTGCATGTCCTCACTATTATTAAGACTTTTAAGATTTTTCTGTGTCTATGCTTCCTCAGTGAAAACTGGAAACCAGCAGTTTAAAGTGTGGGTGCCCAGACTGGCCGACGTGGCGCTGGTTCTGATGAATATGGGCGTTGCGTTCGTTACTCTCTTCCCTTTTGAGAATCTGCAGCCTCCATTCACTGAGGGGGATTTGCTGTAAGTTGCTTTCCTGTTCATTAGATTACTCATTCATTTCCTTGTTTCCTGTGTAAAAGCTTAATAAATAAGTTGTTTATTTATTGTTAAATGTTTGTGTAGGGAGGACATTTATATCAAAAGTGAGAGTCCCTCCAGCAACAAGGAACAGAACGCTTTCCCTGAACACAACTGCAACAACATCTTGAAGGTGAGACGCAAACGGTTGGCTGTCGTGTGTCTGCATGGGGGAGAGTTTGGCAGAGAAAGCACAAGTTCTCCATTCAGTTCATTCACTTCTCGGCTGTTTGTCCTGTGTTCTCGTCTGCAGTACCTGTCTTACTGCATGGGCCTCTGTCCACGAGTGTACAGCGACGACGAGCTGCTGCTGCTGCTAACTGTGGTGGGAAAGGTGGGCCTGGACTCTCGGCTCCTCCTCCAGGCTAGTACTGAACTGTACCCTCTACAGTACAAAATTGTCAACAACATCAGGGACTGGAACACCATGGTCAGTTCACGCATGACTCTGCTTCCTTGAAAGTCTGAATATGTAGCTTTACATGGCAAATGTGTGCAAAATCATGTAAATGAGTCCCATTTAATAACAATGCAGTGCACTGTGTGCCGCTGTGATGCTACACAACTCTTTAAATGTTGAATACATGTTCGGATTTTAGTTTTTAGTCACAACTTGCTTTAATTCGGCAGCAAGTTTATAAAATAACATGATGTAATCGTATCATAATACACTTTCACAAGATAATATTGAAATGTCGCCAATTTCTCCTGTAAACAAGTGTACCTGGGAATTCTTGTGGTTAATATAGTGTATGGTTAATATACATTTTAATGCATTCACAGAATGTTTGGTCATGAAAATGAGTTTAAAGGCATCATCATTTAAATCCACCGGCCGAAATGTGCACCCTGCATGATTTATAATATCATCGATCACTTTTTAAAATGTAATGAGTTATTTATTATTTCTCTAAACTGTTCTCAGCTGCCAAGAATCTGTATGGCCCTCACTGATCTGACAGATGACCACCACAACATGTGCCTGCTGGTTCAACTGCTGCCCGACAACACACGTGGAAAGTAAGTCTTTTACCTGTTTTTCTCTGATCTGCTTATCTCCATTTTTCCCCACACAATATGTCTTTTTAATTTTTTTTCTTGTATTGCACATTAAGAAGTATTCACTTTTGTTGATCTAGGCAACTGCGTCGACATCTGTGCCTGTCCATGATCTCTAAGCTGTTAAACGGAAATTGTACTTACAGACCTACAGAAAAGGAGTTTCAGGTAATCTCTTTCAGTGTGTCACCTAAACCTATACAAGTCTCTTTTAGACCTCAGCAGTTAAAATATGGACATTTATCTCAATGACTTTCTCTCACGGCGCCATGCTTAGCTCTCTGAACTGAGGCCCTACCTGCCCCGTATGCAACCCTCCACGCTCCTCCGAGGCATGCTGAGCTCCTCCAGCAGGAGTCGGAAAGACAAAGAAGAGGACATGACCACCTTAGACCAACAGGTGAGCATATGCCTCAACTTGAAAGTGACTTTATAGTTGTCTCGTTTTTTATTATGTGTAAGAAAGCACAACATGTAGTCTGAATGACATTGTGATGCAAGTTTATTTCCCTTCTTTCTGTGCCTCAGTCCTACTACCTCTGCTACAGCCTTCTCACCTTAGCAAATGAAGCGTCCAACTATCAGTTCTTCCCAGCTCATCAAAAGGTAATTAATCCCTTTTTCTGGTCTGAGGTTTTTCAGCCGCTGGTTATTAATCAGCTGATTTATCAAAGTCTGAAGCTGGTGATATCCATCTGCCTGCGAGAGGTGTGTGTGTGTGTTAATGCGCGTTGCCTTTTTCTTCTGACTCACAGAAAGAGCTGCTGTCTCTGTGCTCACAGCTGGAAACGCACGTGAAGTGTGACATCAGAGAGAGTGAGAAATGCCTTTACCGGAGCAAGGTGAGTTTGATTTCCCAAACTGTGATCCAGATGCTGTGTAACATTTTTCTCCAAATGCTGAAATACAAAACACAAGTATATGAGTGGCATCCTCAGCACCTCTACCTGCGTGGTAAACAGCATTGAGTCCTGCCTGATGTTCCACCTGCCTCAGTAGTTCTTGTTTAACCAGTTTTTCGAAGCTTTCGACTAGATTGAGGTAATTCACGTTAATAACCTTTCTAACGCTACATGGGTGGCAGTGTCGGCAGTGTCCCTGACAAAGTCACGCAGTCGAGCCGTTTTATCGCAGAAATCATGATTGTTAAATCTCAAGTCAAAGCTGTTTGCGTCATTAAGCAGCTGCTCAACAGGAGTAACAGCACTGCATGCTGTTAAATTCATGCTGCTCCATCCAGACACATTGAGGTTGTTGTGTTGCCTCACTTTTTGGTGCAAACATCCTTACTGCAGCAAATCTTACATTGTTGCTGAATAAAAACAATAATTGACAGTTAAAGTTATATTTATATTTGGAAATATACATAATATCCAGATGAGGTTAGTCGTAATAGTCATTTAGTTCACGAATTGCATTTAGGTTTTGTTCCGGTGTCCAACAAGTGCAGCACACCAATAATGATCAAAAGTTTAAGAATTATTACTTGAAAAACAGTCTCTGTCATTTTCACTTTTAAATGTTATATTTAAAAACTGAAAATTAGCTTTTGTCATATTTAGATGTTGTAGAAGCAACTCAATCTTTTTTTAATATAGATTAATCTGCTGATTATTTTCTTAATTAATCAATTAATTGCTAAGTCTAAAAGATACAAGATGCCGTCTTTAGATCGCTGCTATTGTTCGCCAAACAGTCCAAAAATATTCAATTTAGTATAATAGAAGACTAACTAAACCAGCCAGTATCCTCACTATTGGACCTGGAAGCAGTGGAGTTTTTTTAAATCATGATGTTGATCAATCATTGCTGACTTGATTTACAGATGCAACCGTTAAAGCTAGCATGTGCTCTCTAGAAGCAGTGTGTGTGTGACCACCTCGCTCCTCTCCCTGCAGGTGAAGGACCTGGTGGCCAGGATCTCCACCAAGTGGCAGATGCTCCTTCAGAGGACCAGGCCTCTCCATGTACAGTAGTCTTATACATACTCTTCTATGAACATAAAGTCAAAAGATCGTATCATTCTTATTTACAATTCTATATTTGTCCTCCTGTAGGGCAAGTTGTATGATTATTGGCAGCCTTTGCCTGTTGATACATTAACGAGCAGCCAAGAAGAGCAGGAGGTGGACAACAGCGATGATGGAGAGTGGCCTGTGACGGAGGAGGAAGAAGAGGGAACCGATAAAACTGAAGAGGTTTTAATGATTGCTGAGGACAAGGAGGAGGGAGACGATACAATGGACGAGACGTACGAGACGGCGGACGACGCGAGGCCAGAAGAAATGGTGGGAGACGATACAATGGATTACACGCACAAGACAGGCGACGACGTGAGGCCAGAAGAAACGGAGCTGAACCAAGAGATGGAGCCTGAAGTACACTCGCAAAAGGCTGGAAACCTGGAGCATACTGAGGTGGAGACTGAGAATCAGTTTGGGACCAGAGAAACTTCTCACCACAACCAGGTTGCAGCGTGTGACTTAGTGTCATAGAGATGCTGTTCATCATCAGCTCTTGCCTTAATGTTAAGCTCAATTTGCACTATTTGCTTATCCCCCTCTACCCCTATCCGCCACCTTGCATTGTCAATACAAATACTAAATGTATATTTATGAATAAAACCATGTCAGGGGAGAAGTTCATTTTTTGGTTTGTGTTGCAAAATACTGTTTTATTATTATTAATGTGAATGACTTCCTGCTTTGCCTCTGTTTTAACTGCTTTAGTTGTGGTGTGTATATATTTCTGCAGTAGAGCGCCCACAACAACCAGGGGTTTTCTTTTACAGCCTTGTTGCCTTTCAGCTGTGTGCATTTGTTGAATTTAAGTAATTCCTTGCTGTGTAACTCTGTGTCACCGAAAAGCTCACGTACCATATGTACATGAGTGGAAACTTGATTATTAGGGTTTCTCAGCCGGTATTGTTTTGGTACAGACAGCAGTAGTCTGGTCATAGTAGAGAAGACATCGGACATTTCCAATAACAACCGCTCTGTTCTTTTCAAACATCCCGGTAAGTATTGACGGTATGACTGAACTTGAAGGACCTGAATGGAATTCAGCCATAATTCATTTTAATATTTACACCTGTGCTTTTCTTACTGTGACGTGTCAAAATATCTGGAAAAAAACTATTCAATTACTTGTAAATGTGGTCCAGATGCACATGTTCTGCGTTTGTTGATTTCCTGTCATTATGTTGCTGTTTTGTTAGATGTGTGTGCACTTTGTTAAATTCCCCTTTTGTGAAAAATATTTTTTTAATGATTGATACTTTTTTAGAACTTGCCAAATAATGAAAATAAACTTTGTTTACATAACAAACGTTGAATTTTTTTAATTCTTTGTTGCCTTTTATAAGAACATGTCGAGCACAACGTAGTCTACTCCCTCCAATGTTATTAATATTAATACATCCGTAAGAGTCTAACTACTATAAACAGCTAACTTATTTGTGATGGGTCCGCAACTTGCAAATCCCAGAAGTCAAAAAGCACCACAGACTTTGATCTGTGTCGGTCCTGATTGGTGTTAAAGTGATGATGTTGTAGTCCTTCTTTGGGTAAAGACACATTGAGACAGACTCCAGACATCACTGCGGCCTAAATTCCCATCTTCAGTCATTATGTCACTAGTTCCAGTCGGCTTGTGTGTTGATAATGTGGCTTTCTATATCTGATGCAAACAGGACAATGCAGTGAGAAGCAGCAGCGTATTCATTTAAAAAGTATATTTGATTTATCTCTGTGATAATGACATTCATTTAGTAAGACAATGAGTCACATCTTGACATGTTAAAAACTACTTGCAAATACTGCATCCACGTATTACGTTTATTTATCACCATTGATGAACCCCACGAAGAAGAGTACTTTGGTCCACGCTGTTATTGCAGGTATCTTAGCCTCCTTGCCTCCTTTCCTCGGCTCCTTGGTTGGATCCACTCCGCCCCACTTTTCAACGGGTTGCTATGCGACGCTAGTCAGGTGACTGTCTGCAGACAGAACATGGCCGACCTGTCAGAAGACCAATGAGGGAAAGAGGCCACATTTAGCATAATCGATCTCGGTTTTTTTTTTACGTCGTTTCTGACCACAGTTGAGCGTCGTGGACAGCAGTGGACCGGAGTTATTCAAGGTAGGCACAAACGCGCTCATATTCGGGGTAGATGTGTGACTGTAGTGTCGCCTGGAGCAGCTCACAGCTAACGGTGGCGTTGGCTAGCTAAGTTTGACTAGCTGCTAACCAAACAGTCCCCGCTCTCCCTTACAGAAGACTACAAGTATGTGAAAGCTCGCAGGAGGAAGTAACATTAAGACCGCTCTTTATTGATGCAACATTGTCATTCTCCGCTAATTTGTAAACTTGTTGTATTGCTAACGCCAAAAGCTACTTTGTCGTATCGGAAAGTGTAGCAGTTAAACTACACTAGTTAAAGGAAAGATAACGTTACGAGTTAGCTAATGCGTAATGTGTTGTGTGGTATTTCAGTAACTCTTTAAACCAACACAGACCTGCAATGAGCAGGTCATCAGGGCATCAACTGTGTCATCAGTTTTTGGACTGTTGACATTGAATCAAGAAACTATATTCCAATAGGTTGTGACCTATGCAGTAATAACATGAACACATACAAACACATTGGGATGCATTATCTTCGTGCCTGGTTTATTTTATAGAGGGGAGGTTTAAACCTTTGACCAGAGGGAAGCTATTCTTACTTGTGGTTTAGTTGGTTGGAGGCAGAATGATTTATTTGGCCTCTCTCTGGAGGAATGCCACAGTCCTGTCACACAGCTTACTTTCTCTATTAACTAGTCTACTAGTTATGTTAGAGCTAAATACAGGTTGTCAGTAATATGAACGAAAAACCAAGTTTTGGAATCCTTTTTGGAGGAACTTAATGAAGGGGATCCATGAAAAATATGCAAAAGACAGCTTGTTGTTGCCATTTAAAGTTGATATTCATTTCCTCCAACAAGCTTTTGTATTCAGTCTGTCAGCTGTTTACATCAGGCAGAGACTCCTTCTAATCATAGACTGTATGCAAATTGAAATAAAGCAGATATGAGAGCCATGTTGTTACACAAGAAGAAGAATGTCCTTTTTCCTGGAACAATTCATTATTAATTCAGGTGTTTAGAAATCTGAATATTTATTTGAGTGATCTGGTTGCAGATGAGCGGGTTGCCAGAGGGATTAGCAAATGGCCCAAGCAGGAGTGATCACCTGAGGGAAGATGCTCAAGTTTGGGAGAGACCCTGGACTCTTGAGGAGATGCGGCAGAGCAGTGCCAACTGGTCCTTGGCAGCTGACTCAGGAGTAAGTCAGAAACTTTGTTCCCAGCTTACAAATAAGCCAAGTATTTCCCCATCATCTATTCTCAAATAGTCTGAAAATGAAAGGAACTCTGCAAATGTCTTCATAACTGGGTTTTTTTTTGCCTTCACAGCTCTTCCTCTTCCTCCAAGACTTCTCCCAGAGAATGCTGTCGAAGACGCATGATATTGAAAAGCAGTTGGACAGTCTGATCCGTGACACCAAGGCCACAGATAGCTGCTTGAACTCTGTCTTTAACGACTTCCTCATGCTTTCCAATACACAGTTTATAGAAAATGTAACGTACACAATTCAAACGTTTTCTTCTACTTCAGTATTGTTATACTATAACTGTGACAATTTACTCTATTTGTTTCGCTACTTTTGGAACAAAAATGTTGCAGATTACATGATATAATCGTATCTGGTAATTAAAAACATGACTTTGTGTCCTGTTACAGAGAGTGTATGATGAAGAGGTAGAAGAGACTATTCCCAAGGCCGATGCTTTGGAGAAGCAGCCTGAGCAGGTATAAAGAATGCATCCTTCCTGGGCGTAACATTTGATGTCATGGAGCGCAACGCTGACCAATATGGCCACGGTGTGTGGCTCACATTATCCACAAGTCTCGTATCGCCCCGTGAAAGTCCTTTTCTTTTCCCGATAGGAGAAAACTCGAGAGCAGAGAGAGGCAGCGTTGATCCCTAAGATGCAGGAAGCAGTGAACCACGGTCTGAGAGTGCTGGAGTCGGCCTTCGAGCATCTGGACATCAAAGCGGGAAACTCTGATTCAGAGGATGAGGAGGTCACAGACAGAGTGGAGGCCATCCTGGAGCCCAAGGTGCGTTCTAATTCTTGATTACTGCAGTAATGCATGTGAACATTCATCTTTACATGAATGTTATTGAGCCTGTGTGTCGGTTTTCGGACTTGTCTTTTAGGATCTTTATGTGGACAGACCACTTCCCTATCTGATCGGTTCCCAGGCCTTCATGGAGCAAGAGGACGTTGGACTTGGTGACCTCTCCAGTGATGGTAATATTCTCATGGCAGCTTCTTCAGGCTCTCCGATATTATCCTGTTTATTTTTTCCCCTCGTGTATTTGCGTGATTCTCTTTCCAGAAATGTCCGTTGACAGTGACAGAGACAGTGTGATTGAGAGCGAAGATGGCAAAGAAGCCGTTGTAAGACTTTTTCCTTTTCTTTCACAGTATTTTTCAAGGTTACTCTTTTTGCATATTGCACAGGTAAATGACACTTCAATGTAAACATTTATTTATTTACTCAACAGCACTCAGATGACGACTTTAATCAGGAGGAGGATGAAGGTCACAATAATGTTAGGAAGGTAAGCTTGGCTGCACGCCTGCTAAAACACATAAAAGATTACATTCAAGCTGAACAACTCAATCATCTTTGGATTCTCTTCCTGCACTCACTTAGAAGTCATCCATGTTGAGTTATGAGGAAGATGATGAAGAGGAGGAGGATGAGGATTCGGACATATTTGGAGAATCAGACAGGGATGATGATGATGATGATGACGACAGCACAAAGGTATGCCTCTTATAATACTGAAGACGTATGTTTTGTGAATGAGTTCTTTGTCATTTCAGTCTGAAATCCTTCATATATGATCTTCAGTTTCTCAGTTTGTTTATCTGTTTGTTTGTTTTTATTATGTCATATTCAGAACACTGGCCCATCGTCTTTTGCTGATGAGCTGGCCGCCCGAATCAAAGGCGAACCAGTTCACAAACCAGAAGGAGATCGCGCATGTAAGTCGCAGTCATTATCACCCAACTGGCAGCACATCGTCTCCCTTTTTGTTACTTCCACTTTTCACGTTTACTTTAAGGAAAACACTGTTTAAGTTATGACATTGTTGCATGTGCATGCTCATGGTTTTGTGTGTCTACCATGTCATGTCTTTGAAGCATTGTCATCTAAGAAGAAAAGTAAAAGCAGGAAAGAACCAAAACCTTCAAAGCCACAGGGTAGGACTTTCATCCATCATCAGAACAATTCAAACTATTTGTTTGATTCTGCATGAGTTATTTACACAGCAGGCCCATTGTTCTCAGTACGCTCGTCAATACCGTTTGTGTGCATTGTAACAGCAGCTGAAGAGGACAGTGATGACATGTTTAAGCCACCGAAGATGGATGATGATGACTTCTCCCCATTTGGGGGGAAAGGTGGCCTCTTCAGTGGAGGGAAAGGCCTGTTTGACGATGAGGAGGAGGTATATTAAACTCATTGATCATTTTAGCGCTCCCTCTTATTCAGTCCTGTAAACTCTGGACGTAGCCAGAATGTGACTCATGCTGTATTGTGTTATGTCATTCAGGGGGATCTTTTCTCCGAGGCTCCAAAACCTCCTGTGTCCGGGGAAAAAAGAGTGTCGAATGAAAGCATGAAAAGCACGTCTCGACCTGCAGGTAAGACCGTAGGTTTCCAAAACTAAGATCTACAAACATGTAGAAAAAAACTGGACTTGCAGATTAACACGCACCGTTTTCTTCTCCATTCAAGAATCTGACAAATCTGCAAAGAAGATTCCAGCAGGTGCCGTTTCAATATTCCCAGGTAGAAGCATTAACTTGTGTGACGGCCGATGTCGAGTTCTTGTCTGCTTCATCGTCCTCAACCAAACGACTTTCTCTCCACAGATAACAGCCTGTTCAGTCCAAGGATTGGCTCTGATTCAGTGGAGAGCAAGGAGAATGGGACTCCGGTCCCTAAGACCAATGCTGCCTCCAAGCAGGTTCCTACGGGAGCTGGTTTTGGTGAAGGAGGAGGTGGGCTGTTTGATGATGAGGATGAGGATGATGACTTCTTCAGTGGTAAAAGCCTGACGAAGTCTGACTCTGGTAAGTGCGTGAGAGAACGGGACCTTCGGTGCTACAGTCCAGGTTCAGGTGGGATCCTCCCCCTCAAACCCCCCTGTGTTGGTTGTGTTTCCCTCTTTGTTTCCAGCTGGACACAAGAAGCCCAAGAAAGCTGTTGACCTTTTTGATGAAGACGATGACGATGGTGACATATTCAGTGAGAAGTACAGTGCTCCAGCTCCAGCGCAGAGCAAGAAGGATGTAGTGGAAGAGCAGGTTATTAAACCACCTGCGAAAAAGGTAAAGATCACCGTTCAAGTGTCCCAATGTGGTTGAACATGATATTATGATCGTTTAATGGATTACATATTGTGTTTGGTAGATCTGAATTGTGTTTGTGTGGCCTGTAGAAGCTGTTCCTATGTTAATGATTCATTGTTGTGTTTAGATGCCAGCAGGGGCCATCTCTATGTTTGGACCCGGGACTCAAAGCTTGCTCAATGAGGGCCTGAAGAAGCGTCAGCCGTCTACCAGCGAAGAGTCTGAAAAATCTCTGGAGGTCTGAACGCTGTCTAACAATATTCTCTGGACCAAATCCAATTTGTTGTGTTTTCACAAGCAAAATGCCAGTTTTTTTTCCAATGCCTCCTAATGCACCATCAACTGGTTGTAGGCCACAGTGTATTTTCATAGTTTTAGTTTAACGGTACGTTCACATTTTGTTTTGAGGTCCTGTCTACATTGACTCACAAGCTAATTTATCAGGCCTGGGTGCCTTTGAATGAACAGACCTAGTTGCAGTCAGTATGTTGATGTTTGCTATAAGTGCCGTATTCAAGTGCAGTCTGAGAAAAGACCAAATCCGATTTAGTTTAGAGTGCACTGCTGGCCTTTACTCTTGTTGATACATTTCAGTTCTCTTTGCTCAGTATTTAGTATTTCCTATCAAGACTGAACCTCATATTTGTAAAAGTTATAATTTAGAAAACTATTGATATTAAATTGTCATCTTCACGTTATGCATTTCAGAATGGGCCGGCTCCAGATGCTGCTAAGGCTGCGGTCAAGCAGACTCCGAGACCCCAGACGAGAGGCCTCTTCTCTGATGATGAAGACACACAGGTACGGCTCTCAAATGTCACTAGCAAAAAAGTGATAACGGTGATAAAACATCTAATTACACCATATATGTGTTTGCCTTCCATAGGGATCTCCAGCTATCCCTAAGAGCCAGTCTAAGCCTGAGCTTACAAGCCAGGGCAAAACCAGCAAGGCCCCTTTGTCATTGTTTGATGATGAGGAAGAAGAGGTGAGAATAGTAAACTAATATTCCACACACTTGGACAAAACTGCATTAGCTTACGCGTTTGCTGTGAGTACTTTTACAATGATGTGGTTCTTCACCTTGCAGGACCTGTTTGCATCTGCAGCGAAGTCTAAAGCAAAGCCTAGTCAAGCTAAAGCCTCCACACCGCAGCTCAGTCGAGCGGTGGCCAGCTCCCTCTTCAGTGATGATGAGGTATGAGAATACAAACAAAAAAGTCATATTTACTACTGCATGCCAATATGTGTCGGTGCCTACAATGTGGTACATTGTTTTCCCGAACATTTGAATGACAGGACCAGTGGGTGAGTTCTATAAGTAGCGCGGGGAAGCCAGAGGTAACGTCAGGAGGGATGAAGCCCAGTACCAGCGCCCCCTCCAGTCTCACCAGTGCCAACATGTCTCACAAAAGCAGCCTCTTTGATAATGACGATGATGACCTGTTTGCTCCAACGACAGAGTCGAGGTATGAACACGTGTGAGGACGAACAGTGAAAAAAACATACCTGCTCACTTTTACAATGTATTAAAATCACTTTAACCATATTTTTTTTTTTTTAAGTATTGTCTTGCTCTGAATTCTGACCTATCCTCTCATTCTGTCGCTCTTCACACAGTCAGAAGAAACCTCAGAGAGTCGCTCTCTTGTTTGAAGATGAGGGTGATGAAGATAAAGGATCCCTCTCTGGCATCAAACCTGCTGTCAACACAAACGCTGCAGCCTCGGCTGCTAAAGTGAGTGCGCTAACTTTGTCCCGTAAAAAATAATCTTGTTTTGTAGCTTGCCTCCAGCGGGCTTTAAAAATGTTTAACAGGCTTAAGGGGTGAAAGAATTGACTCATTCCCTGGAGCAACATTTAGATCCTTTTAATTAAACAGAAAACACCACATTAGAAAAGTTGGCTTGTTTCCCAACAACAGTGATGCCTTTATTTGCATTATCTCCCACACTGAGATTAAATTATGATACAATACCTGTATTCTTCAGACACCGGCTGTGGCCTCTCAGTCGTCCTCCATGTTGGAGGAATCGGAGGAGGTTGTAGTTTCTCGGACAGCAGCACAGGACAAGCCTTCAGAGCAGGAGAAGCCTGCACCGGAGACCCCTGAGATCCCATCAGCGCCCTCGCCAGAGATCAGCGAGAGTAAAAAGAAGCCTGCTGGAGCAGTCAGTCTTTTTGGAGGCATCAACGTTCTCGCCAACAAGCAGACGAAGAGCCCGTTGGATGAAGTCGACAATGATGACAGCCTCCTCTCCAAGGACAGCCCACCGCCCAATGTCAAGACAGAAGAGAAAGTCAAAACAAGCGCCGTTAGTCTGTTCGATAATGAAGAGGAAGATGAGTCGGATTGGAATGACACGATATTCACACCCAGTAAACCCACAGCAAGCGACACACTAAAGGTTTGTGTGATTATACAGTAGACCTAAGAAGAGGGTGAACGAGTGGTTCAGGTGCTGTTTCTCATGCAGGCAAAGTATAAAATGTGTGTCTTTTATTTTCAGCCGACGGAGGAGCGACCCCAGGCGACGAGCACAGGAGTGTTCCAGGATGAGGAGCTGCTGTTCAGTCAGACGCAGCAGAAGGACAATGACCCAGATGTCGACCTGTTTGCCTCTTCAGGGAAAGCTGCCGTCAGTATATTAGATTATTCTTATGTTTGTTTGTTTGCAATCATTAACTCAACTGCATACTGTGTCAAAATGTTTAGTTTAGTCCATTTGATATTAACATTGCAGTATCATTAGAATTATAACATTCCAACGACCAGATGTCTTTCACAAGATGGTTAGGATACATGACCGTTTACTTTTCAGAGCTCCAAAGTCAGCTCAGTGAAGCCGGCAACACAAAGTCTGTTTGCAGAAGATGATGAGGACGACCTCTTCAGCTCCATCAAGTCCAAAGCTCCTCCTCCGGTAGCAATTTGATTACTTTGTAGTGATTTAGAATGATGCTGGATTCCTGCTGCCCTAACATTGCATATTACACCAGCTGTATGAATAGCCATTCGACTGAATCACAAAATGTATATCAGCGGGAGAACTTTCATCTCTCTCTTTCATTTTTGTTCTCAGAAAGTAGCAGAGAAGCCCAGTAAACCTAATGACAGAGCGCCACTAGCAAGTCCAGAATCTGTATCCGAGACTCAGGTGAGTCTACTGTCAGCGTTTACTCCAATAATAGGAGGTTTTTCTTTGAGCCATAAATACACACTACTGTGTGTCCAT
The DNA here is from genome assembly GCF_910591455.1 of Pholis gunnellus. Lineage (NCBI taxonomy): Eukaryota > Metazoa > Chordata > Actinopteri > Perciformes > Pholidae > Pholis > Pholis gunnellus. The sequence continues at coordinate 13,668,779 of NC_136538.1, forward strand.
GCGGTTTTGATATTGGGTTTATTTTTGCCTATATTAGCTGTTTTTCTTAAAAAATACTTTTTGATATGTTGTGATAGACACACAGTGTTGTTTCTAGATGAAAAACAAGAACTGCCTTCATTGGATTAAATGCTGAAACTGCTGTAATCTGACCACACAGAAACCTGCACCAAGCCCTGTAAAACCTAAAGATTCCTCATCAAGGATTGGGAAACTTCAAGTAATATCTTTATTTTTATTGAATCAAAAGTCTTCATTCTTGACATTTCACTCTGATTCCTCCAGAGAAAAGTCTCTTTTCTATATTCTCTGACACGATTTCTCTTCAAAGGTGTCTTCTGTTTGGACTTTTTCATATTCCAACTTAAAAGCTTGGCTACGATACAGCAGCATGACTACCAGAATAAATATAATTATCTGTTTTGGTTTCATTTTGCGAAGCTGGAAGAATTTGCTCTTTCTTTCAGTTTCACAAGATGTTATTGCATCTTCTTCTTTCCTCATTTTCATCCACAGTCCTGTTTTTCCATTTTCCTTCGAATGATCTTCTGTTCTGAACCACGCCGATAAACTTCCTGAAAAGAGAGCAGTTGTAAATGTGTACTTGGGTGGACAGTCTGTTTAAATAGTCTTTGGTCGCAGTTAAGGGTCCGTTGTGTTTTTTTTCGCCTTGACAAATGATTGCATTGGTGTGTCTGATATTGTCATATTCAGGCCAATCTGATGATCAACCCCGCTGCGCTGCTCCCTGGTGCTATCCCTAGTATGCCAGGGGCTGTAAGTGCACTCCCTGGCATGGCTCCTAGCTCCTCCTCTGGGGGGTCCAGTCTGAGCCCCAGCCTTGCCACAACTCCTATAGGAGCCCAGCCGGACCTCCAGGGAGGAGTGAACTTCGACACCCCAAGTCAGGTTACAACACTGCAGAGCGCGCACAAGGTGGGTTTTTGATCCCTGGAGAATGAAATCTGCTATCTAATAGTCTTTTAGTTGCTTTTCCGTTGCTTGGACTTTGATATTGTGAGCTCACATCTTCTGTCATGCAGAGTCGTGCCAAAGGTTCTGTACAAAGGAGACCCCAGTCCAGAGCAGCGAGGCAGCAAGCAGCCCAAAGTTCTTCAAAGGTTAAAGAAGCGGCTGAGGGCGGAGACGTTCCTGGGCCCAATCCGAGTCTGTCTGGTTTAGCCACGCCTCCACCAGAAGAGTCCAGCCAGACGCGTGCCAGTCCGAACCCACCTAACTCGGCTGAACCCGCTGCCCTGCCCGCCTCCTCACCTTCTCAGTCATCTCTCTCTGAAGTCTCCCCTAGACCGCCGGTGCTGAAACTGCCAGTATCCTCAAACACTGGAAAGAGAGACGCCAGTAAAGACAGCAGCAGTACCAAGGTGCTTCCGTCTTCTGATGAGGAGGACCTTTTTGGCTCCGACGGTCTGTTCGGGGCCACCTCAGTCACTAACACACCCTCCACCAAGACTACACAACCTCAGGCCAGTAGTGGGGCGGGATTGAAGAATGACAAAGATGAAAGCACTCTCCCATCCATTTTTGATGCCAACACGGGCGACCTTTTCCAAAAAGTCAAACCACGGTCAACAACAAAAAAAGCCACGGCCTTTTTGGAGGAAGATGACGACGATGAGGACATCTTTGGAATAAGCAACATCTCCACAAGTAGTAAAGAAACCAAGAACAGCAGTAGTGCCTCAAAGCAGGACATCTTCCAGGTATCTCTATTTTACATTGATGGTGATACTGTCGAGGTTTTCTGTGCGACGATAACGATATGTTTCATGTCTTTCCTCATCTGCTGAATTTCTGTTCTCAGGATGAAGTTTCCACCGTGCCTAAAGTCCACAAGAAGCACAAAGAGAAGACCCTCGATGCCAGCTTGTTCGATGACAACATAGACATTTTTGCTGACCTGACGGACACTTTAAAACCAAAACAGAAGTCCAAGACGAAGGGAGAGACCAAGTCAATATTTGATGACGACATGGGTAAGCATGCAGGCATTCGTGTTTTTTAAAGCGGTCTGTCTTGTGGTCTACCTTTTTTCTTTTCTTTTTTAAATCAACATATTTAACCAGATATTTTCTCTTTGTTTTTTACAGATGACATCTTTTCACCAAGCACAGTAAAACCAGTCACGAAGGCTCCCCAAAAATCAAAGAAAACACCACTCTCTCAGGAGACCAGCACAGCGGCGGATTCAAGCAACATATTTGACGATCCACTTAATGCCCTCGGTGGGAACTGAACTGTTGTTTCTGAGTAGCAAGATTTGTACAATTGCGGATTCATTTTTTTGTCATTTGGATCGCTGAATGATTGGAGATCGGATACACTGTTGATAGAGTATTTATTCATTTGAAATCTTATGAATACTGGGGCTTATTTTTGACAGATAAAGATTTTCAAATGAAAACTATTCCAAGCATCTTCTGGCAGCACTTCCTAAATCATCTCAGTATCAGATCATATTGTGTAACAGTCATTACTGTTAATCTTTATTATACATATTAGCACTTTATAAGCATCTCATATGCTTAGCCTCAAAGCCTGCAGAAATTAACAGCGACTTGTTTTGTTTGTTTTGAAGATGTTTATCCTTTTGCTTTTCCATGTTGAGATTCCATGTCTTTGAATGTGTGCCATATCATGGTTATGAGAAATCAATTTGTTCACTTACTGTCTTAGGCATTTTGACAATGTTTTTATTAATAAGAAATTCACCAATTTCTTAACTTTGGCTGTGATGAGAAAGGAAATTCATTTTTAATAACTAAAAAGAAACATATTTTATGCTATCTGAAATGAGTGTGATTATTTCCAAGTCACTTGTCCTGATGTCTTAGATCATCTGATGCTTAGTGTCTGATGTGAGCAGGGAGCCCCTCCTGGAGAACATTAGATCTGTAATTATTACACTATTTCTGTTTAATTCTTGGATGATTGAGGTTTTGTTATTTTGCCTAGGTCAGTATTAATAAAGTAAAAGAGGAACAATTTAAGCTTATCGACATTTAAAGAGAAACCCCTCACAGTAGGGAAGGTTAATAAGTAAAAGCTTCAAAAACTATAAATGCATACTTTGAATTTCTTGTATCTGTTTGTGCCTTAAACTGGCATTCACAGCCTTTTTGTCTTGTGCATAGGACTGAGACCTTTTTGCTGACATGGGGCTACACATTGGCATCTTTTTAAAACGGAAATGATTCAACTTTGCTTTTAAAGACGTTTTTAATGGTGTATTTTAAGTGTTTTAACATTCACTATTCATTTCTTGATGAAGATTAAGAAAGTCAATCAGCGGCCAAAGGTTTAATATTAACTGATGTACGGTGAGTTGTACTAATGGTGGGGTTTTTCCAAGCCTGTGATTATAACGACTACTGTGGCAGAAAAATGTGAATTTTCTCACAATTTGATTTCAAATTCAAGAGGATGTGAAAGTGTCCGCCTTTGACCCCACGTGTCAACAATTGGACAACTTGTTGTCCCTCCCACCAAATCACCCGTGGCGCCGATTGGTTCCTTCGTCTGTCAATCAAATGGAATCACAAAGGTGTTGTTCGACCGCTTTTTGACAGGTACGACGATGTCGCCGACCAGCGGACCACGGCTACCGACAACGGTCGACCGTCTGCGTCGTCCCGTGTGCAGTATTTAGGGTGACCGTGATGAAGTGCTGCAACGTTTCCGTCGACAGCTAACGTTACACCGGACTGCTGCAGAGGACCGGAGCCGACAGATGTAGCCTAGCATCCTGCTAGCTCACCACTGAGAAAGGTTAGCCATTGTTTGAGTTGTTGGCTAACATGGCAACGAGAGCTAACACAAGTAGCGTCGGCTAGACGGGTTTTACCACCGTGTTTACTGCAGAAGATACTGCTCAGCAGGTTTTAACAATACAACACTGACGGTAGCCAGGGATGTAAACTGCCTTGTGACAAACTGGTCGGTATAAGTATGACTTGTGTGACCTTTTCTTTGCTAACGTTAGCCGCTGGAGTTGTATTGAGGAGAGTTTCAGCTCCATTCATCTCAGGCAGCTAACGTTGACCTAGTTTATCTGGTGTGTGTGTGGTGTTACTGTGGTGGTGCAGTCAACTAACGTTGGTCAACGTTTACATCTGCATGACGTTATAGCGTTGCCTGTAACATGACAACCTCAGCGTTTCTTTAGACAATGGCCTGTTGACAGCCCTCAAGTCTCTGAATGGATACACCTCAGGCCTCGTATGCTATCCAGCCGTTAATCAGCGACACAGTTCATCTTTAGTGTTACTCACCTGTGTGGGCATGACTGGTCACCTGAGCTCCTGTCAGGCCCCAGTAAAGTGGAAAGATCTTAATTTAAAGGTCTGTGTGTAATACGTGCTCTGGACAGCAGCTCTTGGTCAACTGTATAGCTCCAAAACACAAAGGGACCAGATAATATATTACCATATATTATTCTGGGTTCCAAGGAGAACAACATAAAACCTGTATACTTCTATTGTTCCTGCTTATAACTGACTCTAGAAGGGCATGCACACATAAACCACAGTAAACTAAAGCGCCTCTTTTTATAGATTAAATAAAGACTAACTGATTGGACTAACCCGCCTCTCCTACAGATGACATTTTGTAAGACGCTGAGTCAAATGACACAAGATGTAATCTGTCAGAGGCTGCCTTCAGGAACAGGACACTTCATACCTCTGATGGGCTTACGTAACACACCTGATCCCCTTGAGTTTTGGCCAGAGACTTAACTGCTGCGCTACATCTTTTATGAGACGGTTGCACATGTCTGCTGCCACTGATGCATGACTGCACAGTTTCAGTCTTTTGTCTGATTCAGTCGTGATTTTATGACACACACGGGCATGTTTTTGTATGTTACCACGGGTCTATCCGGTAAGACACTTGATTCCAGGGAATGTTTAAACCAGTCAAACCTTTTTAAAAAGTGATGCTAAAATCCTACCATGCTTTTGTTTCTCACAGCTGTGGTCGTCCTGCATGATGTGTGGCGGTTGTGAGCTGTGTCTGTCCCCCTCTCCTCGGGCCAGTCCTCCCATTTAACCAAATCTACCCAGAGTCTCTCGCCCCCAACCCGCCAAGATGACCGACAGGAAGGAGCCGCCCTTCTTTAACGATGACAGCGTGGGAGCTTTTCACTATAAGCTCCCTTTCTATGACACTATGGAGCTCTTCATAGAGACCCTCACTGGGACCTGTTTTGAGCTGCGTGTGTTGCCCTTTGAGGCGGTCATTTCAGTCAAGGCAAAGATCCAGAGGCTGGAAGGTACGAAGCACTCAAAAGTGTAGTTTGCATGTTTTAGTCTGCTGTTAGAGGAATAGTGTCCATGCTTTATAAGTCAGGATATAGACCAGGAATATGAGCAGTCGTTTGTTTGATCATTCTGTATTCTGTCTCCTGAGGTGTGTTGCTCTCTCTGTAACTGCTCTGGGGATTCAGTTTTGTACCTTCTACAAGTTTTATATTGTTTGTGCTTTCCACTTCATCAGTAGGCATGCAGGATCAGAGCTGGGTTTTTTTAAATGCCCAAAATTGATAGGAAGAAAACTCTTGGTTACAGTCCAAGTTCATCTGAATGAATTATCTGTTAGTTCTCATTTATTCATTCATTTTCATCTGGGCTGTCCTCTTGAGGTTGCTTGTATTAGATGAAGATGACCTTTCATATCTACATTCTTTGCTTCTGTTTTCGGTAAGAAAGGACTCTCTGTGCTCCGTCTGTGAGGAGGTGTGTGTGTGTGTGTCAGCCCAGCAAAGTGTGTTTGTGATGGAGAGCACTGCTCCCTCACTAACGCTGGCTCACCTCCAGCGTCGGGTCAGCGAGTTCACTTCGTGGGCACAGAGAGCTTCCTGACTGTGAATACACTCCATCTCATTACGAGGAGTGGCTCCACTGAGCATTGGTAGCCTTTTAGGCTGTCATCCCTCAACTGGAGTCTCATTATTTTGCTCTAATTTGCAATAATATTAGATACGATGTAGACGTATAGTAGTCTAACCAACCTCATGTATTTAACCGCTTTAGCTGCAGGATAAGCTGTCTTTATGGTGGAGCGAACACTGTATCACATCAACAAGTAAAATAAATGAATTATTAATGCTTCTGTTCTGTCATTTTCCATTTTCCAGCAGTGACATCGTTCTGTCTTTAGAGGGCAGTCATGAATCATCTTTAGTGTGGTGTGGATGCTTCTGTTGGCAGCATTCCAATCTGTCATGTGTGTGAACTCAGGCTATGAAATATGAACCGGTCCTTGTCTCCTTGTCAACTTTGCTTGTTTTCTGTATTCTACTCTGTCCGTAAAGGTATCCCTGTTGCCCAGCAACACCTTATCTGGAACAACCTGGAGCTGGATGATGAACACTGTCTACACGACTACGGGTAAATCTACTCCTGCAGAGCGCAGACAACTGGCTTCCTAAGACACATTACGAGCAATATGGTTTGAATTCTCCCCGCCTACATTCAGAGTCATTCGCATGTGCACCTCAAAAGCCTTTCGGCTGTGTTGGTGACTCGGTTCAACATGTTGTAAATGAGCCAGAGATGTAGAGGCGGATGAGGACAGTGTCATATCGAGGGAGCTTGCCCCCTCCACTCTTGTCAGTTTATGAGGTGCAGACCTCCCCTTCCGGTGCTCTGCTGGCTGCATATGGTGATATTGTTCTGGGTGCTTGTCACTTAATTTTCCACATGAGCGGCCTCTAGTGAGATCTCGCTAGACTCGTCTATCAAGTTGCAGCACGGAGCTTTAGAAGCGGAAAGGTCCAGTAGACAATGAAACATCTGCTCATTGGGAACAACTGTTCCAGTGGATTAACCAGTGATGCACTTAAGTTCATCTGGACATCATGCCGACGCTTTGAGTGCTGTAAACTTTGTATCGGAGCGTCTCTGCTACCTGCTGTTATTTCCCTCTCTCCCAGTACAATTACATACAGTGTGGAATGCTTTACAATACTCTCCACGTGTTCTTCTTTTATTGCTCATCAGTGTGTTTGTGTTTGCAGTATTGCAGAGGGCTGCACTTTGAAACTGGTCTTGGCCATGAGGGGAGGCCCAATTAACACCAGGAGAGGTAAGGAAAGGACCAAAGAACTGGACATGAGCAGTTTTCATTTGATCAAAAGTTTGTTTTTCAAAGTAAATGAACACATAGGGAAATGAAATGTACGGATTTCCTGTTTTAACCACAGAACCCCCTCTCTTCTTCTTCTTTTTAGTAACCATTGATGATCCCATCAAAGAGGTCACTGACCTGATGGAGAGCACCAAGGAGGAGGAGGAGGAGGAGGAGGAGGAGGAGGAGGGTTGGGAGAGAAGCCTCCCCAACAAGCAGGTCACGTTTGTGGTCTATCGAGAGAATGACCAGCTAAACTTCTTCCGAGTGGTCGACAGGGGAGACGGCACCCTGACCCCTCTGTCTGAATCCATGAGGTTGGGATATTGTCAAAATGCCCTTGTTTTAACAGCACAGTTATTCTATCATTATATTATCTGTCATAAAAGGAATTGGGGCAGGAGTTTGCTCATGTTCATAATCATTTAACGTACAGTAACATCAGAAAGACAAAGAGGCTACGGCATTAGGGTCTGAGAGTATTAAGCACAAATGGAGCAAACAGGATAAATGAGTGTAATTATCTAATTATACAGCCAGTGTGGAGTTGAGTACTTAACATTGATTAATCAGTGGTGGTTGTGGCAGCTGAGTTCAGTGAGCAGGGCCGCTGAAGAGACTGCCAAAAGCTTTGTAAGATCACTAATGGGAAGAGTGTTTTTGCCTCTCGTGTTTTCCAGCGGTGGCTCGGTGTACAATGTGTGTGCAGAGGAGGAGGATGAGGAGGATGATGGAGAGTGTTCTGCAGCTACACAGCAAAGCCTTGAGAACTCCATCACCATGAACAAAGTGAAGCTACTCAAAGCCAAGATGGAGGACATGAACCTCAACAAGAAGGTTGGAAGCTACTGGGATTCCAGAAACCTGTGAACTGTTCTGCCTGTCAGAGAGTGCAAATGTGGCCTCGATACACTTTATATATGTTGGCATCTTGTGAAAAACCGGCATTGTCTCCTTTTTCTTTATGGCTGTATTTTTTTTACGAACCAAATTATGTCGAATATTTGCACCACATGGAATCCTGCTTTTCATATGCATAGACTGAAGATGTTAGCCTGCAACCATTTTGCATAATGCGGATGTGCTGCGCCAAACACTCATTTGCATGCGTTTCTAAAACGATCAAGCTTTTCAATACATTAAACTGTACTGGCCCTTTAAAGATTTTAATGCATTATTATTCATTTATACAAGAGGCTTTTTTTAGGCAATTTTACAGAATGGGGAAAAATACTGCAAATGTTCAGTACATTTAAGAGGATCCGGCGGTATAATGTGTCTCTGTCTGTGTCCTCCAGCCGACGAAGTCAGCTAAGGTGAAACCGCGGCCCCCCGTCAGCCCACATCCCTGCGGTGGCTCTCTAGGACCGACCAGCATACGACACCACCATCGCCTCTTTCGCTCGCTCTCCCAGATAAACCAGCCTTGGCAGTCAAATGTACAACTACCTCCAATCGCAGCCCATGAATCCATGGACCCCTTCCCGCTCTCTGCTGCCGCAACCTCTGCCCACTTTTCTATCCCGAGACGACCCCCTCCCGCTTTCCCGTCGCCATCTTGTTATATGCTTCAGGAGGAGGAGCCATGGGAGACGTGCCCACCATTTGCAAAGATCCGGCCCCCTCCCAAAGTGTCCCGGTTGGACATCGGCAGCACCAGGTTGATGAGGGACTGTGTGTACCCTCAGCTCCCTCCGCTGTGTATCAGGGGTCCACCTGAGGCCACCTTTGACCCAGCTGAGCCTCCGGGGGAGGCAGTCAGGCTGAGTTTGTTGGAAGAAGCTGCTGGTCTGATGGTGCCGGCTCAATCTGGAGCTCCGTTTGGGGAACTGTTGGACCCTCTGAGTCTAGATGTGTCCACCCAGCCGGAGGGAGGTCGTCGGTCGTTCGAGGTTGGGGCTCCGCACCAGTTGCCGCTCTCCCCATCCCCACTCGGTACCTGGACACCAGGGCCAGGTGATACTCTCCCCAGCAGAGGTGATAGGACGCAGCTCGGCACACCATTTCATATCGGCTCCCCCTCGCCATTGCCCGTCTCCCCCACACCATCAACTTCTACCAGACCGCTGCCTCTGGCTGTCGATTCCACTCTCTCCTGTTTACAGCCCAACCTTCGATCCCAATCCTCAGCACAGGTGAAGCCAGGCAGCACATCCCCTCCCCCCTCCACCACCATGTCCACTCATCAGCTAAGCATTCGTGGTGTTAAAGTGGAGTCACCTGGCAAGAGGCCAGAGCTTATTTCCAAGAGGGAAGCGAGAGGCATCACTAAGATGGCCAACCAAGCCTGGAAGGAGCCAGTTGGGTCCCTGAACAGCTCTGAACTCTTGGCATCGCTCTCCGCCAGGGCTCCAGACAGCATCAACAGCCGGGACGGCCTTGGAGAGAGTCCGGGACTCGCGTTGGCATTGCCCCCCGCCACTGCCTCAGGACCGGGCAGCCATGGCTCCAGGCTGCCATCCATCCCGACCAACAGGCTCCTTCAGGATGACCTGATAAGACAAATGTCACCGCTGCGCCGAGCAGCAGCCTCTTACATGGTGAGTGCAGAGAGGTGTCGGAAAAGCTTTTAATCCCCAATTCATAGTTTATTTATTTATTTTTTTGTGCTATAATTGTCACGGCATTGTCTTGATATGACATTCACTGAATGGCCGAAGAAGATCTCAATCAGGTTCATCAAAGAGATTCAGATTGCTTTGTTCATTGTCTAGAGCAAAGCACACAATATGATGATCAAAACAGAATACCCAAACATTCCTTCTCAGTTTAAGACTTCATCAGACATTAACCCATATGTGACACGGTGAGGAAGACTGCATGTGAGGTTCCATTGATACAATGTGAAATGGATTCCGGTGAAATTAAATATTTCAAAATATATCATATTGCAGCATTCACTGCCTTGTTAATAAGTTAGATGCACGAGGAGAAATGCAACTTTTAGTCGGGATTGATGGAAAACAGCTGAACTATAAGAAGTCAGAGGTTAAGTATATTAAAATAATCTTGTAGTTCATCTTGAAATGATCAGTTCTCTCAAAACCAATTCAGTTTTCTCAACATCTTTTTGAACTAATAGTTGTTTTGCTTCACCTGTGTATATCAAAATATATATATATATATATATATACGCCTCACTTTTTGACATATTGAGATGATTCTAACTGATACTGATTGCATTGATTTGCTGTAAGACTGTTTCATGTTGCTGTTATCTTCTCAGGCCAACGCCCCTCTTGCATCGGCTGGAGTCATGACACCATTCGGGAGAAAAGGTGAGGGAGACGCACAAACATCCAGAGGTTGTGTTACACATTCTCCTTGGCTGTTGTTAGACAGGGTTTTTATATATATATATATATATACACACATTACTAGCATATAAAGAAAGTGTTGCATTGTTGTGGTGGGGATTGCACATTTGAGTTGTGGACCTTTCAGCCATCTGTTGGACCAGAGGGCATTGTAGCCGATGACTGTAGATGCAGTTCTTGAGGTGCGGTGGCATATAGAGAGGATGCTGTTATGTGAACGCCTTTTAATGAAGGCGAAAGCACCACAAAGGTTTTAAATATTCATTATTTCTTCAACAGCAGTAGTGGCACAAACAACAGCAGGCGCCAGGCCTACACACAAGCACACTCGCATATTTATGTCGACCACTAACATGCTCCGACTGTTCCCCGAGAAAGAAATAAGGACAGATGTACTGAGTCGAGGTATTCCTATTGTCCTCTAGTACTGGAGATTTGTTTCCAGTGTTTCCCAACGGCTGACAATTTGTTGATGATGGTCGGACTTAAATCCGCTCTGTTATTGTCCTGACTGTGTTGTTGTGCTGAAGAGTGAGTCATCCCTCCACTGTGAGAATACATGAGCTTCAGACTCTTATTTCCCCACGGGTCTATATTTGACATCAGTCCTGATTCCCTCGATCAGGACGTTCCACTTCCGTCTGATATCCTCACAGTGATGCTTTACTGCAGGGATATGCTGGCCACTTGTAAGCCGTTTGGTTAGAGTCTTTTCCCTCATACTTGTTCTTGAGTTTCATAAGTTGTTTTTGTGACCAAGGATAAGCAGAACAAATGCATCTAAGATCAGTCTGGTCATAACAATCTGAAAGCACGCAGTATGTAAATTAGGTTTTTGTTTTGTAGTGTCACTTTGTCATCATTGGGTAATGTGTCGGAAAAACTGGAACGTCCCTAAGTGCACTGCAACATGTAGTTATGCTAGTACGGCTTTATTTTACACGTCGGTAACTTCCTAATAATTCCCTGGAGGCACCTGTGTAATTTGGTACTAATTATAGAGGAAATAGAGACAGTGTTCAGTTGGATAGTTTCCAATTAGAAAGAAATTATTTCAAGGAAATGTTTCACTTTATAAAAATAACAATTACTACCTCATAGTTCTTTCAAGGAAACTTCCTTAGAAATGAATAAGAAAGTCCAGACCTGTGAAAGCAGACTTTTGATTGTTCTGTAGATCTATTGTTCATACAAACATTTCATTGACATTCACAACATTGGAACCTTTTCCTCCGTCAGTGACTGAACTGCAGAGCAGCACAAACAAAACGCAGTCAGTGTTTGAGTTCCATGATGTCCCTACAGGGCTGCTCTGTGCGCATCAGATCCTCCGCATTAAAGGAGTCTATTAGGATTGAGAGCAAAAAAAAAAGCTTGATTGGGACACATCTTAATTAATATTCATAAAATTCAAGTTAGGTCTACTTAACAGGATCATGTGGAGAATGTGCTTGCTTCTGAATATATTTGAACTGTGTGTGTGTGTGTGGGGCAGCAGATTAAAATGCACGAAACAAATCAAAATCCAATCCCACGCCCAGCTGCTTGACAGTGAGCTTCCTGTACCTTCATCCGTTTTATCTGTGTGTTCTCCCCACGGCTCACAAACCTGCCTCGCTGCTGCGGGCTCCCACAGACACAAGCTGACACAATCCGGGCTTCCTTGACTTAGGAAATGAGTTTGTTTGCTGACGTATTTTCCTAAATTCGGACTTGGTAATAGTTCATGTGGCTAAGCCTGAAAATGTCCTGAAACCCCTTTTCAAAGAATGATCTGGACCATTTCAAGAATAGCGTCATTTGCTGCTGTTTATGTCTAGTTTAATTGACTACAGATATTTTAAAATGCACACTTTGTCCTAAACCGTGCTTGAAATGTGTTTTCAGACGTAACAAAGAGACGTGACTGACAGTGAGAACACTCCTGGCCGTTTATTCCCGTGGATATCCAGTGACATGAAGCAGACATAATGCGTGATATGTGAAAGTATTGAAATTATAATACAGAAACTTAGACTGAATAAAGTTCAACGCTGAAGACTGACAGGTTTTTAAAAAATGTTCGGGGAGACTTAAAAGCACATTGCATTTCTGGTCACACTCCAGTGTTTGATTTCCCAGCAGGTGTTTTTTCCTTAAACAGCTTTTTAACAGCTGCTAAAAAAAAGAAGAGAAGTGCAATTTTCCTCCCTTGTGTGATTCTGAGTTGATCTAACCTTTTTTTTATGGCGTCGTGATTACTGCGATGGATCCAGCTTATTCAAATTTAAAGTTTTGTGAAAAGTTCAAGGAAGCAAAAGTTGCAAAAATGTTTCTAAAATCTCCAAGAGAACCAAAGCTACGTGAGCGGGGCCGTGTGTGTGGATTAATAGCAACTTCTTCGCTACACGATCAGATATTCCACACCGGCTGCTGTAAAGTGTATCATAGAAAATGTGTCTTCTATTCTCAGGCACTCCAACATACCACCTACCTCCAGTTAAGGCTCCCACGGGCAGCAGGAAGAAGAGCTCAAAGCATTGCTTCCTCTGTGGAAAGAAGACCGGCCTGGCCAGCAGCTACGAGTGCAGGTGAGAGAGCCTCCAGCGTTTCCAGCTGCACTCACTCACTCTGCTGCCTGACTCCTAATTCCATCTCCCCCTATTTGTCATTCCTGTCCTCGAAGCAGCCGTTTTAGTAGAAAATGATCTTTTACCATTTCATCGTTTTGTCTCCCGGCCATGTCTCCAGTGAAATGTGTCTCTGTGCACCGCTTGTTCTGCCACAAGTTATTAACATTATCAAAGTTTCTCCCTACGATCGCCTCCCTCTCCCGGGTCTCGTTACACCCTGAATCTGACGCAACAGTGTGTAACGCAGAGCTCCCGACTGTGTTCAGGAGACCAACCGATGCTTCTGTGATTTAATGAGGAATGTCATTTACTCAATGTTAGTGCTTATGAATGAAATACATTACATGACTATGAGTGAGTAAACTCTCCATCTATACTCTGCAGAATAGCCTGATGATTGAGCAGATGTCTGCTGATGGTTTTATTTGATGACGGCAAGTGTTGTTTCTAGATATTTGCAGACGTACCTTTTAATATGTGTTTGTTTACATCTTTCAGGTGCAGTCACAACTTCTGTTGCACCCACCGCTACGCAGAGACTCACGACTGCACTTATGACTACAAGGGGGCCGGACGGAGATTCCTGCAGGAGACCAACCCTCTGATCAGTGCTCCCAAGCTGCCTAAGATCTAGACCGTCCAACCCGAGCAGAGATGAGGGAACCTATTCACCACTGTGTGCTTTTTATATCTGCCAAGTTTGCTTAAAAATGTAGATAAAATATTCTGTAAAGCCAAGTGTGAACAAACAAGAGGAGACTAAAATGGCGAAGAACTGAGTATCACTTCTTGACAATGTGAAGATGTTTATCCTTTTTTTTAAATCTGTTATAAAGTTATTTTTCCGTTCTGTAAACATTAAAAAAAACCTGTACTTGTATGTAGGTAGTTTCTGCTAAATATATCTGCTGCACGTTCAGACATATCTATTTTTAGTTTTGTCAGCCTTTTAAAAAACGGATAGGACCACTGATGACTTTTCATTCGACAAGTCTTTGACAGATGCACTTTAGAACTATCATATTTATACATTTCACTTTCCTTATTGTGTGGGGAAAGGATACTTACGACTGTGTTTGTCTTATAAAGTGTTTATGTTGTTGTCTCTCAGATTTTTATATTCTTCACCTCTAAATGTCTTTCTTACATGGGCACATACATACAGACATCACTGACAGATTTCTTAAAAAAAAAAAAAGAACAGTCAACTGGAAATATTAAGACGCGTACCAGTCAGTGATGTACAGAAAGAAACTTTATTAGATCAAACTCCTGGAGATACTATAATAGCATTAAAACAGCTGAGCAATACGAAAGATGTATTTATGGCAAGCATCTTACTTGTAGACATAAATACCCCATCCTAATGCAGTTTACTTGACAGGATTACAGATTAACCAGATTACAACAGACATTCACACTTACACACATTCCATACTTAGTATTCTAAAAAAAAACTTGAATTTAAATAAGTACTATTCATGAATAAATATGAAGTATTTCATCGATGAGTGAGTGTACTGTCTTTTTATTTTTAATTTTAATGGATTTGCTCCATACATCATGGATAAATCAAAGGCTGGCTTGCAGTGATGCTGATGGGTTAATTGCAATAGATGGGCCTATCTTTGTAACTTCTGGATATACACTATACTGGGTAGTAAGTATCTTAAAGTACTACAATCTGAAGTGAATGTTTGAGCAATGCTTGAGATGGTTTATATTTTTTTTGATACCTTATTAGTTTATGATTGCTGTCAATGTGCCATAAACTGTTTGGTGCTGGTACAAACGTGGAGCTACTTTTAATGAATACTGCTGAGAATCTTAAACTATAATAATACATCATAATGTATTTGTTAATTTATATATTTTATGAATGATCTGTAAAAAACTACTTTCCCTCTGAAGAGTAGTGGAGAAACGTTAGAAGTATACAGTAGCAGAAAATGGAAATAATCAAGTACAAGTACCTCAAAATTGTACAATAGTAAATTCACTTAAGTACTAATACATAACATAACTAACTAGTTAACTAACTATTAGTTGACAGATGAAAGTACTCACTGATAGAGACAGTAATACCAACAATGTACTAACAACAATAAACAGCTGTTTGTTATTAGTTTATTCAGCGGTGATAATTTAATTTAAACTTTGTGTAATCAATAACATATCATACATATATATTATCCCCAATAACTGACCGAGAACCACGTGTTTAGCGTTGGTTGAAACATGTCAACAGTACACAAATCAACAATTAGCCTGATTAGCATCAGCATTGATTATGAACGGTTTCGTTAGCCACCAGCTAACACAGTAAAGTAGCCGCACTAGCGGGCTAAATAACAAGCTAATGGTTTAACGTAAAGCATTTAAGATATAACAACATGTGTATAAGATGATTTATGTTTAAAATATAGTGAAATGTCATTTACCAGTCCATGATAGTGGGCTGCAAATTCCCGCTTGACGAGGCTTAAAAGGATTCTTCTTCGTGAGTGTTTTGCTTCTTCTTCGTCTTATCTTTTGATTTCCCGGTAGAGTGTATGCCCTGTGCTGCCCCCTATAGTTCAGTGTTGATATACTGGATTCCCACTGATGTAAACATGTAAAAATGTTGTAAAAATTTAAAATAAACTTCGGTAAAAGTATGTAAGCATAATCAGGAAAATTAACTTAAAATATAAAAGTACTTATAGTATAATAAATATAAGTAGCGGTGCACAGAATAACGTCACACAGGCTCAATCTGGTGCTACACATTTAATGAAAATGGTTCTGCAAAATACAAAGACAGACACGGCTCATGTCGCAACACTGACACCTACTGGCGATCTACTGGATCTACTGCCTACAAAGGTGATACATAACGCTGTACCCCACATTTTAACAACAATTAACACTTCCTCCTCATAAGCACATAGGAAACATAATAAACTCACTTAACTTACATTACACCCAAGCAACTAATGTGCTTACTGAACTACATATTGTGCGACATATCGTATAATATTAATATATGAATGTCCACTAAAACTATTCTACTCATTTATAATATATCATTAGATTATTATTACTCATGCATAAATGTCAAAGCAGGATTTTACTGTAGTAGTTGGTTGAGGTAGAGCAATTTTTTTTAGCTATTAACTAGCTACTAGCTATGATGATTATTTTCATTATGGATGAATATGCTGATTCATTTATTCATCCTTTGGTTCGTAAAAGTTCATGAAATAGTGAGAGATGCCACAAAGACAAAAGAAGACATTTCTATGCTTAACTTTGAGCTTTATAAACTTCTCAAATGTGTTTTTTATTCATATTAATTTGCTGAATTTAATGGCCCATACGATTATTCAAGAACTATATTGGTAGATGAATCGATAAAGACCGCATTTTTCAATTGTTGTTAAGCATTCATTGATAGAGAAGTCATAATTTGAAATAGATACACGTTTTATTTGAAACGTTTTTTGTTTTTTTACACGTTTTATACGCAAACAACAGACGTGGCATGCATGAAAGACATTCACGTGACGTCACAATGCGTCACACTTGCTGAACCTACGCCAGGTGCAACAGAGGAAGAAATAAAGAAAAGGTCAGTTCAGGTATTCGTGGAGGCGCTGGTTTCGCGGATATTCAAGAAACGAAATCTGAACAGGACCACTGCAGACCCAGAGGCCATCGCTATGCGTCTGTTTAAAAGTCCCTGGACCGCGAACTGGAGATCATATCCCAACGTCCTAATCTCCCAGAAATCAAAATGTATTCAGATTTAAAAGACAAATGTTTTACTTTCAGGGACATGATGTGGCAATGGATGATGAAGGCGGGTACGCCAGGTACATTCAAGGGCATGGAAGATGGAGAAGCTGGACATCTTTTCGATAAATATTTGACCTCACCACGCATGGTATGTGAGGTTGAAAAAATTAACATTATCCTTGGGGAAATTGAGAGTTTAATGATCGATTTCATTGAGGAAATGACAGGTGTTGAGCATGAACTGGTAGTAAATGAAATCACTCAGGAGGTTGAAGCACTTGCAAAATTCTTTCTTTGGTTAATTCTGAAAGACCAGAAGAGATATAAGAAGATATTTCCAACAGGAATGAAATTCGAATAATTTGTTGAAAATCATGTCATACATAGATCAAAAGGAAAGTGACTATTGCCCAAATATTGTCAGATGTAAAATCACAAAGTCGGTGGGATTACCTCCTCAGTCCCTTAACAAATGGGAAGCCCAGGACTACCCCAGAAACAATCAGAAGCAGAACATCTTGCAGTGAGTCACGCGCTGACACGTACGCTGAGGTACTGAACGACATGTGGAATGTCATGAAAGAGATGAAGGTTAAGCTTGTCTCACACAAAAAGTACAGTATGTATCATCCGTTCTTCTGGTTCAATAACAAATGTTCAACAACTCCTGGCTCAGTATGTGAGGAAGCACCTGCGGAACCTACGCGATGTGCAACAGCACAGGAAGAAATAAAGAAAAGGTCAGTTCAGGTATTCGTGGAGGCGCCGGTGTGGCGTATATTCAAGAAACAAAATCTGAACAGGACCACTGCAGACCCAGAGGCCATCGCTATGTGTCTGTTTAAAAGAACGTGGATCGAAGTCCAGGATGTGGATTTTAATCCAAAGATATTTAAAAAACTAGACAAGGTCGTTTTCAAGGACATGTGTGAGACGTGGGGTGGTGGAAAACAGGTGCTGTTGTCCATGATATTAGAGGAACGAGAACTTGGGAACTGCAGTGCCTGATCTTTAGCAAGAGTCACATTGTTGGCTTAGATCTGGAGCTTGGTTTCCAAATCTGCAGAACGTGTGCCTGATGTTTGTTTTATTATGAAGACTGTTGGAGACACAAACTAATTCAGATCTCAATTTAGAAGTTACTTCAGGTGTCTGTGATCCACAGTTATGTTGACCTTTGGTTCATTCAACATCACCATAATTATACACCTTGCTGTGTGTGTCAATTTGCTTGCATTGTGGTGTAACATGCAGTTAATGTATGCAAATTCATTCTGTTTGCAAGTTGCACATTTATACAAATGATTGTACTTTTATATTTATGTAATTAAAAGTAAAACCTATATGAAACAAGAAGGGTTCCATTAAACACTGATATTTACTGATATTTCTTTCATTTTCTTAATTGTTATTCTCATACATGACTCATAATTGAAATGTTTGCGGATTTGATTTAAGAAGATATGACGTTTTAATTAGTAAGCTTTAGAGGTGCTGGTAATTTATTACCTTAAGACAGAGCTAAAATCTCCTCTCCTCTTCAGAACTTAAAACAAATTTAAATAAGTAAAAACGTGATGATGAAAAAGAATGAAAAGCTCCAGACTACTCTCATGGCGACCGAGCAGCAGCTGAACACTGAACGTGACCAGTGGGAGCAGGAGAACAAATTGAAAATAATCAAATATAATTATTCATAAAAATCCCATTTTAAAAATCCTTAAAAAATGAAAATTATTCTAATATAAATTCACAAATAAATGAACAAATATACGAAGTATTGTTTGTTTGATTTGTATTGTTGACTTTTAAGTTGCCCTGCGTGTGTCATATAAAAGCTTTGCTTCATGCATAAATCAGGGGACTAACACTGATGCGTTTTCACTTTCACTTTCACAGTATGATAAACCTTATTATCATACTGTTATTTTCTTTATGATCTTTCTTTGAAATACAGGCCCAACCTATAAAAGATCAAAAGTCTGTTATATCCCGCTGCCATTTCGTTAACCAAAGCTGTGACAGATATAGCTGCATGAGGACAACAACTTCCTCCTGTGCTGTCACCGTCTCAAGATAAATGTATCTTCTTACTGGGATACTATCTGCTCATTTCTGTTCCTCAGCAGGTTGTGCGTTATAAGAACCACAACAAGTTAACGCCCTCGGTTAAAAAAAAACAACAGAAAAACGATTGTGTTAGGATTGTCCACAGATGGATTGATCCCACTGGGCCTTCTGCCACCGGCTCACATTTTGAATTGTAATGTCTTTGTGTTAATTTTGTCAGCGAGAGCACTTCAAAGCTGTGGTTTGTTTATGCGGACACATGCAAACTACAAACTAATGGGAGTGGAGTGGAGATAATGTATCGTAAATATGAAAACATATTCTAGAAGCCAAAACAGAAATATGTTTCATTTCTTTGGTGAGTCACTGAGTAGAAAGGCTCAATTGAAAAGTGGAGGCGCTGCTCATTATACACTTTGCTTTCACTTTGGATGGTGTTCCTGTGCAACAGACGAACCCTGACCTGAGTCACGTCTCTGTGTTTTTATCTTCACTTTCCTCCTTCATGTTGTCTCACTTTGATCCGAGATAATTGGGCTGTGCAGCATATACAGCTGGAGCACTGCTGGCAGATAATCGCACCTCAACATGGAGAGGGGGCATCTTCTTAAAAAAAGGAGTTTACAGGCATCTCCAAATGGATTTAGAAAAATACATCATGCTGATTTTATTTCAAACTCCTCAGTGCAGCAGCAAGTAAATTACCTTTTTATTATGCAAATATTCTGTCAATTTGAAGGATTTTTTTTTTCAGAATGTGGCCTATACCGAAAGTGGTGAATACATAAAAATATGGTGGAGCCAATACTCTAAAGCCTCTGCACTCCATTGGCCATCAAACTAACCAACACCTTTCAATTCAGTTTGTCTAATACTTTGGTTTATAACCCAAAAATATTCCTATCTGCCTCAGTTCAGTGCTAAATTAGCAAATGTTAGCATGTAATATTGTCATTGTGAGCATGTTAGCATTTAACTAAAATGAAGTGCAGCCTCACAGAGCTGCTAGCATGACTGAATTCCTTTTATTTGAACCACAATATTATAGGGGCTTACTTTAGATAATATACCCAAATGTTTTCATCCTCTAACCTTCACTAATTGAGGATTTCTTAAAAAAAAAAGAAGCTTGTTATGTATGATTCCTGACGGTGAACTTGATGCTGATTGCTGTCGTGTGAGTAAATGAAAGAGTGAGTAATCCAAAAGTGTGTCTATTCTGGCCTCTGGTGCTGCATCACGGAGAAATACACAGAAGGAACAAATGTCTGTGCTCCTCCAAAGCCTGTGAAAAGAGTTTAATGTCACTCTGGAGGAGCTTTGTCAAGACTAACAAGTGATGTGACATCACTTAGGTATCTCAGCTTGGTCTTGGAATCAACACATTTTTTATAACAAAGCCTACATTACAATGGGAAGCGTGGAGTTTGAAAGACGCGGGTGTTTACAAGTGTGGGAGGGGGTCTTAAGGGAAGTCTTTGACAGATGCACTTTAGAACTATCGTATTTATACATTTGACTTTACTTATCGTGTGGGGAAAGGATACTTATGATTCTGTGTTTGTCTTATAAAGTGTTTAAAGTGAAGTGTTGAAATCAGTGTTTTGGAGCCTACAAGTACAAAATATCTCAGCTTCTGCTGCATTAAGTTTGACCATTGTTTTCTAAATCGGTGTCTACCGAGTCACCAAACTTTACGAAAGTGCAATACGAGATCACTCTTTCAAGAGTGTACTCTTTTCATTCTCATAACATTGTGGGGTGTATACAGGTTTTGCCTGAGTATTTGATTTGGTTTTCAAATGTTAGTTTCTTCCGTGGAACCGTCTTCCAACTGTTCATGAGCAGAGTGTCACATAACAAACCAAATGTCTTTTGTTCTACTTTTTGTTTCAGGATTATTCAGCTTGCCTCTTGCACCTCTGCCAAGTTCTTTAAGTCTATATTTTCCACGGACCGAAAAACAATGCTTTTCGCCCTCTTTTTCTAAACATGGCTTTTAGAAGAAGAAATACAGCTCAGCGAGGCTGGTGGTGAACATATCCTATTCCAAAAAGTGTACAGGACTGGAAAGGATTAAAAAATATATATGCATAGCATTTAATAGTATTCATTTAGTTAAGTAATCTCCACTATAGGCCTACAGACTTAGATTTGTAGTGCAGTAATCACCACGTTCAAAATTGTTAAACTCTTAACTCTGAAGTTTTCATGCACGGCATTAAGAGGAACAGTGATCACAAGTTGAAACTAACCCACAGGAATGTGACAAACATAAAGTAACCATGAAGTTTGAAAGATATTTGCAAATTTAAATGCAACTAAATATCTTAGTTGACATCAAGTATTTATAGTATTTATTCCAACGGTATCTGTGCCTTATCTGGAATCAAAACACAATCCTTATCCACTGAAACGTAAGTGTTTTTCTAAATAACTTCTGGGCTTGTATGAGTGTCAGTGCTGGTGAGTAATGTGTGCACAGGGCCGCAGGGACCAAAACACGGGACAATCAAGCACGACCAGTCTGACAGGTTCACGCAGGTAAGAAAGCGGGAAGGACACACACCGAGAAAAACTTCACGCTTTGAAAACTGAGGGTAATTTCCCCCCCCTCCTGCTTCCCTATCCTTAAGTCCTGTAAATGTGGTGAAAAGGCTGTTTTAGTATCACCAAAACAGCTGTGTTCCACTTGCCTGCTTCTCAGCACGTTCAACACAACAAACCACATCCTAATCTTTCCATGCCACGCAGCGAGACAGCCTGTAGCCTATCTCTCTGAAGCAGAGACACATGCATGACAAATTGACAGACTCACTTCTGAGGTGCCCACTTCGTCCAGACAGAGCACAGAGGCTCCGTTGTCCCATCCCAAGGACGGAGTGGCGGACTATGCATCAGTAATAAGCTCAAACACAATGTCAGGTTTCACAGCGATAGAGCCGAGGCTTTGAGTCAACAGAGGATACATTCCCTGGTTTAATAAGTGAGCCTCTCCCAACATACTGCACTGTGAGTGGGGAGCTCCTTTGGAGTAGTTACAGTACATGCTGTGATTCACTACTGTACACTGCAGCCCATTCATTATCTGAAATAATGACCATTGAACCAGAATATATTAATACAAGTTGACTGGATTGGAGCTAGAGTTGTTCTCTATAGGCTAATAACAAATCTGTTATGTCATTTCTACATCATTTCTATAGCAATGAGTAATCGTCACATGATTTTGGGGAAATTAATTGATTCACTTCCTGGTAGAGAATAAGCATAAAGACTGGAAACAGGAGTACAAAGCTAGCCTAGCTCTATCACTAATGGTAATCTAGCAGCACATCTAGAGCGAATTAATCATGATTAATTAATCTATGCTCTTTGTTTAATCTATCCAAAAACTAACTTGTCAAAATTACACTTCGGGGTTATGTGCTGCATTACTTCTTAGTAAGTCTCCATTGATTGCAACTACTCAGAGCCATGAAATAGTCCTAACTGTACATACTTCTCCTGTGTTTGTTACACTTTGTTTTTTGAATGAATTAAACAAATAATAGTGTGCTAATAATTAGTGTGCTTTAGAGGTTCTAGAGCCAGGCTAGCTGTTTTCCGTCACCGGTCTTTGTGCTAAGCTAAGCTAACTGTCCGCACTTCTGGGCCGTGGAAGCAGCAGCCTGCCGATACACACCTCAAGCTGACATAGAGCAACATTAGCATACATTTGGACTCGGTTTTCGCGTCCACCTGATAAATGTAATTTACTATAGGCCTATCTCTTTCTTTCTTTTAGGTTAAGTTACATTTCGGTGTCTAAGAAGTCCTGATGAACACATCTGGCTCTTTATCTGCTAAATGCTGCACCATTTGTTTTTTACTGGCTAATGCTAGTTGGCAGAGTGCACCATCCTATAATTTACATTAGTTTATTTTATTTCTTTTTTTATACAGCTGCCTGCTGTAGATGTGGTTGTTGAGAGCAGCGAGGCTGAGGTCAAATAGTAGCATTAAATACAATTTCATTAGAATTTGGGGAACTGGAGAGTTGGCTTTTGCTCTGTGGGTGAGCAACACCTCTGGGCTACACTTCACATAGTCAGGGTAATGTATATAAATACCAACATTTTATTTAGCACCATAATCATCATCCCCATTACATTGCACTACATTTCTCCACCCCTCATTGCGCCCGCGTGCGCCGCCTGTCCTTTAAATTTCTTATTTCCCTTTGCGTCTTTTTTTCACTCCATCTTAACGCGGAAGTCGGTGACGCACCACTACACACAGCTGCTCAGCGGGGGCAATGAAATAAACAAAACGTCGTCATTCGGTGCCAAACACAGCGGTGAGTGTCTTTTTGTGTCTGTTAATTGGAATACGGAGGAACATTTGGTCCAATGCAGCTATGCGTCCGTCCACACTCCTCTGTCTCCGCTGCGCGTCTCGCTTTATTAAATCCGGCTGACGGTCGGACGGACTGACGTGCGTCTGGACTGTGCTGGGATGTGAATGTGTGAGAATTTGCGTTTTTGTTTAGTGCCCGCTGTAGAAGCCGAGAGTGGGTCCTGGGCGACGGTCATCGTAGCCTTTCTGATTTAAGGTATGACAATTCAGTTTAATGTCTGCTACTGGTGCGCTCTGCCGCAAAAACCAGCAACGCGAATTGCTTCTGCTTAAATTCCTGCTGCTTGCAATGGATTTATTGCCTGGGGTTTGTCCGTTCAACGTGTGTTTGTGACTCAAGAGAAGACGTAACGTTAATGTTGACTGTCTCCGAGCAAGCCTTTGTTAGTCTTCCCCTAGCCTTTGTAACGCGCTGTTTGCGGTGGAATAAGATGGGACACCACATGAAAATACAATGTATGGCACTCCGAGGTGATTAAGCATTGTTGTATCGGATTTGTTGTTGGCATGTCTTCACATCGTTGCAGTCTGGGATGCTGTAAACCTACATTGTCATGCATTTAAATCCGAGGTCACAGTGCGATGCATCGGTGGGAGTTTACCATGTATTGATTTTGGATGTTAATTGTGAAATTTGCATGATGGCCCACATCATATTCCTTTGCCCCACGGAGCATTTGCTAATGTATTTTTACATTCACTGTAGACTTCATGTTTGAGGTGCGCTGTCCGGCCGGATGCTCCTTTATTATGAACCATAATAAAGCCAAGTCGAGCCCATGGCTGCACTGCTTCCACGGGCGACTGCAGCCGGGAAATATATAAATGTCTCTCTAGTGTTGTATAATCAGCTTGACATCCACAACACAACATTTCCACACATAGTTGATGCTGTAAAATGTTGATTTGCCTGTTAAATAGCAACATTTTTACCCTTTTCTGCCATCAGTAAATTATGACAGTGGCTCTCACATTACACTCTGTCTTCTCATTGGCTGCAGTGTAGTCTGTGTGTATTGCAGTTGCAGCTTGTTAAAATATTTTTTTAAAGCAAAGCACTCTTGTGTACTCTAAAGCATTCTGTCCTCGCTACCATTTTGTGCATTCCTATCATGGTATTTTATTTTATTTCTGTGGGGGAGCGACCCTTTCACTAATCTTCATTCCAAGGTAACAAGTCTAGGCGTCATGTCAAAGACATCTTCTTATAATACAACCTTTATCATGATGCAGGCTTCAGTGTGGTGTTCAGCTGCTGTCAGGGTTAGAGGGAGAAGCAGCTGTTTCTGTGTGTGCGCGTTACATCACTGGAGCCTTCGGTTGTGTCTTTGACAGTGTGGTGAAATACTGAGGGCTTGTTGCGATAAGAAGCCTCATTGTCCCGTTGGTATCTGTGGAGTGTGCATGCACAAACTTGCAGAAAACACAATGCGTATTCTCTCTGTCAGGCTGCGGTGTAACCAATCCTGCCCCCTCACATGGGATTACAGCATGTAGATTGGCTTCTTTCTTCGCACAAACTCTGCTTTCGTTTTGTGACACAGTTGAGTGTTTGAACAATAGCGACGGACGGTGGCCTTTTTCGTAGGCAAGCAGTTGGAGCTTTAATCTTGGTTTCATACGTGGAGTTGAACAAAGGAAATATCTTGACTTTTAACTCAATTAATTGGTCTGGGATTAACTCTTTTAATCTACAGTAGCAGAAATAATAAAAAGCAGAAAAGTGAAGTCGGCCTTTTTATTCATGAGCTGATTTCATTTGGTCAAAGTTTTCATGTTGAGCACACAGATCATTTATATTTTTAGTTGAATCGAGTGGCTTTTAACGTGCTATATATTTAATTGTCTTTTTTTTAAGTTATTTTCAGTATAAAATCCTTTCATATGACTACATCCTACACTTCAGACACTCTCCGATCCTTCTGGTTTCCTCTTCTTGGCATAGTCTTCCTTCATGACCGGCTGACTTCGTGCCCTCTGACAGGGAAGGATTTTGCAGGTATCAACGAGCTTTCTGCCGTTGTGAGAAATCTCATCTATTCCAAACCCCGAGCTGTCAACAGACTCTGAAGTCGTCAGTCGTCCTGTCGGGACCGACTGCAGGGAGAAATGAGAAAGTAAAGTCACGATTATGATTCCAAATGGGAAGAAGAAGGCGACTGAGACTTGCTAAAACTGCGTGCGAAGGAGCCTGCAGTCTTAATGGACTGTGCCATTGTGCTGGCAAATTAACTCATGCTTTCTGTCTTCAGAGATATGGTTCGGAGGAAAGTAATTGGAGGGTGGAAAGAATGCAATCAAAAGTATCCAAAGGCTCCAACAGTAGCTTTCTGCCAATTAACTGCCGTCATTGTTTGACACAATTGGTTGTGATGGTGAAATGTGCCTCCCACAGTATTTTACATTATGGAACAGAGGATGGGTTTGACAGCCCCCATTGTCCCATTCTATTGAGGTTTCAATCAAATTCAATTTAACAACAGCCAAAAACCTTTCGGCTTGCAGAAGAGTTTCAGACAAAGGTTTCTTAGCTCTGGTGCACCCAATCTTCATCTTAGTTTTGGTTAATTAGTTTGTTCCAGTAGCTGATGAATTTTTCAAGCCTAACCAACTGTTTTTTGTTTTGTTAAAAGTAATGGTAATGCAGCTAATGATTATTTCCAACATCAATTTAACTGTTTGTCATTTTCTCGACCAATTGTATAAGTTTCCCAGTGCCCAAGTTGATGTATTTAAATGTTGTTTTGTCTAACCAATAGTCCAAAACCCAAAGATATTGAATTTACTATCATAAAAGACTAAGAACAACCACAAATCTCCCAACTTTGAGAGGCTTTGACTAGTGATTGTATGAGCAGTTTTCTTGAAAAATGAACTTAAAGCTACTATGAGGAACTTTCATTTCATGTTCATTTTGGTGATCCAGGTGGACAAACACTTTCGTGTTTCGAAACAACAGAGTCACTTTAGAAAACCTCTTATTTAACTGCAGCAGGGTCCTGGTCCTGGTCCTGGTTCGGGTTCTTCCGTGCCTCCGTCTCCTCCAGCAGCGTGGTGTTGGTGTTTGCTTCTAGCGGGGACCGGCGGAGCGGCGAAGCTCTGCTCCCGGACAGAGCATATAAAGAGAACTAGATACAGTGTTGGTGGCGGCGCCTCGTTCATTCGTGAGAAAGTTGCTGAGTTGCGCATGAAGCAAAAGAAGTTTGACTTTGTAGTATAGAGTTCATATGAAAATACCTGGATCTGCCAGCCATCTTCCGCATTATGGGGCCCATAGAGCAAGCGCACTGGCGTTTCCTTAAACCCCGCCTCTCAGCCCTCGGTCCAGCCTCGTTCTCGGGCTCATTCACATAAACAGGGGGAAGGAAAATAACTATAGATTCATTTTACTACTTTTTAGGAACTAATTATTTAAAGAAGGGCTTTTCAAGGTTGATTTGCCTAACAACAACAAATAATCCTCTGAGTAACAGACGTCTATTTCACAATGTCAGTCTATAGGAAAAAGTATTTTTAGGCCCATCATGAGATGGACCTGGAAATTCTTAATTTCATCGTTTTGGCTAGGATATAACATTTGCTTCAAAGCCCGGCGCTCTACCTGGGGGCTTGGGCTGGAGGAGGAGCAGCTGCTGCCGGCCGCAGACCTCTCCACCCCCACCAGAGCTCCGATTGCAGGCCGAAGGCTGCAGCAAAGACGGCTCTGGGCTGATGACATCGATTTGTCTGTTTTCACGGGGAATAGGACCTGATGACAGACACTAGGAATATCCACCATCACTATATAGAAATAGCTAGTGTTCTAGCCGATGGTCTTGTTTTCTTATGTAGGGTATATAAAGGCACCAGTAATACATTTACACTTATTAATAACTAGTTTAAAGTACCTTGTAGTAACTTTAACCAATTATTAATACATTTTTTGTTATTGTTTCAGCTCAAGCTGTACCTTTTTTTTTTTTTCTTCTCATATTGTTTGAAGCAAGTAGATTATCTTTATCAACAAGACAATGTAACCCCCCCCCCCCCCCTCTCTCTCTCACACACACACACCTACTTCCTTTATTTTGTATTTCCTGTAATGTACATTAACTCTGGAGGAAGGGATGATGGTCAAGTTAACCACCTCACTTGTGATTTGCACCCTATTGTAATCGCCAGCACTGTTCCTTAGTCCCAATATATTTTTTATTTCAATTTATAATGTGAACCCGTTTCAAAACCACCTGCAGAGGCCGTTCTCTGACTCACACTGCATCTCTACGTCGGTTGCTTACCCCCGTCTCCTCGCACCGTGGTGTTTAATCTGTAAAAAAATATTGATGACAGGAAATGGATCCAGCCAACGAAAATTCTGTCCTCGTACGTATCCGGCTGCCTTTTACGGGAGTATGTGTGTGCGTTATTAAGAATGTGGATTTTCCCGCACTCCTGTGACCGTAAGGAAGTTGGCACAGTGTCAGACTAGACTTCCAGTTTAGCAAGTTTTGCTCTTTGAATTGATCCTCAGCCGAGCTAATTAAAAGTCTGTTAACGATATTGGCACCATATGGCTATCACAAGGTTTCCAGTGCCTCGTATACTGTGCAGCTGTCCCATACCGCCGTTGTTATCTGATCCTGGACTATAATCGTATGAACGCGTCCCTTGCTAGTCTCGTGGTATCAGCCTCTGGCTGGGCTGTAATCTTATAACATAATAAAGGTATCCTACTGTGTCGTTTCTCTTTGCCTCCCGTGCACTAACTCAATCCTGGCCTGCCCTGCTGCTGTGCCCCACTGTGGCTGGTCTTCGTCTGTAGGGAATCTAGAGTATCGATCTAATGTAATGACTTCCTCCTGTAGATGATGTCATGCACCTGTGTGAACTAAACCTCACTGGGCTAATGCAAATGGCAGTAGTTAAAACACATTGGTTATCGAACAACAGGGTTTATATTGACATTTCTTACAGATCTTATGTAGCCTCTCTCACCCAGACTTACAACTTGTATGCGGTTGTATATGTGTGTGTGTGCTGCATGGGTGCAATGAAATGATAATGTAAGGGATGAAGATGGAGGGAGGGAGGGGCTCGACAGCTGCTATACATCAGCCGAGCAGAAGTGCTTGCTCAGCTGAGTGGACCGTGGGATAGCACTGCTGCAGGTAGCGGGCTATGGTTGATGATGTCATTAGGGCTTTCACAGTCTCCCAAAGGTTTCTGTCTGCTCGTGGCAACGAAGCAAGAAGAGGGTGCGGAGAAGGAGCCACAGCAGTACAAAGCTGTGCGTCACTGTAGCCAGACACAACACACACTGGTGCAATTACGAAGGTTTATGTGTTTGACTTTGTAGATTTCATACTGTTTTGTGGTTTTATATTTCTATCAACAATCCAAATATTCAGAGTAATACTTTTACTGTTTTGTGGCCCCCTGCTGCTCTGCTAAACTATAGTTGCTGGATAGGGATTGTCTTCTGTTATAAAAAGAGCCAAGACCAGCTCCTCCACTGTGTGGAAGCATATGGGTACTATCAGGAGTACAGGCGAGAAGTAACAGCTCTGTCCTACTATTCATGTATTTGGAGGGAAATTAGGTTGAGATCTGTAGACTGAGAATGGCATAGCATACAATTCACATCATTTTCATGCTCATCAAAACCATTCAACGACCCTGTTGACCGCGAATGTTTTACGGAACAATCTTCGTTAATTCTGTTTCTCATTTTGTTTCTTCAAGTCTTGCCTTTTAATGTGACGCCTGTCTGTCTGATTGGTGGACTGACTGCAGACTTGACAGCTTACTTAATCAGCAGTGTTGACAGTGGCGTCTTGAAACGGGAACAACTGAGAGCAGGGTGATACGAGAGTGTGGAAACAGGGATGAAAATTGTCTTCAAGTTCCACATTAAGAGGAGAAGCTGTAGCGTATATATCATTCATATGCATGTTTTGTAAGTGTCGGTTGCAATGTGACTACATTATATTTGGTTGTACTGTATATAGCTACTCACATTTATTCAGACTGCCGTGCAGACTGTTTAGCATGCATGGCAGGACATCAAACAATATTTGATGTCGTTTTTGAAGGCTGTGTGACAATAAGGAATCAATCAATAGAAAAAATATGGAGCCTTATTATAATATAATTCCTAGTATCTTGAACCTTACTGTTTTCCTAAAATTTGATTCATAAGAGTAAAGCTTCAAGCTCCAGTTCTCTTTTTAGTCTTTCAAACGAACGCATGCTGATTTACATCTCTGTCAACTATTTTCTACTGTACACCGAAAGCCAGTCAGCTGTCTATTTTCATTACATTTGGAGTAAAAACATGTGTTTTTGATATGTAATCCATCACAGCAAACAGGCTTCCGGAAATCATTTTTTTGTCAAAGCTGCAACTTAATTGATACACACTGATTTTAAAAAGTGTTGATGTCTTTGAGTCCATTCATGTATTAGTGATAGCCTGACAAATGCCATGTCCACATTGACTGTCACAACTCTTTTTGAGCAAATATGAATCCACATAATCGTTTTGAGTTTTGATATTGATCAAAACTTCTTTAGTGCATCCAATCACACTAGAATCTGACATTTCAAATCAACATGTGCAACAGTGAAGTTTGTCTTCTGATCAAGTTCATTTAACCGTAATGTTCAATGTAATTATTTTCTCTAAGCCAAGCGCTCCGTGAACGTTGAGATTCAGAGACGACTGGCTGTCTGTCCCACTGATATTATGCAGTTGCGACTCATCCTACAGGCATTTCATGAAAGTTGAAATGTTCCTCTAAACACGACATCGACAGCAGTGTATTGTTTGGGCTCACTGGAAAAAACACTGTGGATTTGGCCTGAGCAGCAGCAGCCACTGTGGCTAGGCAGACAAAGAAAATAGTTAACATGTCATTGTATTTTAAATCACGGACTGTCATGCAATCATTGCGAAGTGCCATGCAACCTCTTTTTCCTTTGGAACATTATCAATCCACCACTACTGTGTGTAATTCACTGGAGTGCTTGTAAACAGAACATATATAATCAACTGCTTAAGATGTGGATTTCTGCAAAACAACAAGGAGATCCCAACGGAACAGTTCCTGCTGTCATTCATTATGAATATGAAATTAGTTTTTTAGAACTAATGACTTTTCTGTTGGTCCCCATCGATTGGTTCTGCTGGTGGTTTTTGCATTATAACAGGAAATGTGCTGCGTGTGTCTATTCATGACTTAAATCTCATCAAACTCTACATTCATGTCCGAGACGCCAGTCACAGCAGCACAAATACTTCCAGCTCTAAATCTTTTCTGTGCCTGAGAACACAGCACTGCTCTTTGATCATTTTAAGTGTGTTGCAGTTAATAGTGATTTGAATAATTAATTCATCCTGTTATTGCTTGTGCAAATTAGTTTTGTAAACATAATGTCATGTGGAAGTTTGAATTGGGTTTTCAAGCAATAAATTAGTTTGTTTGACAAATATTGATTCAGCTGAACGAATGCCAGTTTCTGTGTGTTTGTACAGTTGTAGTAAGCGGGTGTGATCACATGGACAACTGTGGTAACATTCAAACCATTCAGGTGAACAGCTGTAATGAGGGGTCAGATGGGACAACCGACTTTTCTTGATAACTATCAGCATAACGTGTGCTGTGGAAGGGATTGGCTGCTCTATTATGACGAGACCTGCTGCCGTATATGACATTTTTCGGAGTTCAAACAGGCAAATGTGGTTATGATGGCTCTGTAACCGCCTCCCGTTTTTAGCCTCTCGGTTTGAAGACGATCAAACTGCTCTTTCACCAACAAACATTGTATTTGTGTGAGTCAAACGTGTAATCTGTGCACATTGGTAGATTTGTTTTGTCGGGATGTACGGCATCAAGGTTGAGTTTGTGTGATTATCCCCATTACAAAGAGATGAGGGGTGCGTGTGGAGGATGCTTGGGCGCTTTGTCAAACCAACCTGACATTCATTCATTTATACCATTTGGATATAGCTGCTGTGAGGAAAAGTAGGAGGGTGAGGATTTAAATCAAGTCATGTCTTGATGTCTTAAAGGTTGCGTGATGAATTACCCACTCTCCGTTTGTGCACCACGTCTCATCACCCCAGACTTTGACGTATGATCTCCAGAGGCACTAAAAATGTTTCGCAAAAACACATATTTGCCACATTCCCCGTAGTGGCATGTAGCCAGCATGCAGAGCGTTCTGGTTTTATTTGCAGAGGTTTCCCGATGTTCTTGGAAGTAGAGCTAAAACAATCATTTGATTAATCAAGTCAGTCAACAGTAAATAATTCAGCAATTTTGATAATGATTTAATTGTTTTTCAAGCATAAATGCAGAACATTCTCCTGTTTCAGCTTCTCAAATGTGAGGATTTTATGCTTTTCTTATGTCATAAAGGCTGTAATATCGGACTGAATATCTTCTTGTTTGCATGAAACAAGCATTGTGAATGCGTTTCTCTGGCCCCTGAGCAATTATTTTACTGTTGTAATAGACAAAATTAATCATCAGTTAATCGAGTAAAGAATAGATCAGCAGATTAATCTGATGATTGCGATGTCAGTTGCAACCCTAAATGGAGGTGAATGGCTTTTTGTAGTTTGGTGTTGTTCTCAATTCATTGAACAGCACAGAATGAATGTCCCACTCATTCAGGATAATCCACAGACCTGGTTGTGAACAGTGTTTATTGACTTTAAAAACATTTTTTTTTTAAGAGTTGACTGGAAATGAAGGCAGAGAGAGGGGAAATAACATGCAACCATTTCCTCAACCTGACTTGAAGCACTTCCTGCTATTACACGGTCAGCTTTTAAACCCAGAGGCCTTAAGGCGACCATGAAACTGCTTTCTAATGAAGAAATAAAAAGTCCCCATAAAAAGTCACTCGATAAGTGAGAAAATAAGTCTTGTATGATATTATGTAATAAGGGTGAACTGACCTTTTAAGATTAAGACTTATTCTCTTCCACCAGCTTCAATATTACGTTTTACTGAATTTAGCGTTTATAGTTGTGGGTGAACTAAGAGTCGTAGATCAGACTTGATCATTTCATAGCAACAGCAGGTATATTAGGGAATTGATTGCTGTGATAAATCTTGTGATAGCCTGTAAGCACATAATCTTTGATGCTGGCTTTATCCCGCTTTTAAACACTTGGAGGTTAAAACTGGCTTTTTGGCGTCATTGCAATACTAAACATGCAGTATGGATAGCATCTATAAACATACTACTTTCAGTGTGTGTGTGTGTGTGTGTGTGTGTGTGTGTGTGTGTGTGTGTGTGTGTGTGTGTGTGTGTGTCTTTTCCCTGTCTTTCATATCATGTTATTATTGTGCCTCAAATCCACAAAGAAGGGGCTCAGTGCAGTCTACACCTCAGCGCTGCGCAGAGTATGTGTCATTGATTGCGTTTTATTTTCTTGTGCCAGAGAAGTTTTTTTTGGATGTTTGCAAAAATAATTTTTGAAGTGTGATTTTCCCAACGGCCAGTGTTCAACATCCAGATGCTGCACCGCTGTCACTACCGTAACTCAATTTGGATATCAGCTCTGGCTGAATTCACAAAATGCAAATGTGAATCAGTACCTGTGGGTTTGAGTTTGCATCCGACCTGTTTGTCTGCCTTCACCTAAATATCCTCTAACAGGCTAATTGACCCTTTGCTAAGTCCTGCTCTGCTCTATACACTCTCATACAATTGTTTCACATTTCCTTCATTTACAGGCTGGTTTTGTGGATTTCAAGCTAGTCTATGCTTGACGTTGTGTATCGTCATACTTCTTACCTGGAGAGGTTGGAAGGAGATGTGCGTTTCTATATAAAAACCTTTGGCATAGTACTTTAACATATCATGTTAGCACTTCTATGCTACTGAAGATATACTGAATATATACTGCTTCTGCATTTAATGATGGAAACGGGGAATAAAGAGTGACCCAGCTTTACAGGAACAGTGGTGTTCCTTTATTTCATCGTCTTCTGTCTCGATCGTCCGGAGATGTGTTCACTTCTATACTGTGATCTGTAGGCTTCAGCTTCTATCTTTATCTTCTTAACCTGTTCTCACTGCTGAATCAGTTCTGACATCCTGGATATATGCTTCAAACGCATATTGTA
This sequence comes from Pholis gunnellus, assembly GCF_910591455.1. Lineage (NCBI taxonomy): Eukaryota > Metazoa > Chordata > Actinopteri > Perciformes > Pholidae > Pholis > Pholis gunnellus. The sequence goes on from NC_136538.1 coordinate 13,702,220, forward strand.
AAATGTTGTAAAAAAAATAGTTATTCAGGAAGTACATTTAGTGACAGTGTGGGCTCCATGGTACCTCTGACATCGAGCAGCAGGGAGCGAGGCATAATGCAGGGTAAATTGGGAAAATCTTTTGAAAAGATCTGCTATGTTCTTCTTCCCCTTCACAGTATGAACTGTACAAAATATTTCAAAAGCTGCGTACTGTATCTCCAATGGAAGTGTCTTAACAATTTCAGTTCCTGTCTCCACTTTCTGGATTTTTGCTGCAGTTGCACTTTTCTCGCCTGGTTTAGCTCTCCAGATATTTAATTCTGCCCCTCCAGCAAAATCAGTACTTATGCTGCTTGCATTCTGTTTACAGTCTTTCTTTCCCTCATCTTCCTATCGCGCACACATACACACAAAGACTTGGACAGCATCATGTCAAACATCTTAACAAGTTAGCTTTAAGTCAGCCATGCGTTTGATATAGTGTTGTTGTTTCTCCTTTTTGTAATGTCATCTTGTGAGGTTATTGGAGAAAGAATAATATTTCCGCGTCACCAGAAAAGGACGTTTTTCTAACATTTATTTGAATCTGAACCCTTTTAAAATATCGTATCAAATCTATTTAGGTTCAGCTTTCAACATTTCCAAAACTGATTTGAGATTAGTAATCGCCTTTTTGTTGGATGAGAAGGCATGAACACTACCGTTTTTTTGTTCATAAACAATAAGCATGTTTTAATTTGGCCTTTGGGTAAGGTACTTAGGGAATTACCGTTAATTAACTACAGGCTGCAGCTGATATAATCTGCTGCTGGCTGTGTTTGCCATTTCAACTGGTGAAACAGTTATTGTTGGAGAGAACATTATGCAAGCAAGCATGCCTTGCTGCCTGAATATTTGATTTGTTCAGACTGTAGTGAAACGGGTTTCTACCGACCTGTCCTGAAACCAAATGTAGAATTTTGACAGATTTTTGGAAGTTAACACACAAAAATGCATCGCTTAATTTGGGGGATGAAGCTGGAGGAGTGTCTGAGTGAAGTTATACCTGTACGATGCTGCGTGTTGATTAACTTATTTCCTGTGTCATCCTGAAACCGAAAGAGATCAAATGAAACTGTTCTTCTTAGAGCGTGTTGGGAAATAGTTGGTTTGGGGCCCGTTGAAGGCAGTTCTACGATTTGTTGTTGCGTCTGGAATTCAGTGAGCAGTCTCCTCTCGTCACTACACTAATCTGGGGAATTCAACAAGGATTCATTGAAAGAATGAGTGACTAAATTAAGTAATTAACTTAACTTTGAATGGCCCACTTCTGTAAATCCAGGGCAGAGTCACCGTGTCTATTCCGGTAGCGGTACTGAAAATGAAACGTTTACTGTAAATGAACGGCTCTTCCTTCCTTTTTTTTTTTTAGATTTACAGAAAGTGATGTTGCTCTGGGTGTCATCTGTGCGTAGTGCACACTTGCTTCTGTGTCATTCCTTGGGTCTCTTTGCTCCTTTCGGCTCTGGCCTTCCTTGGCAGCTGAGAAAGAGTGTAAAAAAAAATAAAAAAGGTAATTTTGTTGAATGTTGGTAAAATCCCAGAGATGTTGGCTTGTCTAAATAAAACTCAGTTCCTGCGTTTTCCCTGACAAACCAGCATGTATAATATATCCCAGACGTCTGTTCAGAGCTCATTTCACCAACCACACAATTAATCACATCTAAACTGGGACTCATTAGCATACAGTCAAATGGGACAGCTAACGGAGGCATTATGAATGCAGTGAACTTATACATCCGATGCTTTTGATTAAGCCTGCATATGGGGACAAAAGGCATGGAAACATTTAGGAGGCAGAGCAGAAGTCACAGGATATATATTCAGACCGCACTGGTGTTGATAAATGATGCAGCTACATTTGAACTGACAATGAGCTTAAAGAAATAGAGTTATGATAATTTATTCCCAGTGTGTTATGAAAAAGTCTTCCGGTAATCACCAGGCTTCAAGCTCAGTGCAGCACAGGCCTGTGTGTTTGTATTTCTCTGCATATTATTTATGGGTTTATACAATGTCTGTGACAGTTGAATTATCTCACAGTTTAAGTTTGACAGTTAAACTTGTTTGACAATTTATCCAAACTCTTGAAAAACTGCGGCGTCAAATGTGATGATATATGTGTGTGTGTGTTTGTGTGCGTGTGTGAGGAAGTGAACTGCAGCAGGCTTTATCAGAGGAGTCCATCAGGTTGTACTGACGCTCTGTTAATCTGTGTGTGTGTAGGTGTGTGTGTGTGTGTGTGTGTGTGTTGCGTTCTGGCAGGGCATTAAGTCCAATCACTGCTGCCAACACAGCTATAGGATCTGTGTCATGATGAAACGAATGCCCCCCTTCTCTCCCCTGATTCTCAGCATTGGCACCGGTCCAACCTACAGGCATATTTGTAGCGTTTTTTTTGTATTTTTATAAAAAAGTTCTTCCTCTCTTAAAAGGATTCAGAGACAACGTGACATATCCCTCAAGGGAACAGCAATCAAACCAAGAAATTTCATTTACAAGCGTTGTTGTACTGCACCTGCCAAATGAACACTGAATACATTTCTGTGGAGCTGTCGTAATGAGGAACACTGTGTTACTGCAGTGGTACCATAGTCAAATCAAATCTATTTTTTCACAGTTTGCAAATTCTTCTCTCTAAAACTGTATAATATCAGCACAAAATCACAGATTAAGAGGGACGACTAACTCTTTTAGCATTTTTTCGTTTAGATTTTCACAATTTAAAAAAAGTCTAACGGAGATAAATAATATCACAGTGCAGGACGAAGCTTCCTCCTAAATAATGTAAAAATGTCACCACCTTATACAGAACCTAAAATTAATATACATAAAATAAGACTACGTAATATTAATCCAAATCCTAAATATAGTTGCAATAACTGTTTAACTTATTCTATCTGAATTGTGCTGCAGGTCTTTGATAACCACCCAGCCCTCGGGGGAAGACGCTCCTTTAAACCTGTAGCTGTAGTGCAGTATTGTTAGGATTGATACACAGCAGAGTTTTTCTGCATGGCTGCGCATCAGAACCGGAGAACGGGCTCTCGGCCATATCACAGGTCTGATCTGACAGCAGGGACACAGAGGGTTCTCCTGGCTTACTGAATAACAGCAGAGCTCAGCTGAGTGGAACGTGGAGGAGACATCACTGTGTTATACCTGATGCAGGAGCAGAGAGGAGAAGAGTAACAGGAGCTAATGGAGCCTCCAGCAGTTTAGCCTCGAGTAGAGTGGGCTACAGAGGTCTGGTAGGCTCAGAATCATTCATTACAGGATTTTGTCAAACAATTAACATGATCATTTCACCACGTTACATTTTTACTGAAACGTACCCTCACTAGTTTGACAGTTGCCTATAACCTGTCACAGGTGCATCAGTTTATCCGGAGCTGTCGTCCTCTTAACAGCTCACACTGACCCCTGGTCAGCGTCAAATTGGAACCACCGGAGAACTGTGATTGGTTGGAGTGCTGTTGGATTTGTAGCTATTAATATTGTTGCAGTGAACTCTTTGACCGACAGCCAGCCTGGAAGACACGCATTAGCACACGCACACACACACACACACACACACACATCTCACGTCCAAGGGACCTTCTGACAGCTTGATTGACGGTTTTAGTTTAGCTTTATTAATCCTGTGTGTATCCTATTCGCTATATGTATGTATGAATTAATGAAGGAAGGAATGGGAGAATCCAAACGGTCAATCCAACACATCTCGCACCCCATTAGTGCGTCCCCTCAGTTCAACACAGGCCGCCGGCTTGAAACACGGTGCCAATTAAGAGTGGAGTAGAGGGTTTTACTGCAGTTGTTATTCTCTCGATGTGCATTAACGACCTCTCTGGCAGTCTGTGTTGTGGCCGCAGTGATGGATGTTGTTTCACCGGACTGCCGCAAAAATATTTGAGTGAACCACAGCTCTGGAAATGTAGTGCACGCAGACCATCTTGATTTATTTTCTTCATCCCGCTTGTGTACTTCACGGCTTCGGGAAATGACACAATAAATGCCAGCTTTGTAATTAATGCAAACATTTGTGACTGAAATAGAGAAGGAGCTTTTAATGATGTGATGATGCCCTCAAGCCCTGACCCACGCTCATTTACTGTCACTCATTAGCAGCACACAGACGCACACCATGTGACTCTGTGTGCTCTCTACCCATCAAAGTGACCTGTATTCTGGAGCCATGGCTCACACAATGGCCAAATATACTATATTACTGAATGGCGTTAGGTTACTTTACTGGCTTTGCATTCAAATCACAAAACCCACTTTACTTTGATAATAATCAAGACTGATGGCTTTGGAAGGAAGGAATCGAGGCTTGCAGACAAAAGAGAGTTAAATGATTACTATTGGACGTTAACAGTCGATCCCGGATTTTTTGCCGTTACCCGTGCTTCTCTCTCATGCGTTTGTCCCTCGTCCTCCTCACCGCCACTGCCTCCGAACTGTCAAGCTCCAACCGTATCACTTAGCTGGCCTCCCGCTAACGGTTTGTTTGGACGACTCGCCCTCAAGCCTCGATGCCACCGCCCCCGCACACTTCAGCAGTGGCTACTACAGACTGATGGAAGGTCTGCAGAAGCGAGTGGACACTCATTGATTCAACCGTGCAATAGCCTCAAGAAAGGATAAATGACAAGAACATAAGGCTACTGTTTCACGATCAAAAGAACACGTTAATTAATCAGAGCGTTCGCACAAGAACGTAGCACAATCGAAGCTCTAAATATTTTTTTACATCTTTCTTTCTCTTTCTCTTTCTCTACCTCTGCCTCCCTCCAACAATGAAAAGCAAGCTACGAAATCAAACTAACCGACATGCTCTGTCTGTCTATCTCCTCTGCTCCGTTTCAGTACTACGGACAGTGCCATTAATGTCAAACTACACCACAGCAGTCAGTGGGAGTGGGCGACTGTGACCAATATTGTTTAAAGTACAAGCTTTGAGGAAATAAAACACGGATGCAATTCAAGCTTTTATTCATTAAAATGTAAGGCCTGTATCAGACTCCGTGTGCCCCCTGGCCCCCCGCTTCTGTGGTCTCTGCCCTGAGGTAATTGCATGGGTCCACCCACTTCACTTCCTCTCCCTGGATGACAACCAGGACAGGGGGGGCTTCTGTTCCTCTGTTATTCCACCAAAGACTCACTGGGTTTGCTGATATGGAGCTTCAGGTGATGGTCGTTGCACAATGTGCCGAAGCTTTGTATCAGTCCACAGTACTCCTCTGTTAAAGATGGCCTCTAAGGCAGCATGTTTCTCCCTGGGAATTGTTCACCGTCATCATATTACATGTCCATGTGGTGATAACCTCAATATAGGACTCTGGACAGGCATGGATGTAAACGGCAACTTTACGCAAGATGGTTATCGTAGTTATTAATGATTTTCAGTTGCCAAACACCACATGCAGCTACAATAGCATCATAACTGGCTTTTAAAAAATGCAAAATGGAGGTTGAGGTTTGGGTTGAACACCAGTCGACAAAGATGAGTAACATTGAAGAACTCCTCCACCGTCCTCACCTCTACAAAGGGCTCGCTGCCTCCTGCATTACCTCGCTAAATCGTGCACTGCATTGTCGAATATGCTTTTTATTTTTTTCTCTCCTCTGGGATGTTTTGCTGTGTTACTCCTTTTGTTTCACAACAAACAAACACGCTGCGGGTTTTTACTGGCATGTGAATCAGCAGTTCAAGACAGAAATGTCAGTCGTGAGTGAACTCTACTGTGCATGTTTTTTTTTTCTTCTTCCACTTTGTGGTATTGAGTTAACCATGCTACTCTATAAAATGCATTAGATTAGCTGCCTCATCAAGGTTGATGTAGAGAGATGGGTGACAAAGGGGTTGTTTGTTTGATTTCAACCATCTTGCAACTTGTCTTCAGTAGTCTTTGAGGATAAACAGTAGAAATACAAAATGTTTCGATGTTAATCTGTGACGTGAGCAAACATAAAGGAGTGCTAATGCTCCAAACTATCATATTTGTTTTGTAAATGTTACGTTTTTCCTGCGATTTTTACCGTGTAGTATAGTTGACAATTTGGTTCGCCAGAGAAATGTATTCAATGAGTGCTGAGGGGCTTTCTGGTTGGTCTTTATTAAGAAAAACGATCCCCCACCCTCTTTGGCACCGAGCTGAGACGGCCAGCTGTTGCACAAGAAGCTCATATGACCACTGACTGTGTGTGTGTTTATGAGATCATATGAGCATAATCACCTCTCCATCTTGATAAAGACTTCTCACAGACAGATGAACTGATGTGGCAGCTCTGGCTGTGCTGGTCTGAAGCTTCTTAGTGGACCTGTGTGGCATTCTCAGTCCAAAGCCTACACCCCCCCCCCCGCCATCAACACTGGTTTCTGATTACTGCCATGTCATTGACCTCCCATCTGCCTGCTTGCTTTTTGGTTTCTTAATCCTGTCGTTTTCATACTGCGGAGCTTGAGGATCTGCTTGGCAAACGGGCCTGCGTGCAAACACGGACACATACACAAGGACTAGTGGTGAGAAGGAGCTAAGGCTTAATTGCTGTCAGTGGCAGTACAGATGGCCGCATTAAGTGAAGTTAAAACAACCCTTATGTAAAACCTCTTGTGTAACTCCCCAGGACGGCCCCATACTGCTGCTGCTTTCATGACTCACCACATGACTGAACCACATGGACCGTTTGTTCTCTCTTTTGTGGAAACATGGCGGTTTTTAGATAAAAAAAAAGTCAATTAATCTGGCAGATTCACCTCTGTTGTTGATTTATTACACCCTGTGTTTGTGCTATTCTGAGACATTCTGTGGACAATCACAAGAGACGACTGTTCCTTTGGCGGTTTGAGATAAGCTCAACATGTCTTACAATGTACTGTAGGTCAGCAACAGGAACAGTTCATGGGCCTGCTTTTGTAGGGTTCCTGATTTAAAGACAAAGTAAAAAAAAATCCTAAATAATACAAAATCATCCATTTTTGTCTTCTTAACCACATTTTAAACTGTCCTTATCCCACGTATATGGCGTTTCTTTTCCAGCACAGACTTTCTAAATTTAACAAAGAATATGGACCCCAACATATAAGAAAAACGATAGTCGGTTATTTATTTGAAAAAAAACTGTAGTGATGGAAATAAAGATTAAAATAGAACACTTAACGGCTATAACAACTACTGTTTCACTATGTTTACACACAAATACAGCAGAAAATGTTCTATTTAAATGTAAAGTGATGAAGCTGTTCCAGTTTCATTTCATGTTTCTGATTGTGGACTTCCTCCAGCTGCAGTGATACAGTATTATATGTTGTTTGAATGTGATTTCAACTACCTCGTCGCTAATCTCCGTCTGTCCTCTGTGTGTCCTCTGCAGGGCAGCGCGGGCAAGGTGTCGCAATTCAGACCATCATGCCCTTTGCTCTGGCAGCAGGACAGGAAGTGTGTGTGTGAACGTCCCTGGTTTGCTCTGCTGGGATGAACATGCCACTGCACCAAATCTCTGTCATCCCCCGTGATGTCACCTCATCGCGGGTGTCAGGCAGTGGGAAAACTAAGGACAAGGACAAGCAGGTATGTGAAGAGTTAAAATGCTGGGGGACACAGCTGAGTATTATGGGCTGGTATCCCATAAGTGTAGTATTTATCCTACAGAGGGGGGGGGGGGGGGGGGGGGGGACTTACAGACTACTCTCATGTCACACATTTTATTTATTAACTGCACATTTTCCAAACAAGTCCAGTAGAGTAGAGGTAGAGTAGAGGAGAGAGAGGAGTAATATCGAGGGAGTCTTGTCCATCGGGAGCAAAACAGGAAGAAGTGTGACATTACTACAGAGCATCAAAGTCCGCAGAGGGACGAGGTCGGGGTGGACAATGTGGTAATGAAACAAAGGATTATTCATCATTCATAGATAACAACATTGCTATCGAAGAATAGGCCTTCATTTATTATTCCAAGCACCCGCATAAGAACATCAGAGTGCTGGATATATTTTGAATTTGTGGGCAATCAACTGGGGGAGGCGCAGAGAAACAGCTGTTTGCGAGTTTCATCTTTTGGGATGAAAAGTGCAAATTTAAACTCTTTTAGATCACCTACTTCAAAATGTCATTTCTTTCTAGCTAGTACCAACCAATAGTATCATGATGTTCGTCCATCCATCAATCTGCAACCTTTAGTGACAAGGGAGATCCTCTGTATTGCACTAAACTCTTTTTTAGCGGTGCAATCAAATGTGAAAGATTTGATTTACATCCCTCTTGTGACTGTACACTGCTGAACTAATCTGTTGCACTGTGAAATATGTCGCAGTACAGAAGCTAAAGACTCACTATCTCCCGTTTCACTGGGACTTCAACCTTCACGTTGTCACATAAAGCAGATCTACTTTTCAACCGTGATTAATAACTGATTTCAGGCGCGGACAAACTGCCGATATCATAAACCGCTTATATGAGTCTGAGGAAGTACTTTGTTGTTTTTATTTGGAGGACTTGTTGAAAAGTTCTCTATAATCTCTGAGTGTGCATATAGATTGCCAGGAAGAATGAAAATACTCTATTAATGAGAGTGTATGCATACATTTCATATTTGATGATGGCCTGTTTTTTTCTCCCTCCAGAAAAAAACGACAGGCTACTATTCATTTGTATACACATTGAAAAATAGTTCTCTCAGTTTTTACCACAGCAAAAAAAAACAACTCAAATTAGTGTTATGACAGTTTTAGATTTATAATTGTTGCAAGTGTGGTGACTGCTTCCATCACGGCGCCACTGTAAATTATGCTCTGCTGTCACTCACACACCCACTGGAAAAACATTGTTGGCAGATGCCTTAAAAACCATATCATATCTCTTCCTTTTTTGTTTGTTTTGTCGTTTTTAAACTAGGTTTGGCAGTGTGAAATTTGTATTTTTATAAGACATCTCTTTGTTAAAAGAACCTACTGAAAGAATGGCTTAAATATCAACTCGACGTAGACAAAATCAAATATGTTTTAATTTTAAATGACGAGGGTTAATGGGGGTTGGCGGGTGGAGAAAGTTACCCGAGCTGTTCTGTAGTCATTCACCAGAGAACAATCAGGAAGTTAATTTTCTAATGCCAGGGGTGTCAATCCTAACACAGCGACATAGATTACGCAATACAACATTTCTCTCACAAACAAATTAGTTCTGTGCTGCCGTTGGGTTGAGCAGAGGTTTTCATTTAATAAGGCTGGTCAGAGTCTGGTCTGCTTATCCATTTGTGAATAGTGGTAGCCGACCAAATACAGGATTTTGTACCTTTTTCATGGGGTTTTGTGAATCGTCTCTACTTCAATTTTAAAAAACGAATTGGTAAAATACCAGTCAGGATAGTCGCAAAAAAAATGGTCTGAAATACAGACCTCAAGCAATCTATCAGGCCGAACAGAAGAGGATTAGTGGCACAACTGAAACGTTCATCTGAGCAGATTTCTGATTTTAACGTTATTCTTTGAAATCTGACTTTTCTCAGAATCCAGAGATTAGTCTCAGAAATGTTTAATGCTCTCACATCTGGCCATCATTTTGAATAATCAGGACATTTATTAATTTCTGAGATAGTTATCACTTTTGATTTGTCAATAATAACGAATAAAGTCAGGTGTCCGATCAAAATCAGTTCTTGTTCTCACATGCAGCTCATCAATTTACGGTCTTTTCTCCCTCTCTGTCTCTGTACTTCACCGGCATCAAACACCACAACCACAGTGAAGTGCTCTCAGAGTGCAGTTTCTTTTTTTTGAGCTCTGGAACAAAGCGAGGTGCTAAGACAATATGTCCGTAGGCTGCCCTTTCTCTTCGGCCTCGTCCGCTCACAATAGAGCCTGGGCGCTAAGTTCAGCAGCACAGGTGTTCTTAAGAGGCTTCTTTGTGCTGCATATGGTGCTGTGTTTCCGCCTCCTGTTCTGTAAAACTGACTGCAAACAAGCTGTAAACTGGTGCTGACATGTCATTTTACTTTATACACACACACACACACACACACACACACGCACACACCTACCTCACTGTTGATTCATTTACGAGCCCAATCTATGTTCACTGTGAGGCTCAACATCCTGCCTCGTCATTGCAGAAGTGAAAGTGAACTGGGATTCACTCTGAACTGCTTTCATTTCTTGTTAATTCCTCAGTAAAATACAGGTGTGAGTTTGTGTAGCTGAAATGTATTTTTGTACAATGCACGGTTAACAGGATTAAGGGGTTTAAACTTTGGGAGCAGGCGTATCAAGGTTACCTTAGTTTGCTGGGGAATAAAAGTGAAACTGTAAGCTGTATAATGTCTGGGGAGGGGGGGGCGTTTGGTTTCTCTCTGCCGCCATGTTTGCTAACGGTGTGAAGATCGAACCCTGCATCTCTCTGCTCAGCATCACTCTCTCCCTCCGTCTGTCTCCTGCTGGCTGAGCCCCCCCCCCCCCCCCCCCAAACAAACAGCAGCGACTCCCGTCCTCCCTGTGGAACCATCAGCAGCATAGAGAAAGGGAGAAACAGAGTGTAGGAAGAGAGGAGAGAGCGTTTACTTTGAATGCTGATTAGCTTGAGAGCCCTGGAGGTGTGTGTGTGTTTGTGTGTGTGTGTGTGTTTGTGTGTGTGTGTGTGTGTGTGCGTGCGTGCGTGCCCAGAGTTTAGTCACAGAGCACAAGCCCATCTGGCCCTCTTAGACAACACAACTGGTCTTTTAGCGCCTCAAGAAAAAAAAAAGCAGAACTTTCCTCTACTTAGAATTCAGAGTTGGTCAGCTGCTCCTTCAGAGAGCAACACATCTTTAACTGTTGCTGGCCCTTTACTTGCCTCTCTCCTCCAGCTCCACTCAAGTTCATTTGTCTTTTAGAAATCCTCTTTGGGTATGTGCTTGTGGGCACTTTGTCTGTGCGCTGCGGGTCCTCCCCTTCAGAACTCTTGTAGATAAATTGAGGTTTCAGAAATATTTTTAAAACGGCTTCAAAAGACTTGGTGGAGCAAAAGTTTTATTTTGTTCGGGGGAAAAAAAGAAAAGTTCCCTGACGGCTCTCGGCGTTGGCAAATAATATGGTCCGATTTATTTGAGTCTGGGGTTTTTTATAAGGTGAGCAGCGATTGAATTATGCATGAGTTGACAATAAATTAATCTCTGGCACAGGTAGGGAAGGAAGGAGAACGGCTTGTGGTATATCTGAAAAATGCATACTGACTGAGCTGCCATTGTTTGTTTGTTGATCATCATACATCTTTAACCCCAACAGCAATGTCACTTGGTGGCATTTTTACTGTGAAAATACTCATTCATGTGAGATGGAACATGTGATTATTGTACTTCCAGCGGAGCTGAGGAATATAGCGAAGCTTCAGTGGACACAGCTGTAGCTTTCATTTTCACATTAACACATGTATTCACACCAACGAGCATGACCTCGCTCACACTGATATTATATTTAGCAGTATATCTCTGTGACTGCGCACACACTGAACACTGTGATACTTGATACCCGCCCTTTTGATCCTGCATGTATTTTTCATGAAAGCACAGAGAGCGCTGGAAGCGTTGTCCTTCAATAAGGAGTCCAAGGACAGTTCTAAAAGCCGCAGAGCTCCTCACGGATCTTGGTCTCCACAAAGCCCACCTTCATCAAACACTGACCACCACAGCAGCAACTTCCAACACAGCCTTCAGGCTGTTTTTAATGTGTCTGTCTTTGCTGATTTAACAAAGCGCTTCTCGTACAGTGACGTAACTAGTTCACTTGAAACCGCGTTCTTGCACCTTTTGGTGCAGTTGAAGTTTTTTGGCTGAGATGGCAGAAAGCGGGGTACACCCAGCACTACTACATCTGAAAAATATATGTTTGATTAAATGTGTTTAAAGATATTTAACAAATATGTTTCTGGGCCTTGAGGCAGAGACATTTGGTGCATCTAAACTGTCCAAATCATTCTCTTCCAGATTGCAGCGCCCGAAGGCTTGCAAATCGGAATGCCATGCTAATCACCCAGAAAGCCTTGGGGCTAGGCATTTTCACCAGGCATGAAATGCTGAATTATCAGGAGAAGAAGTATTTACATGTGTGACTTGAGTACATTAGGACTAAACTTAAGGTGGTCCCTTCTCGTTGGAAGCAGAGGATGTGTTCTGTTTATTTTGCTGACTTCAAAGGTGCAAATACAAAAGATTCTGTCATACAAGTGTTTTTTACTGGTGCATTCACAAATTATGTGTTGGTGTTAATCCATTTAATATTCAGGTTACACAAATGTAAAAACGTGTGCACATATTTTCTCACACACACACACACACACGCATAAAAACACACGTACCCAAGTTCATCCCGGTGTCAATGTTCTGAGGCCAAACGGGTTCCCCGGCCTGTCTACTAAGCAGACGCTGGAGAGAGAAGATAACACTCACGCAGAATAGGATTCTATTTATTCTGGGAGATGTTTTCATAAAGGTATGAATGTTGTGTGTCAGCAAACTAACCTACTTTGTGTAGGCCTCTCTTGGAAATCAGAAAGATTAACAAACTCTGCAAACATCCCGTCTTTAGCTGCTGATGTACAGTAAATACAAAGTTAAAGAGTAAATCTCTTTCTGTAGAGCTTCTGTGTACTGGTAGTAGGTGGGGCTGTAACTAACTTGATTTGATGAATTTCATTAGCTTTTAAGAGATCTGTTATCTTTTTGATATATATATATTTGAGTCTATTAAATATCAAAACCTAGTGAAAGTGCCCATCACAGTTACATCCACACATTGTTTGTATTTTCTGACTAAAGATATTCAATTTACAATGATAAATAACAAATTCTCACCTTTGAGAAGCTGAAACGGCTGAATGTTTGCCATTGTTGCTCGATATATCCAAGACTATTTGAACAATCGACTGATTGTTTCAGCACTAACTGCAGTCCATTAACCTGCTGCTGTTATTTTTCTTCCTCTTGACTCCCTGTCTCATCATGCAAGGACGTGCAGGTTCATACAAACACATCCACATGTCAGCAGCTGGTGTTGTTAGTCAGCCCGTCTGTGCAGGACTTGCTCGAGTTCCCGGAGGACCCGGCTGTGCTGAGCCACTTGAGGTTGAAGTGTGGAAAAAATTAATTAAATGTGAAAGAGCCGACATGACGGCGAGGCCTTTGAGGCCCTTGAAAGTTGTAAGGAAGGACGTTGCTTCTTTACCTTCTGTGATGGCTCCACAAGTTATTTTACTTTGTTTTGGAAGCTCTGACACTCTTGTGCTATATTTAGTTTCATGTATGTACGATATATTTTTACCTGTAGCAGCAGAAAATAGACATTGAGAAGCATGGCAGGCAATAATTACGGTCCCCTTACCTGCCCTATTCTAGTAGGCATGGCATGATCTTGTATGATAGTAAAAGGAGAGTTTGCTTTGTCTCCGGTGTGAGGGGGCACTGTGTGTATTTCAGCTCTCTGTTTCAGAAGAGCCGCTATTAGCAGAGGGAGAGACATTCAGAGGAAACTGTCTTCTAATTAACCCCTGCCCCATTGCCTTCCACCCACACACGTACGGACACACTTTCAGAGCACAACTGTTCAATAAGAAGGCTCAGCAAGCTGCTTTTAAATGTTCTCTTAGCTAAAACACATTTACAAATGATAATCTTACGATTTATTTAATGTGGGCTGATGTATAACCTAATCCGACAGATGTATAGCTATTAACCTGTTAACCTACGGACTGTCACCGCCTGTCACACACTACAGGAACAGAAAGTGCAACTGAACACAAAAAGCTCTCGCCTATGAAAGCCACCGATTTTGCCAGAATGAATTTTAAAGGAACCAATTATTTTTTTTACACACCGTTACCAAGGTGCATTTTGTGAAGAGCCAGCAGATAACCAGAGACCGACATGCAGACTGACGGAGATGAACAAAAATACCACAGAATGAAGTTAATGAAGTTATTTCCAGGTGGGAGAAATAAAAGGCTGCGTCTGCCGCTCCTCTGTCCTCTTTGAGAAGCTGCTGCCTCGGTCTTTGAGTGCTTCTGTCGCACTTCTGCTCACTGGAAGGTGTCTCTGCGGGGAGTCTGAGGAGAACGTGTAATTGAGACTGTGACATGCTGATTTGGCTTCTGCGCCTCACATGGCCCCCGAACTTTCAGCCACCACCAGCCAGATCAATGGAGGAGGCTCTCTTGAGCTCTCCCACAGCGGCCGTATTCATCTTCCAGAGGAGACACTGCACATGTTCCCCTCGCAGCAGCCTGTCCTCAGGTTCTGTGGAGTCTGACACACAGTATCTGCCTGATGAATACTAGTTTTATGCAGCCGTACACCCCCAGCTGTGCAATGAGTCTGATCGGACTCATAGCTCTGTCATACTGTATTGTGGTGTTCAGTTTATGGCAAACGCACAGGCACATAATAATTCTCTTGTGCATTAAGTGAAAGATAGTGGGCAGTCAGACGCTTTCCAGTAAGATATGATGAGGTTCCCAATTGTTTTCATTTAGGGGAGGAGGCAGTTTAGGCCCAAATGCTCACTAGAGTCTCTTACAATGAGACCGCGTCTTCCTTTTGTCCAATCCCCGTCACCCTAAATGTCTTGATCCCTCTTTCTCCAACTTCTCCTCCACTCCCTCCTCCCACCACCTCCTCTTTTTCATCCTCCTCCATCATCCTCTCATGGTGTTATCCAGTGGAAGATTAGCGCAGTTAATCTCTCCGCCTATGAATTCACTCCTGTGACCACACCGTGAACTCCTCCTTGTTGCTGTCTGGGGAGGCAGATGCCCAACAGCTGCAGAGGTTGACTCGGTTACAGACTATTCTCACATGCCGTGACTGCTTATACTGTAATTCTGCTACCATGAGCTATAGGGCACACATGGGGGGGAGGGGGGGGATCATCTCCTCAGTCAACCCATGCTAGTGCATTCTTTTGTTACTCAGTCTGTGAGTAGAACTAGAAACTACCCTCTAGATATTTCAATGTCGATCCTAGTGACTTTGGTGATTCACTGACATTGCATCTTACCATCATCAGGGCAAATACATTGTTTTATGACGAATTACCTGCAAAACTAATGACCCATCAGCTTCTGCTGGGCTTGTGTTCACTAATAAGCAATTAGCAGATGTTAGCATGTTAACACACTAAAGTAGAGATGGCAAACCTCATTCAGATCATAACTATTAGGGGGTGGGTACAATGTTTTCTGTCACGGATTGGAATGATGGCCAAAACTATTTAAATGAGACTTATGTATTAATAAGCTGTTTCTGAGTCAGTTTTTTGTGAATGACCTGACTGTGACCTTGCACCACTTTACCGAGAGCCTTTAAATAGTGGAGTAACCAGTCATTACCTTTGATTTAGGCTTTGGGGACTTTTTCCTCAGGATGGAACAAAACAACCAATTTACTCCAGTTGTTTATGCTGTAGACAAGAGAGCCACAGAATGGATGTGATAATTAACATCTGCAGAGTCACTTCTGAGAGACTGGAAAAAGACCCGATTTAGACTTGTTTGAATTTAAACATATCAGTTAAATTTAGCCAGATGTCATTCCCGTCCTTGGGTAAATTACAACTGTCAGCTTTGCACACGTTTTCAAAAGTTAAGGTGCAGCTAAAATCTGTGGAACTAATTTTAAATTGAAAATGAAAGCAGTGTAAAGGCCACTAGTAATATTTGCACAATATGTAATGTGATATTTGTATAAAGGAGTGGCGTTAAAAGAAAGAAACAAAGAAAACATTGTTTTCACCAGTCACTAAGACAATAACACTTTATTTTTACCCTTGGCACACATGGCAGAAAGGAAACAATGCAGAGTAATTCATTTTTTTCAGATCAATTATATATAATATTGTTATAGGAGAGGTGCTAAATAGCAAAGTAAGCTTTCATCCCACATCATTCTTCCCAAAATATTGAATCTTTGAATTAAATGATGGACAAACCAGCAAAAAATCCATCAGCTGTGATTCTAAATCAATGTTGAGAGCCCCGTTGTGCTTTACAGGAGGGGGAAATATGTTCTTGTTATGTCGTAAAGAATGAAGAAAGACCGCATCCACAAAGAGCTCCCATAGGCAGAGTACAATACCAGATGTTTGTTGCTTGAAAATGTCTGCTGCTTGAAGCCCAGAGCACATTCTGCAATCTTATGATCCACTTTCAGCAGGCAGACAGCAAGTGTCTCAACAAAGATTCATCTTATGAGGCTTTTTTAGAGAGATGAAGTCTACTGTCTCAAGATCAGTGCTGTACTCTGAGACATTTGTAGGCATAGAGAGTTTTATGTAAATGATTACTATTGCAGGAAGTGTTTGAAACTAATGACCTGGCGAAGTGATAGTATAGTGTTTTTCAATTATTGCACTACTGGCCCAGTTCATGATAAAAGAGTAAACGATGAAGATAATGGCAGCTAGAGTCATGATGCCATGTATCACGGGTCATAAGCCACTTTTTAACCCATAAAACTGTGTGCACAGTACTTATCTTATCCCTCCTCCACCTGTGGACAGTACAGCTGCATGAATGCACCAGCAGTATAGCTGGTCTCATGATGAGGCTTTCACTGAGCTCTGCAGAGTACCGACGACTGAGTACAGATAGAAACCCACTGAACAAGCACAGAGAGAGGGTCCAGGTGAGAGAATAAAACGATATGGTGAAAGAGAGCACAACTACGCTCGGTTGTTAACAGCTTGAAGGAAGCGAGAGCGAGAGAGGAGCATGTTGTTGCTGTAGAAACGGAGCAAAGACCGAATAATAGTACTATTGGCAGGACTGCAGCAGCAGAGGCAGCATGTTTAAGAAGTAGCCTGCTGTTCACCCCGACATCCCTCAGCTTTGCTTCTGTCAGAGCTGTCAAACGGTTTGTGTGCCAGGAGCGCTGTGGTTTCCCCACTTTGCTTGAGGTAGTGGTCTCTCGAAGGACCGGTGTCATCCGCCATCTAAACCAATGTCCTGATCTCAAGCCTTTTTGCAATGAATGAGAAAAATGTCGTCTCTGTGAAATCGAGGTGAAGCCCATTTGTAAACGCAGGAGCTGTCAGTCCTTCGTCATTTTGATTGATGTGTTTATCTGAACCCACGGCACCTTCCACTCATGCCAAAGGAGAATGGTGGCTACTCCATTATCTGTTGCCTCCGGTCACGCTGTCAGGGCTGACAGCAATCAGCCTGTGTCTTTTGAACGCTCGCATGCACGAACACACTTTTTTTTACTCTTGCAGGGCTGTGGCCTCCCTCCGGCTTGCTAATAGATTATGATGGCGCTGTATGTGACACAGGAAAATCTCAGGCCACTGAGACAACAGGAGCATGGGGGTAATGCAGGCAGAAAGACTGTGTCATCGCCATGAAAACTACCTCCCAAGGACTTTGTGGAGCTGCTACTTAGACCAGCGTTGTTTTCATCTTTTGACTTCACACCACAAGGAATCCTGTAATAAGTCTTCATGTAACAGACTGCACCTCTTAACCATTATCCAGTTTAAGGTTAACAAACTCAAATTGATATCTTTGGCTCACACAGAGAAGCACACTGCTCTAATGATTCGGGAATGCTTTGTACACGTGTACATGCGCCCAATGTTTGTTTCAGAGTTGTCTACCAAACCAGTTGGGGCCAGGGATGCAGTTGCTCAGCTTCTTGGAAGAGGGGAAAAAAAGTATTTAGATGTTTGAATGAGAGAACACATTTGTCTCTTCACTATGACGGCGTTGTCACATTATGAATCCGTTTAAAGCAGCGCATGTTGAGCATCATCTTCAAAGCACAATCGTGACAACTGATAGTGTTTGAACAATGTCGCCTTAAGTGCACACTTAAGACTTGTTTGTTTTTGTATATTCCTTACTTTAAATAGCTTGTTGGTGTGATTTGTGAACTTCCTCAGTTGTTGACCCTGAACAGAGTCTGCTGTGTTTAAGGCTGCATACACTGACTCCAGGGAGTGTGCAGATCTGGGCAGGGGGAAAGGATTTTTCTCTTGGATTGGCAGCAAACCTGTTGCTGTGTGTGTGTGTGTGTGTGTGTGTGTGTGTGTGTGTGTGTGTGTGTGTGTGTGTGTGTGTGCGTGTGCGTGTGCGTGTGCGCGTCATTCAACATACAGTTAGAAACGAAGCCAGTCGCGTGATTGAAAGCTGAAAACTGCAACGCTCTGATAGACAAAGATATGCGGTGATACAGAGTTGAGCGAGGACAATGGAGTGTTAGTGCCGAGTGGAAGAGGATCTGATGCGTTGCTCCTGTTGACCACTCAAAGTACTCTGACTGAATACAAAACGTACAGACCGCTGTTGGTCTCCCAGGGAGCCGGATTACTCCGCTGAACAGACGGCTGAAACTCTAGCTGCAGAAAAGGGGCACTTTGTACAAATGAGGAGAATGTAAAAGATGCTGCCTCCATAAAAATGTTATCTGTCTTCTCCTGAGGACATTTGATATCTTTATTTGCTGGTTGACATCTTTTCTCCCAGCTATCTCTCACAAATTCTAAGTAGCAGCTTATGTCTCTGAAATGTGCAATACACTCGTGGTTATTTATCTAAGTGGAATTAATATATAATCACCACTCAGTCATTTTACTGTGAAAATGTGGATGATTCATTTTTAGTTCTTGAGCAGAGCAGTCCCCAGTTCACGTTTTAATATGAAATGTAATTCTTGTGTGTGTCTATTTGAAGCACTGTTTACTCTGGGCTGAGATAAAGAGCAAGCAGCTCACAAGGCTCTGAACTTTAAGGAAAGGTTGTTGAACTTGTTGTAAGGCCTCCAGTGGGATGAAAGAGGGAGGAGGGATGGAACAAACGGTGGGAAATCGCTGTAAAAGCCAAAAGATGTCATCAGGAAAATATCACCATCTGCTCCCTCTTTGAGAGCTGATTTCGGTCCCATTTCATGTGGAAACAGGGCTCTTTACAATATTTGTTTAAAACGTTCGGCACACAGACGGAGAGCTGACCAGACAAATATTGACAGGGTGGAGTGAGATTGGAAGGTTTGCGTTAATGGAGTCTGTAGAAGATGAAATGTAGAGAGAGGGAGAGAGAATGTAGAGGAGGATAGGGAATGGCAGAATTTCCGACGGCAGCAGTGGGAGATGGAAATGAAGAAAAAGTAAAGGGTCGAGTGTGGACCAGCTGGGAGCGATTGGATTTTGACTTCATGCTTATCACTTCAAAAGACCGGCTGTAAAATGCAGTCTGCTCCTTTGCACACCTTCCTCTCCGTCTCTGACTCTCTCCTCCTAACCCGGAGGTGAAGTAGACCATATTGGCAAATGTGAGGCCTAATAGTTAAAGGTATGTTATGCTGGGCAGAGACAACCTTGATGTCCCAAGGAGCTAGTGCATTCAGCGCTGCATGTAAGCTTTGGCTCTGCGCTCCCCTTTACTTAATGTGAGCAGAAGTGGTCATGGAGGCATTTTTGGAGTGTGACATTGTTGCTGTGACTGTTAAAACACTCCTCCAGGGGTATAAGTGGGAGTTCGAGACGATCAAAATGCAGCACATCGGTTTCAAATCCGACTTTGTTTTGTTTCACGCCGCGACGATGTACCTCTCATCCATTTTGCCATCGTCTTTTAGTGTCGTACAAATGATCTGAAGCAAGTCACAACAGCTCGCTGCAGCCTCCCTGTGAGCCCCTCACAGCTGCGTCGAGTGGCACGGGAACAATCCTGACCGACGCTGTGATGAGCTTCGGCCATATGGAGATGCAAAAATGGGGCACACGTGTTGATGAGCAGTGGGCTATGAGAAAGGCTACGACAAGCTTCAGTTCAGACACAGCTGATGTCTACCGGATTGGTGGTATTTGGATGTTTGAGACTGCAGCAGAGGAAAATGATGCGTTTTAGAGTGAATAGAGCTTCTTGTTTCCTGGGGGTGACGGTCACTGAAGAGTGGACTGTCACATTTCCTGTCTCTTGTAAAGAAGACTTTTTTTTAATTGCTACACCTTTCAGTTAAGTAATTCCAATTAAATGCTAGTATAGGATAACCAGGAGTCAGTCATACAATTCAACAGATGTGAAGAATATAATATTAAATGTAGAAGTAGAAGAAGAACTCTACTATTCATAAACAAAGTCAAATAACAGTTTCAGACCTTTTGTATCTATTTTCTCCATCATTAGTACCAAATTGTACAGGTCTTGTCATGAAACTTTAATTCAATATTTTTTTTTATATTATCAGGAAAAAATGGACCCGTAAAATAAAGCCTCACTCTTTTGTCCCCCACTAAAAGTTTTGTTGTTGAGTTGAGTTGAGGGTATGTACAGGACCAGGTCAGCAGAGGGCAGTAGAGCAAATAGTGTATCTGAGCTCCGAGCACCTCTCTGTACCTCTGTCCAGGGGATTTGAACCAGCAACTGCCTTCTAATGCATCAGAACACTTGCTCTGGTAGCCTCCCTCCAAACCAGTACAATGGGGTTGTCCATGTCTGTGGTGCAGCCACAAGAAAGACGTTCGCCAAAATGTGACCTGTTTTCTCCTTAAACTTTGTGAACTTTTCTTTGTAATGACGAGCTGTAAGAGCTCTCTTCCCGACGACTATCCTTTAAATGCAAATTGCTGCTGCTCCTCTGGACCGTATTTATCTGGGAGCCGAATGAGGCCGGAACCTAAGAATGGCGATTGGAGTCGGTGGGTGGGGGGCAGATTCGTTGCTCCATCCTTTATCATTAGTACACGGAGGTGGGAGAAGAAGAGGATGTGTAAATCCAAGGTTACTTGGCTCAGGTAGCTGCAGTGTAGAGGCATGAATAGAGTTGCAGCCCACTGGTATACAGAACATCAAAGCATCTCACGCTGAAAACAAACTACATTGGAGAGAAAAGAAACTGTCTGAGTAGATTCTGTTTAGTGTAGTCTTTTGTTCATCTGCAAAACAACACACCTCTGAGGAGTATGTCCTCTAACAGTAGGACTTAGAGGAATTATTTATACTTCCTCTTTGTGTAGTTTGCCTTTCTGTGTTAAGATGCATGCTGTGTTTCTGTTCAGCTAGTTCAGCGATACAACAGTTCAACTTTGGAACATTTCAACATTACGTCACTGCTGTGTCTTGTTGACCTGTTGTGTGCTTGTGGGTAAGGCAGGGATGGAAGGTTCGGATGAGGGAGCTTTATAACCCCAAGCATGTTTGTGTGCCAGGAGCTCCACGCTGAGGGTTCGAATGCTTCTGGGAAGCTGCTTACAACCAGGAAATCCTAATCAGATCTTTGAAGTGCAGGAAAAGTAAAAGTGCAGCTGTGGTCAAAGAGAATATAATTGTATTCTGAGTGTGTGCATGTGTTTTAAAATACCCCAATCCTTACATTTGCAATACATACTTCTCCACCCGTCCAGGGTAAATAATCGGGCACCATCTGTTCAATAGCAGGTGATGATTGATGATGTCATAGATAGTTTCCTTTTTTTGAAAATACATATGTACACTGAGGTCATTCCTCTAGTGATGCACATTTATAGCAAAAGTTCAGCACCAATGATAGATCTAGAGTTTTTTTGAAGAGATGGCTGGATGGAGTATATCAATCATTTTCAGACAGCCTTTGAAAAATCTTCCGTTCTCCTTTCCTTCAAAGGCTGATGAGGTCTGGAAAATTGAAACACAGAGACATGAAACTGATATTGCATCTTATGTAAAAAAAAATACAGGATAGTATTTGTAATTATCTTTCAGGCTGCTGATGTTTAGAGGAGACGGAGCTAAAGCCAGACTTGGCCTGCCCGATGATTTTACTTCACAGAATACTGTTATTACCTTTAGTCAGTAAGAGGAACCTAGTATACCGTGTACGTGTGTGGTCAATCCTCATTTTAAATTTGAATATCTGTGCTGGTGTTTTAGCCATTTCTGTTCGTCTATTCCGTGGTCGGACCGTCTGATGCCGGAGACATCAGGTTGAGAGTAGAACAGCACAATGAGCTCTTCCATCGTGGCTTTTAATTAAGTTCGAGAGATTCTCATTGTAGCTATTTGCACTCTGCTGCAACTTGGGAAGTATTTAGGATTCATTAATCCACGCTACTGAAAGTGTTACGCAGGGTCTTCCTCTGTCAAGTTTCTTCTGCTGACGTCCCATGCTCCTCATTGGACCTAATGCACTGGTGAAATACTAATCTAATTTAGAAGGTTATCATTAGCCCCAGGTGCTGATGTGGAGACTGATGGAGTCGATGCTTCAGTCAACACAGTGAATGCTGCAGGTGCTTTTTTTCAAACACTGATAAACCCAGTTGCTGGCAGACGTTAAAGAGAGGGCTGTGTGGCTGCCGACTAACACACATGTTTAATGTGATGTTTGTGTGTGTGTGTGTGATAACAAACATAAGCCAGGACCTCAACCCTCTGAGAGGAAATCATTAAAGAGCCCAAAATCAGTTTTTTTTACCGTTGACCGGCAGTTTGTGATGCTTTACCTTCCATGCAGTTTACGCGGCACGCTTCCCTGAAGGTTAGAGAATAAATAAATTGCAGAATTTACAGACTTGCTCACCTCCTCTAGGACACCATGTGTATGACTATGAACTCAGTGTGCTGTTCTAGTGAGCTGTGGCTCAAACTTGCCACAGACTGATTGAGATATTACAGTTCGGTCCCATGCAGCCTCTACTCAGTTGTTTTGTACTACAACTGCTCTGATAAGACACTGTGACCCCGTCTATCACCACATTTCTTTCAAGTACAGTGTGTTATGCTCCATGACAGTGAGTCACTCATTAGTGATACAGAGCTTTTTGTTCTCTGTACTGAAGTCTGCAGCCGGGAAAACACTAGGAGACTGTGAAAAGACTAGACATCGCGACTGACGTTTGCAGATTGCGCTCTAAAGGGAAGAACACTGCGTTCGGATTTTCCTCAGGGTGGACAGATTGGACTCCAGATTAATTAAATTAAACATGACTGACTTATAAGTTGCAGTTTGAGGCCAAACCTGGAGGTGAGAGACTCAAATCCCGAGTACTTGAACATTACAAAATACTCTAACGTGTGCTGAACTAAACAAAGGAATTGACATACAGTATATTTCAAAACCTTTTTAATTAATGAGACATTTATTCTAACACAGAACAAATGATGCAAATTGTTTTCCATCATGACCAGATGTTGATGCCATGTTGGCCCTCCTACCTACCACATGCCTTGTTGACTCCAACTTCCCTTTACATCCAGTATATCCAGATCTCCTCCCATGCTGAAATAAATACTTCATTTGTGTTGGGTTGAGGTAAATGGATTAAACACAGCACAACTTTATTTGTAATACACATCATGTGAGCACAATATGAACTAAAAAAAGCCTTGTTTTCCATGCATATTACAGTATATATGGCCAACTCGAGGGCTGATAAACTGCGTTTACTTTTTTGAGTTTGCAGGAATGACACTCATGATATCCACCTCTATCAGTCGAGTCAACTTTATTCATATTGCAAAACTGGAAAATGTCCAAACTGGACTTTTTTATGCCTCTCATGAGTAAGCCATGTAGCTTTTTTAGCGTAACTTGAACATACATATGATTGAAACTGACGTTCTTTCTCGACTTCAAACGTCGTTATGTGGCTAAATCAGTAATGAATAATAAATAATCTCTGAGTTGTGCGTTGTATTAGCAGCTTCCTGCTTGTTTTTTTTTTTTAATGAGTCATGAATCATCTATTTCAAATGTTTTCGTTGGGAACTTAGTGCTGTAATGATCCCCCTCCTACATCTTTAGTTACTGTTTGCATGTGCGTCATCTTGCCACCAGTGTGAATGTCTGAATTCTGTCTGTTAAACACAGTAATCGGGTGGCATGCTCCACAGTTCTGTCGCCAACCCAGCCAGAAATAGCTTTTGAAAGTGTGGCTCCCAGAAACAGGGTCCCTCCCTTCACCTGATAGCCCCTTTCCACAAATCTCCATCGGCTTTCACAAGTCGAGATGGATGTGCGCCACCGGGTGTCAAAATTGAGAGATGGTGAGATATTGGGCAAAGAGTGAGGAGAGCCAGAAATCAATAAAGCTGCTACAGTCAGCCACTTGTTATTTTGTGAATTGGTGGTATTGTGTCGTGGTCGTGTTGCCGCAGTGATGGCCCACTTAATGTTTGTGCTCGCGTATTCTGGTCCGAAGATTATGTACCATGAATACACGAGGCTCAGAAACCATCCTCCACTGCACTACACAGATATGTAAATGAAACGCAAAGCTCCAGATCAAAGCGTTGCGTACGGTTACAGCAGATAAGGAGCAAGGGATCCCTGTGCAGTTATTCAACATTTTACAGAATATGAACCAAGGAGAAAACATATTATTTCTCAAGAGTTTGTCTTTAATTTTGCTCACGGACCATCTCTCCCCTTCTTCATTTCCTTCTCTCTCTCCCCTCGTCTCTATTTTGAGGTAGATGTGATTGAAACGTGCAGAAGGTAGACGAGCTTTAGTGTTGTAGTTATCAGTATGCATGACTGTAAGGCTGTAAGGCTATTACTGCGCAATTTCACGCCCAGTGGGATATCTGACATGTTTCTCACTCAGTTTTCTCTTTCTTCTTCTTTTGTTCTCTTTCCCCTCACACTTTGCCTTGAATTTCTGTCTTTACCTCTCCATCCAACTCTCCGATATATCACCTCCTCTCGAGTCTCTGACTTTGTATGGCCCCACTTTCCTGCTTTAAACTCGACCAGGCTTTTATACATCAGCTGTGATTGATACTTTCTGACAGTTCCTATAATCAGTCCAACCACTCTTTTTCTATAACCCACCTTTTCCCTTAGCTTTACATTAGAAAGCCCCGCAGTGTTGCTGTCAACCTGTGCGGAAAGATCACCAACTCATTATGTGTCGTTAACGTGACGGGGCTCTTAGCCGGCTGAGCCACCAGAAAGCTACACTTGCATCATCTGCAGTTATATTCTCACCTCTGCTCAGCAGTCTGTTCTTTTTTGTGTCACACCTGCATCCTTTGATGGCTGAATCATATCCTGCAGATTA
The DNA here is from genome assembly GCF_910591455.1 of Pholis gunnellus. Classification (NCBI taxonomy): domain Eukaryota; kingdom Metazoa; phylum Chordata; class Actinopteri; order Perciformes; family Pholidae; genus Pholis; species Pholis gunnellus. The sequence goes on from NC_136538.1 coordinate 13,727,241, forward strand.
GTGCTGCTGGGTTAAAGAGAGCTTTGCTGTCGTATTTGGAAGTGTGTATCGGCAGATATCCCAAATATATTTAGATCTTTTAAAAAAAAAAGTAAAAATAGCAATACTGCAGTATAAATGTATTGTATTATAAGTAAAGGTCGTTCATTCAAAATGTGACTGAAGTAAAAGTACAGAAGAATTATAAACAAGATGAACTTTACAGTTAAAGTACTCATTATGCAGGAAAAAGTGAAAACTGAACAGCACTTCAATAATATCAGTTGAACCATTATACTGTTGGGACGTTTAAAGTTAATCAATCTTCTAATCAAATTTGCATATAAACTGTCCATATGTGCATGTAAAATATGTAAAATCGTTATCTGCAAATTAAATAGCTAGTAAGATAGCAGTAAAATGAACAAAGAGAGGTAGTGGAGTAGAAGTATGAAGTAAAGTGTAAAATCTTTCTTGTGTGAGCTGGCCAAAGTCCACGAGCCGGGGCCAGTGGACCTGCTCTAAGACTGTATTTAGAGGCCAAAGCCGTTTAAACAGTGTTACTCAATAAAAGCAAAGTGCTGCTCAGCTCATTAGCCAATGGAAAGGACCTGATCTACCCTTAGTGTGTAGGTAGAGAGCAGTAAGCCTCACTTCTAACAGAACTTTCATATCAAAGTCCTCATTAAGGCCCTGAGGCTGTAAGCATCCAAGGTATGAATCTAAGTGTTTAATCAATATTAACCCTTTGAACAGGGTACATTCTGCAACATTTGGTCAAATAAATTAAACACAGCATGAATGTAGTCCACAATAACCTAATGTTGAGTCTTAGGGGGCTTAAGGGATTCTTCAAATGCCTGTGAACACTGTATGTGACCTGCTGGTGATGGATAACACACCATGTTTGATGATTGTTTATCTCTGCCCTCCATGATCCTATCCATCAGAAGTTGGTAGTATCTTGCTCCCTACCGGCGTTCTTTCAGAACAAACAAACAAGCGTCATCATTCCAACCCATATTGCTGTGTTAGACGGTTTAATTGGTGTGTTTAACAGTGGACGTTGGCCTGTAGTATTGCTCAGTATTTGAGTGATTGTGTTGTGTTGTTACTCTGCCCTTGAATACAGCTGTGAGAACGTGTGTAATAAATGACCCTCTCTCATCTCTGCTCCACCTTGCATCCCTCTGTGCCTGCTGGGGATTGGTGGAACCAGCAGCAACGGCCTCTCTGATTGGTGGACCATGATGGTGTTTTTGAAGAGGTTTGGTGGCTGACTCTTTGTCATAACACAGTCAGAGAGGGTGCGTGTGTGTGTGTGTGTGTGTGTGTGTGTGTGTGTGTGTGGTTGTGTGGTTGTGTGTAGAAGTTGCAAGACAGGCTTAAGTAGAGTTAGAGGAAGGTACTTTAAGGTTTAGCTCAGTTTGCAGAGCAGAGGGAGTCTATTTAAAGGACACCACCTCCCTCTCATGAATGATTCAACAACAGTTTGCCCCTCCCCCACCTCTCACCAAGATCAGCTGGAGGAAGTGGATGCTCGGCCAATGGGATTACAGTACAGGATTGACTCTGTGTGTGTGCAGCTGAGAGGGAGAGCAAGCCTGGACAAGCAGCAGCAGCAGCAGCAGCAGCAGCTCTGCAACTGTGTTGTGTGTGTGTGTGTGTGTATGTGTTTGTGTGAAGAAAATGTAGGGCAGCCGCTTGTTCTCCCTCCCTCTGCCATCTCTCTCCCATCTTTTCCTCTGTCTTTGTTTCCGCACTGTGCCGCCGGAGCTGCAGTCGCCACGGCGACGGCTGACATTGTTGCCTCGGCTCCACTTCCGTATTTGCAGAGGCTTCTCTCTCTCTCTCTCTCTCTCTCTCTCTCTCTCTCTTTCTCTCTCTCTCTCTCTCTCTCCCTCTCTCTCTCTCTCTCCCTCTTTCTCTCTTTCTTTCTCAGTCTCGGCTCACCTCGAGGATTTACAGAGGGGGCATGCAACCTCCCTGAGGAACCATTGTCTGAGTGAGGGTGTGTGTGTGTGTGTGTGTCTGTGTGTGTGTGATTGATTGTGTTTGTGTGAGTGTGTGTGTGTGTGTGTGTGTGTGTGTGTGTGTGTGTGTGTGAAAGAGGTGACTTCAGGATCCAGACATGAATTCCTGTTGGAAAATGAAGATTCAGGTACAGATATCTTGTGGATGTTTTGTTGATGGTGCTGATGCTGCCGACGTTGTCATTGCTGTGATTATTGTTATCGCTGCAGGGTGTACGCTCTACATCCATTGTCGTTCATATATAAGGCGTGTATGAAGGGAAAAAAAGGGATGCATTTAAAGGAAAGGGGACTCATTTCAGTTTCCATTGAGTGGTTGTTATGGTGAGGCCTTCTTTCTCCATGGTGATGGCAGAGCGCTTCTACTGCAGCAGGCGAGAGATGAAAGAGTTGCCAGAAATGTGTGGTTTTGTGTATAATAGAGCGGGAGAGGAGTGGATAAATAGAGCAAAATGAGCAGAGACGGTCAGAAATGGTCCGTCTCTCCATCCAGTCGAGCAGAAGTGGCGGTCTCACAGTAACGTCCGGGGTTTACGAATGTGTTTACATTATGTTTGCCTTAGTCTTCTTTCATATCTGCATGTGTTTTGGTGTATTTAGCGCTATCTATCGGGGACTCTGAACCCTGTATGTAGTTTTTTTTCATGTGCATGACGGTACTATGTTTGTTTGTCCGGTTCAGAGGAGCATCTGCCACCTCTTCAGTGTGAAAGGTTGACCCACTTTCTCTGGTGCCTCTGCCCTTTGTTCAGGATGAGTGGGGGTGCACAGAAATACTGTATATAACCCCATGAGCATTGTTGTATTGACTTTGCATGTTTATTCTTTTTAACATAATCATCGTTGTCTGCCTGTTATGGCTGTCTGTGTGCTGTCACATAGATTGCTAAAGTACTGAATATTGTAAAATACCATATCTGGTCAGATTCAGCACACATGAACTCAGTCACCCCTATGCTCTGTCATCCTTAGTTTTCTTTCTAATTTCTCTTTGCTCGTGTGCTCTGGCACCCAACTTTACTGATGCTGTGAAAGGCTAAAGAGAGGCGGCAGTCTTCTCTGTGCAGTGTGATTGCTGCTAATCGGCGCACACAGACACTCCACACAAACACACACAAGGCCTCAGTGGCAGAGTGACCTGATTATAAATATATATTTTCCCCTCTCGGTCTATCGCTTAGCATATCACATCTACTGATGCACCGAATCACAGAGCTTTGTGTCAAATCTGCAGCTGGATGAGGGGGGGGAGGGGGAGATTAATGCAGCCAGTCACATGTAATGGCAGAGCTTAAAACCTGTTGGAGAGGGGAGGAGGAGGAGGAGGAGGAGGAGGGGACAGAGGGAGAAATGAGGAAGAGGAGGGAAGAAAGGCAGAATGAGATGAGGCTAGACAGGAGAGGAGAGCATGGCAGAGGGTTTTCTTGCACAGACAGACGTTTCTGGTGGATGGTGTGGTCCTGTGGTTTTCCTGCAGCCCTATGACGGTTTCACTCATACGTTGGTTATTTTGCAACATAGCCCGCACAGCTCCTCTGTTAACAGCCTTGTTTTCCTCTTCATCTTCTTGTTTTCCTCAGAAAAGAGCTTGCTTTCAAAAGCCTCGAGCACATTCAACAGTGCGGAGCAAGGAGAACTCCTGCAGTTAGTATTCAGGAGGCTGGATGCTGAATTCAAAAGAGAAAAAGAGGAACTTGTTTCAAATGTTATACTTCAGATTGGGTGGTCATATCCCCAGCGGGTGCTTCTCTAAGCAGCTGCTAGCTATAAAGAAGCTGTCTGAGTCTCTTCTTAAATGAAGTACTACTGAATTGGTGTTTTATACGAGTAACTTCTTATTAATCTTGGTCAGTAATTCACCCCTTCCCCTCTTGTCTTTGCTGAGGGGACCTCTTAGACCATCTGTATCCATTTCTTTGTTTCTCAGAGCCTGTTGTTGAAGGATTATATCACAAGGGAACTGGTGGTTCACACACTAATAACGGAGCTAATTCAGAGGCACTGCACTGAACTAATTATCTGTTGCCTGACAATTTCACACGACATAAGTCATAAATAATGACTTATGTCATGAGAAGTGCAGCTAGTGAGGAAATGTGAGTCACAGAAATACTCCCTCATATCTGTGGATCTCTTGCTCTTTATAAAGCAATATCCATACTGTTACTGCCATATTTGACTTTTCCTTCATGTTCCTCTGGTACCGTCTTACTGTAGCTCTCATTGTTGTTGGATGAGACTCTGGTATTGCATCTATAATACTGCCATGTAGCCTGACTAGATGCACAGCCGGGATGGGTCACCGTCCACATGGTCCTGCTCTGAATTTGATGGTGACTGTCTCTCGTTCTTTCATATCCTGTTTGGACACACTGATGTAATTATGACCAAGAGGAAGAAAGATGAGGGACAGATAGAAGAAGAGGAGGAGGAGGAGGGGAAACCGCAAGCTCACATCCTGTCAATGAGAGAACAGACACATGCTCATTCACACACAAACGCACACAAGTGCGTTAGTCCCCTGCAGTCTCACTTTACATGATATCTCAGTTCGATGTGGTTTTATTATACACACAGAAACACAGACACACAGATGCTGGAGGCTGACACTGTGTGAGGCTGTAGTTTCTGTTGAGCTAATGCCTCTCATGTCAAACGAATAGACCCTCAAATATGACCATAGCTTTTATGGAAGCTAAACTTTCTAACGTGCTTGACGTCTCTTTAGCGAGACACAGTTCTTCTAGGTCTGGTTTAGGCGTCTGTGGTCAGCCGAGAGCTCCGCTGGTTGTTGTTGCTGTGCATAGTTAATATTTCTCATCTGCTGATGCTCTCCCGCCCGGCTGCCCACTCCTGCATTTCCTCCCGCTGGACATTTACAGAGATGGGGAAACCACATAAAGGCGAACTTCCTTTCCAGAAGAGATTCTTAGTCGGGGATGTTTGATATTGCTTTTGCTGCAAGGATGTGTGTCTGTGACCTGTGAGCGGGGGAGGAGCTGGGCAATGCAACGTTTCCTCAAATATCTCTCCGTGTGCACTTTTGTGCCGTATTTTCCGGCGATGAGTGTGTTTATAATGGCCTACTTGACATCGCTGGCATTAGATTCATGTGATTTGAGAGAGATTTCTCTGAAGAGCCGAGACTATGCGGAGGAAATCTGTTATCGGTCTGTGAAGGACATTTTGTGTCTGCAGCAACTGGCCTCATTTTTAGATCTGCATTTGGAAGAATGATGCAGATCATGGTATGCTGATGCCATTTATTTCCGGGAAAGCTATTCAGATGTAAACACACCGCCTTGTGCAGTCCGCCACAGGCGTTCTGTCATACCTGCAGATCCAGGAGCTTTACTCCCTCACCTGTCAGTCTAACGTCTGTTTATCTTAAGCTTCATGGTGTTTGACTGAAAACAAGCTGGTTATGGTTGTCTGCTTTAGCGTGCTGTTGTTTCCGCTGAAGTCCTTTTCATAGCCATTTTTATCATTTAAGAGTGACATTGACAACTCGGATGCACGAGTGCATTCATGCATAAGTTTGTGCTCTACTGACATCAGACCCCACAAAATGCTGCAAGCAGTCAGAAAGTGAAATCTGGTGTGAAGTGTAAAGCCGTTTAGTGAAAGCTGACATGAAGTTGATCCATCCTTCATCAAGCAGACATCTTTCACAATGGGATGGGATTTTCCAAAATGTTAGCTAGGTTTATTCATTTCCAACAAATGATCATAGAAAATACAACCAAACATTGAACAAATTATATTCTTATGTAGCCATTATATATACAATCCCCTTCTCTCCTCCATTAGTTAAAAAAGTTTACATGCACACCTGTGTCAACTCATTCTTGCTCCTTTTGAAAAGAATACTTGAAGTTGATCTATTATTATATATTTTTATGTTTCTTTTATCCATTTTTAGACGTCAGCAGTATTTTTATGTTTCCTTTTAATCCTGATACACCCATCCCTCTTGAGGATGGTCCACCTAATTAAAAAGATACAATGTAGTTATGTTACACCCATGTGATTGATTTATACATTACGTTTTCAAAGTAATAAATCCTTCCACACTGTTGGACTGCCAGCTGCTTTAAAGGCAGGAAGTAACCTTATTTATAAGGTTTTGGTTGTATAACGTTCATTTTACCTATTAAATATTACCACAACACATTACATGTTTACTTATTTTTCATTGAAATAGAGGCACCCTTTCAGTGGAACAGTGGGTGGCAAATGTTTAATGTACTATAGTATAAATCAGGAAGGCTGTGTAGTTTAAGCTGTCAAAGACAGAGGTGTAGTTAAGCTGCTGGACATATAACTAAGAAATTACACCACTTCTGTTGAATGAAGAATTAAGCAGCTTGCTGAGGTCATTTGGAATTGTAATGAATTTACAGAGAAGGAACAAAGAAGGAAAAGAGACACACACACACGCACGCACCCACGCACGCAAACCTCCGTCCATTAATTTCACTGATTAAATTCCTTCGACAGTCACCTCATTACCCCTGTCTGATAGCTATCATTCATTTGGCTCCTCTGTCTCTTACTTTACAGTATGTGTCTTGCTCCGTCTCTATTTTCCTACAATCTCTCAGTCGCTCCCTCTTAGTCTTGTTACGATGTCAGCTATTTATAGCAGGAGATTATAAAGTGAATTCCTTGTCTCTTTTTCAACAGAGTAACTGCCACAACAACTCTCTGTCAGTGTTTGGGACTCACAGCAAGGAGCTGTCTAATGTATGAAAACCCATCACCTTAAATATGTTTTAGAGCTCAGTAGAGATGTAGAGGTGCCATTGTTGAACCTTTTTAGATGGAGGCCATTTTCCAAGACATCTGTTAAAAAGCCTTTTATTGTCTAGAATCAATTTTCTGCTTCCTTGCATCCTGAAATAAGAGTCTTTCACACAGTCCAAAAGCACCATATCTTACTTACCTGGAAACGGGTATGTTTTTAGTTTTTGGTTTTTGTTGCAGTAGACTGTGGAGCTGTAGTCTATGATTGGCTCTGAGACAGAGGTAGCTGAAGGTATTAGTCAATTATGTTTGTGCAGTGACTTTAAGAAGGTTGATGCCCTGTCTTTTCCAAGCATGAAGCGTGTTGTAGTATGTTTATATTCATGATGCAGTGGTCTGAGCGTTCCAGGCAACCAAAATGTTGCCTTTCTACATGTTGCTGGCAATGATGGTTGAAGATACTATTTTTTTGTTCTGCTGATGAAAGCCTGAACAGACAATAATGCGCTGCAGCTAAAAGGCTTGATGCTTGTTGTAAAGGAGCTCCGGGGTTGCTTATTCACAGCTGGAAAAACAACTCTTATGACGTTACTGTTTTAGTGTCTCAATCACTGTCACTCTCTCCACTGGTGAGCAGATGTCCAGGCCAGTCCTCAGATGTTTAACTCCAGGATGTAAAGATAAGTCAAAGTAGATGAAGTCAGTTGAGGAAAATGGATCCAACAAAAACATTTCAAAAGTACAAATGCATTCATAATATGTGATGCATAAGCAGTAACACAAGTATAACAAAACTGGATGTTTTCAATTTTTTCCACAAACCTTTCTGCACCACCGTTGTTGTTGTTTTAATACCGTCTCAATCTCTATATGACGAATAAACGTACAAGGTGAAGGGATGCAAGACTGACTAGCTCTCATTTGTGACCCTAACCTATGGTGTGAAATCCCATTTCATGTCTGTGTTGAGACAGAAACTGTTGTTTGTATCGACGAGCTCAGATAGTGCAGTAAGAACTGCAGCCTCGCTGATGGAAAGTCTCAGGTTTGAATTCTGGGAATCTTTTGACCTCAACCACAAACCTATCTTCATGCTCTGCCTCCAGCGTGACGCTGGTGTGTAATGGTGCAGAAAGATCTGATGGCAAAATACAGTTCTTTAATTTAGTGTTTCTCATCAAAAGAAAGACTTAACTTTTCCTGGTCCATGTCATTTTCTAACTTTATGGCTCTTTTCAGTGTTTTAGTGTTTTCACAATCAGTCCTACAGCAGTAAATCAATTGCTAAACATTCTTCAATGTGAGGATTTGATGCTGTCTTTATCATATATGATAGTAAGTAAAAGATCTTTGGAATTAGGTCCGTATTTTCTGAATGATGAATTGATTAATCAAGAAAGTAACTGAAATGAAAATAATTGTTTGTTGCAACTCTAAATATTGTGTAGTTATAGATATTTATCCAGCTACTTTTTTCAAATTTAAACTTAAATTGTATTTTCAATGAAATCACATTACAATTCCTGAGAGCCTCAGGTGACACTTTCAAATATTCCGTCCAACAAATTGTCCGCAACCAAAAGATATTAAAATTACAGTGATAGTCAACAGAGAAAGGCAACATATCTTTACATTTAAGAAGCCGGAACCACCAAATATTTGGTATTTTTGCTTGATTAAACAACTGAGCTCTAGCCTGTTGCACGCCCCACACAGTCTACTGCCCGATCTGTGACATCTTCATCAAAGACTGCTCAGACGTGGCATTCAACTCTAATATTGAAAAAGTTTTGTTGAAGATAGAAACTTTGGGAATTTAACCCTGCCTCCTTTTGAAATGCGTCTATTTCCAAAGGTTTTGTCTTTCGAGATTTTTGCTTGAAAGCAAGCTGAGCCCTCCTCCCCGTGGGCCGAGAACAGAGCACCGAGAGACGCAGCGATCCCTCTGAATATGACCTCTCCTCTTCTCTCGTACTCTCCTGAGCTTCATTTTCTTACAAGCCTCGACTCTTCAGAGTCCAGTCTGAAAGTTGTGTTATCAAAGGCTGGGGCTGCAAACAGACCCACAAAGGAGGTGGAGAAAGACGGACACAGTGGTGTGTGAAACCTGAACCCTTCTTTATCAGAATTATGCATGAGCCCAGAGAATAAGGCCCTTTATAGTCTACAGTCATGGCGGCAGTGAAGGTGACACCCGGAGCTTGTACAAGTACCACAGTTTGGGAGCATTTTTAGAGAAATGGGGTTAAAAAGGTCTCTTTTCTTTCTCATATTGTGTCATTTGTCTGCAGCCTCCCTGATCTAATCACTGCCGTCTATAAAAGTCATCGGTCCATTTGTGGCCTTGTTATTTTCCAGAACCCATCCGTCTGTGAATAACTGCTTGTTACTTCATTTTTGGCCAAGATGGAAGGATTAAGGGCAAGGATCATCGAGGAACTGTTATCCCCGTCTGTCAATCTGACAATTGAAATGCTGCAGAAAGTGCACCCACTGAGAGCTGTATTTATCATTTTATTGTTGAAGGCATTGAATAAATAATAACATGGAGATGGAGGAGAACTTCTTCACTTTAATCCTCTAGTACAGTAGGAGAGTTATATCTGCAGAACCACTTGGTGTAATGTTTTTTTTTAAAGCACTTTACGTCCTCGGTGCTGTAATTTTGCGTGTGAATCCGAGCCTTCAGTATGTGTCATTGCATCAGCCAGGAAATGCGTTAACAGATTAAAACAGAAGATTAATAGAGTTTGACATTAAAGATAATGGCCACACACCTGCAGCTGACATTTTAGTTTATCAAAGTGACAGGAAATTGCATATAGACGTTTATTCAGAATTTTGTTTTTCTTCTGATTAGATAAAATGTCAGCTCTTTGTCTCATCAGATAATGGAAACTTTTGCTATTGCTGTAGTATTAGAAGTGAGACGCGAGAGATGTTTGACGTGTGTTTAATTACACCGCAAATCCCTAGATCTTTACTCCAAGTAAGACCAGATGACGGTGTAACGGTAGTTAAAAATAATTTGTAGGTTTTGATTCAAACACTATAGTCGGATCTCAGAAGCTATATCCAAATTCTTGTTTCATCAGCACGGCTGGGTGTTTAAATGTCCTCCAGACTTAAGTGAGATGGGAGGAAAATAAGGATGGAGATGGACGTAAACGGGGAAAAGCAGAGTGTGATGGAGAGGCACACGCAGTGGTCCTCCATCACCATGGCAACTAGTCACAGCGAGGACACGAGCGAAGAGTCGAAGTAATTTGGAATCGGGTAGCACGTCGGGTACTCTCTTAGTGGTATGATGTGTGTGTGTGTACGAGTCTAGACTCATGGTCCGTGAGTTTCTGGTGGCAAGGTTAATGTACTTCCTGTTTGGACAAGGATGGCAGAGGTAACGCTTAAGCTGCTTCTGCTTCTTGACATCATGAGGAAAGTTCTCAGGGTTGAGATTTCCACACAAACAAATCCTGCGTGAGTGTGTGTGTGTGTGTGTGTGTGTGTGTGTGTGTGTGTGTGTGTGTGTGTGTGTGTGTGTGTGTGTGTGTGTGTGTGTGTGTGTGTGTGTGTGTGTGTGTGTGTGTGTGTGTGTGTGTGTGTGTGTGTGTGTGTGTAAGCAAGTCCGGTGTCCTCCTCTGCAAGGCCAGATTATCAACTGGCGTCAGACTGCCAGGATCCCCAAAAGTTCCTGTTTACCTAAAATATATCCTCCTTATTGGATCATTTCTGTCTTTTAATGAGTCCCCAAAACCTTATTTTGGGAAAAAGTGAAAAAAAGATCTGCTGGTGCAGAACAATATTAAAATGTGTTCCCAACAGAATTCAACTTATTCAAGACTTCTTTTAAAGATTGTTTCTGAGCTGCTCCTTGCTTTGTTGACACAGCCATGTTGGCCGTGCATGCTTTTGATGCACGTTGGTTTTCTCCATGTTGAGAGCCTGTGAGAGCTTGGAATGCTCCCAATCTCGTATCTTGCACCATTAAATTAAAACAAACCAATCAACGCACTTGAAATATTGGGTCAGTTTGTATTATTCCTTCGTAGGAACACTGGTACATTTCTGTGACTCCCGTTGCATAATAATGCTGCCATGTGTGGTCTGCTGTGTGCACTGATGGTAGCTTGGGAGGAAATTCTTGCCCCAAATCTGGGCATCCTTCTACTGTATGTCTACACTGTATCGAGCTGATTCGCTTTTACAAAGATTTGTTCATGTCCAAAGCACCACAGCCCTGTCGGACCCGGTGTGAACTTAGTATTATGTAACCATGATTGATTAATCATCATTAAGGAACCAAGGCTTTAATACCAACACTGAATGCAGTACAACACCCGAGTGGCTGTTTATCTGCGTGTCAGATGCAAGCGGAGAACACTGAGTGGGAATCGAGGATCATTTACAGCCTCAGAACAAAACTTAACTGTGCGGAGTTGGCAGGTTTCATTCCCTGGGTAATGATACAAATATTGTGACACCATTTGATAAGGAGTTTGGACAGATGCGTTGTGTAATCGGCTTGTGCTCCTTTAGTCTTGCGCCAGAAAAACTTGATTAACTTAAGATGCCAAACAGCTCAGGCTCAGCTGCAGAGACATGTAGATTTGCCGCGTTTGTTCATGCACAAACATGAATCAGTCCTTCCTATTCCTGCTATAGCCTGTAACAAGATTTCCTTCATTCATATTACCATATTTACACCATAAAATACCTTTTGAAATTATTACTTCAATCTGCCAATTGTTATTTTGGCTATGCTAGCAGCATGGCTCTAGGGTTGGTAATGTTGGTGTGTTGGTTGGTCCACCACTTTGGTCCAGACTGAAATATCTAAACTGTTAATTTGACTGGAATAAAACTTTGTAACGGCTAAACATCAGCTTTTTGCATTTGTCATTGTGAACATATTAGCATGCTAGTGTTAGCATTTAGCTCCAAGCAGCTGGGTGCCTGTTTGAGGTTCTACACATGTGGACTCTTTGTCTTGTGTCTTGTTAAAAGTAACAGTTGCAAACATTTCCTGTGGATGTCCGTTCCGTTTCAAATGGTCAAATACAGCACACGCTCATGACAAATTAAGAGTAATGCAGATAGAAAATGTCAGTTCTGACTATGCAGGATGCGTGTGCAGATTGAACAGCATTTATCTGTTTCTGATTTTTGTTTTTGTGCACCCACTTGAATTGTCTCTCTTCTCCTCTTTTACAGAATGAAAAGCCTCTGGGTCATTCTGCAAGCAGGTCCAGCAATATATCAAAGGTGAGCAAAGCACACACAAATGGGCCAAAACATAATGAATGATGTATCGCCTTCCTCCGCCACAGAGAGAGAGAGAGAGAGAGAGAGAGAAGACAGCAGGGCGGCGGTGGGTGAGGTGAGCTGTGGATGAAGGCAGAGATTGACAGGACAGACGGACAGACAGTGGAGTGAGAGTAGCTGATGGATAACCTGCCCCTCTTGAATCACATCACCTCAATCAGAGCTGCCCCTCTGATCAACCTCCAGAGAGCTCACGTGGCTTTGCTCCTCAGCTCACTTTGGCTGTCTGTCAGACAGGATGTTTCTCTGTGACTCTTGTCTTTCTCTATTTCTTCCCTTCCTTCCTTCCTCCCTCCTTGTCTTCGCTCCCTCAGGCAAACCTACACCCCGCATTGAATCTGACTCCAGGGTTTCAACCCTTGTTCACCTGAGCTTCTTATAGGATAAACACTTTAGTTGTGCTAACAGATGTCACGGTCACTTCATCACCAGGGGACCGCTCCTGCAATAATGTTTGAGCCACAAGCCAGTCACTGTTTATACATGAGGGAGATGGAAGTCATTGCACCTGAGGGACGAATATACCAGCAATAATGTCCATGGTACCAGCTCTGATAAACCATTAATGGAGTGTTTCTTCAGACAATGTGCCACTCTCAGACCAGAGAGGTGGCATGGCTTACTAAAACGAACAATGACCACTTTACATAAACTGACACACTAATTGTTATTGACTTATTGAATTGAACTCTTATTGAATTCACTTCTATTTCCATGTGATGGCAGATAACAGATGTGGTAAAACTGGGGTAATGAAAAGACTAAGAGAGACTTTCATATGTAGACTGCAGACATTGAACCCAATATACATTGTCTACATGTATCTACACCTTTGAGTTGAATTGCTCCTATATAGTTTGTATTTTTAATTTCTATTCTTATTTTTTATGTTCTACATTTGTAATTTTTTTTTTTATCTATAGGTATTTTAGTCCTGTTGCAACACCTGAATTTCCCCTCTGGAAATGATTAAAGACTTATCTTATCTTATTCAAAAAAAACAAAAATGAACAGACCCAACATGTTCATTACATCCATCCACTGCATTGTAAAATTGTGTGTGCACAGCTGCAGTGAGTATACAGTCTGTCTTTCAATGAGATAATCATTAAGAACTCTATACTCATTACCTCTATATCAATGACTTTCTGTAGCTGATCTGGCACATAACATCCAGTAAAACTACGATTTGACGTTGTTACACTGAGGCTTTTTGACAGATTAAAGAAAGTAAGAAAACAATTATTTCCCCAAATGTTTGTTTAATGGTTTCCCAACATGGCTTTGTTTGGTGTCTACAGAGACGGCGGTTTCAGTCTGGAGCTGCTGCAGCAGGATAGTTTGATGAGGCTTAAAATAGCTGAAACTGATCAATTTAAACATGCCCTGTTTGGCTCTGATGTGGATCTTGCACAGTAGCTTGGGACGTCCTGGTTCTTTAAAACATTTATATATATATTCAGTTTTATTGTTCAAACTAGACTGAATATGTGATGGAATGGTTGAGGGTTTAGTCACATCTGAAAAGTCGGGATGATAGAAGTTTCTCTTGTTGTACTTGCTTTCTTTCTACACACACACACACACGCGCACACACTAGATGGCCAACAGATGGAAGTTCCAGGTATCTTGTGCATAAATGGAAGGGTGAATTTAGTCCGCTGCTTCTGGATAACATGCATTGTCATTAATTGTCCTACCGAGACCGCCATTCCTTTGACAAATGTCTGTAATGGATAGACATAAAGTATGAACAAGGCTCTTTCGTTTGACAGCTTCAATTAATAATCAGCAGTCTGCCTGCCAGCTGGTGCTTCCTGCTCATTCCTAAAGGGGAAATACCAATGACTGGCAGGTTTAAAATCAGTTTTAATTGTTCTCTGGACAGACAAGTCTACCGGGAAAAGATGCTGAGTCAGCTTGTGACTGTAAAGGTTGCTGGTTTGAATTACTAGTACAGTTTAGATCACTGAGCAATTTAATGTAAGAAGTCCTCTCCAAGCTCTTGACATATATTATCCACAACTTAAACTGACTGTTATAGATGTGTTATATATTTTCTCTTAAACTGAAACCACTCGTCCCGGAAGCTGCTTTAACCAGAATATGATCTGAGAGACAACAGAAGATTATTTTATGCATATATGCAGTTTTCGCACCATCTTCAGTTTTGGCAGGATGAGATGGGAGATTTTCATATTTCCGGCAGTGACTCAAACGTTCTTTTTTTTTTTTTTTGCTGAAAGACTAGAAGATGTAGGTCAAGTTAATTTATGTTACAAAGCTCCAAAAAAATGAAAGATAAAGACACTTTTTTTTTTTTATCACCGTAAAATGCACAGCTAGTAAGACCATGAGCTACTTTCACTCGTGTGCCACTGCTGATGACCGTTTAATGGAGCTCGACTGACGCGTGTTTGTTTTCATTCATTTCCACATCGGCTGCAGCCAGACTCCAAATAAAGACACCAAAACAAACCCTGTATTGCTTCACATGGCGCAGATTCAAGCTTAGTCACTAGCTCATGTCAGATCAAATCAAAAATGAATGCGCTTGTATCCAATCGTTGACCTACTTAAAAAGATATCTCTCTACATAAATAACCACAGCAATATAAAATATTTCATAACGTCTCCATGTTGGCACAACAATACAGATGATTTGTATGTGAGAGCTCAAACAACCCTGTTCATTCTGTCAAAGCACCTGCTCTAGTTTTATACTGATAACCTGGCAGGATACTTGTGGTCCATTTTTTTTGTGTAGAGAGTCACTGAACTGTTGGTGTTTTTAGTTTTTATTTTATCAAACAGCGTTGTCCTCTTTAAGAATGACTCAGAAAAACATCCACATCCACTCTCCTGGAATACCTGCCACGAGACACACACCAGGACAGAGAGATAACAAGCTGCAGCATTTAGTCAGAGGGTAAATTCTTTCATAAAGATGATATCGCCTCAATCAGTGAGCTTGTCACTGTGGGGGGATTAAGGTGTATAGTCTTAGATATGAACGTATTCGTGTATCTGAAGCAAAAAACTCATCTGCTGGGTTTTTGTTTGTTCATTGATTCAAGTATTTGGAAGGTGTCTGTTATCGAGCTATTCCTGTCTGGAGATTTGTGGAAGAAAGGTGTAGTTGAGGGCAAATAATCAGCATTTTTGTTAAATGAAGCAATGGTCAGTGTAGAATATAAAAAAAGCTGCTCTGAAAGCCTCAGCAGCCTGAGGATTGCCCGGTGATTTGGCAGGAGTAGATTTTCCACTCGGCGAGGTCAGGAGGCTTAGCTGTTGCTGTTTCTCTTTTTAGCATGGTGCCAGGGCGCTGTGCGATGCCTCCTACACCGTTTGGGAAGGAATTAAGCTATTACAGTCCTCATGAAGACA
The DNA here is from genome assembly GCF_910591455.1 of Pholis gunnellus. Taxonomy (NCBI): domain Eukaryota; kingdom Metazoa; phylum Chordata; class Actinopteri; order Perciformes; family Pholidae; genus Pholis; species Pholis gunnellus. The sequence continues at coordinate 13,742,708 of NC_136538.1, forward strand.
CAAAGCAGCCACCGACCGCTCCGTGGGCTGCTGTTGATAGTCAGCCAAACATCTGGTTGGCGGCTATTTAGGGCTATCTTCTCACATTGGAGAATCTGCAACAAGAAAGGGTTTTGCTTGAAAGATTGCTTTAAAAATGAATCAAACTTATTTGCTCAACGGTTGCTTTTTAGTTTTCTGTCGAATGAATTATCAATTAATCAACTGATCGTGTCGGCTCTACAGCTATTAGAGAATTCTATCAAGCACTTTAACATTAAGTTTTCCAGAGAAACATGAGACAACAAAAGTTTAAAGTTAATTTTTCTCCTGTGGTTAGAATATTAGAGGCTATAGTTAAAAGAAGAATGAAGGCTGAGGTAATAGCAGATGTGATAGTAGAGGTGTAATAAGAGATAATAAGAGCTGCAGGGAAATATACAAGTGCAAAAGAGGATGATTTATGTGTGGATGAAGTGTGTGTGGATAGTGGGAGTGCTTAAGGAGAGAGGTGAAATTAGTAGTTATGATAATGAGACCGTTTCCAAGCACAATAAACAAGGATTCATTACAGTATGTTTTGAAGGCTGAATTATATCTAATTAGCATATCGGAGCCAAAGAACAGAATGAAACACGAACTGAGCGGATACATTAAAGTGTGGGTATAAGTGTATTTTCAAAGTTTCTAAAGTAAAACTTGGCCACTTGACACAATTTTTCAGCAGTGATTGAGATATCGGCGCCTGCAGTGTTTTGGTTCTCCGTTAAATACTGGCACTCATTTGCTCATCAACGCTCCTCGTCATAAAAGAGGGCAGTTATGAGGGAGCAGATGTCTGAAGACTCATACAGGCCGTTAGGAAGTTAATCAAATCATTCCTATCTGGACTCTGTTATCATCCCACTGCTGTCTGCGTCTGCTCAGAGACCGAGTTAGTTATCTATCGGCCAACTCCCAAAGATGACAACATGAATGATTAACAGAGGCAGCACGGCACTGGAACATTATGTTGAGGCATAAAATAAGGAACAAAGATACCATCCAGTGTCATTAATGATTAGTGGAAACATCACCTACCACTTTTTTTCCGATTGCACTGTTTACAGATTTCACATGATGCTTTAGCTCAGCATGTGTTTCTTCTTTTTAGCCATTGTTGAAGTGAAGAGCTGAGTCAGCATGTAGTTAAATATAGTGATGGGTGCTATAATAATGTGTTATTGCTTTGATCTGATCTTTTTGTATCTCACGCACTTCTCAGAGCCGTCTGTTCATTTTACAATTTTAAATTCTAGACGCCTGCAGGAGCCCCAAACAGCAGCCTTGAATATTAGCTGTTAAATAAGAAAATTAAATCACATTTTTGTGATTTAAAAGCAACCTTGGATGAATTATAAAAGGAGGACAATAGAAAAGAGAGATACAGCATGTTTGTGAAAGGAGAAGCTGTGCTGTTCAGAAAAACAGACCAAAGGGCAAAGCTGGATATTGAATTTTGTATTGATTGGTGTCGGGCCATGAGCCATAAATTTCCCCTTAGTTAGAAATTAAATCAATAGGTAATTAGTTTCTTATCGGAATGACCAGGCCCCCCGTATCTTTGTGTCAGCAACCCAAACACTGATCCCGTTGTTTAACGTCCCTCCCTACCCAATATGTAAGCTGTCACACTGTGGATACGTTGTTTAATGAATAGTTCGCTTTGAGACTTAAATGAGCAGATTGATACCACTGTCGAGCTGTCGACATGCTTGATATAGAAGTAGAATCAGCCGAGCATAAAGACTGGGAGACGGGGGGACCGGCTAGCCTCGCTGTGTCCAAGGAAAGAAAAACACACTATCCTGGAAAAGCTTGGCCGTCAGCTGTTGTGATCATGGCTGGAGAAAAGGAAAAAGATTCCACAACTTCCAGGAACAAATCGATGCTCTGAAAGTCTTTTGTTTTTCCAGATATAGAAACTCTTTAGCTGAGGAACGGCCACATCCGTCTATTCATGCTCAACCTGCAAAAAGTTTCCTTTTAAACCATTTGAAGTTATCCTCATCCCATTTGTGTAACATAAGCTATTGGTGAAAGCCACAATAGATGACGCTGAAGGCATCATCCTTGTACCGGTGCATCTGTTCAATATTCTCTGCGGAGGCTGAACAAGTCTACAGCCTCACGTCCTCCAGCTGTGCCTCTCTCAGCGCCTCATTCTTCATAACTCTCCCTCTGTCTCGCAGTCCGTCTCCTGGGCGCTTCGCTCCGTGGCAGCCTGGTGTTTCACCTGCTCTGTGGCGCAGCGAGACAGATTTTTCCTGGCACTACTTTAATCAGACAGATTAGCTGCCAGTGTTGTGTATTATTCCTTTTTATCGTCCAGTGTATCGGTGCGTGGCATGCGTTTACTCTTTCTATAAAGATCAGATTCAGGCACTGATGATTCTCACCACACACAGGACCTTTCCTGGCAACACGGGGAATATGATTTAATCCTGTCTGTTAACAAATACACTCGTTATTTATACAGTTATATCTTTGTTTTGTTCCTCAGGCGGGGAGCCCGACTTCAGTCAACGCTCCATGCAGTTTCTCCAGGACGTCAGTTTCCCCCTCCAGCCAGGACATCTGCAGGTACAAACCACCTCATTTCACTGATATGAACACCTGAGGACAATACATTTAATCAGTTTCATTGTCCTTTACTGCTGAAGAACCTAATCTGTGGGTGAAGTTTACCATTGAGCAATACACTGTCACTGTGAAAAGTAGCCTTGGTTGCCTGTTACCTGCTGTAAAATATGATTTTTATAGTAACATGGGCCAACCATTGTTTGCTATTTCCATGCAGAGGCAAAACTGAACACCCAAAATCTTTTAGCTCCTTTTTTCAAGTTCCTTTGTTTTCAAATGCATGATGTTGTTTTCCATTTCTCTTTTTTTTTTTGTCTTTTCTCATTCCTTCTCCTGCTGTCCCGTACCACTGTCTTCAATCACATTCCTCTTTCATATACACACATGCACAAACACTTACACACCAGCAGTCAGGTTCAGGACTATCAGAAGCAGACTGCAGTGGTTCTGTTGAATTCAAACGGTAAAACCTGTCAAGGTTCCGGAGGTATTTCAGTCACCACCCTCTGCACGGACACCCTACCAGCCTCTAAACATGCCAAACAACGAGACTGGCTCTCCCTGCTGCGCCCCTCCTCCGTCAACATCCACCCCAGCGGGGCGCTCAGGTTTTCTGTGTCTCTGAATGACGTGGGCCAACGCGTGGACAGTCTTTGTCGCGGTCTGCACTTTATAGACCGCACCTGCTCTGAGGGAGAGCTGGAGGTGAAGCCCGGGTCCGCTCAGCCAACCGGCTCGGATCAGAGGGCGCACACACTCAACGGCAAGCTGGCTGCAGCACCCACACACCAGATCCCAGATCCGACCTTCTCAACATGCACCCACCCCCACCTCGTCCCTGCCTTCACCAACAACTACAAATACATGTTTGACATCCCTCCCGCAAATTATCTCCCATCTGCCCCTGCTATCATTGCCCCTCCTCCTCCTCCTCCTCCTCCTCTTTCCAACACTCTCCTTCACCCTCATCACTCTCCGAGCACCAACTTCCTCCGTCTCCTCCTCCCCTTCTCTCGATCCTCTACCTCGGCCAGCCTGCAGTGCTCTGAGCTGGGCAGCTACGCCTCCAACCTCCACATCCCCAAGTCCTCTAGCGTCCTGCTGGAAGGCAGTGAGTCAGGGTTCCCCGTCGAGGATCTACTGGGAGATGACGACGTGTTCGAGGACGACCGACTCAGTACAGCTCCAAGGAGAACGGGCCAGCTGGCCACCCCAAAAACAGTCACCGTGGCTGGGACCGGAGCTCTTATAGCCCCCCTGTGCTTTATGGATGAGGATGTCGACCTGGACTGCTGCCCCTCCCCTTTGTCAGAGAAAACAGAGCCACTGTCGCCCTATTCCCTATCTGGAGACTGGTGCAGGTGGGTGACTGTCTGGATGGTATGACTTGGGTGGTCTACCAAGTCACCACCCTGTGACTTGGTAGACCACCCCTGTGCTGTTAGTGGCAGTAAACCCCAGAGCCCTGTGGAGTAGTGGGAGCTTCTCATCCTGTAGTGTAACTACCTAGCAAATATCGTACACCTCAGAAAACATTTGTCCTCAAAACCCCTGCTCGGAGTAGAGCTGTTATTTAGGAGAAGTTTACACATAGACGCTTTGGTCTACACACACTGCAACACCATAACCTGTACTGATTCAACCCCTCATGTGTCTAGAACAGAAATATAACTTCATTTAATTTCATGCCATTTCATTTCACTTCAAAGTTTTCTCAAGGGTGTGCCATGTTTTTCACAGTGCTGTCGAGCTGGGTTTTTTAGAATAATTTTTCAGTGTTGCCAGATCGATGAGGCATTAACGCGAAAATTGGTGATTGATTTTGTCTGTAAACTTTAATCTTTGCAGTAGAGGCAGGACTCGGGGGGGCAATGGCAACGTTAAGGAAAAGATAGAAGGGCAGAGGTCAGGGTAGAACATGTAATAGTATTTGTGAATGAAGTGTTCTTCTCAGAAATTGTGTAACAGAAGCAGAATAATAGACTTTGAACCAGCATCTGTCTTATTGGGTCAACAGGGCCGTCATCTTTTTTCACATGGCAGCCTGTGTGCAATCTGATAGGCTGAGTCAGTCTATGTCAGGAAGGACAGATTGTAAGAAATATTTAATTACAGACCAGGTCACGACTGCGTGGCTCCTACAGATCAGGCTGGGTAGCAGTAGATGTTTCTAAGTCGCCAAGAAATAAAATGTGAGCCCTACATAGATCGCATGGAGAACTTCTGGGTTACAGTATCTGTCTGTCAATACTCCGTCTGGAAGCTGTTCACTGGATTGATGGGGATTAAGTCTTAAGGACAAAGGAATGTCATTTATATGTGTCTGTCTTGTTTTTTTTGGCCCCTCAGCTGTGGTCGGTGCATGTAGTCCGTTTCAGATTATACGTCTTATACAGTACGTCAGCTGTGGGCTGAGAGAGAAACATGAGCTTAGAATTGGCAAAGTGACCAGTTCAGAGATCAGGAGACAGATTATTGGCTTCAAATAGCCTTCGTAGCCTCAGCGCACACAAACAAACACATCGTGGAAGCTTTCCGTCAGGTGGCTTGAAGTGTGATCTCAGAGCACCGAGCCGGATTTCACCTGTATAAATGTGTGTGTGGGAGGTGGTTTTAAACCAATGTTAACTACTCGCTAGCTTTTCATAATTATTAGCTAGCTTTTTCTAATTATTAGCTAGCTTTTTTTATTGATGACATTTCTGAAATGAATGATTTTGTCTCACTCCTTATCAGAAATGTCACTTTGTAGATAAACGTAAAGGTACAAACACATTTACCGTTTCTCATCAAAACACCTTGTGTGTATCCTGACAAACGTATTGAATGCATTTCATTCCTCCTAAATATTTCCAAAGCTGCTTTCTGTAAATATTTTAAAATCCTGCATCACTTATTTATGGCTTGTAGTTGTCTTTTTAACCTGCCTTTTACTGCCACATCAGCAGAAAGGCATGAACCGGGTGTCATTTAACCCTCTGTCATTTGAGAAACATGGCCAACCTTTGAAGTAAATGATAGTTATTGCAGTCAGGCTTCTATTTATTCCGTAGCTGCCTTTTCACCTTCTCCAGTTCTTGCATCTTGCTTCGACCTCTTTCCTTCTTCCCCGTGTTTTAAGGCGTGCACACTCCGCGTCCTCTGTGGTCCTCGTGCACGTACTAGTAGAGCACCAGACAAAAACATAATTCCATAAACCTGCTGGTATTCAAAATAATCACAGAGTACATTTAAGCTTTCACGTCTTCTAATATGAACCACTAGAGTCTATGTTATTCATGTAGTTTCTGAGCAAATTTAATATTCTCTTTTAAGGCAAACACGGCCACAGAAATGGAGACGCGTAACTTCTATGAGGCGTGCAGAGAGGGGAAAGGAGTCAAAAGGAATATGGCTTCCAGTGGTGCTGCCTTTTAATTGAAATGTATTTTTCTCTGATCAGCGTGTCTCTGACAGAGTGTACAGTAGACTTTAAACTGTTCAGACTGAAAACAGGCTGAGAACACAACGCCTCAGATGTCACACTCTGCCCCATACCTCCCCCATGAAAATATGTTTAGCAGAAATGCAAAAAATAAAAAACAGATGGTGTCAAATATTCATTTGAAAATATATGAATAATTGTTTCAGGTTCAGGGCAGAGTATGAATAGCTGGACGGAGGGGATCTGAAAGCCACACATTGAGGTAGTGAAGAGTGCAAAGGTCAGATGATTGCCACAGGATAAGTATGAGGAAACGGACAAGAGTGAACAGGAAGAAAGTGAATGCCCCGCCGGGGCTGTAATGTTGCCGAGCTTGTTTCCTCTCAGCTTGTGCTTGTGATTTCCCGACTCTGTTATGCTTCACATATTTTAATGCTGACATACTGTAATGGCGCCTCTGTCATCTTCAAGTCACTGTTAAACAGGGTGTGTTCTGGCTGCTGAAGTGATGCAAATTAAATTTTAACTTCCCTCCCATGCCTAACGGTGCTTGGAATGTGCTGCTGCCGACACAGTAAATGTAGCTGTTTGGGATTATTCCGTTTAAATGTACTGATGAAGCACACGTCACTTTGAATGGCTGAATTGTGTTTGCTCCGTTTGTGAGATCTCTATACTTTAAAGTGTCTTTTGCAGCAGTTTACAGACGATCTAGCATGAAACCTACATTTCTCAGCTCAAGATCCCTGGAGTCCTCCTCCACTCGTGTTGTTTACTCATCACTTTATTTCCACCATGACTCCATGTGGAGGTGGGATTCTTCTGTTATACCCTCCTATGTTTTCAAACAAAACAACACAGTAACATTAGAATAATTTATCAAATCCATTTCAGCAAGTGCCAACCCTTGATATGAGCACCGAGATAGTCCAGGTCCTCAGGCTGGTTTTTGTTTTTTGTAAAGCGGAGTACACAACAGTGTGTGTGGGAATCTGCAGTTCATCATCTTGTGATCCATACAACAACAATCACACAGACGAAGCAGCTCAGCCATAACCAATAGAGAAAACAACTCTTCCAGAGATGTTAATTGTGCCTCCTCTATCCCTTAATCCTTCGCTCCTCATTCCACTCCCTCCACCTCGTCTATTGAGAAACCCGTTGATATGACCTATTTCTATCCTCTTTTGTTCACTTTGTCTTTTAATCTTGTTACGCTTTGGCCAGATCAGTGTAGTCTGCAAATAGACGTTCTCTTGCTCGCTCACTTTCTTAACATGTGTGGGTGCATGTCTTCATCATGTGTTCTTATCCTCCCCTTAACTGGGATAATGACCAACCCATTTGAACAACCTGTTCTCTTCTCCACCTTCTTTCAATGCCTTTTGTTTACTTGTTCTCTTAGAGCGAGGAGCCACTGCTCTCTGCGTCTCACTCAGGGGAAAACACAGCAGACGCCTTTCCTCCTTTATGCATCTGCTGCTAGAAATCGGTAGAAAAGGTGGACTTGAAGTTGAGGTTTAAATTAACTGCTTGCGCCTTCCCTTGTGCAGCTTGTTGTAGTTGTATTGTGTTTAAAGGTATAATAGCAGATTTTCCCTGGAGAACCTGGTCTGAACAGACATTACATTCTGAGATCACAATGACTTTAGTTTGTGTTTCCTACAAGTTTCGTTTACACTTGTGATATTGACTTGACGAGGTAGGAGGTTGCTCTAACAACCCTTTCCAACCTCTCATTTTGTGCCGTAACAAACTGAAACTTACTGCTTTGGCAGACTGTACCTGGCCTACTGGTGAAACTGTGTACATACAAAGTCTGGATTCTCACATCTATCTCTGCGTCAGACGAATGCACACTCCTTAATATGTGTGACTAATAGCTCCAGCCCTCCAACCTGTCAGTGTCTGATATGTGAACTTTAAGAAGAGCAAGGGTTACTTTGGTCTGATATTAAAATATGATTGGTTTTTGTTACTGAGAGAAATGTGTTAGCAGTAGCATTTCAACTATTACCAGATTTGAGAAGAAAAAGTTGTATTACAGTGACTTGAGGTATTTCTACCCCAGATGGTATTTCTGCAGTTGTCAGGGGTTGGTACTGTATGTGTACAAGTGTAGACATACAGAGTTATTCATCAAAAACTAAAACGGCAACCCACTGCAACAACATCAGCACAGGCATCCATGAGCTTTCTCCACAACTAGCTCAGATAGTCACCACGTGCTTCAAATGAGTCCGTGAAAACTATATAATAAATAGTTTATACATAAGTAATGTATAAAAGGCTGAAATGGTATTGGTGGTTGTAGTACAAATGCAAACTGGATCAAAGCAACTGAAACATTGAGAGTGTCAAAAAATAGTGTATCAATATTCACTTTTATATAGTTAATAGTGAATAATATCCAATTTATAATCTGTTCATAAGAACAAATCATTACAGGCAACTTTTATCAATTCTTCCAACATTGAGACTTAAGATTGCTGCTGCTGCTGCTACAACTGCAGAGTATCTGGGATTCAAATTGCTTTCATCTATTTTGTGCTGCGACGTTGCGAGAACACAGGAGGTTATTTTCTGAAAATGTCATTTTGATTTGCAAATGAAGTGCTTTGAATCAAATGAGTTAGACTTGATTGAGTTTATTCATGTGGGACATGTGCCGTCTTCTGCGTTCAGCGTCTCAATATTTGTGAAATAATGTTTCCACCTGTCTTGCTTTCCTATATCGGTGGCAAGTGTGGAATTAATGAGCATGTTGTCCTGTTACTACTCGAGAATGCTCCAAGTTTGCTCGCAAAAATCAACTTTCCTGGAGTTTGGGAAAATATGTCAGCTTTGCCTGCTAACTTTCCTCTTTTTGATATTTCCTCTCCCCTGTCTTCCTCTTATTACAGCTGCCTTGCCCTCCTAGCTTAGTGTTGACTGTTTTCTTTGGCTCCTGTAGGATTTGTCACTGTGAAGGGGATGAGGAGAGTCCTCTGATCACACCATGCCACTGCACGGGAAGCCTGCGCTTCGTCCACCAGTCCTGTCTACAGCAGTGGATCAAGAGCTCCGACACTCGCTGCTGTGAGCTCTGCAAATATGAGTTCATCATGGAGACCAAGCTCAAACCACTGCGCAAGGTAAGACATAGTTTGCATGTGTGCATATTTGTCTGGAGTCAATTACGGCACTCGTTCATTAGTTCAGCCTCATTGCAGCTCCAAGTGTCCGAACTTGGCTCACGTCACTCCGTCGATGTGAGGCAGAAAATGCCAAAAGCTGCCTCCAATCTGTCACACGGATAACACAAGCATGACACCGACTTTTGAAGCATTTTTTCAGAAGTGGAGCTCGTTGGGGAGGAGGAGTCAGAGATGGCACACGCCCAATAACGGCTCTTATCAATCGCTGTGGCCTGGAGATAGCAGGACACTAATTAAAATCCCGCCACCCTTCATTAGCTGCACAAAGGGCCTTTAACAAATGCTCAGCTGGTAATAGCTTCTGAATGGCACTGGTGAATATTGAAGTTGTTCAAAGATGAGATGAGGATGTCGGTCTCGGTGTAAAGTGTTTATCAAAGGGTGCTTGGTTTCATCTCGCACTGCAATTCCCGCTTCTCTTCAAAATGACCCTGCAATCAAAGGAATGCATTTTGGATGTTGAGAGGCTATACAGCTCATTTACAGCTCTGATGGTGCCGGCATTACATTTTGTGTTTTCTTTGTAACGCTGGGCTCGGTTCCTGATAATGTATTGTGAAGCCAATGACCTGTGGGCTGTTTCTTCTCTGTTTTACTCGCCACGCCAAGAAACGTTATGTAGCATTGGATCTTAATCACAGAAGCCAAACGCTTTTAACAGTTTTATCGCTTTAAGTGTTGAGTGTGTGTGTGTGTGTGTGTGTGTGTTTTGAAAGCTGCGGTCTTTGCGTGTGAATGTATAGTTGACCTCCTCAAATTGTTCTTTCTTTGTCCTCTCCTGCTCTCTGTCGCAGTGGGAGAAGCTACAGATGACGGCGAGCGAGAGAAGGAAGATCATTTGTTCGGTCACCTTCCATGTCATCGCCATCACCTGCGTGGTGTGGTCGCTGTACGTCCTCATCGACAGGACAGCGGAGGAAATCAAACAAGGTCAGCGCATGACTGGGACGCACACACAAACATACATTGACGTAACGTTGTTGTTTGTGTTGGATGTCATCCATTCTAGACTGTCATCCATGTTCAGTATTTAATGACACATCTGCATAACTGTAGTGTTATTTCAGTATTGAGTTCAAATAGTGTGAAATGTTCTCTAAGACTGGAATACATGTCGGCGTAATTCACTTGCAGAAGCTCCGCGGGCATCAAAGGCACGAACCAATGTGTAGACGGGTGTGCTGAGATTCTTTCAGAGATTATCTTCCGTCTGTTCGTATTTTGGAATTTCACTTCAATTCAGTTCGCTTTGATTTCAGACCTGTGGTCCATAAAAGTTCAGAGATAATAGAAAAGAGATTTTAAAAGTAGATCTTTACATCCATCATTATAAGATCCAATTTGAGATTGTGACTTTCAGAGTGAGGTGGTTTTGGTTCATCCTTAACTTCTTCAAGGGAGTTAAATCAGGTTTTGTGTGCGTGATGTGAATTAAAATTACAAGTTGAAAGTATTTTCGGTGATTAGTCCCGTCAACAAAAGGCCCTCTCTTGAGAGTTTATACTGTATTTGAAGCTACAGTCGGAAATCTTTAGTTTGGACAAAGACTGGAAGCAGCTAGGCTGGCTCTGTCACAAGGGAACATAGTGTTACTGTGGACAGGTGTACCAGATTGAACAAATGGGATTTAACTTGTAAAATAGTGAGCTAACCGGCTGCTGACTGTAGCAAGTGGTCAGTAGGGCGTTATGGTCTTTTTAAAACGTCAAAGTAAGAGGAAAACGTGAGCAGGAGTTAAATAGTCCCTTCGGCAGCCCTTAGAGCCTGGGCTGCTCCTTATTTCCATCTCCAACAAAGTGGTCAGCAGCACTGAGCTACGGACAGATTGATTGACGGAGCGCCGCGCTCTCGTTACCGGGGCTAAAAATGGAGACGGCTGCTTTAACGATGAGCTGCTGTATCATCCGCTGGCACCACGTCTGCTGCCGCTCACTCCTCTTTGGCATATTTGGTGCTTCTGAGACAGCGTACAGATGGAAGAGCAGGCTGTGCCTGTTTAGCCCGACCTGATGATTCAGACTTGTTAGAGTCCCAGTGGGCTGTCAGGTTCAGTCACCATGGTGGTGCCAAATAGCTCCTCACCAGTCCTGTTTGTCCTCTGCCAAGTCACACAGAGGCCAGGTTATGTTTTGTCTCCCAATGTGCTTGCAAAGATTATAATCTTTGAATTAAGATCGAATGTGCCTTGAAATGTTTTCCATTGTCTTCTTTGATTTGTTTATGATTGCATGATGAGTTACATCCAACTGTAATACTTGACTTTTCTTTCAATTTCTGCGCATTTCTATCAATCTGTTTGTGTGTCTTTGGTAAAACATGATACTTACACTTTCTTTACTCATGCAGCCGGAAGAATCCCAGGTAAACATTTCAACTTTGGCCCTTTGGCTTTCAAATTGTGTTTTCCCCGTCAGCTTTTCTGTCAGCTGTGTCTGGTTCTTTTCCAACTGCACTTTCCTTCCCTTTCCTTCCCTTTCCTTCCCTTTCCTTCCCCTGTCTGCCTTGATTTCAGGATAAAAATAATGTTTCTTCACCCTTAAAGCTGAATATATATATATTCACACCACCTCACTGAATGTTCCAACCTAATGAATGCAGAGAGACACTGAGTCAAACATGCTGTGATTTATTTTCTGTGTTATCCTTAATTAGAAAAGACCTCACTGACATATTCTCACACAACAAACAACTTGCTAATCTCTCCTCATGAAGTTATATATAAGCATAGTTAATACCTGACTGATTATACTCTGTATTCTTCCCATTATATGAAGCATTTTGTATTTCATTCCATATATTTATTCTATCATCAAGGGCAGGATTTAGTAATTCATTTGTGGACCTTCTTTGCCTTAATATCTCAAACTACCTGAAATATTATAGCCAACAGCTGTGAATCTTTAAAAGATTATTTTTGTTTTCTCCTTGTTGTTTTTGAAGATCTCTGTTATGCCTCCTTGCGTTGCAGCTTGTTACAAAAATGTACACTCCCATCATTTTAATATTTTTTTACCTCTTACTTGGAGCTTTATGGCTTCGCCATTTTTGCAATTTGCAGACAACTGCCTCAGGAGGCATAGAAATGTTTTCGCACAGTTTAGCAAATTTACTACGAATCACCATTTTTAAAGCCTGCTGCTAGTGTTGTAATTTTTTAGTGGTGTTCTCGCTTCTCAAGCAATCATTTTTTTGTTATATGCAATTGTTTTGGGGGGTATTTCATGCCTGAAATTGACAGAAACATTGGCGAGATGGCAGGAAATGAGGGTCCACTAGGAAGCCCCCATTTGTTTTTATTCATGTTGATGATTACATTTATCAATGATTACACAATGAGCATTTATTTATGGTAGTTTATTTAATGTAGTTGTAAGTGCAGACTGTTCCTAAAAGTAGTTGGCGATCTGCATAGAATCCTCTATCACCGTATGAGTTGTATGTCACATTGTGGATATGTGTTGTGTGATGCATTTTTCAGGAAAATCAATCTAGAAATAGTTTCTAATTCAGTGAAAGAAATATCTGAGAAATCAGGAAATGTTATCACATTCATGCAACGGTAATACTAAAATGCAATTATTTCCCAACTGGTTTGAATTTGTTTTGCATTATTTCTTTTCTGGTCTATGTTTGACTGGTGCACATGTTTCTTTTTTTGTCTGCTCTCTGTTCCTCAGGACTCCTAGAATGGCCTTTCTGGACCAAACTGGTGGTGGTGGCCATCGGCTTTACGGGTGGACTGGTGTTCATGTACGTCCAGTGCAAAGTCTACATCCATCTATGGAGGAGACTCAAGGCTTACAACCGGGTCATATACGTCCAGAACCGGCCAGAAACGTGTAAAAAGCTGTTACTGGAGAAGCCGCCCCTCATGGAGCCAAGTCTGGAGAACAAGGAAGCTCTGGCGCCAACCCTGTCGGACACAAACTCCTCCCAGTACACGGAGACGGAGGACTACAGTATGGAGGTGCTCCATGTCTGACCACTCAGTCCATGGTTGTCCTACTACTCATACTTCACACACAGACAGGCACACAGTGAAGAGCAGCCGTTGTGGAAACGCTCGCCGACTGAGGAACGACCACACACTCCTCTTCCTCTGATCCCAGACTGACCCACTGTCCTCTTCTGGACGTCTTATATTCCCAACACTTCGTCCACAGAGACAAACAGACAATGATCGTCTTCTTCTATCCACATTCATCCTATCTTATCCCTTCCTCCACCTGCACCCTGAATCCACGTCTCTCCTTTCCTAGGACCAGACTGTTTTTACTGACTTCTATATAGGTCTGAAGAGGCCTGGAGCGTACCACTTTACACACACACACACACACACACACACACACACACACACACACACACACACACACACACACACACACACGCTCTTGTTTGTACACCTCTGGGAGAGCAGGACTGAGACAAACAGACTCACAAACAGCCCCGGAGGTCGACACATTTCTGATGCGTGGTTTCTTTGCTTGTGGGTTTGTTCGATTTGTTTGTTTTTACCTCCTGTGAGTCTCGGGGCTAAACTGCCGTGGATCAGTATGTAGCGCCACGCATCGGATCTCTGGAACATTCCAGCTACTGCCATCTCTTTTGCTGTGGTCCGTCAGCCCAGAGCTGCTCTGGATCCGACCAGACCATGATCTGGACATGCATTGAAGCACTTTTGTTTTTTAGTTCCCACAACAAATCCCCTCCCTTCCTCTTGCCCTTTTTTTCTTTAATATGAATAAAGTCTTACTGTATATGTTGTACATGCAGGAGAGCACATTCAAACTTCAAACTCCTGTTTTATTTGACATTTCTTCACACGCGCATATACATGTATATTAAGCCTCCTGTGGATGACAAAAAAAAGGAATTGGTGGTTAAAGAAATGAATTCATGCTGAAAGAAACATCTGAGTGTTTTAGTCAAAATACAAAAAAAAATCATTTTGAATACGACGTCAGACTCAAAGTTCTAATGCAGATAATGGAAAATCCAGCCACATGACTTCTGTACCCCAACATGATCTTTCTGAAGGCTTTGAGAATGTAAACTTTAAAAAAAGAAATTAAAAAAAGAAAAAAAGAAAAGAAAGATTTTTTTTTACTGGTCACAGGAAATTGCGAGATAATTTCCATGTCTTGAGAACATTGCGAGAGCCTTTGGGCATAAACGGCACCGCTCATGTTTTTCTATCATGCGAATGACACGGTATTTACAGTGTGATATTCCATGTGCAGCTTTTAATATGCTGATTTGTTTGCTTGGTCCCGGGATACGCCCTGGGAAATTCACAGCTGCCTATTTTCAGTCTGTCCTCCCACCGTTCAGGCAGTGCGTTGATTGATCCCAAATTGATAGTTTTGATTAAGCTGTAACTGTGTGTATTTGAATTTTGACTGCTGAATCGGGTTCTGCTCTGCAGGACCCACACATTTACAACTCATCCCTTCAGTTACGTTAACGCACGAGAATAAGGTGAAAGATATGATTGTTATTGAGCGTTTCAGACAAGCAGAAGTCTCTTCTACGGCGAAAGTTTCTCTTTTTCTTTTTAACAGACTCTCATCACATGGTAATCACACGACCTCCCAATCAATGGAGTGTTAACTTTATCTCACATCTGGCCTCATGTCGCTCAAATGAGACAAATTGCTCCAACACCTTTTTTTTTTTTTTTTCATTTCTAAAAGGAAGCACAAGTTAAATACTGTCACTGCATTATTACAGCATGAACGATTGGATGCAATGCATGCACACATACATTTGCTGCCTGTGACAGACCGATATACAGTACAGTGCAAGTCATCTCTCACTGATGAGCTGACTGGAGAGCCATCTGCTGGCGAGAAGCTGATGTCTGATGTCGGCAGCGGTTGATTTCTCAGGGCGATGTGTTTTGGGGCTTACAGTCATTGTAAGTGCTTTGTGTATGTGGGAGCACAGTGATGCCAGGCTCATGTTGAGCCTCACAGCCATTCCAGCAACACACACACACACACACACACAAAAAACTGTCTTTGATACCAGTGTACTGTCTGTGAACAACGATGGTCCAACAACATGTGTGACACAATTACTGCTCAGCAGCAGCAGCAATAACTGAAATCCATGCTTTGTCTTTTTTGCAACAACTCATACTGTACTTGTGTATATGCCCCACAGTGACTTGAGATCTGGAGTCTAATATAATTTTAATACATAATATGAGCCGAGGGAGTTATTGTGTGTCAAGTTGGATTAAGACCTAGTAATGAGAAGCTTCTCTGGAACTTTGATACCCGCGAGGCTCAGTGCAAATAGACAGATAAAAAGTGCAATTACCCTTTTGTTGATATTCTATTCTATAGTTATGTAATGGTGTTTAATGTCCAGGGTGTCCTCTGGGTATAAAATGATTATTTCTTCATTTTGTGTTGTATTTATTTTAAAAAGAAAACAGAGTACAATTTGTTCATTTAAAAAAAACAAAAAACCCTTTCATTAGTACTTTTATGCAACTTACACTTTTTTTTTGTTCCCAGGCATAAATACCTGAACATCACTTTGTTTCGCAGTTCAGATATCAGAGTTGTAAAAAGCTTGATTGTGAATATCTGCTCTACCGTCTTGCTTTTTAAAATGCTTGATGAATTTTGTCCTAAATGTATAGACATTAAACCGCAGAATCCCATTTAATCATGTCATATTTTTCAAATAAACAACATGGAATAATTAGACATGTAGTTTCCTTGAGGTGGAAGATAGAAGATGGACTACAGATTGTGATTTTTTTTTTTTTTTACTTTCTAGTCATAGGAGCTGGCTCCTTTCATGAAGTCTGAGACAGAAGATTTGAGGCCACTTTGGGACGCTTTTATAAGCAGACGTGTTCCTCTCTGAGAGCAGCTTTTTATTCTTTGCTTTCTTTCTTAGTGCCGCCTCTCATGATGAAGTGATTTCTTCATTTTATAATCCTACTAAGCACATTGTCTCGACCCTGTCGCTTACGTTTGATCATGTCTGGGAATAGTGTAACTTGCATAAAGCTACATTTGTTTACTACTGACTGGACTTGAACATATATGACTGTTCCCCTGTCTTATGATATCATTCCACAAGTTTGTCTGTGAATTTACTTTGGAATAGTAACTGTAAAAAATTTGTAAACGTACTTATGTTTTTAAAATAAATATTGATGTGTTTTTCAGTTTAATTTCCCATTATTGAACAAAGTATGTAGAATTAAAAAGAACAACCAAATAAAAATTAAGTTACTTTTAACGCTTTGTGTCTTTCAATGTAAGCCGTGTGTTTAGAATTTGAATGTTGTGGTAACAGGATTTGTTGGAAAAGGTTAATATTTCAGTATCACTAGATGTGAAGCAGTTCAACATCTTCTGATTTACACCACCGAAGAAGGAGCAGACAAAAAACAATTAAGACATAAAGTTGAGGCTCTTTTTTTTTTTTGTCAGCACATTTTAATATACAGAAGTACCACAGGAACACACTCGGGTGACAGAGTTTTTTTAACATCTCAGTGATATCAGCAGAACTTCAATGTGCTATTGGCAAAATATTTCGCAGACTCGTGATTTTATTCCTCAAACAGCGACACTGTTTGGGATTTTGTCGGGGGACATGTTGTAGTACGGCAGCTTCTTTCCGTCGTTCCTCTTCTTGATGGAGCTGCTTATCTCTGCCAGCTGCTTCCTGAACGCCTCCATGGCCGCCTTCACTGGCTTCTCTATGAAGTGCTCATCGGGATACATGCCCAGGTACAGCTGCAAGGAGAGGGAGAGGGGTCATTCAGCCAGGAGGTACACTGCAAGGCGCACTGGTCCTTAAAACAAGTCTGTACTGTACTAAGACGTGTGTGTGTAAGAATGATTGCCTGTGTGTCTGGACACTGGGTGCCCTTTCCGTACCTCTCCCTCCTGGTACTGGCTGAGGGCCCAGACGGCCCCCAGGTGCCAGCTGGAACGTCCGCGATCAGGAAGGCTCTCGATGATCAAGTTCACGTTTGCCAGGCCCTTCTGGTTGGGCGGGGGCCTTCTCATGGTAGATGGAGCGTTGGGGATCCAGGAACACCAGTCGTACTACACACAATGTACACAAAGATACAGAATGTGAATGCAGTCATTTTGACTCAAGTATTGTACTTTTTACTCCACTACATTTATCTGACAGCTGTGATTACTAGATGCATTACAGAAAATACTACGCATTGTTAAATAATAAACCAGTGAAAATCCAAATTTTTCTGATGACCTCCTTACTCAGAAAGCTGTTTCTCGCTTGGCCTCAAAAATCTGAGAAAAGTATACAAAAAAAAATGTTCTCCTTTCTTGCCCCATTAATCATCTCATGACTCCTCAGATTTATCTTGTGACCCGCTGATGACTGGAATGAACTACTTTGCTGTTTATAGTAGTTAAAACAGGATGCATCAGCATTAGAAATCCAATAATATAATCTACTATAATATATCAGTCACATTTTTCTTCAGAACAAGCAATGTTACTTTTGATATATTAAGTACATTTTGCTGATAATATTGTACTTTTACTTAAATAGGATTTTGAATGAAGGAGTATTTGTATGCTGTTCTGGTAGTTTTACTGAAGTCAAGAATATGAGTACTTCCTCCTCCACACACTCAACAGTCAGAGGACCTTCAGAACTCCCTTCACATCAGACTTATAAATTTAAGATATTGAATATTAGGTTGATTATCTATTACTCACCTGTCCGAAGTTGACCGCTGCATGCTGGGCCGAAGCAGTGAACACAATGACGGTCAGATACTCTGTCAGCTCCTCACGTGATTTCAGGGACTTGGGAAATTCTGTGCACAGATAAGATTGACAAAGTGAGCTTGAATCTGTACAAAATCCCTGTGTGAAATATCCTTGCACAATGCAGGTAATGGAGAAATGCCAGAAGGGTTTTACAACACTGCAGCAGTGACACCATCACCATCCTGTGGCTTCCTGTCTTCACCCTGAAGCTATTCGTCTATAACGGAACAGATGTGAATTTGTAATGCTGTCTGTTCCCTGACATACCTGCTCCTCCAGAAAACCCAACACTAATAAAGAAATTGAACGTTGAGCTGCTTCTCTCCCTGGGAAGATAAACTTTAAATATTGCTACATTTTGAGGATAATGAGACAACAGGGAGTCGGTAATGTGTACCCACCACAGTTATCGAAGTCCTGCATACCGAAGCTGCACACATCTTTAATGAAGGCCTGGATTTCTTCGTCTTCCTGCACCGTCTCATCGCTGGTGTAGTAAATATGCACCACATCAGACACAAAACTGCCAGAAAGAAAAGAAGAAAGCAGTCAGGTATAGAGAAAGTAACTGTTGATAATAATCTGTTGTTATGGCTGTTTTCTGTCCCTCAAACACACAAACTATTCTTCAGTGCCGTCTACAAAAACTCCTACAAAGAGTTGTTCTTCACCTCTTGGTGGCCTCCCACACCTTGTAGCCGTCGTCTCTGTAGAAGTAGGTGGGCAGCTCCTCCTTGTCGTCCACACCGCGGGCCTTGATAATATCCGGGAAGCACAGAGACCTGAAAGTCAGAGACTTCATGGCCTTTTGAATCATCTGGACGTGACCGCCTCCACCTGTTGCGTTTGCCTTGACGAGGATGGAGAAGATACAGCGTCACCCTCATTACTCTTGCAGCTATTTATGGTGCTTTTGAGAGTCCATTACTGAATGCACTATGACCTATTTTAAGCAAAGAAATCCTATGAGTCTACATATAACTGTGACATGTCGTTTCATTAGAGGAAGGTAAAAGGCCTTTTGGGGTTCTTTTCCTCCGTTTTTGGGGTAAATTTCACTAAAAAATCAGTTGAGAGTATTACGTTTTTCTGTATCCACAAACTCACCTTGTCAAAGATGCCGCACTCACAGATGAGCTGCTCTCTGGCCTTGGTGTTGATTGCCATGGTAAAACGAATGTGTGGGACAAGTAGCTGGAAGAAGGAGCACCAATCAATCCATGAATCAATCAATCAAATGAATCAATCAGTCAGTTGACCAGTCAGAGTTTTACCTTATACACAGGGTGAACAGCAGGGAGCTGCCTGTGCATGGCAACAGCAAACACCTCTGTTATCAGATGAGTCCTGAGCAGGTGTGTGATGGTCTGGTGGTACTGGAAGTCGGCTGAGCGGACCCAGATCTTAGCCAGCAGCCAGTCGTGCTGACCATCGGTGGGCAGGAAGATCGGTTGGTTTTCCCCTGGAGTCTGCCCAAGCTGGCAGGACAAGGGGCAGGCATGAAGAAATTGATTTATACTGAAATGTTTCCGTAATTTGCGGCTCACCATCTCAGTACCTGTATGGCTATGGGCAGGATCTTGTTCCGAGCGTTCTTGTAGAGCAGACAGATCGGAGCTGCCAGGTACTGCAGCGTGCACGGGTCTGTGCGGTTAGGACTGATGCCTTCCAACACCTCGTAGTCCACTATGTAGATGTTACCTGCCTGGAGCCGGAACGTTGATTCACACAATACGTCAGTGGGACAATTTAAGTGAGACATAACTGAATATAGGTTCACAGAAACAGACACCGTCTACCTCTATTTCCTGCTCCAGAGTCAGCTCCCTCTCCAGGCTGACAGAAACCATCTCATGAGTGACGGGAAACTTGTCAGGAAGTTTGGTGCACTTTCGGATCACCACGGGGTTGCAGCCGTTTAGAAATTGGTACCCAAACATGAAGTCCTCTTTCCAGTGTTGCATCACATACTCTGGATATAATATAATATAATATAATATAATATAATATAACATAACATCACATCACATCACATCACATCATATCACATCACATATGTGAGGCTGACCTGAGATTGTGTTTTTGATTCTCACAAAGATCTTCTCAAAGTCAGCGAAGTCACTCCAGGAGGACTGGAACATGTGCATGAACTGGTTCACGAACAGGTTCTCTATTCTGGAAAGTCATCATCATCATGATCATCAGCATTACATTCATCACCATATTCATAGCAAAAAGGTCACAGTATTTTCAAAAATCAGATGCATTTTCATTTACTATGCCAATTAAACTCTAAACGTGTTATACTGTATGCAGTTATGATGATTTTCTGCAGAAAGAAGCTTTGCAGCTTTGATATTTTTGCAATGTTTAGCAGAAGTACTGCATGATGCAAACAGTTTGGGATTTGTTTTGGTATTGTGTCTCTGTGCAAGCTCTCATGCCTGCACGAAGGCGCAATGCAAATGTCCCTGGTAATAAACACACAATGACCCTTCTGTTTATCCAGGAAATCATGTGTACAGAAAATAGCTGGTGCTCAACATGTGACCGTGGCATCATGAAAGATGAAAAACATCTCGGGCGTTAAAGCTCCATTGAATCACTCTGTTCTGTATTGAGGGGGCGTCAGTTGTCCTGACAACTAATGTAAACCTGTTAAAGCTCTACTACAGCGGCCTGTTTGAGGGAGCACGTACGCTTTACTGTAGTTCAGTACGAAGTCCACTCCCTTCTCACTGTCAAACTGGATGTCCCGGGGCAAATCCTTGTGTCTGTTAGCATCTATGCTCATAGGAAAGCCTGGCTGCCACTCCTTCCATCTGCAGAGGACAGCAGAGTTGTTAGTGAGCCGCCTCAGCCTTCTGTAACACACAACCACACACTGCATGTGCAGAGTGAACTTGCCTGTAGGTTTTCCTCCTCATGTCCAGCTCTTTTTGTCTGTGCTGCTTGACCAGGCTGGTCTTATCATCCTGAGGCAGATGTGCTGCAACAGACACAAGACAATGAGGGACGGAGCTCGTTACTGCAGACTCTGACTGATGACAGCGAGGAGGCAGGCGGTCTGTTAGGAAAACTAAATAAAGTGAACTGATGTACCTCTTCCATCCCGCAGCACCACTTCCTTGTCATCCACCAGCCAGCGGAAGCAGGGGAACTCCAAGTAGTCTCCAGACGGGGTCTTGACTGTGATGTACTTGCAGTACCAGTCATCATGCACCCAGTACTTCTTCTTCTCAATCTTCACCAACAAAATCTCTCCCAGGTTCTCCCCGACCCTCACGTCATAAGAGTCCACCTGCAATTTAGTCAGCGGCTAAATAAATAAGCTTTAAAAAGTAGAGTAACTTAGTGAATCAGGTGTGTATTGTTAGTTTTGTGTTGTTCTTTTTAAGGAAAACGGGTAAAACACATTTCACATACATCAATGTCACATGTGCTTTTTTGTAAGGAACATGAATTTCACAGGTAATACCATGTTCACACATGCAGAGAACGTTGTAGGAAGCGAACATATGTGACTTTAGTATTTTATATAATAAAAACATTATTTATGTGCATGAAATATATATTTTCAACTTAAATTGCAGCTTTGCAAGGGGCAACAAATTACAATGGCAAAAAGCGTTTTATTTAAAAAACTGTATGAAGAATGCTAAATTGATGCTACATTTTAACTTTAATACCTCATCGCACCTTTACCAAGCCCCACCTCTTTAGTATTGCTTTTGTTTACTTTTATTTATTTTAATCTCTAGTATATTTATTACCTTTATATTGTCTTTATTTTATGTTTTTATACTGAAACACTATGTGAAGTCAGATCTAATAACAAACTACTTATATCTCATCTTACGGCTATATTTGTAACAGTTTATTTATTCAAAAATATATTTTAGTGGCATTGTGGAAAGACATTGAACAGTGTGCAGTATAATGTAAAAGATAAGAAAACATTTATAAAAGATTTTTATATTTTCCATTCAAACCGACTTCACGTTCAGAACAGCAAATATTTTCTTAGATTTCTTCTTTCTACTCATTTTTGTTTTCCCCTCCAAAATAAAAGCTGTTCATTTTCAAACAGAGTCAACTTGAAGTTACATCTTTGTTGTAACGTCTTCCTCTTTCAGGTCAGCATGTCAACAATCTCACCCAGCGTTTGTGTCTAGTTGTTGATGCTCGGCATTCATCAGAATTTAAAAAATGAATGTGTTTGTCACACAGTCATCCTCACAGTGTAACGTCACTTACCGCCCCCCTCTCAAAGTCATTGTACAGAGCTTTGTCCAGCAGCGTTCTCTCGCTGCATCCCTCCGTGCCCACCAGAGTAACGTAGACATAATCATCCGTCCCTGCGAACCACTGGCTCCCTGTGGAAACAGTCACTGTGTAAGAAGGCATGGTCGGCCACACAGGTCCAAACGCCCTCTGAAGATGAAGAAACCTGCAGAAGAGCTACAACCACCCCCGAGAGTGTTCGCCTCAAGATTTTAGGGAAGGCAAGTTCCCCCTTCTTCAAAGCTGTGTCGTACACTTCTCATTGCTCTTGCAAAATGCAGACAATGTGTAATCAGGCTGAAGAGGGAGTTACAGGACACATACCTCCGCCCTCTTACTATTAATGAGGTCAGAATACAATACGACTGTCCTTCCTAGATGTGTTATCAGTGGTGATTTTGTGACACAAATGTGGCCGCAGGGACCGGAGGGTTGATATCAAATTCATAGTCTTTGTCTGCAAACAACAGGAGGGTGTTTTATAAAAATAGAATAGAATGAAGAAGAATCACAGGGTTTTAAATTTGAGCAGTTTTACTATGTTGAACTGAAGATGTGGAAATGAAAGCAACACGTGAATGTACACATCTTCTACACTTCACATTTACCAGTCAAATCAGGACGTGACTCTGGACAACAACGGGTAGTGTTTTCCAGCTTCGGTGAAATCGATGCAAATGCATCTGTGGTACAGCTGCAACTGTAACATTGACATTAACAGGGGTCTGTGTGTCTGTCTGTGTGAAACTCAAAGTGGGAGATGGAATTAACTTCTTCCTTCTTCACGAGTTTGATGAAGAAAACTCTCTAAAAAGGATTAAAACACATCTGAGTCAGCTACTGCTCCTTGTATTGGAAAAGATCCTTTAAATGTTCACACTCACAGACAAAATAAAGACGCAAGCGTTGGTACAAATGTAAACAAATGTACAAATAGAGAAAAGAACAACTGACAAACAAGAAAAGACATCATTCTCAAAAGTATATATTTCTTTCAGTCACATCTAACGTAGCTTGATGAGTAGTACAGCAGAATATTAGTGATTTACATATATAAATAACTTCCTGTAATCATCTGGTACATTGAGCAGCAGGAACAGAGGTGATCTGTTCTTGAAGGATTGATAGACTTTGTGGACGTAAAAAAAGAATGAGCAATAACAGTGAAAGATCATGTATTTGAAACCAAAGATGGAAATCCAAAGAGCAGTGGATGAAAGCACAGCAGTACTGTGGATGAATGAGTGGTACCGTAAAATGCAGAAATGTTGCTGAATACTATATTTTGTTTCTCAAATGGTAGCTGCCACTTATCACCAGTGAGCGTGATTATAGTCTGGAGCCCACACAGTAGGATACTGTGGCTCATATGCTGTTACATACACTTGGTAATGTACATAGAGGTGTCTCATTTACTCGCACTTTCCAAGATTTGATTTGGGAGAATTATATGTTGTGAGATTCAACTTATGTTCAACTACACCTTCCCGCGCACACACACACACACACACACACACAAGGCGTCGAGCCGTTTGGAGCGGCCGGGTGATTTCCAACAAGAAACATTTTGGTTTCCCTGTGAACTAATCTGGTTAGAAATCTAATTATGGCAGCGTTTTTGTTTTGTTTTGTTTTGATTGATGGCAAACTTCCCAATGAGGAGCTGCTGAGAGGTGACTGAAGACTTTTCCACACCCCACTTCCCCCAACAGTGAATGTCTTTTAAAGTGTTCAGCGGTCCAAGTGAAATCCTCATATATTTAAATATAGTAAAATAATGAATGTGACGTCGCCTGGTAATGCTCGTGTGTGGTGTCTCAGCGTATGAAAGACTTTTTGACAGATTTTTTTCCTATAATTTTAGCTTTTTTTGGTGAACTATTGGGTACATTTTACCTCTTTGGGCCTCCAGCAATTATCCAAATGAAACAATCTGAGAAGTTTAAAGAGGAAACAAATGACTCGCAATTCTCCCCCCTTCATTCATATATAGCGATCTAAAAGCAGAGGCGTCAACTGAAACCATGCAACGAAACTCAAATAAAACACATTCATCTTTGAAGTAAGACATCATAAGCAGAGGAAGGCGAGAGGCTGAACGAAGGAGGAAGATGACGAGGTTCACGTAAACACGAAGGCCAGCGGTGCACTTGAGATCAAAAGTCGTTAAACAACTATTTCATTCATCAGCGATGAGCATTTCTGGGGCAATAACTCCCAAAAAGCCACACAGAAGCTCTCATGAGCAGTTTCAGCTGACTGACCTGGGTTAAAAACACTGCATACATTATACTCACTATGTGGTGACTTGCTTTGGAGAGAGATATATGAGACGTGTATGAATGTTGTGTCCAGCTCTGAGGGTAAATAATACAACTCATATTCAATGCTGCCACCCAGTGGCAACAGGTCACTAAATCAATAAATAAATGAAGAAGAAGCTACAGTGATGAAGTGCAATTTTCTCCTGAATCCCTTCATGGCCCTCACAAATGAAATATACATAAATGAATATTATTACATCCACAAACTAAAATAATCTGAGTGCATAGTAACAAAAAACAGAACACACATGCAGAAAGTGCTCAAATTCAGGGTTTGGCAATAAAATGTTAAATGGTCTTAAACTGTGCCACCTCAGACACTGCATAATTTTTTTAACTTCAAGTTATTTCAAGTTAATTCATTTTAGATTTGTGTAGAGGACAAAAGGAAAGACACACAAACTTCTTCTAAAGAAATTGCACGCGAAAACCTGCACCCTAAATTTAAAGACACCCTAAGCTCTGAGAAAACAAAACATTACAAATCATCAGATTATTAAAAAACTCCAGCTACATTTACACAATAGTCAAGCATTTCATCACCAAGTCTGTAAAAAGAAGAACATGATGTATTTCACTGAGGTCCCTTCTTTGTGAAGAAACTGATTAGAAAGAAACTGCATCTTTGATCATTTTAAGCTGGAGTCCATCTTAAACCATTACGATTAAGAGGACATCTGTGTGAATGAGGGGGCTTCTACGCAATCCATGTCTTGTTGTGGTGTTGCAAACAACAATCTTTGCCCCAAGCCACCCAACCAACCAAACAACCATCCATCCAACCAACCATCCAATCAACCATCCAACCAACCATCCATCCAACCAACCAACCAACCAACCAATCAACCAACCATCCATCCAACCATCCATCCAACCATCCATCCAACCAACCAACCAATCAACCAACCATCCATCCAACCGAGCCGCTGACCTGCTGGATTCACACACACTGATGAGGGAGTTGCTCAAATTCAAGCCACATGTCGTGTGTTTGATTAAATCTTCTCTTAAGAAGTGGCGACACACAAAAGCAGGAAGTAAGACGTAATGAAATGAGACAGACATGGAGTCCCTTGCTGCCTGATATCCTGTTTTCTTTTTCAGCGTTAACTGACCTCCCTGGTGCCTCCCGTGAACTCAAGGAAAAGGCGATTCCCACACACCGAAGAGTTTAAGACGTAGCGAGTGAGCCTTCGATCTCTCTACGATGGAAGCGCTGAGGTTTGATCTGCTTAATGACTCGGAGCGGACCGGCCCAGGTGCAACTCGGAAGGTGTAAAATCAGCGACTAGTTTAGGTGGAGGGTCTGCCTCATGAACTCATAGGTGGTGAAGGCGACGGCCTGGGAGGGGACGCAGCGGATGAAGTTGAGAGAAAGGCCTCGGTACAACCCCTTCTTGATCCCGTACTTGTTATACACGTACTTCAGGGTCTTGCTCAATGATCTGTGGGGACAAAGAAATCAAACACTTTTTAGAATGACAAAAAAACAAGAGCTAAATCTACTGTTTATGGTTTTTGTCGCGTGCGGTCATCTTATGTCTTGAGGTTGTTGTTGTTTTTATGAGCTCACCAAAGTAAATTCCTTTTGTTGAGCTGATAAGTATTAAATCTTGCATATTGGTTTTAGTTATTGACATTACCGGCATGATAAATCAATTTTAGTTGTTGAGGCTTGCCTGTGCTAAACCTAAACCCCGGTGATGAAGAGCCGCCATATTAACACAAACAAACGAGGAGACAAATGACCTTCTAGGGCACTGGTGGATCGTAAATATCAAGGAAAAGCACATAATGCAAGAAAAATGAGCAGCGTTTGCACTGGCATTGTGTGAACTGGAACAGGTATGAACGGTATGTTGCTGTAGTTTTACAGCTCAGTTGCTATTCTGCTCCTTGAAGCTTTGGGCTTTAACATTTATCTAACGCAAACAGCCCACCGACCCTCTGGAATTCTCTCTCAAGCTGTAAGCACGCACTTCATCCTCAAAGTCGGCTTATAAAACCAAATGTGGAATCAACTGTTTTAAGGGAATGCCTCAATTAATGTCCAAACCACTTGAATTCAAACATTGATTTTAAACAAAGAAACAGGGATCAAACACTGTTTATTAAGGAGCCCAAATTACAGAGAGTGCAGGACAAGTCGCCTGAGGAAACTCCACCAATTAGACACTCAGGAACGACTTCTTTAGTACCAATTAATCCTCTAGCTAGATGAGCACTTAACCTACTGCCTATGAAAAGTCCATCAGCACCGTCTTGTATGAGCAGCTTTCACCTCTATCATTCCCCTCAGTTATCAGTAGACTCCTCCAATTAGTTCTCCTTCATTTATCTTTTAAAAGGTTCACGCATAAGATTATAGTTTCACTGCAAAACTCCCAAATCGAATCAGACCACGTGAGGACACAATACTAAAGCAACCATTTGTTTCTTTTGTTGTAGTTTTTTTCACAACAATATTTCTTCAGTGATTTGTCTCACGACTATGTTATGACGGGTGTGCAGCAGCTCATCATGGCATGAGTTTATGGAGAGTGGGAACATTGGTGATACTTACACACATTTGTCAGAGTCAGGAAGCACGGATCCTAACTGCATTCTTCTCCGAGCCACATCCAAGGGGTACCTAGTGAGAAAAGGCCCAAATGTGACACGTCAAACATCAACTTAATCAGTGTGATCAACAGCAAACTCGAGACGCTTTGTCAGCCTGAAGCTTGTTGGCTGCCTGCCGACAGCACTTACGATATTGCCTGAGCGATGGCACCGGCGACCCCTCCACAGAGCAGGTTAACGTGCGTTTTCAGAATGAGGACATCGGGGTTGTCCGAGGAGGGTCGTCCCACCAGCTCCGGGAAATGTTTCAAGCCGAGGCTCTTCAGGGTGCCAAAGGTGAAGAATGAGAAACCTGGGGGATGAAAGCAGGGACGGGAGACGAAGAGTCAAGCTAATGGAGGACATCTTGTAGTTCTGTTCAACCATCTTGGATCATAACTAGAGGCTGGTATCAATCTTTGCAAAATAGTCTCAATAATCACCTGCATAAGGAGCCATCCCAATAAGTGTTGGAATAAGTCCCCTATAGAAGCCGGAGACGCCCCCCTCCTTGACAAAAAAACAGAAAAACAAGTGTAAGTGCATGAGGTATATACAGTATAAATTATGAACAATATCAACAAGAAAACTTAAGATTTGTGATAAAAGGCTCTAGTGTTTGTGAAGACTGTGTTGCTTGTTGGAGAAGTTGAGCCCTGGCACACTACCTTAAGGTAGATGGTGTGGAAGGCATTGGCAATGCCAGTGTAGCGATGCTCTCCTGTCACCTGGAAGGCCAGTCTAGCTCGGATCACATCCAGAGGGTAGGTGCATATCACCGCAGTCATCCCTAAAAACACACATTTTTAAGAATGCGGTTGTGCTTCAACAGGATTTACTGAGATTAAGCACTCACACAATGTAGCTGTATTTAATTTCATGTGACAGACTTTGCACTTTCTCTCTCTGTTAGTCTCTTTATACTGATGCAAACCAACTGTGGTCCTGACCACTTTAATATATATTTTAAAAGATCTATTAACTCACAATAACAAGGCGTGACACTCACTGTGATGGTGATGCAGTATTTGTCACACTATGAGAAAGTTTGCACTGAGGTGACAAATGTCTTTGATTCAAATAATGTAAATATTCACTAATAATAGGAAGAAAAAGTTAAAGGCACAATTCCAATGCCAGTACATGATATTCAACTGGCACAGACTCTCAGTGACGACGGTAAATTACCTGCCATCGATCCCGCCATGAGGCGGTGGATGTGTCCAGAGATCCCAACCCGTTTACTGAGAAGCTGCAAAGGAAGGAAACAAAGGTCAACAGTTTCACCAACAAAAACAATGCACAGACATCAGCTGTAGCAAAATGTCATTATAGCAAAAAACATTGCCATTTGAAAGTGTTGAACAAACTACAGTACGCACTGCACCTTTTTATACTTGTCAAAGGCCATGAACTGGATGGCTCCGTATGGAAATATCCTGACCATCATTGCCCCGTTACCCTTGTACAAGCCGAGGAAGCCTTCTTTCTTTGGCACAGCTTTGAGAGTGGCAAACACTCCTGCAAAGAGAGAACGGGAGGTTCACTGATGTGGCACAGATGTTTGAAATCAAACAGTTATTGGCTTTTCCAGGCTTTGGCTGCTGATGTTTCTACCTAGATGTTTGTAATGGGGGTTCTGGGCTTGAAGAAGAATCTTGATTCTGTCCAGAGGAGCAATGGTAGACTTGGCACAGCATCCTGCAATACCTAATCAAAAACAGAGAAACACGGCGTCAACCCATTTATTATTAAATTCATTGAATGAATACATTTATTATTAATTGAAACGTCTCATGTTACCACAGCAGAATGGTTGGTAACAGGCCCATCATTTATAGAGAGGTGAATAGTTTATTATAAGGGTAGCGTTGGTCGTCCTACTAGTGTTTTAAAGTAGCCAACAGTCGGATAAAAAGGGAGCAAGTGCAACAGTCAACCCCTCAGATGTTCAAGTGCAATGTGTGTTTCAAAATAAAAGAGGAAGAACCACAAACAAGGACACACAAACTTACTTAACTGCCATGTTATCACACGTCGGCTGTGCTGTCGTGATAAAGGCAGCACGGCATGCTTTCAGTGTATAGGGTTAAATAATGTGAACAATGATTCATTTTGGAAAGAAGTAATCATACTCTCCAATCAAATAGAAGTGCACATCTGTTGCTACGTTTACAGTGATGTTGAGTATGTGAAGTCATGATGAAGTGAAGCCTTGACAGGCTTGAAACTGTGTCCTCGTGTTCTACTGATCATCACAGACCTCAATACTGATGTCAGATCCTACCTCCAGCTGCGAAGGAGCGAAGGAAGTGGTAGTCCCTGTTGGCCGGTTTGCTGCTGCTGATGGCAGGAGATGTGGAGACCGCAGCCTCCGATGTCATCCTTCCTGCTCAGGAATCTGACACAGCCATGGCTGCGCAATTTGGAGGGAAACAAATACTGTAAATGCACATGTGACTTGTATCAGCATGCATCAGCCCGCTGACACATATCTTTATGGGCAAACCAGACTGTGAGTTTGGTGTATACGGTTGCTGATAAGTCACGCTTTGCAATGGGACACAGGAGCCAAGAGGCAGGTACATTTAACCAGGAGACAAGATGATACTCACAAGGTAATCACAGGCACACAAGTGGAGGGTATGTCCCAAACAGTCGCAGCTTCTCTCGTGTCCCTAAACGTAGACGTTACTTCCTCGGTATAATGCTGGTTGTTACCTCAGCGAGAAACTCGTCCTTCACTGTTTCTGTTGAAAACCGGATAAACAACATGTCTTGAAGCCTTGATACTGAGGCACTTTCGTGATTCACGTAACGCATTCGTGCCCTTTGCCCGTTGCCGACTGACAACATCTGACCTAAATCAGTCGCGCTGTGATGACGCAGGATGAAGGAGACAGAGGGGAGGAGGGGCAATATTTCAGTATTGGTTTACGATATCATATTATCGACAAATTACGTCCGTGATCATTATTATAATAACGTATAAAAGTCTCTCTGCGTGTTCTATGTAAACCCCTCTGTGGTACAGTGTTGCCCTCAGGCTACAAACTACCTTTATGGACTTCACAACTGCATTTTAATTGTTTTTAACTTGACAAAAGCAAATACCATCACCAGACATGTCTGCGTCCAATGAACTGAGGGGCTGACGTTTGTGTGACCTTTTGTTTGGAAGTGAATCAATCTTTCCAAAAAAGCTGCCTTGTTTTTAAGCTTTTTAACATGTTTAAATTAAAATATATTTTTATAAAAATATATGCATGCACATTAGTATGTGTAGGAGTATGTTTGATTGTCTAAACACTTCTTTTGTCTTTATTTATATACTAAAATTGTGTGTTTTTTGTTCGTTGCCTCGGTGCAACATTGTGCAGTTAGACCACTTATGTTCAGGATATATCGTCCATACATATATATATATATATATATATATATATATATATATATATATATATATATATATATATATATATATATATATATATGTGGAGATGATAATCATGACCATAGTCATTGTTTTTAGTTTACTGGTAACTACAGAAATGGACACGGGAACATATTATGGTAGCAAGGAACAGGATCAGGCAGTTTGGGTAATTTGAGACAACCAGGTCAGGGGTCAGTCAGAGTAACGTGTGTGTGCGTGGGTGTGTGTGTGTGTGTGTAGCTGTATTTGTTTGCTTGCGTGCCAGTGGATGAAGAACGGTACCCTTAAAAAGGGATAACCAATGATTAACCTTCTAATTTATAACCGGGCCTTAGCATGTAGTTGACGGGTAAGGGACTGGACATTCTTTTTACCCTTTACCCTCATTAAAATGTGTGATTCCTGCTTTCTTATAGGAGAACGCTCATCTGTTGAATGACACCGAGTCTGTGGAGGAAGAGGAAGAAGTGGCAGAGGTTCCACGCCTATCCTGGTGGAGAACACCCCACAATGCTTTTTACAATGCTTACCCAGAATGTCAGAGTCTTTCCAGATGTGACACACACACACACACACACACACACACACACACACACACACGCACACGTTACTCTGCTGACTGATCCCTGACCTCCTAATTGTCTTAAAAATGACACGAACTTCCTGATCCTGTATGTTACGCTAATAACGTGTCCATTTCTGTAATTATTAGTAGATGGTAAAATAAAAACAATGACTATGGTCATAATTATTAAACACACTGACACACACACACACACACACACACACACACACACACACACACACACATCTGGATGTTGGTTTACATGTTGATGTTAACATTAACACTTTTTCTAAATGCATATATTGCTTGTTTTCCTTATTCCTCTTATAAAAATGTTGGTGTTTCAGTATCCTTGTGGCACATTGTTGAGGCCAGGTGTGTACACATTTTATGATTTATTTATTATCAGGGACCCCAAAGCTCCCCATAAATGTAGTGAAATATTGTTTTACCCCTCCCCAAAATAAAAAAAAGGAATGCCATAGAGGATTAAAACCCTTTCTTTAGAAAAGCTAGCTCTCATCAATATAATATTACAATAAATGATTAACTATCAACTGCTGTGGTGATCCGTTACCACCGGCTTTAGCGCACCCCTGCGTCCTTTTGCTGAAGCACACAGAGCTGGGAGCTCTCTGACAAACCGCCGCTTGGTTGGTAACGTTGCTCCATCCCAGGTTTTCTCCTCCACTCTTCCCTCCAGTGCCGACGACGCGTTTTTTTTGGCCCGAGGAGCCCGTAGGTTACGTGTGGTGGAGGGAGAGTGAGCGGGGCTGCCCTGGATGGACTCACATTAGAGGGATTTAACGTTTTAACGGGTGTCGTGCTCCGCAGAGAATACACTGCGCGCGTTAAGAAACGACTAATCCCGCTCGATGCATGTTCGGGTCGGTGCTTTTATCATGAGTCCATGTGTCATCGTCGACAGAGGATTGAACTTGCCAGCAGTCTATATTTGCCGAGGAGGGAAACCAATACAAGGTCTCGCTGTCTCGCTGGAGCGGAGTATTATTAGCAGTTCAGACAGTGCAACTGTCGCTTTGTGGTATGTAAAGCATTTCAGCCGTAAACGAGTAAATGAAAACCTCACGGGCAACTAAACAACCCGTATCTACACGGCGCGTTAACGTGCCAGCGGTCAAGTGTAAAATAATAATAATAAACGGCGACGCTGAAGGCGTTTTTACACGGTAATAAACGCTCTTCCGCCAGTCAGCGAGACGAAAACAGGATCCGACCTCCAGCCCGAGCCCACTCCTCAACGTGACTGCCCTTTAAACTGTTTCGGCCGTGTTAGTCCATTCCTGGAGCTACTATCTGAATATTTCTTCTGATTTTATATATTTATGCAAAATATGGTATTGTGTATAAGTGCATTGGATTTTCGTTATTGACGTCAGCCTTAACAGCACTTGCTCGTCCAAGTAGATATTTCAGGCGGGGCAAAAGTGTCATTTCCAACGGACAAAGTAAAGAACAATTGCATAGATTTAGCTTATTATATTGCACTTGATGTCTTTGAGATAGTTTATTTCGTGCTCAGTCTGTCTTTACAACACTGACAATACATTTAAAGACTATTTGTGTTTTGATTTTCCTTCTATTTACTCTCTTTATAGGTCATGCACTGCAAATACACAATAATGACGGTATCGTAATTTCTAGTTCAAGAAAGAAAAACACAGAAGAGGAAACATTTTAACAAATAATTGCCTGGAGGGAAAGATACAAATTCACCTGGCTCCCATGCTGGCTGCAAGAAATCCTCCCCCCCACCCCCGCAGCCATGCCTGCTACTACCAAACGCACCCGGAGAACGACACCTGCTCAGAGAAAAAATGGCCAGAAGGTGATTAGCACCAAGAGGCAAACCTGTAACTCAAACAAACCCAGGGGAAGAGCCACAGAGAGGCCCCAAAAAACACCTGCAGAACCCAAAAAGTCAACGGCCAGGGCCCAGGCACCGCCAGGCCGAAGCCCCCGTGGAAGAGGGGTGAGTGGACCTGCTAGTCAGGGCCCCGGGAGGTCCGCTGGCAGAGTTAACCATACTGTAAATGTAACAGGATCTGCAAGGCTTAGACGGCCGAGCAATCTGCCTGATCACTGTGGCGAGTTGCAAGACCCCCTGGGGCGAAGGAAGTCCCTGCGTGGTGCACAGGTGCCTGTTACTCCCTGCCAGCCTCCTAAACCTCGCAGAGGGGGGAGAAACTACAGGGGGGTGGCGGGGAGACGAGCAGCATCACAACAAGGAAACACAAGAAACAAGCCCTCAAGCACCGGCATCAACGATTCAACTCGCGATGAGGAAAATGAGAATTTGGACACCTGTGATGCCGAAGAAATACTGCCAGTCGCTCTAAAAACAGATTTTGAAGTTCCTTCGAGAATCAAAGATCAGGGTTTAGGAGTCAACAATGCTAAAGAGGGAAGCCCTCTTAAAGCAGATTCGCCACCGCGTAACGACGTACTGGAAGACTGTGTGCAGCGCAGCTGTGACAGTGCTGTGACCCAGCGGGAGAAAGACACTGTCAGTCATAACAGTGAAGGTGACCTGAGGTGTGTTGTTGGGGTGTGTGACGATGTTGACGGACAGCTCAAGCTCCGCAGTGACAGAAGTAAAGATAGTCCCTCACCGGGGGGGCAGGGCGGCCGTGAGGGAAACGACACTTCATCTGTCCTTGGAAATAAGCCTGATCATCTTGCCAGTGATGGTAAACAAGATGATGTGTGTGCTGTCCACCAAGATGAAGATAACACGATGGACCTAAAAGGAAACAGGACGGATAAAAGAGTGATAGTTGTCACTGAGAGAAAAGAAAAGAGAAACCATGAGAGAGAAGAGAGTTTAAAGGAAGAGAAACCAGTTGAGGGACAAAGGGAGGCCGTGGAAGAGATGGAGGAGATTGCTGAGAAGCTAGGTAGTTGTAAGAGAGGGGGAAACATAAAGGAGACTGATGTTTCCATCAATCCTGCTGACTCCCGACCCAGCACTCCAGCCGCTCAACCTCCAGACCCACCTCACTCTAACGATGGACTAACAGCACAGTCAGAATCACCTGTACGCGGGCTATTTGTCTCCAACGCAGCTACCTCAAATCCCACCAAAGCCCCCTCCACCTCAGAGGCAGTTGAGCCAGAGTTTCTGAGCCAGGGTAAGACAGACATGCAACCAACCCTTCATGGTGCTAAACCTCAATTCACAGGGTCCTCAGTTGTCGCTGAAACCGCCCTGATGGTGCAGACCGTTCTCGTAAAAAGAAATACGCCGGTTATTATCCGTAGTGACTCCTTCAAACCCAGGTGCTTGAAGGATTCAAGCCATGGGGAACCACACCACCTGCAAAGCCTAACGACCCATTCTCCTCCGGGAGAGAAACAAGCTTGCACACCAGCAGAGACGCAGACCAAAGATAGTGAATCTAATCGGGAGCCATTGGAGCGCCACAGCCCGAAGGACACCCCTTCGCTGTCGTCGTCACTCGTTCCTCCCTTGAGCGCGGATGCCCTGACAGCCGAGTGTCAACCAAACCTCAGCAAGGACAGCAGTGTGGTCGCCGAGCCGGACCCAGTGCCAAAGGTCTCGACTCCTTCTCTGGACAGCAGCTTCACCTTCTCCTGCAGCTCAGAAAGCACTCGATCCTCTTTTTCTTTCGACACTGAATCGGAGACAGGGTATGGGGAGTCCAGCCCCTCTACTCTACCTGGATCCTTTGGGCCAGAAGGGGCCTGCTTGCCCTCCTGGACCGCTGCCAAACCACAGAAGAAGGAGAAGAAGAAGCGGAGCAGGTGTGGAACATGTGAGCCGTGCCAGAGGAAGATCAGCTGTGGCCAGTGCAGTTGCTGCCTCAACCGCAGCACTGGCCACCAGATCTGTAAGATGAGAAAGTGCGTGGACCTGAGGAGGAGAAGACCTTCATCTCTGCTCACTCTCTCTGCTGCACAGGTGAGATACAAGTGCATTTAATTACATTTAAACACATTTCAGTGGGATTCATTGCAGTCGGGTCTTCAGTTCATTCTCACAAGGAGGTAGATTTAGTCCATGATTTCAGTGGGAATATACTTGAGCTTCTTCTTGCATCTAGAGAGTTGTTACTGTCTATGACAGCATTGCTTTTGATCTCCGAGGTTTCCCAACAGCCCACTGGTAGCCAAACAGTTGAAACAGAACGATTCACTTTCGCATTGTGTTCCACATTTTTTCGGTTTCAACAGATGCTGCACACTTCACTTCATGGTGTCTTCCTGTTGTAATGTTGGGGAATGTGTCGAGTGATAAAAGGGGAACTGCTTGTGGGTGTATGCGTGTGCAGAGAATAGAGATGGTATGAATGCATGCGATTCAGTGTTGGTGATGCCCCGTGTTAAGGGGGGGAAGGAGCTATCACATGACCAGCAGCTTAACACGTGCGTGAGTATGTGTCTGTTTTTCTTCGTCAGTGTGTGTGTGTGTGTGTGTCTCATGGTGAAAGCTAGAGAATAAGCTATTTCGTGAGTGACTGTGTATGTGCATGTTTGTGTTTGGGTATGGGTATGTAATTAAGGCCAATTTGCGCCGGATGTTTTTGCACAGAATGTGCATTGTGAAGGCTGATTTTAGAACCATTAAGACAACGAATAAACATACAGGAAGTTTGTTAAGAGAGGAATTTTTCCCAGTCAATTTTAAAACAGCTATAATCTTAATTTTTCTATCAAATGACGATGTGAAAACAATGAGACAATGTGAAAAGAGTCGCTTGTAGGGATGAACCTACAGAGACGTATGCCTTGAATATACAGCTCCCTTTAACTTTATAGAGCTCTGTAGCGAGTTTAAGCTAATTGTTGAGCTGTTCTGTCAGGAACGTAAATGTTTTCATTCAGACTGTCACCATTCTACTCACAATATCATTTTCGGCCTCAGCAGGCAGCTGTTTCTAGTGGACAGAGACAGTTAGTGACTAGCTGGTGAACATAGTAGAACATGTAGCAACTAAAGGGACACATTTGTCCCTCAGGAGTTGGTGGAGACCAAAGACAAAGCTAAAAGAGAGTGATTACTGGACTTACATTCAACTCCGAATGAACGGCCCATATATTTTCTCAGGTTGAGACCAAAAACAGAGCAAAAAGGTTTTTGCGTGTCCAGAAACACAACTGCAATGAGGTTATAATATTGCTCTGTGTATGCAGCATGTGTACGAAGGCAACTATTTGCTAACTACAGCAGTACCAACGTTTTGTCAGCGCTGTGTGGTTGTCAGCTTGTATTGGAGTTATTCTACCACATAGTGGCCAAAATGATTAATGCAGGGTTAAACTGTTTACTTGTTCGTGCATGGAACTTTGTAAAGTAGTATTAAAAGGATTCAGATGAGGTCTTAGCTAAAAGCGAATCTGAATACGGTGTGTTTTTATCAACAACGTGCTTAGGTAGGGACAGATGGCTAATAGACATATTCTCAATAACTTTGGTAAGTGGGAATAAGAGTTCCTCACAGCAGCTGGCTACCAGAGCCACAGAACCATGTACATAGTTCAGTGGCTGGGGGAGGGCTCTGTGTGAACAACTGTGAGTGAGGGTCCATGTGGCTGTTTCCTACAAGCGTGCATGCACGCACTGGCCGAGCCCTCCGAGTCATATAGCAGTGGCAGATTAAGGCTGATTATATAACACCTGCGGTATGAGTAGTGATCAGTGTCAGAAATAATCAGGGTCAAAGGGCAATTTACCTTAAATTCAAGGTATCTGAATTTTAAAACACAATCAAGGGGAAGATATTAAAGTGTGGGATATATTGTGTATAGAAATGGCCCAAAAAAATGGCCCTGGGTAAAATACTTTGTTTCCTATACTCTTGTAGTCATGACCTTTGTGCTCTATTTCTGTGAAAGTGTAAGAGGGTGTGAGGAGACAAATATCAGGCCAGGAAGAGATTTCTGAACATATTTGGAATAGAAAGAAATGTGGGTCAGTGTGTGTGTGTGTGTGTGTGTGTGTGTGTGTGTGTGTGTGTGTGTGTGTGTGTGTGTGTGTGTGTGTGTGTGTGTGTGTGTGCGAGTAAAATACACATTCACGGTATATGTGGTTGTTACTTTTGACGTTACATATTATACGCATTTGTGTGGCGCATGCATGCTGTTGGACAGCAGACAAAGATTGAATGACAGAACCGCAGATCCTCTCTCAGTTGTTCTCTTAACTGGCATCACATTGACATACATGGCACCAGCTGCTGATCACGACCCTTTGCTTAATTCTAGATGCAGAACGGGTGAAGTAACTTTACCTCTTGTCTTTTATTCAAACATATGATTGAAGTAAGTGTATGAGGGTTGACTTTGTGCGTGCTTATAGTCTGAGTAATACGGTAAAACGCTTGCTGGCCAGTCCTGCTGATCAAGCTCACACACCCTTTCAAGTTTCTAACGGCAGGAGATTGTGAATAAAGGGACAGAGGCCAAAGAGGAGATCGTGTAGTGGCATGTGAATTCTGTTTCTGGTTTTTCCATGGTGAGCTACTGTGGTTTGGTTTTACTGTGTCATAAAACATTACATACTTAAACCACTTTAAATATATACACACAAAACAGATTGAACAGTATAAGCCTTATGAATATGAAGACAAACAAAAACACTAAAAACTGTTTCAAATAAGGAAAGTCCATGGTTTGTGTGTTAGTAAGAGACAAAGTGAGCCTTTTTAAAGCTTGACGGCCCCCTCGTGGCCTCGCTTTGTATTATGCAGTGAGGACAGGTCTCCCTGCCTGGTCTCACCTGGCCCTGAACACACCAACACACACACGCTGACGCGTACGCACCAGAAACAAAACACTACAGGTCATAGAGTGCGAAAGCTCCAGTATTTACAGAGTTAATTTAACCGAAACAGTCCTGACATGTTTAGAGCTCCAGGCTGCAGAACTGACGCACTGTTATATTGGCTGACGAGGCAGATGTCAGCGCCCACAGATAATGTTTTAAACTTTCACATTTCTGCACAAATCGTACAAACAAATAACATTAGAACACACAGCTATCATCAAATCATCCATCACTTATTGTGGAAACAGTTGCCCCTCAGTCAGTCAGTGCTTGTAGCTCATTAGCACTACCTCTTAAATGCATAATTACATTCATAAATGGATGCAAGATGTCGACATTTTTGCAGTTCTGATCATTTGCATTGTTGTCAGCTGATACAGTATTTCATATTTCAGTGCATATATGCACAGATACATATACCTACCTGTGTTTTTGTATATTATTAATTAATAGGACTTCTGTCTTTTATGAATAACAGCGTATTGTAACGGCTTTCAGTCAGGTTTTAGAGCTCTCCATGTCACGGACACGGCCTTGTGAAGGTCTCAGCTGACAGAGGTCACTCCTCAGTCCTAATGCCTTTAGATTTGAGTGCTGCTTTTCACGCGATCGATCACTCTGTTCTCGTGCACCAACTGGAAACCTGGCTTCATCTAAAGCAGGGGTCACCAACTACAGTTGTCCAAGGGCCAGACTTTAGCTAAGCAGACAATGTGGGGGCCGGACTTCAAATAAATATATTTTTCAAAGTCTAAATCTGCGGTGGGAGGTTGTCTGAATGCTGACCCGTCGTTTTTATTTCGTTTCCAGTATATGTATAACTAGGGCTTGGCGATGTGGCCAAAATCTACTATTCCGGTAATTTCATATTTTAAAAAACGTTATATATCCCAACATAGCATATTTTCCGGTAATTCAATATTCTCCTGTGTGAATTAAATACATGGCAAATAAAAAGCACTGAGTGCTTTCTCTCTGATATCTCAAGATATGATTCCATCGAAAGACGAGGAATAAACATATTGAATTATGGCTAAGCTCTAGTTGTGTAATATCTGTATGTGATTTCCCTCAGACCAAAAGCAGCGCTCACAGATAGTATTAACTATTATCTGTCTCCTTCTGACACTGCATTTATCAAGACCATGCACCTGGTGAGGTAGACTTTGGGTAAGTTTGAGGTGCACCATAATTACACAGCTACGGGAGCATTGAGATCAGCACAACACAGCTGCAGGCAGACTATACTTTTGACAAATAGTAGTCTGCATGCTTCCAGTCAGCTAGGCAGCTCAGCCCCAGCTCCTTCTGCAAACTAATTTATCTCCCGCACTCCTCTTTTTTTCTGCTGCAATGCATTTGCCAGAGGAGTAGCCCAGCTAAGACAACACGTGCATTTGAAAAACACTTGCCGATCCCTCAGACAGCACTCTGGTGGGGAGGACAGGCAGCCTGCAGCACCCAACGGTGACTGTCTGCTGTGTAACTGATGTTCAAAGCTGTGTGTAGGCACACACAGTGATTATTACCTGTATTTTAATGTCAAATGGGGATGTTTATGCACATGTCTGTGTGTGTGCGTGTGTGTGTGTGTGTGTGTGTGTGTGTGTGTGTGCATGAAGGTTTTCACAGCTTGCAGTTCAGTTTTCTAAGCAGCAAACCCCCTCATTGTTCTCAAATGGAACCAGCTTAATGTGAAGTGAGAGTGATTTGTCCCAGCAGACGCTTGTGTCAGGTTTGAGCTCCTCTTCCCCCTCTCTCTCTCATACACACACACACACACACACACACACACACACACGGAGCAGTGGAAGTCTTCAGCGCTGACGGTTGCCGTGGCGACCTCATTGTCTGGCGCTCACCTTTGACCCGCCACGGTTGTCTGATGGAGTATTCTCAGGGTCGTAAGGAGGATTAGCGGAGATAACCGGCAGACACGCACTGTGGGTTTTAAGGCTGCGAACTCTGTAACCTACATCCAGGTAATTAGGTTAAACTCCTCAGATTGTCCTGCTCGTAGTGGGTCAGCAGCAAGCTGAGGCTGCCTGCAACGCCGTCAACGTGACCAAATTGTCTGCATTATCTCTGTAAATCAATGCATTCAGTAAGCTTATTGAGTTTGGGTCATTTTGCCAAGAAACTCATTACATGATCTGTTATACATACTCTTTATGCACCATTTATATATTTGTAACACAGGTGCACTAACAATATGTCGTATTTTGTGCCACTGTTATACCGTTAACTATGTTTTCAAGGGTCTCAACTGTATTGGAAGCAAGAATTTGACAATATACAGATTTCACGTTTCACATTCAGTTTTATGGATCTCTGTAAAATAATAAAGAAATACTCAAAATAATATACCTTTCATGTATGTTGATATAGTATATTTCAATGACAACATAAAGGGTAAGAGTAAGAAATATATGCAATTACAAATTTGAATCTGCACTGGTTGACATACAGTAACATCTACAATTGTTAAAGTAAACATGGTGCTCACTGTGATGCATTATCCATCTCAGATAAGTTCTCTTCAAGTCGATTGTTGTGCTGAAGTGAAATAGAACAACTGGCTGCCTTTAAGGAAAAGAACCTTGAAGAAAATTGCGAGTTTCGTTTGTTATAACAAATTTATTTCCTAAGCCACTATAGAGTTTGGTGTGTCACTCTCCTTTCATTCAAATAAGTAGAGTTTCTCCCACATGTGCATGCGGGCACTCTGGCAATGAGCTGAAGGAAAGATGCACATCCACACTTTTTCCGTCACATTATGTAAATGTGTGGGACAGAAGTAGTGACGAGGTAGTGATGAGGTAGTGATGGCTCATGAAATGTCAGAGAACCAACTCATTATGACCAAGCAGATTGCGT
Source organism: Pholis gunnellus (assembly GCF_910591455.1). Classification (NCBI taxonomy): domain Eukaryota; kingdom Metazoa; phylum Chordata; class Actinopteri; order Perciformes; family Pholidae; genus Pholis; species Pholis gunnellus. Next base: position 13,783,605 of record NC_136538.1, read on the forward strand.
TGTGCTTCAGCCTACTCTCTCTCTCTCTCTCTCCTCTCACTTCTTCTACCTCTGCAAAGGCACACATTTTATTACATGAGCTTGGTTATGATTCGGGCAGCTTTGTATTTTCTGTCAACTGGGTCCAAGCCAATTAAATTTAAAACAATCTGGTGAGGTAGTTATCTGTAATAGCTGCAGGGCTTGGGTAATGGCCCAGAAAAGGGCTCCGTAGACAAGAGGAAATGTCTGTTTTATTTGATTTGGGGCTGAGTTATTTGGCCTGAGCCCCACTATGCATCAGAGCAGATGTATGGACCAGGCGGTGCCAGGTTGAAGGCTTACATCCGACCAGAGACATTGATTTAATGACTTCAATGAAGGATTCCACTCAGTTTGCTTTAATATCAGCTGTAGCAGCTCAGCAGCAATTCTGTTTGTTCAACAACAACAATGGAAAGATTTTAAGTTTTTTATTATTATTCTACATTCTTTACGATTCAGCAAGAGATTTGAGTTAAACATTGATTCGACTGATGCTCCTCTCCTGAGCCCTCTCAGGTCCGTTGCATCTGTGAGTTTGCACCGTGTCCTGGCTGTTGTAAGGCTATAAGTCCCTGGATAAGCTTTGAAGTCGTGCCACTTGGTTTCTCTGGGTGAAAAGAAATTCCCACTTTGCCCCCCAAAAGAAATGCCACTCAAATCCTACCAAGGGTACACAATGGCCTCCTTCTGGAGAAACCAGAGCTTATTCATGCATCAACCAGACCTGTCTACCTTAGAATATATCTTACACACCTGACAGGGGTATAAATTCTTCTCGCTCCCTCCTGTCATTATGTCTCTACCCCAGACAGCCATCCACTGAGTTGTGATGATGCTCGTCCCTTTGCCTTGTCCATAATTCCCTTTGTTCATCATTCATTACCCTCTCAGCACTCTCTGTCGCTGTACAGTGAGTGCAGTCGCTCTTTAATGCACCACTGGAGCTTGCATTCATCTGTCTGCACACATATTGTGTGTGTGTGTGTGTGTGTGTGTGTGTGTGTGTGTGTGTGTGTGTGTGTGTGTGTGTGTGTGTGTGTGTGAGTGCATGCACACACGTGCAGTCATATGGCCAACATGCCTACTCAGCATGTTGTACTAGCACAACCTTAAGTAAGCCCTTTCCTGTCTCATTGTGAGAGGATCTGGGGCCCCCGTGCTGCTCTGCCTGCATAGTGTTTGTGTGTGTGTGTGTGTGTGTGTGTGTGTGTGTGTGTGTGTGTGTGTGTGTGTGTGTGTGTGTGTGTGTGTGTGTGTGTGTGTGTGTGTGTGTGTGTGTGTATTTGGGTCAGTGACAGTGTGTGTGTGTGTGTATGTATGTCAGTGTTTACTAAAACCGATGGACCCGCTCCCCTTCCTCCGTGTGTCCTTCTCAAGGTGAAACACAAATTTAGCCACAGCTAAGCTACTCCCAAACTCAAAACCACAGAGCTATGATAAGAGTTAACACTTCAGTGTGTGTTTGTACAGATTCTTGTCTTATGCTGAACAAAATCAGCAGGTAAAGACATGGATAGTACAGACAGGACATTAAATAGGACATTAGATCAATGCAAACGGGTTTTAAAGCCCCTCCCTCCTCTCCTGGCCTATGCTGAGGTGTCTTTCCCTCATGCTGACCATCCAGTCCGTGTAGGTTCAGGGTGTGGCGTTGGTGTTGTGGTGTTGGGGGTTAGTAACACCCCCCCCGTGGGTTACAAACTATCAGTACAGGAAGTGTGAAAGCTACAAACCTGCATTTGTATTTATGTGTGTTTGTTGAGGAAGCAGAGAACACGCAGTGTGCAGAAAGCTATTGTGCAGACATTTAGTCACAGTCTTAATTCGCCCCCGTTTTTCACCGATACCTGTTCCAGCTACTTGAGTCAGTGTCGGACTGATATCGGTTTCGATGCATCACGAGTTTGAATCTGTGTGATTGTGTGAGAGATTGTGCATGAGTGGACTAGATGAGCAACATGGGGACGAGTACAAGCACAGAGCTATGTTTTCCCGTTTTCCCCCCCACGGTTGTTACCACTATAACCTCCATTACCTTTCAATGACGGTAGAAAGTCACAACTTACACAAAATAAACTCCCTAACGACTGCCTTTCATCAAAGATGTGTCGCTTTTCCATGCAAATGAGAGACACGTTTATATTAGCGTCAGTGGTAATGGCTGTAATGACAACTTATTGGCAATAATCGCGCTTGGCACGGCTCCATCACCGGGCCGGTCTCCAATGGGTCAGACTCCAGATGTGTCAGAGACAGTTTACGACTGTGGTGCAGAGCAACTTTCTTTACCTCGCTTGCATGCTCATATGCTGTAGCTTAGGGTGATTAATGTCCAGACTACTTGTTCCTAACGAGAGCTGGGTAGCTTATTAAAGGGGGGAAAAAACCACTTGGGACACTTAAAGAGCTGAAAATGAAGGGTGCGGTGCAATATTGTAAGTAGTTGTGGAGTATTTTTCTGGATGCAGGAACGGAGTGGCTGCAGGAGAAGGACTGTTATGAAGACAGAGAAGCACAGTGCAACTTATTTATGTTACTAGGTCATGCTAGTGGTCGGGGTGTATCTCATACAACCTTGCTTTATTGTTGAGGTTGGTGTAACCTGTTTGACAGTTTGTAGACTTTGCCACAAATGTCAAACCTGTTGGACGACCTGAGACATTCAGAGGAGAGCTACAACTACAACTGACACAATGTATCTGAAAATATCTAATTTAACCCAGATATGGCTCTCCTCAATTTGGTAAGCGTGACTCATTGTTCTTGATTTTGTTGTAGTGAAATACTAAATTATGCTTATTTTGGCACATGTAAATGGTAGTGAAATGCTCTTATATTTACATATTGATTTGGCAGGTGTCCATATACGTTTATTCTGTCCAGTTCAGGGTTGGACTACAGTAAAAGCTACAGTACGTCCACATGGGTTGGTCGTATAAATGCTAAATCTGCAGGCACTGATCCACATTGGGATTTAAAAACAGCTGAGAATATGTTTTTGTAATGTTTACTGAGGTTTTCTGTTACTGACCGTGCTTGGTAAATATTATTTTGCGGGGATGAAGTTTGCTCCAGCACACCACACACATGCCTCGTGTATATTTCAAGTGTTTAGTCTGCATCAGTGTTTGTTTTACGGTGTGTCAGGAAACATGTGATCATTACTGTTGGAGTACATGGCTTTCTGTTGAATATTACGTGTTTCTGATGCTAACCGTAGATGTACACTAAATCATGAGCTACCTGCTAACACTCAGCAAACGATATAATATCTGAACACAGCCTGTCTGAAGTTCTAAATCAAGATAATGTGAGACTACGTGTACGTGAAGCCACAGCATGCAGGAGTGTGACTATGATAAGTCATGAGCATCTAACTGACTGGCTGTTGAACTCTGCAGTGGGATAGTAACAGATAAAAAACGTCCAAATCTAAGTGTTAAAACATGGTTGTTACTGTTAATATGATGTGAACGTGTACATGTTTATAAATTAACTGTGACAGGTGTTAATGTTGTCACAGAGGACTCAACCTATTCCCTTTAGAAATACATGTGATCATGTGCTATATTGGTGCCCATGAGGCGTATTGGGTGTAATGTGCTTATGAATACCTTTTGACACGGCTTATTGCTAAATCCCTTAATAATTACTTCATCTCCCACCATGGCTTGTTTGTCTATTTATTCACCCTGATATTTGCATGCTTATTGCATGAAGACTACGTTGATGTAGTTCTCATTGTCGTGTATGGATTAAGCTGCACGCGCTCTGCTTCCATTATCAAACACTCTTCTGAGGTGGGTTCACTCGAGTGTTGCCGACAGGCTGCCTTCATGTTCCCTTGTCCCGGTATGACCTCGGCCTCTTGGCCACATGGTTGCCTTTAAAAGGGGGGGGGGGGGGGGGGGGAGTGCTTTACTCTCTCATAACATTTTTCTCTCTTTGTATTTTGCGTTCTGTCGCCTTGTTTTTTCTCTAAACCACAGCTTATTCTCAGGGAATTGTTTAGAACGAGAGAAAAAAACGCTTTAGGGTTGGATGAGCGAGAATGAGGGGAACGGGTTGTTGAGACAGTGTGGATGTTGTGAACATCCTCTTTCCTTGCCACGGCATTCCAAAAAAAACGTCTAGAATCTAGATGCACTGCAGAAATAGTCAGTATAATAGATAATCGGTCACGTGACTTAAAATCACCAAGAGCCCAACAGCGGTGTGGCGCGCCGCTTCAGGGGTTAATATCTCAGCGGTGATGGAATTGTTTTCCTGTGATCCAGATCCAGCGTGTGTGCAGTGTCCGTTCCACAGCTTGCCACCAATCCATGTGTGTAGGGCTGGAGTAAAAAGCCCACATAGGGGATCCTTTGTTTAGGAGAGTCTAGGCATGGAAGATAATTTACAAGCCACAAAGGTCCTCACGCCATTGGCTGATGAGGCTCTGTCTGCGTCTGCGAAAGGCATCCCGTGTGTGTGTGCGTGTGTCTAAATGTCTGCGTGTGTGCACGTCTGCTGTAGCAGCACTTTGCTACAGCGGCTCACAGTCGCACTAGTCATGACACCCGGGAGCTCGCCCTGCGCACGGCTACTGTAGCCAGGGTTTTTCTTTTTGAGGGCTGAAGGAAGGCAAAGCAAGATGGCCACCAATACCTTTTAGGGATATGCTGCCTAAACCGGAGGGGCTTCCTCCGAGGACAGACAAGGTAAAGGCAGCCCCCGGGGTCTATTGTCTCGCTGCAGATGGCTGAGCTACAGTGGAGCTCATCTAGAGGTTGTCCTCCGTTGTCTCTCTTTCTCTCTCTCTCTCTCTCTCTCTCTCTCTGCCACGCTGGATTTAGCTGATTGGAGTGCTTTATTTGGAAGCTGGTGTTGTTATTGTTCCTGCTCAGTCACTGAGGACCGGGGGCTTCTGTACGTGAGCGTTTGGCTTGTCTTTTCCAGGTGTGTTTAAAGGATGTGACAACAAAGTCAGCACTAAAGAGGTCAGTTTCCACGGTAACAGCCATCGCTCTTCTCTCTCCCCGTTGCATGTCTTTTTGGAGCTCTTGTGCCGTATGAAGAGCCCCCTTTTGCTTCCCCTTTTCTTTGGTGCAGGGCTTTGGACAGCCATATTTCTGCACCTGCTGTTTGCTGACTGCTTAGCAGAGAAGTGGAGTGCTTGTGCGCTGTGGGTCGTAACTTGTAGTTTGGCAGGCTTTACTAGTTGGGCTGCAGTAGCGAGGATATCATTGTGTGCTTTGGAGGAAACATCCCTCTGTTACTGTCTTAATCCGTATCATTTTACTGTTAATTAAGCTCGAATTCATTCTGGTGTACTGAGAGACAGGTCAAGTTTGTTAGTTTTATTGCCACCTATAAGTGCTTGTTCTCTGCTTAATGTCGGGTGTTTTCTGTGTTCACGATGTGACGTTGAGCCCAGCGCAGACAGGAAACACTCACTCAATGAATGAAGGAAATTCTCACGTGTATAGAGAAACATACCTAAACCACTACTAACACCCTCAGCCAGGAAGGAAGCACGCTGTTCTCTGTGTATCGTTTCTGAGAGTGTTGTGAGGTGAGGATCCTAGCGGTGTAATATCTCTGCACAGCCATGAAGCGAAAAACAGCTGAAAGTTACTCTGAATCGCTCCAAATTTATTTCATGAATGCCGAGCACTCTCTCTTTTTTTTTTTTATTGGACTAGACATGTGTTTATGTGTGAACGTGAGTGTGTTTGTATGCCTGTGTTGTTGGGGTAAGGATAGATACACACTCCTTTGAGCTTCCTTGGAGATCCAGAGAGAGAGTTGTTAGGATTCAAGCGACGGTTACACTTCTGTTGCCAGGGCAGGTCTCTGAACGCCTGTTTGTGTGTAAAGCACTCGCCCTTGGCTACTCCAGCGTATGTTTTGTTGATGTTCGGCGCTTCGACGGCAACAGCCGTTGGATACGGGTTTGTCGAAAAGAAGGAAACTGTGTTTGCATTTGAAACAATAAGCACAGCGCTGTGTGAGTGATTTTAGGAAGACACAACAAACTCACAACACAAAGACACGCAGCCCTGAACGCATCACAGACCGCAGGCTAAATGAGAGCACATGACTCTGCATTTACATCCTGCATTAGGCTTTTCAAAATATAACATAATTAAAAACAGGGGCTGTTCTTTGCTGCCACCTTCGTATCGTGAACACTCGGATGCACAAAGGAGATGCACATTTGCACACATGCAAAACGCATGCAGAGAGACACGCGTGTGTCTGGTGCAGTGCTGGAAGCCGTCCAGAGCTGCTTTGTCATTGAAAGCAGTTTATTGTGACGGACACACACTGCCTTTTACCCGCCCCTCTCCCTCTCCCTCTCCCTCTCCCTCTCCCTCTCCCTGCTCCCCATCTTTTTCACCCTTCCTCTCGCTCGTTCATTTGAACGTCGCGGTGGTCCGTTTCCACCGGCTGTGTGGAGCGGCTATCTCCCCCTGTTGCATTGGCATCTTCAGTATTGCCTCAGCCTGAGCTCCAGCTATCTGTTGCATCAGCAGCGTGTTTTCTAGTAATACAGCACAGCCCTGACAGACGGTGGACTGAAGAGAGATCAGAGAGGGATCGCGAATACCACATCAGTGCAATGACTTGGTGATAAAGTGGGTCCACCGTACTAATCATGTCTAATCTCAGCATATTATTAACCATGAACAGCTCAATGGTCGCTGCAGTTCAACCTCTGCCGAGTGTTAAATCCTCCCTACACCTCTTTAACATTGTTTTAAGGAACAGCTTTTGGCGATGTGCTTTGCATTCCTGTGGACAACTGGCCAAGAGCGTACACAAAGTGGTGCCATGTTGAAATATTTCCAGCTCAGGTACACTGGAGTTAAATATGACAAACATTTCCATCTATCGCAGCCATCAAGGGGTTAACAGCAGGTTCACCAGTGCCAATCTCACATAGTCAAAGAACAAGGGCTTTCATCTGGTACAGATTTGATAGATTGTCAGAAAAAAGACAGGAAATCATTGCAGACGTTGTAGATAAAGACATGTTTCGAATGACATTGGCTTCAATTGTCTTAACAGCTTGAACACTTACTGCTTTTTTGCTGTCTTTCATCTCTTTCCTTTACCACGAAAACTTGTTTTAGGCTCCAATCAAACAACAGAAATCACACAGCAGCTTCTTTGGTGTCAAACCTCCTCATCACAAATACAGTAACTGTCTTGGTAAAGTAGTTTTAAAGAGCTCTTCTTGTCTTTCTCTTCTCTTTGATGTCACACAGCACAGCAACAGACCTTCTTAACACGCGTCTTCAAACACCCAATGCAGGAGGCTGCTCAGTATTAACCCTCTTAGAACCCAGAGCTGCCTTTGACACCTTTTATTTTCCATTTTTAATTGAATGCGTTTAGCTCTGGAAGACTGCTTCATCTCCTGTGTGTCACTGCCTTCTCACTCACGAATGACTGATCATGCTCTTTCTCAGCAGCCATCACATGTGGGATGATGTCACAAGGCTCAATTCTGTTTTCACTGTAAATAAGTGAAAGTCAGACACACTGTTACCATTTTATCCGTGATGTCTCAGGAGCTGGACCGAGCCTAGCCCCCCCATGTCTGATAGAAATAAAGAGAACAGTTGAATAGAGCACATGAAACTGATGAAATGGTTTCTGTTTGGTCTGTGGGTTCATAGGAGTCTGGTTTATATTGAGGCACTGTTGCTGCTTACTTTTGATCTGTCAACTTGGAGTGCACATCTCCTGCCTGCTGTGAAATGCATCAAAACAGAGGCAATGATGGAGTTGAATGGGTGTTTATGCCAATAAACAGTGATAAAGAACACATCTCCAGCTATTCTGCAGTTGCGCTCGTTCATTAGTAGGAAAACGGGATGCCTCACACACACACACACACATTAATATCAACAGTACACACAGCTCACAGAAATGCACATGTATCCTCCAGCTCCTGCAAACAAGTTTAAGATCCTTTTGCTGAGTCTGGGCACATGATCAGTGTTTTTTAATCTTTGTCACGCTGCAGCACTTTAATCAGTCTTCCACTGCTCAAGGCTTCACTTCTGAATGTGATGCGGGGTTAAATCCTAAAATAAGAAGCAGCTGTACTTGACTTCAGTTGATCATATGCTCACTCGAGATGATAAAGAATAAAGAAGGCTTTTACTTATATATGCCAGATTTTTATCAGAAAGGTTTCTTGCCCTTTTAGTTTCTTAGATAACTTAAATTACTGTAAAAATTACTGCACTTAAGAAGGTCTGTGTTAGTGTGTTTACAACATGGCTTTTGGAGGCAGTCAATATGTCAATATTGCGGACCTTTGGATGGTCGTAGCTCTGCTGGCAGCCAGAATCCTTATTAGCCAAAGGGTCAAGCTGCACCGCGTCTGGATAAGATCCTGAGTGGGTTAATCACTCACTCAACAATGCCTATGGGTTAACATGGCAGGGTGTGTGTTAATAATCCCATGTGCTTGCATACACATGCATGCACACATGTCCAGAAGCACGCCTACAAACCCGGCACACACACACACACACAACATGTGCAATACGCGCTGAACACATGCCCTCAGTGACCCACTGGCAGTGGCGTAATCAAGAACAGTCCGTGACTGCAAATGTTCACTCGTTGGCTCTCGGCTACCTGTGGGTCCGTGGCTGTCAACACTTCCACAGCTCATGCAGGAATTTGGTCCCGATTGAACCCCTCGACTGTGAACTCACACAATTTAACTTTCAGTTTGCTCTGTTTCGAGATTGGTTTCGGAGAAGATTTATAGAAAGCAGATTCTTTGTTTTCACAGGCAATAATATTTTCCACAGACTCGGATAGCGGCTGCAGCAGATGCTCATGCCATGCTGGGAGGCAATCTGTTGTGCTGTTAGCCGTGACTGTTAGGAACAAGCCGAATCACTGTGTACTGCCAGAGCTTGTTGAGTCACTTCTCTCCTCTTGTTCCTCACTTTCTCTCTGTTTCTGTGTCTCAGGTGGTTCCCGAAAGTGGGTCGGTAAATGGCAAAGGCAAAGCGCAGATGGATGACACCCACACGGCAGTGGAGGAAGATGAGGGGGAGGACGGCCACATACCTCACACACAAGCTCCCACAATTACCCACTCGCTCACCCACAACCTGGCCTTGGACCAAGGCGGACGGCCGGCACTTGTTAAAAGAGAGCCCGGGCTGGAGGTGACCAGCATTGCACTTCACCAACACGTATGCTCTTCTGTGACTTTTCCGAATGGTTCTGCTGAGAACCTAACAAAACCTAACGGTGCTAATACGACCACTGGGTCACACTCTGATCTGAAGTCTGCATATAAAAGGACAACGATTGCATCGGAGCCTCAAAGGAGTATAATCACTGCAATCCCTAAAGACTGCCCCGAGAATGGACCCAAGACTCCTCCGGACGACTTGTCAGTTCCACTGAAGAAGATCAAACTGGAGGAGCCGTGGATGTGGATCACTGAACAGGCCACCACACAGCTGAGTGATGAAGATGAGGTCTGCGAAGACCCGCTGTCCACGCTGGCCGCCGTGGTGTGTCTCTCTGTCACAGAGAGGAAGGGACTGGAGGAGAAACTTTTCAGCTCACGTTCTTCCATTCTGTGCTCCATCAAAACAGAGCCGCCAGATTTGTACTTTATCAAAAAAGAGCCAGAGGACTTAAAGAATGACTTGTGTCAGAAAAGCACTCCTGTTAGCCTGCAAAGGACTCCCCAGCCGATCAAAAGTGAACCTCCTCCAAGTCATTTGCAACCAAGCGTGCAGTCCTTGGCAGAGAGAAGGAATCTTAGTTTTGATCAGGCTATTGCTATTGAGGCCTTGACTCAACTGGCAGCTATACCTCAAAACACCCAAGGGTCCATTAAAGTTGAAAGTAAGTGTGAACATCCCATTTCTACTGCTGCCCCATTTTCAACTTCCAATACAAATACAAACCTGCAAGAAGCCAAACCCACAGCAGCCATCCGCTACAACAAAGTCTCAGTCATCAGCTCACCACTGCACCAGACGTCAGTCATACGCCCCCCTGTGGCCAGACAAGGGAACGTCATCCAGCGCTCCCAGGGGTCAAGCTCTAACACAAAGCTGTCTCTGCAGGACCTCTTAGAAGCCAGCTCAAACAGTGATAAAGCACCCTGCAGGAGGACAGAGCCGGGCTTAAGTTCTCATGTCATCAAGTCGGAATGCAGCTATAAATATCCCAGTGACATGAAGTTCAGTAAAGATCATGAGCGCTTGTTTGGGGAGGACAGAGACAGGGTTGTCGGTAAAGCGAGGAGGAACAGAGAGGAGGAGGAGGTGGCAGCTCAGCTGGCAGACCTGGCCTTCATCATCCAGTCTCGACACAGCCAGCAGTCAGAGAACAACCCTCCAAAAGGAACACCCGTGTCGGCCATCAAATACAACTACAACTCCCAGCTGACACCCAGTCAGAAGAAGCCCCCCGCGAAAAAAACAAGGGCTACGCCCGCCAAGCCCAGGAAGAAGAAAAGTGATGGGCCTAATGAGGGGGTCAACTGCAGGACCCCCCTCTCAAAACGCACGCCAAATGGAGAGACGGCCCACAGGAGCAGAGGCCAGAAGGTTCAACCGCCGGGGAAATCAGGCCTTCACCACAAGAGGAACCTGTTTCTGCCTCAAGCTCAAATTGACCTGAAGAGATACTTGGCTGAGGCTCAGGAGGAAAGGAGACAACTCATCCATCACGGTAGCGCACACAGTGCCGCCCTCTTAGGGCCGCAGACTCAGAACTACAACACTCACACAAGGATCAACCACACTCTCGGTCAAGAACACCCTCCGTGGCACCTTTCGAATGGTCCCCTCCACCAACACCATCCATGCAATGGCCATGCTGCAGGACCGGGGCAGGAGTGTGAAAGGCATTTGTTAACTCAGGTAGCGCAGCCCTGTGGTGGGCTGCAGCACGGTGCTGATCCTAAAACCAACCAAGCTAATACCGCTTTCCTCAGCCACACCACTGGTCACCACAGCCTGGCTAATGGCTTCTCAGGGGGTCATCAGTCCCCTCCTCCAAGCCAGCAGGGCTACTACAAGCTGGAGAGAACAGGACCTGTCACTGTCCTGTCCACAGCTACTGATGGGGATCTGGGCCGCTCTGCAGAATCAACTCCATCCAAGAACAGCGTCAACAGCTTTCTGGAGTCTCCTATGAGTTTCCTGGATACCCCGACCAAGAACTTGCTCAACACGCCTTCCAAAAAACTGGCTGATCTTCCATCCTGTGAATGTGTGGGTGAGTTGGTGCCTACCTAAGATTTTTTTAGCATTGGTATCACATGGGCTATTATCCACATTGTGACTAAATCCAGCGTGGAAGTCCTCAAACTGATATTTTCTGTTTCTCTCTGTCTGATGCAAACACACAAGTGCACACACATACACACACACACACACACACACAAGCTGTGTCCTAATTCAAGGGCCAATTCAAGCAAAAGGAGGCCACATTTCTCTGCCATATTTGGAGGAGGCTTTGGGATGCTTTGTGAAGCCCTGAACTGAGATCCAGCTACATTTACTGTGTATATGACATTTACGTTAATCTGACTCATTGAACAGTTCTACACTCTCTGAAGTTGCTATGATATCCAATAGATGTTCCTTTTTTTCCCCCACAGACCAGATCATTGAAAAGGAGGAAGGCCCTTACTATACCCACCTTGGGGCAGGACCTAGTGTTCCTGCAGTGAGAGAGCTGATGGAGAACAGGTAGAGTGACTACTTCCACTCTGTTTACACCGTGTATATGTGGGTGTGTTTTCTACCGAATATGCTGAGAGACTACCAGTCGACCTCAGGCTCGGTGGAATGGGGTGGAGTCACAGCCAAAGAGTCTGTCAATAAAAGGAAACATTGCTGAGCGAGCTCAACACGTTGTGCACCCTCTTTCTCAGACACACACACACACAACATGTTGAAACAGGAAACCCTTTGAGCTGAGACAAGATGGCAGCCTGTTTAAAACATCTTGAGGTCCATCGCAGTCTGTCCGCAGCCACACAAAACTGAAAAAGTGTCATCCTGCAGTCATTGAGCTTTTCAATGACAAATGTCTTTTTAGTCAGTAATTTGATCAAATGGATGTATGTATTGTCAACTGCCCTCAGGTATTGGTAGCAATGTAATGTTACAAGATGTGTTGTTACTGGTATGTGCTCTGTGATCAATAGAGCGTATGTGTGTTACAGATATGGTGCCAAAGGAAATGCAGTGAGGGTGGAAGTTGTTGTTTACACTGGGAAAGAAGGAAAGAGCTCCCAGGGGTGTCCGATAGCTAAATGGGTAGGTAGCTGGTGTTCATGGTAGTTCACCCTAAATGTCCTGAATATGTCTTCTGTGTATTGAAGTGTTCTTGTGGATCCCACCAAAGTATATTTAGGGGCAGAGATGGAAGTCACTCCCAGATTCTTACCCTCACCAAAACCTTAAAAACCTAAACATATTTTCCGATGACATCGCTCAACAGAAATGTCAAGGCTTCCACCTCAGATTCACCATCTTTAAACTATTCTCTTGAAGCACAATCTTTTAGTTTGCCAGGTCAATCACAGTGCTTCGAACCCTTTGCCCCGTAGGTATCCATCATTTTGTGGTGCATTTTGTGTTACAGTGCTAACGTTCATCTGTTTGTTTTCTGCGTGACAATCGTCTTGACAGGTGATCCGGCGCGGCAGTGAACAGGAGAAGCTGCTGTGTTTGGTCCGCCGGAGGCCAGGGCACCACTGTGAAACTGCCGTGTTGGTGATCCTCATTCTGGCGTGGGAGGGAATCCCTCGACCGGTGGCAGACAATCTCTACCAGGAGCTCACACAGACCCTCTTTAAACACGGCTCCGCCACCAGCCGTCGCTGTGCCCTCAACGAAGAGTGAGTACTTCTTCCTTTGTCTTGCAATGATAATTTTTCCTCCCAGCTTTGTTTGTTTCTTTATCTTCCTCCCGCCACTCCGTCTCCGCAGTCGTACGTGTGCATGCCAGGGTTTGGACCAAGACACATGCGGAGCTTCATTTTCCTTTGGATGCTCGTGGAGTATGTACTTCAATGGCTGTAAGTTTGCCCGCAGCAAAGTGCCCCGCAAGTTCCGCCTGCATGGAGACTACCGGGAGGAGGTGAGGGAGTGGTCATCTTCAAAAAATCCTAGAGGGGATCATCTATTACAATCTCTTCTATTTGTTTCCATTGTTTTTATAGTGATGTGAGAGGAAATGTTGTGTAATCAGTGTGCTAGCTATTTATCTGGCAGAATTCAGCCTAGTGGCTTATGTTGGCTATGACAATCTCACCTGTATATGTTTTTAATAAGATGTTCAACCCAAAACTGTTAAATCTGTCCATTACCTTTAGGAGGAGAAGATAGAGAGCAACCTTCAGAATCTTGCCACTGACCTCGCACCACTCTACAAAAGACTGGCTCCTGAGGCCTTCCAAAACCAGGTATGGGACATTAAGCAGCTGCCACACTTACCTGATGATCCATAGCTGTCTTGGGCTACTATAATTGTAGTTCCAATAGAAGTTATGTTAATTGTCCCCTCATTGTTCTCAAATTACACAAACCAAGTTGTTCTTGTGTCTTGTCTTTTCACCTCTTATAGGTGGAAAATGAGGCGGCAGGGGGTGACTGCCGGCTGGGCGTGAGGGAGGGACGTCCTTTTTCTGGGGTTACAGCCTGTGTGGATTTCTGTGCCCACGCTCACAAGGACACTCACAACATGAATAACGGCAGCACTGTGGTAAGCAAGCTACAAGTATGACGCTATGCCTTATACTTGTATTTCACGTGTCCATCTCTGAAGGTATTGATCGGCCTACTGTTACGTTGAACAACTTGCCTTTTGTCTTTGTCCTTTTTTCCAGGTTTGCACTTTAACCAAGGAAGATAACCGTGCAGTGCGTAACATACCAGAAGATGAGCAGCTCCACGTTCTGCCACTTTACAGGATCTCTGAGAGGGATGAGTTTGGTCAGGTTGACACCCAGTGGGCCAAAATCCGAAGTGGTGCTCTGCAAGTTCTGTCTGCTTTTCCCCGAGAGGTGAGTGAGCAGGAAGCAGCGCTTATTTTGTTTTTCTTTTCTTTCTGACTGCACCGTCCGTGGTTTGAGTCCTTTGTTGCAAAAGTTGATATACAACAACATTAAAACATGTATCGTGTTTTAAACCATTGATTTTTTTGTTGTTGTTGTATCTGTCAGGTGCGTCTACTGGCTGAGCCAGTGAAATCCGCCCGGAAGATAAGGCAAGAAGCTCGTCTGAAGGCTCAAGCAGAGAAACTGGAGAAGAAGCTTGGGCTGACTCCTCTCACTCCTGGGAAGGTGAAAAGCGAAACCCCCAAAAAAGGTAGTAAATCCAAGTCTCTTGTCCTGTTATTAATCTATTATAATCAGTAATACGTTGAGGTCAGAAAGCATACATGTTTCTTGGTGTCATCAGTGTTTTAGAAATACGTGTGTTTTCTATGCCAAAACAGAGCCACAGGGCTTCTACAGCTCATACAGACTACCACCCAGACCTGCCAGCGTTGGACGTTACCCACCTCAGGGGAATCAACCCAGCACTTACAACCAGAGCACCAGCAGCTACCCCACTCTGGGTGCAGAGGTCACCCCACAGAAGGAGGTCATCTCCCCCAACCACCACGGCCCGCCTGGCCTCCAGTTTGGACAGAATGGCTCAGCTCTTAATTATAAGACAATGAGTGACGGCATGAATGGTTATTCTCCAACATCTGGTGACCAGAGTGTTCGTATACCTCCACATAATGCCCTTAGTGACTACCCCCATTCTTTTAAAACTGAGCCCAACGAGGTGCACTGCTCTCCTCTGCTCAGACCCTCCCCCAGTGGGAGTGCTCCTCCTCGCTCCTCCTTCTCCCCCAGACCTACCTCGGAGGGCCTCTTCAGCAGGCTCAACGGACTCCACAGGGCTGCAGAAGATGTCGCGGCAGAGGTCAGGGGTCATGGCCTTCCTCCGCTCTCATCTCTCCCCCTTCCCCCACAAACTCCCCCGCTTGAACCAGAGGAACTTAAGCAGGAAGAGGTGTGGTCAGACAGCGAGCACAACTTCCTTGACCGTAACATAGGCGGAGTCGCCGTGGCCCCGTCACACGGTTCCATCCTGATAGAGTGTGCACGGCGGGAGCTCCACGCCACCACCCCTATCCTCAGGCCAAACCGCAGCCACCCCACCCGCATCTCCCTGGTCTTCTACCAGCACAAGTCTCTAAATGAACCAGGCCACGGGATGGCTATGTGGGACGCCAAAATGGCCAAGCGGGAGCGGGAACGGGAGGAGGAGGCTGAGAGGTTAAGGATGGAGGACTGCCTGAGCAAATGTGTGGGGGCGAACGGCAGCGGAGCTGGAGGTGGGGAGCTACAGGGAGAAACGGGGGAGGGGGCGGAGGAGACGAGGAGGACCATGAATGTCCCCACACGTCAAGCGTGGACTCTCCAGAGGGATGGTGTCGTCACCGTGTCCCCTTATGCTCTTACCCAGGTGACGGGCCCCTACAACCGCTGGACTTAGTCAACATGTTTTACACACACACACAGAAAACTCCTACACCCTGTGCTTCTGCCTTACCTCAATCAACTTCAAACTGCTACTCTCATTTTTACATCGTTTCCATTGTGCTTTTTTAGATTCTGTTTGTTGACTCTGCCCTTCTTCATCTCTGCCTTCAAAGTGATGAGGAAGACCAAAGTTTTCTTGGCTTTTTAACTGTGAGTTTCTGTGTTTTTATTGTAAAAAGATGGTGCTTTGAAGCATTTTTTAAAAATGTTTTTAATCTGGTTTTATATACATGATTAAGAACAAAAAAGGTGATTATTTATTCTGATCATAACGATTTCTATTTAATTCCTGGTGTAAGCCTGTTTACTGCAAGATTTCTATGATAACCTGCATTATGTGTTGACGCTCAGAATTTATGTTGTACAGTAGGACTGTTATCTTTATTTCAGCCAATAGTTCGCTTTTCATAAGATGCATCTCATTGGCTTTTACGTTGGTGCCATTCTTACTGTAACCTCTCTGTTAGACATCATTACATCACATTGTGTAGAAAGCAAGACTAATATTGTGCATATATTTACTACAGATTGTCACATGTAGCATTGTGCTTTTTGTCCTACTGCCTCCGACTTCTGTTGGCAGCCGATGAAAGAAATACACTTTTTTATTTCTCTATGTCCTGATGGTTTGTCTTTTATCCACAGATATGTATGGCATATTACAGTAAGAAGCACTTTTTTATTTTCCTAAACTTAACTTGAAAAAGGTCCCAATCCGTAGGCCTGATTATGTATGTACAGATAGAGATATACAGTATATGACAGTTTAGCATGAACATGTTTTTATTTTTGTTTTTATTTCTGCATTTATTTGATTTTCATCCATTTGATTGAAAATGGCATACATACCTAATGGAATTCAAAACGTAACATAATGAGGAATCATGAAATGCTACAACGTGCTTCTCATTTTTGGCACTTAACTTATGTTCACCTTCTGGAAAAGGAATTCAAAAATTCTTTCATAGGGCACAAGTGTGATTATAGGATTTCAAAAAATGTTGATGGTGCTAATAAGACCTCCGTCTTTCCCAGAAATCACAAAGTGTCACATATGTCAACAGCATATTACCAGTTTGTATGTCCATACTCTGGATTTGAATACAAAACTGTGTCAGCCGATGCTGAATCATTATTTCTTCTATATCCTCCTCTCTGCTTTTGTTGAAAAACCACTCAGACATGAAATCCCACTCAGACAATTGCCGAAGACGATTTCAGGTGCTCGACTCTCGTGAACACTTTGTTTACAGATTATAGCTTTTTATTTACAGGGTCTAAATAAGGAGGTTGGTGTGAACTCCTGGTGAATCAGGATTTTTATTTTTTATTACCCATGAAAGAGAGGCTCTTTATTTCAAGAACTCATCAATGAAATTTCAGCACAACCGACATCACTGGTCTTCACACTAACACTGGTGGTATAATGTTTCCTGTGAGAAACAGTTTGGTCTTTCACACACTTTGACTTCCTTTTGGTGCTAATAGGACAAGATGTCAAGGTACATGCATTGACTTGACTGGGTTATATACTGTACAGTGATGGCATGGTGCTTTTATACAACGCACACTGATCTGGTATATGCTTCAGTGCAAAGGTAATTTTATAATTTCTGTGGATAATTGCTGGCTGACAGACTGAGATGCTTTGGTATCTCCCACCATTGATCATGATGTTTTTCAAGTACCAGTAAAAAGCAAATTATTGTGCAGATGTCCATCTAGAGTTTTAAAAAATGTCTTCCATGGATAACCAAACTGTGTAACAATTATCAAAACCCACATCATGCTCACAAAATGAAATGAATGTAAACCGTTTTTAAGTCACTTGATTTGTAAAGAACATTTTTGAACACATGACACGACAAAGTTAAAGTTTAAAAAGAAATGTCTTCTGATTTACTTTGGGGGACGTACTCAGTCCACAATGAAAGTGTTTGTATCAACGAGGAACTAAGAACTAGCACCAGCATTCAAAAATCTAAAAAAAAAAAAACTTTTATTTGTAGAAAATGTGTAAATATGTATGTGAACCATATCGTTTTTACTGTACTGTTAATGGTGTTTAGACAATGGATGATCTTGCTTATTTTGAAACTGAATTACTGTATGTTGCTCAAAGTATATCCAGTTTAGACTTGAGGAGAGAGTACATTTAGCATTACTTATGTGGATGGCTAATCTCTTTTTGGGATTGTGAAATAAAGTCATATTTATATTTTGGACCTGAACATGATTTCCTTTGTCCTGATTTGTTCAAGCTGATCTGTTTTTAGCAAGAGACAACTTATGTTATGAGTTATTTCTTATTCAAAAAGCCTTTTTATTTTTGTCTCTCTAAATTTCCCACACTTGCACTCTGTATGACTCACCACTGTGGCATTTTAGTCATATAGAGTTGTCCTCTTAATGTGTGGGGATGAATCACCAATAGTTTCTGTACAGTTTGTCTCCAGGACTGGTGATGTGATTTGTGTTGATGACATTGATGATGTGAGAAAATATTTTTCTGCTGAGATGGCTAATTACATTTTTTCACAAGAGGGCTTTAGGAGTTAAGTTATGTAAAGAGAAGCTGTTTATAATTATAGATTAGTTACAAGCTTAATTCCCTCTTTCATACTGAATTAATAAACGTTTTCTTTTTAGAAGCAGTTTCACAATTCTGTCTTTTTACCTAATTGTAGTTTGACAAGAATTGTTAGTTGCATCCATCCAACTTTTTCACAACTGATGCTGATTCTGATTCTTCAACTCAGGGTATCAAGTATTGCTCCAATACCAGCGCTCTCTTTTAACATCTGTGTACCGCACGGCGTGTAACTTATTGGCGTGTTTTTTACGTTAGATAACATGAATGAAGGCATCGCTGTGGCATTAAAAAGGCAGTCTGTAGTGTCTGAATGAAAGCAGCGGTGCAAGAAGTACACAGATATTTTACTTCAGTAGAAGTAGTAATATCAGTGTAAAAATGGTGTATTAGAAGTAAAGGTCATGCAGTCTAAACTTTAGTGCTTAAGTACATAATTATAAGCATCAAAATATACTTGAAGTCCCAATGCTGAATGGACCACTAAATAAATTATTGGATTTCATTATTTACTGCTGAGGAGTTTGTGAATTTCCATCAATAAATTCTTAACTTAATATATCATAATTGCTTTGCGAATTATATTATGTATTAGTAATCAGAGTCTGTGAAGTAATTGGTAAGTATAATTATCAAATATATGTAGTTGAGTATAAGTGCAATAATTGCTGCTAAATTACACAGTATACATTAAGTAGCAGCAAATGGAAAAGCTCAAGTAAAGTACTGAAACTTCTGATTTTATAATTGCATTAACAAAGAAGTGAGTTGAGTGTTGAGATTTTCACTGTAAAATGCACAATAGTTTCCTGTTAATGATGGCACTAAATAATGATTATAATGATAACAATTATATAATACATAATAATTATATTTACATTATAAAGTAAACTATAATGAATAGTGAGGGAGTGACACAGTGGTTGTCTTCACACAGTTCTGGGCAGTGTAGGCCTAAAATACTGAAATTAGCTTGGAGTGATGACACCATGGACACAATGTGAAGAATCTTAAGAGAGTTATCATTTTACTTTTTATGGTAAATTTCTTGAAAGGTTAATGATGAGGAACAAAACAGTCATAGTGAGGATTCAGGATAATTAGGGATCACATGTACATCTTAATCACATGCGCTGTCACACCAGCCTTGATTTGACATTACACCAGGATGGGCTGTTGGCTTTCATTCGCCATGATGAGCTTACACAAATAAAACACTAGGTTCCTCTTCCAGGAACTAGTGCATTGATTGAGACATTGGAAACCAGATCAAGCCCCCGCACCTTGTTCTAGTCACCTTCATTAATGGGTGCAGGAAGGCTGCTCATATACAAACAGTAACATGGGCCCCTTGTACACGTCTTGCGCCTCTCATATAGCTATGTACAGATGGTGGATTTGTAAGAGCCAAGAACAATCCCATGTCAGCAAATATTGTGTTCAACCCTGTGATTCTGGGCTTACTTTCATGTTTTAATTGTACATTCTATATTCATTCTACATGAATCTAGATTTAAAATATATATTTTTGAGCTTGATGTGTGTCATTTCATTTCGCGGGTTAACTGTACTTCGGTGGCTTCCGTAGTTGAGTGAGTGGCTGGAGTGTGACGCAGAAGCGCTGAAAGAGCAGAACATTTCTACAGTCAAGATGGCGACATCCGAGCCGGTAAGAGAGACTAGAGATAGATGAAAAAAAATCGACTACTGTGCATGGAAGGACTAGCCACATCTTCACCGGATCCAACGAGTTTCTTATAAAAGCTTGCTTCCTCAAAACGCCACGTACTAAATTGGGGGAATTGTTGTGTTTCGGCTCACAGATGTGTCAGTTCTCGTGGATCCCAGTTCACGTTAGCGGTTAGCTGTTAGCATGTGATGTGAAAGGCAGTGCCTGACTTTGTTATCAGGGAGGGACTGACTGGACGTCGTTCATTCAAACTACAATCGATGATTTGTTTTAATCTTCTTCGATATTGGGGTCAATAGCTTGGTGATTATATTAAAAAATCAGCACCTTTTAGATACTCACACCACGAGATTATTGATTAATTGTCTGATAATCTTGACACGTGTGTATCTAGCTTGTAGCTAGCTTAGCGCGTCTGCTAAAACTAATGCTAGCGATGTTAACTTGCCTAACTGAAAGTACCTGATGTGTGTGTATATGAATTTTTCTTAAGATATTTAATAGTGTGTGTGATCGAGCTATGGCCTCTGAGGAAAACCCTATAACTGTAACGTGGATGTGATGGCCTACCAGGTGGATGATTTTACGAATAGTTTATACACTAAAATAGTATAAAATGACATTTATTTTCAATTAACACCACAATAATGAAGGTTCTTGTAAATGACAAGTTATTAATTCAGCAGGACCAGGTATACAGGTTCACAAAACTGTAATTTAATGTAATAATTACTTCTAGATCAGGAGAAGACAATATTTAAGCTGCATTGTGACATAACTGTAACTACAAGGCCACATCCCGCCTCCTATCACAAGTCAAATATAAATACATCTCTCAGCTCAGCTTTGCATTTAACCTGTACAAACTCTGCGCTTTCATGGTGGTGATCAGTAGACCTACAGGGATGAGATATTTTTAATTATTATATTTTTTTGTCTTTAAATTAAGTGTATGCTGTTTGTGTTTGTCTCTCCGCAGAAAGCACCTGAACCTGAAGAAGAACCACAAACTGACATCCCAGTCGTCGTTGCGGATCCTGAGCAGTATATCAAGCACCCCTTGCAAAACAAGTGAGAATAAACCAGCTGCTGTTTGATGGGATATTGCAACCGCGAGGAGCATGTGCAGCTTTCACATCAATGGAGATTTAATGGCAATTTGTAACAAATACTGTAATCTGCTCGATAACATGTTTTACATAAATAATGGGAGTGGGGCTAATTTCTAGAAGGAAACTAATAATGTAACGCAACATGAAGGACGGCTCTTCAGTCTAAAAGAAGGCCACGTTCTACCCTGTAGCAAGTCAAAGGCAGTGAATAGTTAGGACTGTTAGCATAAGGTTCATAGTCTTTTTGTTGCAGTGCATGTCAACATGTGAATTACACATTTGAGCGGTTGCAAACGGCACTGAAGAGCACATTAAGTCTTCGTGTTGTTTTGGGGGAAGGGTATTTAATGAGTTTGAATGTTATTACAACTTAAAAGTGGTTAGACTTGCTCCTTACAATGTTTGGGCACTGCTGGATTTGATGATAGAAATTAGTCAGATTGCTTCTCCGTGGTGAATCTTGAGGATGTGTGTTGACTGTTAAACGCCTAGTAACTTGTGTTTTGTATTTATAGGTTTTTAAAGTATTACATTTTTAGTAAAATGATTTGGAGCACCATATTAAGCCTAATTAAAATGAATGTTGTGACATCTGGTGGATATTTTTGTTACGTTGAAGATGCCATGGCAAAGAAAAGAACATTATGATAGTAAATAATTTACAGTTAAATTCTACGATCTGTTTTGCGGTTTATATCAAAAGCAGAGGATGAAGAAGTCTGCTTCCTACGCTGCATGTTAGTGTTGCAATTGTTGTTCACTGTTGTCCTTTTAGAAATGTTATCATAGTTCTGTGGTGGTGACGACCTATTCAGCAGCATTGTACAGTCGGGTTAGGAAATGCTGAATAGTTGACTGAGTAGGTCACTTCTAGGCCATTCTGCTTGTTCAGCTTCGGAGGTCAAAGTTATTCACATCTGCCGCTTTAGCCGTTCCGGTTTTAGGCGCACGGATTTGATTTAAACATACGGTGGTGGGATAATTGTCTTCGGATGCTTTCACTGTAACACCCTTAATGCTGGACGTCTCGGTAAGAAGGCCGGATGTCGTTGCTTCTTCTCTTTCCTCACGGCGGGTCTTCACTATGAGGAAGCCCAGGCTTGTTGAATTAATTAGAATTTTTGTCAGACTGGTGTGTTGTGAAATATTACTTAAAAGTATACGCTCAATTTCAAGTACACCCATCTAAAACTAAGGCTTTCTAATACATACATATACAATACATAATCCTGCATTGTACAGAGATGTTGCTGTTATGTTGCCTACCCTGATTGATAGTCTAGACAGAATGATAGAAATTCAACAGCATCACAAACAAAAGGTGACTCAACATCTCTCATAACATCTTCAACAAAAACATTGTAACCATCATGATGGATTCATTTTAAAACTGTTGCATTAGTTTTGGCTAGGTGTACCTAATAAACTGGCAACTGAGTGCACGGTGTTGTAACTTGTCTCGTCTTGTTGCTGTTTGTACTCTGCAGCTAGACGGATAAATCCGGGGAAAGATTGTAAACATTGTCTTACCTCAAAGCACAAATATAAAGTAACCTTACTTGTTAAAAACAACTCGGTGAAGTCAAACCATCACTGCAGTGTCATACCGGTCATTTTAATGATCATCAACTAGCAGAGACTTGAAACTTACGACAATGCAACAATATTAATGTCACATCTGCTTTTATTTTTGACAAGAGTTGTGAAATTGAGTCTACATATGGCTTTGATCCGGCTGCACTGCTCTATTGCTGAGCTGCAACACAACCAGACACAATGATCGCTTTCAAGTTTCAAGTCATGCAACATTTTCATATGGTACTAAACTAAAGGGAAACCAAGCGCTGCAGGAAGGTCGGATAAGCACATTCGGTTTCATAAAACCTGCAGTATGCTGTGGAAAATGTTCTGCATTAATATGCATTCTATTAAATGGGCTAACGATAGCAAACCAGCAATATCTGTAATGCTGATGCTCCGGTGATTTTAGTTCCAGACATGGCTGTTCCTTTCTTTAGAGATAGAGAATGGATGAAATGGCTGTTTGTTTTTTTGAGGAATTGGCAACATCCTCTGGTGTTTTAAAGGTTGACCTACAGTTACTCTGAAACGTAAAGACTGACTGATACAGAATTTTAAGGCAAATACTGATTTAGGAGTTTAAAAAAAATCCAATAGCAATCTATCAGCCGATTGTATTTTATTTTTACACAAACGTAAAACATAAACTGCGACTCCGATCCACTTGTTGGTGGTAATGCACCTCTAACGTGTCGGTTTAACCGCTGATAAACACTAAAGAAGAAGAAGAAGCCGAGAGAGGAGCGGCTGTGGCTACCCGATCAGTTCATCCTGCCCGACGACAACTGACACATTGTGTCTTTATTTCTCACAGCATCCATTCAACTTAACTTTTCTTCTTTTGGCATCAAATTCAAAATATGCCATGTTAGTTTAGTTCTTTAAAACCAACTCGGCCATGTTTCATCGTTCGTCAGCCCAAAAAAACACATGAACTTTCTAGTAAACAAACACAACGTGCGCTTCTTGTTCCCCCTCAAACCGCCACTGAAATTAGTTTTCCTTCATGTTGCCTCGACCTCGGCTTGCCTGTAAATTGTATTTGATAATGCAGAACAGGTTTGATTTAGTGCCGAATAATACTGTGAAATTTAGGTCACACCGTTCCTAATGGCTAGACTTGTGTTTGGCAAAACCAACTGCCACCCACATCAAAGGAAACCGGCTGAATGGATTATGATTCCTTGATAAATCCATCAGTGGCTTGACCTACTGTCTGCCATGTAGACTAGGCGGGTAAACACACTGCTGGGTTCACACGCCCGTGTGCTGTCTCGTCTTGTTCCCACTAATGATACACCTTTTGTTGTGTAACAATGTGTGTCAGTGGAGTTGCTCCATGCCATGAGTACAGTATCAAGCTGTGGTGTGTCTTTTAAGTGTAGTATCTATGTTTGTGACCCGTGGGTGGGGTTGATGGCTGTTTTTGTAGTCGTACGTGTGGTAGTGTCCTCTCTTTGCCCTCATCCGTCCCCTGCTCGCCCCTTCCCTCCTGGGAATAGATGAAAGAATAGCAGCGCCCGTCACAAACAAAGGCTGCACTTGTAGTGCTGATGATGGCCGGCTTTCTCTGTTCTTCTGTATGAGAATAATTATTGTGATTTTCTGCCATTGTACTTGAGTCATTTTGCCACTGTCCTATAAATACTGAGTGTGTTTTGATTCTGGTCTTTTCCTCTCTCAGATGGGCTCTGTGGTATTTTAAAAATGACAAGAGCAAAAGCTGGACAGAGAACCTGCGTCTCATTTCCAAGTTTGACACGGTGGAAGACTTTTGGGCGTAAGTCTCTTTTTTTTCCTACTAATCCTGTAATGTGATAATGACTTTGTGACTTATAGGTGTGTAAGTGAAGAGTTGAGAATGGTATTTTTGAAAATGGGTGTCTTCTTTGCGTAGTGATAAGCATGAAGACATGAAGGAATTTCTTGAATCTTTATAATTTATCCGTCATTAAATTATTTCTAGCACAGATGAAGGCAGCTTGAGTGTGCAGCAACTCTTTCTGTTTGCATGTTCCTCTGTTGTCTGCACCTCACTCATTGTATGTGCATCTGTAGTATTTAGAAACACTGGCTAAGATAGAAAATGTAAATTTTTTTACAGGAAAACAACTGCAACCATCTCGCATACAACATGTAAATCATGAGAGCATGTCTAGTTTGAGGTGCTTGTGTAGATTTGTATCCCTCCTTCAGTGTTAAATTAATTCTTCACTGTACCATCAATCTGAATGGTGGCAGATCACTTAATGTTGGAATTGCTTTTAACACTATTCTATGTTTCTTCCAGATTATACAACCACATACAGCAACCAAGCAAACTTGGCTTTGGCTGCGATTATTGTTTATTTAAGGTAAGGCCTGTTTTTGGAAATAGAATCTGTTTATTACGAAAATACAGTTTCCCGTTTCAACCTGTGGGATGTTTGCGGCATGTAAAAATGTGGAGTTGTTTGAGCAGCAGAGATGGAAGTATTGAACCTTTTTGACTTTGTGTGTCAGGATGGGATCAAGCCGATGTGGGAGGACGACAGGAACAAGCTCGGGGGTCGATGGCTGATGACTCTCAATAAGCAACAGAGACACAATGACCTTGACCGCTACTGGATGGAGACGGTTAGACGACCCGATGAACCTTTATCTTCTGTTGAGATTTATGAAGAAAAAAAAAACAACAGTATGATTCATGTTGTGTGTCGTGTACTTTGCAGCTCTTGTGTTTAGTCGGTGAGTCGTTTGATGAGGCGAGTGAAGACGTGTGTGGAGCTGTGGTCAACGTCAGACCAAAAGGTGACAAAATAGCCATCTGGACTAGCAACTGCCAAAACAGGGACGCCATCATGACGATAGGGTAAGTCACCTCGTCCGCAGGAAGTAATGCACAAAGTGATGGAAAGTACTGTAGCTGATCACTAGATGGAGACACTTTGTGTGCGTTAGTCTTCACACACTACTTCTTGTCTTTCCACAGGCAAAATTATAAAGAGCGTCTGAGCATCCCCCTCAAAGCCCTGATCGGCTACCAGTCGCACGACGACACATCCAGCAAGAGCGGATCCACCACCAAGAACATGTATTCCGTTTGAAACACTCCTCCAACCCCAATTTCAACTTGCTGTAGATTTAAACAATTACCAAACCGCATCATCACAATAATCTTTTTTTTTTTTTTTTTTTAAGTTGTCAACTACTGTATTGTCTTTTCCTTTTTATTGAAAAGAGAATTGTTTAAAGTGTGTACAGTTGGAGCTTCCCCCAACGTGAGAAGCCAGTGGGGGTGATGGTTATAAATAGGAAGGAGGCCCGAAAGGAGTATTTGTTCTCAAAGTGTCACACATTAACTAGAGAACACAAATGATTTCCTTTTTTTTAGAGTTGAAGAGTTCTGTGATTAATACCAGTGACCTCCCCTAGCTTTTTTTCAGTACTAAATGGCTTGAAGTTGCAAAAAAAACAAAACTTTCTTGACTATACAGCCGTGTGTTTTTCTCATGCTGAACTTCTCACTCCTTACAAAAACAGTTCCTCACCTCACGGGTAAAGATGGTCAGCAACTTATCCCTTCACAGAACAAATTTTAGGGCAATTTTAACTTGATTTATCCAAAAGTGTTAAGCCTGAGTTGGGCTTTTTAGACACGGCAGCTTGAAGAATCTACAGTATCTTAAAGGTTTGTGAAAGCTGTGGTCACACTCCAAAGTATAGGGTTTGGATTTAAGGCCTCTTATTGTTTCAGCCATGCTGGAATTGTGGAATATTGCTTTTAGTAGTTTTTGAACTTTTTTTCTTCCCCTTACATTTATTTATAATGTATGCATTGCAGATGACTTACTTTGTTGAAAAACAATGAAACTTGTGTTTTTTCAAATTGTTTTATTTTTTCTCTTTTTTTGTTATTACCGTCAATGTGGACTTCTGCATATAGATGACATTTTTTACAGTGTACCATAAAGTAAAGATGCTGACAGAATTAGGCGTGCTTTTCACTGTTTTCTTCCTAACAAAAACTGTAGATAATGTCGCACTCCTCTCTTGGTTAATGCAAAGGAAAGATGATATTCATTGTGAAATGATTTTGCTCATAATGTATCTTTATTATCTGTAATTCCAGGATGTATATTACCTTCTTTCAAGTAAAGGTTAAGTGCTTTGCATTAAAATCAGATCGACATTGTTTCATTTTGTGGACGTTTATGGTTTCAGTGTCCGAAGTGGAGCTCTGAATTGTTGAAAAATAAGACTTTAGTCCGCTAGTTACATCCAGCAACCGTCAGTTTGGGACGAAATATTGTATTTATTCGCTTGAGAAACAAAGTAAATGTTCATGTTCTTTGTTACTTTAGAGGTGAATTGATTTCAGAGATCCTCACTCTAGTTTGTTCTTTGACTCGCTCATAAAACAGGCCACACCTAAAAACATGTAATGGGAAAGACACCTCTTTGTTTTTATTACGTCTGTCTGTGAATTCCCCGTTTTGTTTGGCTGCCACTCAGTCATCCAGCCAAACCAGATCTTTTGACGTCATAGGGAACATGTCTGATTGTGTGCATCGCAACGGCATAACAAGTTCTCTTTACAGTGGTCGTGATTTTATTAAAGTGCCAAAGCTCTACGCATGTGCTCAAAGAACTTTAATGTGAAGGAAACTGTGAGATTTTCATGACTTTGTCATATTTAGTGTACTTAATGAAGTCTTCATTGTTTATTATATTAAAATCTGATAAATCGTAACAAACGAATAACAAACAGGGAGTAAGACATCAGGTTCATTGTTCTGTTGGCAGAGCATCGACATGGCTTTCATTAAAGCGTAATACAACTGGTATGGTTTAGTCATTTGCTGTACAAGCTTGTTTCAATAAATAAGAACTACAGTTTGGAAGTTAGAAATGTTAGGCAAAAGTGGTCATAATCCATGAATGGCTTTAAATCCATTCCAGCAGAATAATGGAAACAAATTATTGGTCGTCCAGCTATGGTCCAGCTCCAGGTGTCTCACTCAGTCCATCGTCACTGCTCATGTGCTTCACCTGGACCCTGGCAGCCTCCTATCAGGACATCGTCATCGCCGTCATCAAAGGCTTTTCTTCCTCTCGTCGGCTCAACAGATTTGAGAGCATGAAGGACGAGAAGAACCAAAACTCCACGACGAAGCTGAGCTCAAACAGCTCCAGGTTGGCGCTGAGCATCCACTCAAATATAGCCGACAGGTGAACGTAATAGTACTCGTTCTGGGCAAACAAAACAGTATCTGAAGGGTTTCAGGTCAAGGATGTATGAAACAGTTAGTTGTGGTTAGTCACTTGTAAGAACCTGTCGTTTATAAATTGCTTCTGAACCAAGTGGAGATCTGTTCAGGAGCATTGAGGAACAGCCTAAATACTTCATATAAAGTACCAGGAAGCATATTATCGTCCTGTAATACAGAATGTTCTTGCACACCTGGGCTAGTGTTTAGATAATGCACCGCATTTTGTCTTGAGCCACTTCAAACCGGGGGCCGAGAGGTTCAACTGCCAAATTTTGAGATATATCGCCAACTAATGTCAGGGGGCCGTTAAGCTTGACATTCAACTCTAATCTGCTCCAGTTTGGAGCACTCATGTTGTTTCACTGTGCGGTCTAGATGTAAGTAATAGGAAGCTGAGTGTTACAGGAAATCAATAATGAAATATTGATTCTTATCTACTTCTGTAATAGAGATTGTTGTGGCCTGTCCCACATTGTAAACAAAGAGCAGCAGATTGGATCAAAATCGGGCACAAAGGGAATGTACTAGTGCGATAGAACGCCTTTCATCTTAACTACCCTCAACAAGAAGAATTGTGTAAAATACAAATATTTAATTTAGCTTCAAGATTTATGAAAGGATACAGCAGATGGTGACGATGGTTTGAACCACAGTGGAGGTGATTCGTAACGGGTAGAGAATCTTCTCATATCCGGTCAGCACACACTTTGCGGTCAGCGAAGTGAGCAGGACAGTGTAGAAGCAGATGCAGAAGAAACTTAGGGCAGCTCCGAGGTAGTGAGGCAGTGCCAGGTAACCTGGCTGTGGTGGACAGAGAGATAGATGAATACAGATATATATATATATATAGTTATAAACATTGATAGATGTGCATGTTGAATGTCTATACTATTGATTGAAACAACCCCACAGTTGGAGTGAGACAAATCAACTATGTCATCTGACAAATTGCTATTTTTTAAATTGGGGAGACTTAGGCTCAGCATTTGGGTGGTGAATGGTAACTGGTCCCATTCCCTCCTGTTTAATAGTCTACTTAACATCAGTAAGTTAAATGTTGATATTAGGTCTTTAATACACTTTTGATATTCGTCAAATAAAAATGGTACAGTTTACTGAAAATGTAGAAGAGTTGTAGAAGCCTGTGCAAACTTTGCTTGTGCTCTAATTAATCATTACAGGTGACGTAAAACAAATATTACCCTCCTTTGTTTGCTGTTTCAGCACAGGTGCAAACCGAAGCTATTCAGCTTTATTGTTAGTATTTTATGATAGTAAGCCCAATCTGCTTACTGTTCTGCGAGGTGAATTTCTCTCACAGGTTATATGGGCCCTTTGATGGCAATTTAAAGCTGCTAATTAAACTTATTCAAACACATTCAGCAGGACGTGCAATACTTACATTGCAGTTTCCAGCTGCGAATGCCCCCAAAGCTGCCACCACACCAAAGACAAGCGCAAACCTGCTCAGCATGGAGTGACATGTGTGTCTTTCCATAATATGGGCATGGTGGAATATACAGAACAGCAGAACTAAAGAGGAGATAACAGTGGTTAGAACAAATATCACTCACATCATGTATAATGTGTTAGATGTTTAGCAGGTCAACTCACACAGAAAGGATCCAGCGTTGATCGTGGCTGTAAAAAGTGAATTTTCTGGTGCGTTTTTTCCACTTGAGCTGGAATTACATATTATGTTTGATTAATTACACCCCCCTATTTGATTCTATTGGAAAGGATAATCAAAATGTGCGGTCTCACCTTATAGTGGGAACAGAGCAACAACCAGCGGTCACATTCAATTGGCAGTAGTGCGTACTCCCCCTGAAAACACATGAATGAGGTTCTGGAGATTCTGTCACATCCAAAAAATGATGGTCAACTATCTACAATAATGAGACAACTCACCAGTCACTGAGGGAGCACACATGATTGTTAGCTAAGGCCATGCCATATCTGAAAATATGAAACAAAACAATGACACACTTTTTAATATTTGGGCTCTTGGTGTGTTAGAACAAATTGATGTGTTGTAATTTAGCATAAAAAAGCTAAATGCTCTAGTTTTTCTGAATAAATTAATTTATGAGGATTTCTGGGAAGTTAAATATATATTTTCAAACTCTTCAAAATCTTGTGTGGCAATAAATGACCGCAGTTAGAACAGAGGTTGACTGCTCCCCAAGCTCCGACGATTTTATTGCACCACTGACATTTTGACCAGCATCTAACTTGTGGTGTTCATTCATCACTATACAACTCACACCAAATGTTTCTCTGACACTGACAAAGAATCTGACTCCAGTCTGAATAACGAGCTCCTGCAATTGGTAAAAAAAAACTAATTCTAAATGGACATGGATTACAAAGCAAAATTAGGAAAAAACCTCACTGTATAGGTATTCACTAATAGCTAACAGAGCTAAATGATTATTAACATGAATACAGGTACATGTACAAATGTGCATACTGCGGTTCAATAAGGAATTCGTCAGTTTGACTACTGGCAAATCTTGAAAGTCTGGTGTCCTCGCCTTTCGACGGAGAAACAAGCCGGATCACATATTTTAAGACTGACGATTCCAAACAGCAGGTGAGCTTCACATGTTGTTCTGACTAAACTTAAATACCCTTTTCAAAGACAGCAAAGACCTACGTAAAGTTAAAATAGTATAATTAAAGCATGGGAAACACACGTCTGCCATCTCATCATTTCCTATTTAAGGCCAAGTGTTATCAATACTGGAATCTCAATGTCCTTAGCCAGGAATATACACTTCAAATACAAATCTTGATAATCATGAAGTAGTTAAATAGTGCTAATCAGGAGTCACATTGTCATGAAACCTTACACTTACAGCTTCATGGTCAGCTTTAAAGTACAAGCTTTCAGATGTGAATAATACTGATGAACTGATTTATTTACTTAAGACGGTTCACCAGGTTGAAGACTAAACTTGGCATTTGCATGGCAGCACACAGACAGTGGCAGAATAAAACAGCTGATCGTGTAAAAACACAGTTTAAACACAGTTTAAAGACAAATAAGAAAGTGTGAATTTCGGGTTAACTTACACAGTCCATGTTCCAAGGAAGGACACCAGCGAGAGGGAGATTGGGAAGATAATCCAGAACACCATGTCTTGGTGGTGAAGAAGGCAAGTAACAAATTACAACAGGGATTCCTTAAAACAAGGTGTCTTCAAAACACTCAGTGGTAGACCTCTTGAGGGGTTGCTCGTGGAGTCAGACTCATACCTACTGAACCCAAAAATAAAGACCAAACCCAGCAGTTCAGGTTCTTCAAGCACACAGTTGCACTGCTCTTCCACCATTCAGAGCACAGTCTTGCTTTTATGGGAGTCTCTCTTTCTCTGCCACTCCTTTGGAGCACCACCTTGCCGTCAGAACAAATGTTGGGAAACATGGGATTGGCCTTCTTGATGCAGTCACATTGTTTGTTTTATTCAAAACAATTGCTCGTCAGTCACTGGTACACACATACCAGATTACTTTGTTGTAAGGAATGCTTTGATTGTTGAAGTGAAATTCTTTGTTGTCCTGTCATCCAGTGCTGGAAAGTAACTAAGTACATTTACTCCAGTAAGTACAGTTCTGAAGTTCATATATTTGACTATTACGATTTTATGCTATTTTTATTTCTAGTCCACTACATTTTTTAGGGAAATATTTTATTTTATTTTTTACTCCATTACATTTATACAACTGCTATAATTACTGCTTATGTCATACATTTCCTGTGAAACAGACTTGAGGCTCCTCCAAAAATGCTTATTCCTTTTATATATATATATATATATATATATATATATATATATATATATATATATATATATAATGATAATCTAGAAATAAAATATAACATCTTCCACCACTGCTGTAATGGCTCATGTGTTATTAAGATAAAAAACAACCTGGGGACATGGCATCATGGATTTATTTATTTCTGTAAGTATAAATATGAGCAAAGACAATACAATTAAGAAAATCTATTATTTCTTTGACTTATGTTTGTCTCTTAATACCAATGAATTGTATTCATTTTTATAGAAGACGACATTAACTAAAGAAAGCTTAATATCAGAAACAGATCTCTGATCAGCATTATGTGCTTTCCGCCACATGAGGTCCTCGTCTTCAAAACAAACAAAATGGCGGCGCACATGCGATG
Source organism: Pholis gunnellus (assembly GCF_910591455.1). Classification (NCBI taxonomy): domain Eukaryota; kingdom Metazoa; phylum Chordata; class Actinopteri; order Perciformes; family Pholidae; genus Pholis; species Pholis gunnellus. Next base: position 13,815,647 of record NC_136538.1, read on the forward strand.
GGGACTTCGGCAGTTGTTACGGACAAGAAATACGCCTAACTTTAGGTTTGAACCTCAACCGCTGAGACATATCGTTCATACACACTTTGTACTGTTGATATGACACGTTGCAATGATTGTATTACATACAAACGCCATGCGACGTGTGGTGGAGATGATACATTTAGCTAGCTAAGCTAAGGATACGTAGCAAACTGCGACATAGGTTATGTTAACGGTTTGTCACTCTAATCTATATAGTTTAACGTTAAAGATGGAGATATCGGGACAGCTGGTCTGGTTATGTTCTGGTTATGTTCTGGTTATGTTCTTTTTGTCGTGTTTGATTTCACACGTGTCTTTCCAGATCACAAGCATATAAGTTAGCTGCTAACGTTAGCTGGCCTGGACTGTCAACTTGAATGTCACCAGTTTGTAGACTTGTAACGTTACATCAAAAGATAACCGCTAAAGAAACTGCCGTGGCTTTCAACCATCACTGCCACCTAACTATTCAATCCTTCAAGAAACTGAATTAGTTTGAGTCTTATGTTGACTAACAGACACATGTCCTTCACGTTTCAAGGCGTTCAGTGAAGACCAGAAGCTCATACCAATCACAGTGCTCGATCCAGATCTTCAGTACAGCTCAGCCCGGGACAGGAACCTCTCACTTCTCAAGTGAGGAACCATTGTGCGGACACCTAAATACAAACCACTCACTCGTCTTTTTGCTAACATATTGTTCAATGAAGACAAGAAGAAAAAAAATATACAAAACATAACAACGGAATTGTTTTTATACTATGTTTCAGTACGACATCTGTCCATCCAGACTCAAGACACTCCGAACCCCAGAAGCTTGAAGTTTCTCCCCGGTAAACCTGTCCTGGGAAGTGGGACGCTCGACTTTCCCACTCCAAGCTCAGCTGGATGTTCATCTTTAGCCAGGTTGTGGGCCAAGTTTACGGTTGCACTTTGACATTGTACTGTTTCTGATTTTATAAAATAGACATTTTAAAAGGGAGAAATCACAGTTTTGGACTGTAGCACCGGGACCAGAATGAATCTGTGTAGTTTAAATAGTTTAACTATGGATAGTATCTTCATTGAGCCACTCATGGTTGTTTCTTTTAATTCTGATAGTTGTTTGGTAGAAGAGAACATACAGTAGATGTGACAAATGCATAATGTGCAAACTACAGGATGTGATACTCCAGGGTTTCTGACTGCATGAAAGAATTGTGTAGATATATTTTTTGTTGGCTGATACATTTTGTCTTGTCTTGACGTAAACGACAACTTCATAAAAAGCTGTGCAATCACCAGTGACACTGTAGATAAAAGCCAGCACAAGTGGAAGTCCTTATCACCAAATGAACTCACATGAATGACCTCATGCTGTCATCTGTATGTTTTGCATGTTGGTTGAACAATAACATGATAACACGTCTCTTTCAGGGACCTGTTTGAAATTGAAGGAGTAAAAAGTGTGTTCTATGGCCCTGACTTCATCACAGTCACCAAAGTAAGTATTGCATGTCCTCGTACAGCTTGTCTCTTCTGTTCCTATGCAATCTTTGTGGGCAATCAACACGTGCAAACTTTGTTTTCCTGTCAGGCAGATGAGGATGTGGAATGGACAGACATTAAGCGTCATGCTTTGGCGGCCATTGCTAAGTTCTTTGAGAGTGGCGAGCCGATAACAACGGGGGCGGTGCACAATGAAAGCAGTGAGTATGCAAAGTCTCCATAGTAGGCATCTTGGAGTTACACAGCTGTTTGACTGTAAATGTCCTCTCTTTTTTTTGTAGGTTTTTCTGAAGATGATGATGAAGTTGTGTCTATGATAAAGGAGCTTCTGGACAACAGAATCAGGTATAAAACTAATAACCAGGGGTCAGTTTAGCAGAACTGAGTGCTTCAGACAATAAGTTGTGCCCTCTGCCAACCAACTGTGCAGCTGCAGCAGAAATCACACTGTCACTCTGAACAGCCTGCTAACTCTTTTATAGTTCATATGTTTCCTTCCATTCTTATTTGAGTTGTTTATACCTCTTACTTTATTTATTCTTATTTTTATTTATTGTTCTCTATGCAAATATGAGTATAAATGGAAATGTTTAATTTCGGTTTGCAAAGTACGAATGTGCTGTTGCTTTTAACCTTCGGGAGAAAGGAGTAGTACTATCTTACATATTGGTGAATTCGGATACATTTTATGAACCTAAAAACATGAGGGTGTTGTCTACTGTACTGCTGACACCACCGCCTGGCAAAGACGCAGAGCTAGAGAGCCGGGGATGAAGGTAGGCAGGTGTCGGTTAACAAAAACACAGACAGATCGAATCTATTAAGCTATGAAACAATATATTAATCTATTTTGTCGAGTTGCCTCTTGAAGTGTTTGGCCTATATTTCTAGGGCTTTTATTGTGAAAGGTTGGAACTGAAGGAGTGAAGCTGTTATGTTTCATTTTCATAATGTATAGGCGCAACGTAACCCTCACCCTCTGGAGTAACACACCCACACACGTCAGTTGAGTAAGCAGTCATTCAATGTGGCCTAGTACACATTCATGTACACACTGCTAAAAGAATTTGGCAATATGTGTCGCAGATGCAATGTGGGTGCATCCACACCTGTGTGCAGAGCACAGATTTTGATAACAGGTCTGAACAGAGCCAAAGTTTGTCTATTGCAATTGGATATCTCGCTGTTTGATAGTTTATGTATTTTAAATGTTATTTCAATCCTGATCAAATGTTTCATTTCTGATATTTCTTTGCTGAGCACGGTGTAGTAAATGACAGTCATGCTGAGATAACAGTGTTAATCTGTTTGTCCTTTTGGCTGCTTTGTTCTGAACAAATTCATATGGTCTCTTTCACTCACAAGACCTACAGTGCAGGAGGATGGAGGCGATATCATCTATAAGGGGTTCGAGGGAGGCACAGTCCAGCTGAAGCTGGTTGGTTCCTGCACAGGGTGTCCCAGTTCTACCGTTACCCTGAAGAGCGGCATTCAGAACATGTTGCAGTTTTATATCCCAGAAGTAAAGAATGTGGAACAGGTGACTAACCAGATCAGTCTTCTAGCAGGATTTGTTATTGTAGATAAGCAGAGATTTTATTTTGAGAAACAAGAATCACGATAGTTTCATTTCAGGATTGTTTTCAGAAGTTTCTCTATTGATATTTAAATGATCAAATGCAGGATATATTGTTTTAATAAAAAACTGAGCAAGCCACACAGTAAATGTTAAATTACTTAATTGCATCTATACCAAGTTTTTGTCATGATTAAAAGGTTGGTAAATTTATGTCACATTTAACATTCTGTCCATTGTCTTTTTTTCCCAGGTGGAAGATGAAGTGGATGAAATCAATGCCAAGGTTTTCTCAGAGCTGGAACGCAAGTTACAAAAATGAAGACGCATATATTCCACTGTGTAAAAACACAGCCATGCATTATTTCCACTAAAATACCCATTGTACAATCGTGAGAAAGAGAAACCTGCTATATGTGTGCATACTATATACTGTTAAGAGTTCACGCTGTTGTGTGTACATACTGCCACTGTTACCAAGAGAAGGAGATACAGTAATATACCTGTAGTCAAAAGAATATACAGTCATTCTTCTAGCTAGTCAAAATGTTATGCTGTGATGACTGTGAATGTTGTGATGTATTTATTTCTTTAAAAATATATATATATTTTGAAAGAATATTTTCATATGATGGAAATATTGTGAACGTTTTTGACATCGGTTATGGCCAGCAGAATGAAAATTGTATGAGGTATACTTAATGAAACATAACTGAGCCGTTTTGCTTGTTAATGCATCATCTAGAAATAAAATAAAATATTTGGGCTTCAATTATTCATCAAGCAGGAATTTGCTGTGTAACTGCCTACAAAACCTGTATGATATACATGTGCTTTGTTCTCCATTCTTCAGATTTACTGTGTCACTGTTTCAAACAAAGTTCAGTCTGAAAGCAATTATTTGTTGTTGATTCCCTTTTTTCATTATTAGTTATTGTTATTGAATTACCCACCTACCGTTGTTACAAGAAAGCTAAACTGAGACTTCATACTTAATGATTATTAACTTGTTTATTATTAACTCATTTACTCTCGAGGCACGGGCACATAGGGAGAGAAACAATGTATTTGACAATACAAACGAATTACTATTCATTAAATCTCGACAATACAAACTAACTAAATCTCGGCTGTCGAGAACAGGAGGTCTACCACGCGCATGCGCAGTCCACGTCTACATTGGCCAGGACAGCGGTAAGCAAGCTCTGTTGACAATGTTTTAATAAAAACCTTTACTACGTTAGTTATTGTGGACATTTAAAGTGCAATTGTTGATATAGCTTAATATATTTGCTGTATGTTTTTATTGTTTTTAAAACACTGGCTGTTTACCGTTAACTGACGGACGGCGAACGTTACTTCGGGCCTCGCTTTGGAAAACAAATCTAGCACGAGGCTAATCTAGCAACAAAGCTAACAACGTCCTAATGCTAAGCGTTAGCTGACTATGTATAGCTACTAGCGTTTTCTCTGTCGTACAGTAGTCATGCTGCGCTTTAATGCAACAGTGTTGACCAAGCCATAATAAATACACGTTAACTTAGATTTTTTTTTTAAATGTAGTAAACGCGAATTTGTTTACCGCAACAGTAACGACAATGGCCGGGAAGACAGACGCATATGTTAACTTGTTAGCTGCCTGAGCTAGCCCACTGTCAGTTAAAGCTGCTAACGTTAGCCACACTGCTGTTGAGCCTGTCGAGGTTGCTGTGTAAGCAGTTACTAATCTACGGAGCATTGCTGAAATCAAGGTTACCGTTAACATGTTTTGATAGTACGTGTGTTTCGAATAAATAATGTATCCTCTCGAGGTACTAACTTAACGTCACATCGCTCCCTTTTAATTGCTTATTTTGTGTCAGGCTAATGACGTTAACATATTGTTGAACAATCATAGGGTCTCAATACTCTAACGGGTACCTAATGACCTTTACTAAAGATAATCTAACGTTATAGGTAGAGGTTATGGCTCGTCCAGTCACCGTAAACAACACAATAGACGTGTCTTTCATACGTAATGGAACATGTTGTCTTTTTACATTGAACGTTGTTTTAGAGCTCATTGTTGCTTTGCTGGCTTCTTTGTCTGCTAATGCACACGTCTCTCTGTACAACCTAAGTTACTGCCTTGCAAAGTAAACGGTGGCAGTTTATGGGCAATCCAAATTAGCTGCTTGGGATTCATGTACTTAATTTTGTACTGATTTATGGAGATACAGTTTCAAGTTTGTCAATTAAACACAACCCTGTGTCATCTTTGATACCCCAAATGTATTTCACTGTTTGTGTTACGTTCATTTGGGTGCACACAAACATCAAGATTCCTTTTACCCATGTTATCTATTTGTCTTCCTGCTAATGTGCCTCATTTTATGTTATTTTTTTCCTTTGGTTATGGTTCTAGTGACAAGCATTGGCCTGGTGAAGAGAGACTGCCCTTAACGTGAGTGAGTCATGGCCCAGTTCGGGGGACAGAAGAACCCGCCGTGGGCGACTCAATTTGCTGCCACAGCGGTGTCCCAGCCGGGCCACCCAGGACCGTCCCTTGACCTCAATAGCCTGCATTGTGAGTGTCGCAAACCAAAGGGTCTGGGCAGTTTATCCCCTCCCTAACGGTTACACAAATATGTAATGTCATCATTTGTTTATATGGAGTTATTTGCCCCATCCCAGTCTACACCAACGTTGCCCATTCATTGTGATTTTCCACACTTCTCTGAATCTGGGGCCTTGTTTTACCTATTTGCAGCTCTTGGTGTGCAGCAGCCATCTCTTCTGGGAGCATCCCCATCTGTTTACTCTCAACAGTCAGCCTTGGCTGCAGCCTCTCTCAGCAACCAATCTGCTGCAAACTATCAGCTGTCTCAGCAAACTGCTGCCTTGCAGCAGCAGGCTGCAGCAGCTGCCGCAGCCGCACTACAGCAGGTCAGTCACAGCGATGCAGTCCTAAGCACACTCAGCAATCTATGCTTCATACCGTCTAAAGCTGTTCTTCATTGTAATAAACCATTATCTCTCCTATGTTATTTGTAACGTATATAGTCTCAGCTCAATACAGCCCTCCAGCAGTATCAGCAGCAACAACAACAGCAGCAGCAACAACAACAACAACAACAACAACAGCAGCAACAACAACAACAACAACAACAACAACAACAGCAGCAACAACAACAACAGCAACAGCAGCAACCCCCTCCACAGCAACTGTACAATGTACCTCATCAGGTGAAACCTTTGTTTCATTTTGGAAAGTCCTCTGCTCATACTTGCCTTGGATAATATATATTGGTTGGTTTAGTCTAGACAACATAAATGACATGGACATTTTTTTTTAATATGGCCATCGTAGTTGAAAAGGAGGTATGAGGGAAGGGGAATTCATTTGGTTGCAATTTGAAACCTCACCGCTAGATGCTACTAAATCCTACACACTGGTCATTTAAGTGTTGGGGAAATAATCGCAGGTTAGGTCATAGAGCAGTAAATTAAAAATGCCCTAAGCTTTGATCTATCTGTAGGTAAAATCCCTTTGCACTCTTTTCAATTGACTTCTGGAATCTATCTTTTCCTTGAGCTTTAGTTTTTTATATTTCTTTTTTATTGGTGAATCAATGTGACAAATAAAATACATATAGTGACATAAACATGGAATACAGACATACAGGCAAAAACATAAAGCGTTACGATGACGTAGGTAATGAAATGATAAGAGTCCGGGAGTTTAGATTACAATTAGATTGAGGTACGTAGGGTGTGTGTGGGTGTGGGTGTGTGTGCATGTTTCAATAAGAGGCAACCGTATACGTCCCCCATCCCTCAGATGTCTTAACATAGCCATTCATCCTGAGGCAGATCATGGGAATGTGCTGGATAATTTGAAATGACTGCGTATACATATATCTCATGTCCACATCAACCATGGGCTGTACAGAACTGTGATGAGAATGTGTTATTACAATGTGGGCAAATCTATAATATCAAGTCAACAAAATGTTCACTCTTGGTGTTTTCTTCACAGCTTCCCCAGCCTCAACAGGGACTTCTTTCTCAGGTAATGTGCAAAAACACATTTGCCATATAAATAGATCTCATACATATATATTTGTATATCCATTTACACATGCATATTATGGGGATGGAGTCTATCCCAGCATGCATTGAGCGATAGGGAAGGTGTAGAAGATAAAAACAACACGCCTAGATTAGTTTACAATCCGTTTACATCTTTAGTGTTTTAAACATCTCCACAGCAGATCAAAGCATTTTAGCTTTTTTGATTTGTGATGATTATCTTGCAGTTTTATTCATGGTTTTGATTTGCTATCAAAATGTCTCTGTCACGGTATTTACTGATTCACATGCAACCAAAGTATTCATAGTAGCAGTTTTTCTTTTGGTTCTTTCTATCTTTTACCTCAGCCCCCCGTCTCCTTGCCCACCAGCCTAAGTCTGTCCAACCCCCAGCAGACCGCCCAGATCACCGTGTCCTACCCAACACCACGCTCAAGTCATCAACAGCAGACGCAGCCACAGAAGCAGCGAGTCTTCACTGGTGTCGTCAACAAGCTCCATGACACATTTGGCTTTGTAGATGAAGATGTCTTCTTTCAGCTTAGGTAAAAGAGTGTTGGTGGAACGATATGTTAAATGCCTTTCTTTATTTGTACGCATTACTTTGACACTGCCTTTTTCTTATGCCTTTGTCAATACCCGTTATTTGGCAGACAGTTTCTAAAGATACCCACGCCTTCTTTGACTCTGAGGTGGCTTGACTTATAGAGATGTCGTTTTGTGTCTTTTTAGTGCTGTAAAGGGGAAGACTCCTCAGGTGGGTGACAGGGTCCTAGTGGAAGCTGTGTACAACCCCAACATGCCCTTCAAGTGGAACGCCCAGCGCATCCAGACCTTACCTCAGCTATCAAACCAGTCGGTGAGAGAACTCATGAAGGAGAGGATAACATTGTCGGGTACATTTATACAAACTGGGGTGTTTTTGGCTTGAGCTTTAATTCATGTTTTAGATTTTTGGTATTATTATAAACACAAGCAGCGCAATATCTATGTTTCCACTGCATTTGTTCATGGCTTAAAAATTGCCCTGTCTGCTCCAAAAATGTATAGACACACTTTGTTTATTTAATTCATACTTCCTGTTTGATAATATTTAAAACAGATCTGTTTGAATTATTTCCAAAAGTGAGATACACAGGTTCACTTTAAATGCTAGACAATTCATCGGGCTTAGTCTGAAGATGGTCTTAATATTTGTGTTTATATGTAATATATTTGTAATATATATGTATACTTGTCTCTAATTGACTGTTGTGTTCTCAATCCCTCCTAGCATCAGCAGCAGCCTTTACCTCAAGCGCCTCCACAGCTTGGCAGCCTTTACGCTGAGCCAGGGATGCAGCTGCGCTACTCAGACATGCACTCTGCTTTGGACAACAGACAAAATGTAACCGCCTAGCCCTGAATCACACACTTTGTTGGTCCTTCTCCCTACTCAGTGTCTGTCTTTGACTTGCTTAACCTGTTCCTGTTAAACTATAACTATAGTTGCATCTATTCTTAACTGCAGTTTTTGCTTCTTCTTCTTTTAGTTTGCTGTCATTGCCAAACGGCTAGAACCACCATTGTGTAGTGGTTTAACAATACATTTCTTTATTCTAAGGAACATTAAGTCACCTCACAGAGACACTGCTTTGACTACTGCTTCATTGTGCATTTTTAAAAATGTTTTTTGTTGTAAATTACGTCCCTTTTACCCAGATTATATAATTATTTAGTTTGTAAAATAAACGTATGTTCCTTGGGATATTACTTTTGTTTCAGAGGTGTTTTCACACTTCTTAGTATTTAAATCAGTAAATCTCTACAGGGGACAATGTGGATGACAGACAAATATATATTAAGAGGTTGTGTTGGATTATAGTAATCTTTGGATAGAGTTTTGGTTTGAAGTACCCCTCAAATCAGTACCAATTGAATCAGTGCCTTCCCAAGCAGTGAGAAATATGTACTTGTCATAATGGTGGTTGAGTTGATATTCATGAATGTGGGGGCAGTGTGGCCTTTTGGTTCCACCAGTTCTTCTTCAGCCAGAGTGCCTGATTCCATCTCAGAACCAATTTTTTTTCTTTCAAGCAGCCAGTGAACATTTTGTACATTACATTTTGTTATTTGTTGTCATTACCATTTTAACTGAAAATGGTTTTGGACTTCTGCTCACCTCTCCTTTTTCTCCTTTTTCTAGAGTCAGCCTCAGCCTCCTAACATGATGAAGGCAGCACCCACCATGCTGCAGTCGCTACCTCCACCAACATTCAGTGTTCCAACCCAGCCTCCCCCTCCTTCCCTCCTGCAGGCCCAGCTGTCTGCTGCCTCTCTGGCCCCTCTCCTCCAAAACCCTCCTCAGCCTCTGCTACCACAGCCTCCACCCAAAGGTGAAATACTCTTCAGGGAGATAGAATTTATCTAGTATTGGATATGAAGCAGTCAGACAAGTGATGACGATCAGCAGTATCTTTGCAGCTGTTTTGGCCCGTAAGTGATTAAACATGCGTTATTTCCCTGGTCTCTAGATGTGTTTCAAGGGGGTCTGCTTCAGCCCCCAGTGAGGCTCATGCCACAGCCGCAGCCTGTACGACGAATCGAGCCCCCACCACGCTTCCCCAGTCGCAATGACCGAGGCCCAGAGCTCATCCTCAGGACTAAAGAGGAACGCAGGTGAGACGCTGATCGATATCACTTCAGATAATCAAATATTTGTCTCTAAAATATGCCTTCAGCATAAGTTATTCATCTTAGTGTGTTTACTCATCAATTCTTCAGTCGGGACAGAGACCGTGAGCGCAGGCGGTCAAGAGAACGCTCGCCCACACGCAAACGTTCCAGAGACCGCTCTCCCAGACGGGACCGCTCACCTCGCCGGCCTCGCAGGGTCGTTCCCCGCTACACCGTCCAGTTTTCCAAGTTCAGCTTAGATGGGTGAGCATAATCTTTTCAGTGTTTCCAGTATCTGTGGATTTGTTATGCATTCCCTGACTTCTCCCTCACACTTTGACTTTCACACTAAATAAAATCTATTCTGAGGCAAGTTATATCACTGGTACAGGCAATCTAATGCGAAAAACATTCCCACGTCTAAAATATGTTATTTTGTTTTTAATTTGTTTTGGGACCCCCTGAAATGATCTCACTGCCCGCTTGTGGATCCCGCCCCCCCACTGTGTCAGTGAACAGTATCTCCCAATTTGTGTTGTGGCGGTCCTAACGGTTCTCTGTGGGTTCTCCAGCTCTAGCTGTGACATGATGGAGCTGAGAAGGCGCTATCAGAGCCTCTACATTCCCAGCGACTTCTTTGATGCCGTCTTCACCTGGGTGGATGCCTTCCCTCTGACGAGACCCTTCCAGTTAAGCAACGCCTGCAACTTCCACATCTTACACAAAGAGGTGGATCCTCTAGTCAAGAATACAGCTGTGCTGGACCCTCCTGATGCCAACCACACCTACAGTGCTAAGGTATGACTGCCAATGACAAATACATGGCACCAGTGTGCGTTTCATATTCGGTAAGATGCGGAGGCCAGTGGGACTGTTGCCATTAGTGTTTTCACGCCAATTGATTGAACCGAGAAAGATCATCGTGCTATGTTTACTGTGTCACTATTTTTTAATGAACAATTATGTGTTTTGCCAGTTAATTCGTGGCATCTGTAGGAAAAGATGTTGCATTAGCAGTGGCCTCGTACAGCTCTAAAACTGAAAGGCTATTGGAGGAAAAAATGTAGTCAAAATAGGGTTAGATTTATAATAACTGTGATGTGGTATCTTCATAATGCAGGTGATGCTACTGGCTAACCCCAGTCTAGAGGAGCTCTATCACAAGTCCTGTGCTCTGGCAGAGGACACCCAGGAAGTCAAAGATTCCTTCCAACATCCTGCTAGACTCGTCAAGGTACAGCACACATGTTCCATGCTTGTGCCATGCACATGATGTAATGACCCTTTCCAATGCCGAGTACTCCGAATGTGGACGCGTCCTAACTGACGTTGGCTCCCATATGTGTTGTTTTTGTCTGTCGGCTGTGGATCCTCAGAGGTGTGATTATTTGGACATGCTGCTGACCTTTTTGTCTCTCTCTCTCCTCTTTTTTTGCTATTTCCAATCCATCCTGTCATTCCCTATTTCCATCTAACCTATTCTACTCTGTGGCTCTCCTTTGTGCCCGTCTGTCTTTCACCTTTAGTTTTTGGTGGGAATGAGAGGTAAAGATGAGGCCATGGCCATCGGTGGCCACTGGTCTCCCTCTCTGGACGGAGCGGACCCAGAGAAGGATCCCTCGGTTCTTATAAAGACAGCCATACGCTGTTGCAAGGCACTCACAGGCATAGATCTTAGTCTGTGCACTCAGTGGTAAGAGCCGTTATTCTACTCTATTTGTTTTTCTCATTGATTGTGTTTCTGTTTAAACCTAACAACTGGTACTAAAATCCCAAATTGAGTAACTATAATATGCTGCTTAATTTGACTACTTCTATACAAAATGTCATCCTGGAGTTGTTGATGGTGTGATATCTTTGTGTTTCCTTTTTTTATATTAATCATTAATGTATTGTTAATTTGCTGCTTATTATTTACTTTATTATTTATTGTGTTGTGCGGTGTTCTTTTTGTGTGTTGTCGTCTTGGCTCTCTCTTTCTGTCACACTCTTTACACATATACAGTAAATGCATATTTCATTGTGATGAAAAACCAAACGCATGGACTGTGGCTGGAAGCAGTAGCCTGGACCAGAAGACACTACCATTACGTCGTTTTTTTTTTTTAAATTTATTTTTCTATTTCCTGTTAAATATCTTACATATTTAACTGGCTTTCACTGTCCTGTTGATTCTGTCTCTCTTTGCACCGCCCTAATGTAGTGCGTTAAGTGTATCCAAGGTTAAATGCAGGACTCATCCATAATTGGCTGAAGCTATAATGGGGATGAATTTTGGGGGGATGTGATTTATTTCATGTGATTGTCTGTCTACTTTCTCAAAATGGCTGCCGTAACCTGTGACGAGAGTTGGAGAGCTGCAGACTGGGTCCATGTGTCTGTGCTGTGTTGTGTGGGAGACGGCTCACTGTAATGATGTGTACAATCATTCAGTGAGCTCATGGGAGGGAGTAGCTGTAGAAGGCTCGCCTTAGCAAGGCTTGCCTTTTATACTGTGCCCTGACCAAAATGTTTCTTTCCAATGCACCTTCTTCCTTTGCGACAGGTATCGTTTTGCAGAGATTCGCTATCATCGGCCGGAGGAGACACACAAGGGGCGGACAGTCCCTGCTCATGTGGAGACAGTGGTTTTGTTTCTTCCGGATGTTTGGCATTGTCTTCCTACCCGCTCAGAGTGGGAGGTGCTGTCACGGCGACTTCGGGAGCAGCTGGCTGAGAAGCTGTCGGTCGAGCGAAAGGAGGCGGATGGAGAACAGGCACTGAACCGCTAATCCCTCTCTTCTCATTTTCGCTTCTCACAGGAAGGCACAGGAATTACAAAAAAAACAAAACCCCCAGATTACACATCAGACACATTGCACACCTCACCATTCACGCAGACACGCACAGGCAGATTATTGTTCCACCAAACCTCACCTAGGCGTCTTCTGTTTACTCCTCCACCTGTCCCTTCTCCTCTGCTCCAACTCCTCCATTCCTCCATCAGCACATCCACCTTCCCTCACATCCAGCAGACACATACAGTGGAAGCAGTGAGACTAGGTCGTGTTGTGTAGGCCCCGATCACAACTGATAAAACAGCTTCCAGCTCCTCAAACGCCTCCATAATTGGGTGCTAATCTGGATATAATCCTCCATGCTACTGGTAATTCGTTGTGCATTATTCAAAACAATATTTGCGTAACCTGCTTTGGATGTGGGTGCTTGCCAAATTGGTTTAGCAATCATCTTAAAATAGTTACTCAAATTTGAGCCAGTTGTGATTTTCTGACGCTGGGATCTAAAATGTTTCTCTACGCTGGAATCTGTGGAGTCAGTTGTGTGTAAATATTGTGTTTGTTGTAGAAATGTGTATTTTTTTTTATATGATTTTCTACATCAATTTGATATTGTCTGACTTGGAAAAGAGAACTTCCCTAAAGTCCTGTTCTGTCTGTTCTTGTTGGATTTTCTCATTTGGACTATATGTAGACTTTGGTTTTTCCAGGGCAGTTGGTTGGACAGATGGCTCCTATCTGACGTAGGTGTATAAAACCCATAAATGACCAGTACCCCAGTCATAGACCACGGTAGGGCCGCCCTATCCTCACTCCGTTTGGAGGCCAGCTTCAGTTCACCTGATGTACCGACACTCCTTTTGGACACACCTCTCATTGATTTTATACCTTTTTTTGTGTTCCACAGATTGATTGATTGGCTGCTGGAGGGCATTTCTGTTTGTTTTTATAAGAGCTAGAGAGCTTCCCTGTGTACGCTTCAGTAGCAGTGGTCTTAAACACAGTCGAGAGCTCACTAGGACGAGACAATGAGAGAGAGATGTGACCTTGATTCTTGCACGGATCAACTTTAAAGCTCACTCAGGCCACAAGCAGCGTACTGACGGTTTGCTCTCCCACCTCCTTCTGTCTCTCTGCCTGTCTCTATCTTAATGATTTCCCGTCAAGGAGGAAGAAGAGAAGGATGACGATGAATCAAAGGACGTTAGTGTTCCCACTCACTGGGCTAAACTTGACCCGAAATCAATGAAGGTAAGATTCAAGGAGAAAGCCTCAACACTGATAGCGGAATGAACTTATTAGAACTATCTTTGGACCTTTTTACAAATGTTAATTCTTTTATGTATTGTGCATGTTGTGATTACTTCTCCTCCCGAGGTTAAGTGTGCATCTCCCATGTCCTTGATTTCTCCCCTTGTAGGTGAATGACCTGCGCAAAGAGCTTGATTGTCGCTCTCTGAGCTCTAAGGGGTTAAAGTCGCAGCTGATCGCCCGTCTCACCAAGCAGCTGAAGGTGGAGGAGCAGGTGGAGGAGTCCAAGGAGCCAGAAAAACCGGAGATAAAGGCTGCAGAGGAAGAGCAGCCATCTCGCACTGAGGAAGACAGAGAGGTAGATCGGATTATATTAGATAACTTATATTTTTGCCACAACCATGGCTGTCTAAAATAAGTTTGAAGTGCTCTTCTAACTGGAGTGTTCTTCTCTGTTAGGAGGAGGAGAAGAAGAGGCTGGAGGAGCTTGAGCGCCAGCGGAGAGAAAGGCGCTACGTCCTCCCCGATGAGCCCACCATCATCGTACACCCAAACTGGGCCGCCAAGAACGGCAAGTTTGATTGCAGTGTGATGTCCCTGAGTGTGCTGTTAGACTACAGACTGGAAGACAACAAGGAGCACTCTTTTGAGGTGAGAATTACAGGTCACATGTTCATGCTGTGTTAGAGAAGATGAAAGAAGTCTCCAGTGTACATGTACAATAGATAATGATGTATGAAAACCAGCTGAATGTGACCTTTTTCTCCTACGGTTGATCATAAACTGCCCTCTGTTTCTGTCCAGGTGTCCTTATTCGCGGAGCTGTTTAACGAGATGCTACAGAGAGATTTTGGCTACCGCATATATAAAGTCCTGGCTGCTTTTCCGACCAAAGAGGAGAAGAAGGAAAAGGAGAAGAAAGTCAAGAAGGAGATAGAGAAGCGTGAAATAAAGAAGGAAAAAGAGGAGGAGACTGAAGAACCAGCCGTAAAGAAGACTAAAGAGGATGAGGAGGAGAAGAAGAAGGCAAGCCTCTCACACCTATCTGGTCTTCTCGGTCTGTCATTTGCCCCTCGGATGATGTGAGTTTTAATGCAGTTGTGTGACTTGTGTTTTCAGTGCGACGAAAAGGCTGTAAAGAAGGAGTCGTCTCGAGATGAAGAGGAGAACGAAGATGATTGCAGCACGGCCAATGCTGAAGAGTATGACCCCATGGAGGCTGAAGATGCGGAGGATGACGATGATGATGGTACTGCTCAATGTCTTTAAACACACCTCAATCAATCATTTAAAAGTTTCCCTCAATATGAGTTGGCCAATGATGAGAAATCATGCACCACGCTGAACCTGTGATGGATAACGCTTCCACATTTTCTGAGGCCTTAAGAGGAGAAAAAACGTAGCGTTCTTATTTTGGACATTTAAATGTTTCTTGTATTCACAGCCACACTTATTAAACACACAACGTAATCGTAAATTACAAGTTGTGTTGCCACTTGCTCAACCTTGTTGAACCACTTTCCAACTTGATATTTTTGTTGAAATTCCTCAGACAAGGATGACGACGACTCCAATGACCGAGACAGGAAAGACCGCAAGGATGACCGCAAGTCTTCAAAAGAGAGGTCCTCTAAAGACAAGGTTGGTCTGTTGGTTAATGTTGTATAGGGACGCAAATTCATCTCTTTATTTCTGACCGATCATTAACGGTTTAAGATTAGTTCATGCCTTGCATGCAGGGGTGCTGTGGTTGTTAACAATAACCGGACGCACAAAAAGGTTAAATCCATAATTTATTGCCAGCTGCAGTTTTTGTGCAAAACAGGCAACTGATTCCACAGTTCATTTGTCTGTTGCGTGCATTGTCGTGAACGCATGCAGCCACTTTCACAATAAGTCTCCTTGTTTAGCTACAAGGTTGTCAGCTGAGTGTCATTCTGGGTGAACGTGTGTGATGAGTATGGAGTAGTCCGCAGTAACCTTATAGCTGTGACTGCAGCAGCACAGTGTGTGTACAGTTGTATTGTCTTTGAATACGTGCTAGTTCCTGCGTCTGTCTGCTTAAAATGAAGAGGATTAGCCCCGAAGATAACAACAGCAGCTCTGTCAGGCAGCAGCAACCTCTGGTTCTGAAAAGTGAAGCCAAGTGTCTTAAACTTGCATTCATCCTACTGGCCATCAGGGGGCGACTCCTCTGGTTGTATGGAAGTCTATGAGAAAATGACACCACATGTCCACTTAATATGAGTTGGCCAATGATGAGAAATCATGCACCACGCTGAACCTGTGATGGATAACGCTTCCACATTTTCTGAGGCCTTAACAGGGGAGAAATGTAGCTTTCTTCTTTTGGATATTTCAATGTTTCTTGTATTCAGTCTGTGGTCTCAGGCCTCTTTTCACTGTTTAACTGAGAGCATTAATCGGTCAAAATTCCTAATTCTGGTTAAACGGTTAATTATTAACAAACCTTTTGATATGAGGAAGACATTGATGTAGCATAGTCATGCTTGTCCGTTTAAATGTTGTTGTTGTTCCACCAGGAGAAGAAGCAGATGGTCACACACAACAGGGAGCTGCTGATGGCGTTTGTCTACTTTGACCAGAGCCACTGTGGCTACTTGCTGGAGAGAGACCTGGAGGAGATCCTGTACACACTGGGACTGCACCTTTCTCGTGCTCAGGTGATCTCACACAGACATAACTGTTGTTACGCTCTGTTTCTGGATCTGTGCCTCGCTGATACTTCATCTCTAGACTTATCCACTGACTGCCTGTCGCATCTGTTTGCAGATAAAGAAGCTGTTGAACAAGCCAGTGGTCAGAGAGTCGTGTTACTACCGTAAACTGACAGACCGAGGGAAGGATGAACCGATTCCTTTCTTTAATGAAGCTCAGATTGAAAACCTCACAGGTGAGTGCTTCTATCACTGTTTTAATACCATTAAATATGCTGAATTTCCTTTTTTATGAAGTTCTTGTCGCCGTCTCTGGCAGGTAACCGAGCACTACTTCCTGCTCCGAAAGCTTGTGCGCCGTCTGAGGCCAGCGAGTCTGGAAGTCTGATCGTGTATAACGGAGCCATGGTGGACATTGGCAGCATGATGCAGAAACTGGAGAAGAGTGAGAAAGCAAGAGAGGAAATCGAACAGAAGCTCATGGTGCAGGATGCCAAAATGGGTATGAATGGAATTGTATTCTACTGTGTATGGAAATGAGTTGCAGGCTACACTCTGTGTCAGTAGTCCCTCTGGACAATGATCTGGCTCAATTTGAGCTTTTGCTACAAAGACGTCCAGTCTCGCTTCCTTCAGTATTCTTCCTTCTGTGAATTCTGAAATGTGGACTGGCACATTACTCACACACCACAGACACAGTGCCAGCTTAAACCGGTTTGATTGTAATCCTCCTCATCTTGTTTGTGGTAGTCGGGTTACAAAAGCAGGTTATGGTGATAAACATAAGGATGCGTTCTGTTAGGTCGACACACACTCTTTGGTTTTTTAAAGGAAGCATCTCTGGCAGGCTTTCCTTAAACATTTCTTTTTATAATGAATGTGTACTTAAATCCTCATCTTCCACAGCCTCGTGGACAAAGTGGAAGATGTTAATGATTTACATCATTTAGCTAGTTGGCGTGTTTAACAAAGAAATTGTCAAAACATGTAGATATTGGCCGTATTAATGACAAAAAGGGATACCTATCGGTTGCTAAGATTACTGTTATGCAGCTTGAAAAACAAATTTTCACTTGAATGTATATGTTTCAGATTTCAGCAGAAGACAGGTAGACGCCTTTTTCAAAACATTAAATGATTTGAAATGAAATGAAATTAGCAAACCATTGTTTACTCCAGTGCTATTTAATAGTTAAGTTTGAGACGTAAAAAAGTCAGATTCGACCTGAAGTTGCTCCTTCACGACGATGACGTTTAATCGTTGACCCGTCGTCGTTCTAACTCGGTGTTGTGTCTCAATCCAGATGAAGACGCGAAGGTCAAAGCTCAGGTGGAGCAAAGCAACAAGGCTTTGTCCAAGGAGCTGGAGGAGGTGAAGGGCACTCTGAGCCACACGGAGCAGACGCTAAAGGCTGCCGACCAGCAGAAGAACATCTACCTCGACCAGATTAGCAAGACGTCCGACACCTTGACGTCCACCGTCAAAGAGCTGCTGGCAGTGATGAAAAAGGTGCAGCATTGAAAGTTCAAGCTCTGTGTGGCGTTATGCAGACACAAGAGGGACAACAGCGGTTACTTAACAGGGAACTTATGGTTCCAAGGAAGAGGAGTGTTTTCTCTTCTCTCTCTCGTTTTCAGCGTTGCCTAGGTCATGAAATTTGATATTGCGCATGAGAGATAATTGAAATATTTGATATTTTCATTGGCCAATATTGGCCTATCACAGATATATCGGTATTGGTTTATGTAACGACTGAAATAGCTGCTTGGGGCTGTTTTTAAACTGTTGTAATGACAGAGTTTGTCCAGCAGAGGGCTCCGATGTACAATTCTGCAGCAAGCAGTGCAGGTTAGCAGCTGTCTGCAGGGTCAGAACTGCTTTCAGGACATGCATGTTAAACTGTAAACCAGCACAAAAATAACAATTGCCAACATACACATGACAGCAGACACACTACAAACACTGTTTGAACAACTTATACAAACATATCTGTGAGCATATCTGTTACATTACAGCACATCTGAGAAGAGCTTGTGTCTTATAAAGTGTCTTTTGAAAGTGAGTGTGAGGGAATTACTAGAAATTCAATTGTTTTTAACTTAATTTTAAATGCTGAAACAGGAGATCTACCTTTTGTGTTAATAATATTTTGCCAGTTGAATGAAATTGTTAAAAGATATTTAATCCATCAGTACTTGTGGTCATATTCTTGGTCTCAAACATAACTTATTGTCTTGTGATAATGCTACGTCAGAAGACTTTAAGAACAAATATTACTGGGACCACTACAGAAACCTGCTGATGAACACATGATAGTCTTAGTGGTGCAAGACATTCAGACTCCATCTCTGCATGGCTCACCTTGTGCTGCTGCAGTCTTCTAAATTCCGGCTTGTGCCGTGTTAAAAGTGATATGGAAACGTGTGACCGTTACATAAAAGTGACCGGGGTTGTTCTTCAGACATGAGAGCGACGAGTTCTGCTGCCATCAGACTAACGAGAAGGGGTGAAGGTGAGAAAGAGAGGTGTTCACTGGTTGTTGTTGTCTTTCTCAGGATCAAGAAGTAGACGAGTCTGGTGATGAAGTTACCGGCGATCACATCCGGACGTCTCAAACAAACGGCGCCAATGAATGAGTGACATTTAAAATGGATGAAGCTGTAATACTGACTGATCTTAAAAACTGTAAATATTCACTAAACAAGTATAATTTGACAGCGTTTTCTTTTGGACTTCCTGTTTTCCACGTACATGTATGAGTTAATTAATGAACTAGTGTTAATTTGAACTCGGTTTCTGTGTGCAATAGATTTGTTTCTGAGAAGTTCCCTTTCTTACCTAGAATCATTTGAACGATGGCAAAGCTTCAGATTCTAGTCGGTTAAGTTCAGTTGCTAACATTTCTTTTTGCCGGTGCTTTAGCTTCATTATGGCCAATAAAATGCTTTGTTATGGATTTAAATGCCAGTTTGTGTGAGTTGTACTTTTCATAAATGTTTGTTTTTCTAATGAGCAATAATGAGGCTATTTATGTGCAAGAGAATTCATTGAAAATATATATTTAAAAGGCACTAATTTGGGATGGAAAAGGGTGACATCCGCTATTAAACCACAACTGTGTTCAATAACCACATTCAGTTTGTAGTTCTTCTATTTGGCTGATTTAACCGGCTCTGCTGGGTTTCTTTCACACATGGCTGTGCATGGTTCCTGCTTCTCTTGGGCCTTCTTTGCTGTCTGCAACTCCCGACTGTACCCACCGACTGCTGCACTGTTTCATGTTTCACGGTGACGAGCATCCGTCTTGTTGTCTGGAACAGAAAACTACACACGAACCAAAAGATTAGCTCAACGAATGTGTGATCGGTTGAAGGAATCTTTTGCTGTAAAGACATGAAACATTTTCAAATCCATCTCTGAACTTGTGTGCGTTGGTTTGGGTTGTTCTAGAAAAGAGACACAATTACAATGACGTGTGCTCCAAAGAAGGCAATTTTATTTTTGATATTGAAAATGTGCTCTATGGATGTGTTGTGAAAGAGTAAAGTGGTCCATTTTAACACTACACTGTGTCTGCATTTTTATGTGATATTATGACCTGCTGCCTTTCCTGCTATGATAGAATAGCTGCTGCCAACACGGTGTATTAATGAACCAAAAAAGCTAAAACGCACAATGAAAAATTAGCATATTTAATTGATTGAAAAAGCCACTTGTGAGGACATTTGGTTCATGTCCTGGAAATAATTATTTTAAAATTAAAAACCAACTTTAGGCTAAATATAGTGTTAAGTATTCTGCCGTGGCACAGTTCTAAAGCAGCTTACTAGTCATTGTTGCATCGACCACTTTGTCAGATCTTTGTACTCACAAAACCTGACAATCTTACCTTCTCCCCAAATGTGTTGGAGCATAGATACTCATTTTAATACATTTGCTGTAATGTAAATGTTAGCAACTGTTGAATTACTGTTGCAACACTGTACTCTGTATTTATTTGTTCGATTATTTACTGTGTTGTACTTCCTATGAGAACGTAATGTTTACAATAGTTTATTATTACACGCCATTTATCAGAAACAGTATCCCTGTGGTTGGAGAAAGAGAGTATGGGAGTAGCCAGACACAGTTTGGACCCTTGTTATTAATGATGAACATTGTTGTCGTTGAGTTTGTCTGAGGAACAGGGAGGGTCCTGCTTCACAACCTCTTGTAGATCACTTAACCTTTGAAGCTTTTGTTCCCTCAGAGGTCTCTTATGTCTTCTAGCCACTGGACCTTTGTGTAAAATGTAATGCTACATTTGTTTCCTCTCCCACTCTCTTCACGAGCAAGCACACTGTCCTTCTGCATGCTGTTATAAGAGTTTATTATTAATCTGTCAGTGATTAGTCATTCAATATATTTCTGAAAACTACCATCCAGATCTCCATCTGATTTACCTCACTGCACATAAAAAGTGTGTGTGTCTTGATTCATTTAATAGTGTAGTTATTTTACAGTGTTTGTCCCCCTGTCCATTTAAATTCACTGCTCATTTTTCAGTATTTCAGGGAGGTGCTGCAGCTGTGACACTGGCTGCTAAATCTATTCCCACCAAGAATGAGACCTAGTTCACATTAAAAAAAAAAAACTTACATAGCAGGAAACATCTCCCAGCAGCTTGTCTATGTCATTTCCTACAGAACAATGACTATCTGTCACCCAGTACTTTGGTTATGTGGCTGCTTTTGTCCTGGTGTCGTGCTCTGAATGCTTGGCAAACAAACCTCATTTGTCCCCCGAGGAACCACATCCACCCTCCTCGCGCCTCAAACTCCTGCAGCAGCTGTGTGTGCATGTGTGTGTGTGTGTGTGTGTGAAAGTGGTTTTGCACTTGGATATGCATGCATATGCGTATGCATGCACATGATATGTGTGAAATTGGACCCCACCGCAGAGAGCAGAGCAGGTAACCCCACTCCCAGGCTGAAACAGAAGGCTTTTGTGGCCCCTTCCCCGCCCCTCCTCTTTAACCCCCCCCCCCCCCCCCCCCCCATTCCTGGTATCAAAGAGCTGCTGCACTCACAGACCGGTCTGCTGACAATCAGGCCGTTTCACTGCTGGGTCGCAGTTTCCCGGAGTGGGAGCAGACAGGGTTAGCAATAAGGGAGTTTGTTTTTGTCACTGATCACGTTGCCATTTTCACCCCCTCCCCTCGCTTTTCATGTAAATCAGACCTCTGAAGTCGTTGGGTGCGGTTGCGCAGCATGTATGTAGTATGACGTGACACTGGTCTCATTGTTAGTTTAACAAATTCTCGCTTCTGCATAGGCTCGCGGATTTGTTTAAATCCTCTTCACTCCCTCATCAGCACATTGGCAAATCACTCGTTTCCATTAACACCCTCCGTCCGATGTGCATGTCAAAAGTTCAGAGTCGTAGTTGTCGTGACAAAAGAAGCTCCCTCTGCCTCACACCGCCTATAGAGTCCCGATGGGTCGGCTTTTCAGAGCCTGTCAGGATGTCAGGGTTTGTTTGCTCTCTGCATTGTTTCTGGACAATCCTGCCTGCGATGGTGACACAATAAGGCACAAATGCAGATCTCAGCCCAAACAAAATAAAGTATTATAAATGTACGTTCGTGTTTTTTGTGCCAAAAAGCCTACTTTTAACCTCAGAATCTAAAGTAACTGAACCCCGACTGTGTCCTTCATCTTCACAGCAGCACCAAAGCTCTGTCTTTGCTGAACTTTCTTTCACCTCAGGAGCTGAACAAGATTTATTCTTTGCTCTTTTCATCATCTGACTGCATTGTGCAGCACAGAGTTGAATTTCCTGGGCGATGAACTGCGATGGAGAGAAGTCATTCTGATGACAAATGGACCCGGCTTCCCTCACACATCCATATGGGGTAAAGAAACTTCTTCTCACTATTTGCACATCTCTGCGTTTAACCAGAAATCTTTCTGACCACCAAAGTCAAACAAACAAGTCAACCACCCTCTTACGTGCTGTTTGATATTTTAGGTAACTGATACATGAGAGGCTCCATTGAGCATTTGCTTGTCTCCCCAGCAGGCTGCACGGCCCCCGGGTGGAGTAGAGAGAGAGAGCGGGGGGCCCCTGTTCAGCTGGAGCTGCAGGAACTCTGTTTCCTCGGGAGCGGCGCAGCAAAGTGGTGTAGTTGTTGAGGAAACGATCCCCCTCTCAAAGGCCTTTCCCTGGGAATACTGGGTTACAGTGTGAGAAACTTCCACGGTTGTTTTTGACAGCGTGTCTCTGGGGGCGTCTGCCGGCGGGAAAGCAGGAACACCTCAGCTCTGTGCAGCGCGGACCGCCGCCCCCAAGACCGTGAAGACCAGCAGAGCATCCACAGTCCACTGCTACAGTCTCCTCCTCGAGTGCAGCGTACGTAGGAACGATAGCTCACTTAGATGGCTACAAAACCACGGTGGCCCATAAATGCAACTTTACACCGCTTCACATCAATTTGAAGCAAGTTTCACATTTCACCAGTTAACAATAGTAACACAAAGCGCAGCATTCATCCGGGCTTAGCATCTACACTTTGTGGGAAAAGCAGATCGTCCCTAATTGCCATTGCATGCTGCCCTGAAGGAAAGTATGTCACTCAATAAGATAATCATACAGTGGGAACCCAACATTTCCAGTGCCAGCTTGCTATATGGAGAAACAAAACATTTACATTGTAAAATTTGCAAAGACAGTGCATGCAAACATGGGTCAAAACATCTGTGGAGCAACAATGCAATGTGTGTGTGTGTGTGTGTGGTAAACATAGGCCAGGCCAGCTGTTGGTGTGCATGGTGAGCAGGCCAAGAACTCAAACCAACTTAAATATCAGTAACAAATGTGTAAAGACATCTGAATCTGTGCTTGATTTGTATTTCTTCCTCTGTCTTATATTCATGTTAATTCATCTCAGGACATGTTCTGATCTGATTAAATCTGAGTTACTTTGTGTGATCCTTAGATGAGAGGATTATTGGCACCAAAATCAAAAGTAGATCATCGGGTGAACATGTTAACACATATACACACTATGTTAGATGAGTGTGCCAAACCTTTTGCATGATTTAATACTTTTAAAAGGATGAGTCAAATACTATTTAGTGTTTTCCTTATTTTCAACAAATCCCACTAAGCTGACAATGAACTGATCCCAACTAACTAGTATTAACATTGTAGTTAAATCCTAATGTATCGTATTGCTTATCTTATTGCCCACAATCAATCAAAGACACCTTCATCATGGTTAAGTCATTTTTAAACTTTTAGTCAATCCTACATACACGTTCTGCTATAAATAGCCTACTCTAGGTATTCCTGTTAAGCACAGTTTTCTAAATACTACCAGTTTTACTACTGTTTTAGAAAAGAATAGTGTCTTTTTTAATTTTTATTAAAGGATGTATTTGTGATCTGTTTTTAAGGTTTACGTCTTCAGTATGAACAAATGGGCTTGGTGCAAAGAGTCACCATATTCATACCTCGTTTCTGCCTCCTCCAGTTCTGCTTCCTGAACTTCTTCTTCTCTCAAAAGCTCTAAAGCAACCCGGGAAGTCAACACGAAGCATTTCCTGTATGCTTCACATCACTGTGAATCAGGGGTCGCTGGGAACAGTGGAGCCATGCTCTTCCTACCAACAGTGTCCTCTGTGTGTTCCTGCATGTTTGTATTTCCCTGCGTTATAATGAGAGCATGTGCTACTTCATGTATCCTTCATGCTTCAATAATAGAAGGTATTTTTTTTCCTCCTCTAATGAAGCTCATATACGCCACTCGTCTTTGATGTCACATTACCACGGAGGCGTTCAGGCTCTGCTTCTTCAGTTCAAAGCTCTGGTCATTTGGATCCTGGTTTAATATAGTTAGAGTGGCAGCCTGGATGTTAATTTGCTGACAGGTGACACATCACAGACCGGAGTAAGCCTTGATGTTGCTGAGGTCTGCCAATCAGCTGATGGCGTCTGATTTAAGCTGCATTTAGAGAAAAGATCCAAAGAAACTGGTGCACATGAACAGAGTGCAAAACAATGTTGTTTTATAAAGGTACAAACGAGGGACAAATATCTTATACTGATATTCCTCATTAAGTTCATATCAGTCAACAATGGTGAAGTTGTCCATGAAATGAAACATGTATTATTGATTTGTCTTTTACTTCATTTTAAAATGTGAGAATACTACAATGTGATGGGATTGAAAGTACCTTAAATGTAAGAAAATAGAGCAAAATGCCCATCACACTTTACTGAGTCCAAGGTGACTAAGATAGAGAATATGTTCAACTTTACCTGCTAAGAACATATATATTTCTCTTTTTCCTTTTTTTGAAACATTACACCTGCTAAAATCAGCAAGTTAACAGTGTCACTGTGCTGACCTTGAATGGATTGTAATTGTTTTAGCACTACTATTTAACATCAATTTAATTAATTTAAATTGTTTCATTCTGAAAAAATAAACCAACCTTCTATCTCTGTGTTGTTTAGTCTGCGCAGTGAGCAATCTATCACGCGGGAACACAGACAGCTTCTTGGTAACAAAAAGAGATTGTTATTGCTTTACGGAGGTCAGTGTTTGATGAGAGTCGGTTTGCACCTGTGAACTCAGCCATGTGCACATGAATAGTGGCACAGACTGTGGAAGAAAGAGACTAAACCAACCGACCCTCCTGCCCTCTCACACAACCTCAAAGTGCAGCTGTAGACATCTCTCACACGGCTGTGATCTTCAGCATGTCCACAGGCTCTTTTGTTTATGTGTGTGTGTGTGTGTGTGGTTCATAAGGATGTGGGTGTACACCATCACTCACCACCATAACACACTACACAGTGCTCAAAGTAACTCTAAATCTCTTTCTGTTCTCTGTTGCTCCTGGTAAAAATGTCTTCTAAAACGCTCGGAGTATAAAATCAAACCTCTTCCTCTCAGAACTAAGTGCTTTGCTGGATTCCCTCTCTGTCCTAGACTTATTAAAACAACATGACCCAATTATAATCCAGACTAAAGTAATCATGTTTTATGGCAAAGCCACTATCATTATGTTTGTCTGGCTCCCAACTGACTCTGAAGTGAGTCGCTCCTGCAGGTTTCACTTAAGATGTGCATTGATTTGTGCTCTGAAGCGCTGGAGCGTGCATTACTGTCTTGAATGTCAATACTGCAGAGAGTGAACACAAACCGGCCTGGTCTTCCTTTGATCTCGGCGGCGATGGAAAAGTGCTGAAATACGGAAACCGTAATAATAGAGTACCGGGACAGACGCCGGGACATGTTCACTCAGACATAAAGCTTTAAAAAAAACTGTAACAGGGATAAAAAAAAGATCTTAACAAGCAGGGTTGATGATTGAATTATATTGTGGATCAGCTTCCTTGGCTCTGCATCTTAAAGGAATAGTCTCATTTTTTGAGAGATGTACTTACAGATTTATTAACTTGTCACTTACCTTCTAACTTTGTCTTTAAAGGCTATTGTATAACTCATTTTGTGTATAGTTTGTGTAGTGTTTTCTTATACTTTGTATATAACTCTTATTTTTTTAGGGCTATTCTTATTTTTCTTTTGACTTAGTTCTGTTTTCATGCTGCTGTCACATCTGAATTTCCCGTCTTGGGATCCATAAAAGAGTTAAATAAGAATACCACTCTCATGACTGGGTTGGACTTTTAGTCAAATGTTTCTTGATTGTGTCATGTGGAAAGAGCCAGGCTATCTGTTCCCCTCTGCTTCCAATGTTTATGCTAAGCTAAGCTAATTGCGTCCTAGCTCTCGCTCCAGTAAACACAGAGACATGAGCGGGGTATTGAACTTTTCATCTCTTCAACTCCCTTTAATGTCTTATTCCATACAAAACTGAAATAAATATGTGAGGCTACAGCAAGCCACCAGTTAGCCTAGCTTAGCATAAAGACTGCAAACGGGGAAACAGCGAGTCTGGTGTGCATATAACCCCCGTCAAATCCCAACATGTTTCTGCTTTTTAGTTGTACAGATTAAACAAACAAGCTGTCACGAATTAGTGACATTTAATAATGTATTAATAGTGGTTTAAGCAAGCAAATATGTGTAGCATGTCGAGCTAAAGACACAATATCAATCATAGCTGTGTAGCCATGTTTCTCTTAAAAGTTTAAATCCTATGGTCCTTTCTGGAGAACCATTTTGTCAGGTTACTAAACAAATGGCCTGCACCTGACCCACTGATGACCTCTGACCTCCACCATATGAGGCAGCACTGACCGTCTGAGTTATGACTCAGATTTTAAATTCCTCAGTGCCATCCTAACCCTAACAAAGATGTGATGCACCCTCTAAAACACATGTGAGACTTTTAAAAAAATGAAGTTTTTATTGATTCAGAAGTTAAACCGTATCCCTACTGGCTCATGTGCAGGAATTCTGGTTAAAGGATGATTTGGATCATATTTATTCTTGGCATGGAGGTAAGGGGAAGCCTTCTGGGGGTGTTTTCAGTCAGAAAATGTCCTGAGGGCCAAAATCTTATGGCAGGACCAGATGTTTTAGTTTGTATGTAGAGACTCAAACTTTAGATTCAGGATTGTGGTTCATTGAAATTATCATATTCAAATATACACAGCGATCACGTCAAGGCCTTCAGAGACACCTGATACTACTTTAAAATTGCTTCATGCTCAGCAAGAGGGAGGTATACGTATGCTAATTGAAAATCAGGGGCCGGAGCAGGATTTCATATAATTATGGTAACTTGTTGAACTTCTTGATAATCAGTCCCACCAGCAGACTAAACATTTGGAAGAAAGAGCCCTCAGACGGGCCGGTGGGTCACGTCCCATTGTCCATATTCACACTAAACAAAGTGCGTGCCAATATTTTTATCTGGAGGAAGTAAACGGTATCAAACAATGGGAGCATTTCTGCAAACTTCCATGTAACTCAAACAATGCTAAAAATGTTTTTGTGTGTTTGCATGTGTATAATACCACACAAGCCACAATTCACCGTATTTTTAGTAAAAGAAATCTGCAAAGCAAAACAAAAGTGTTATTGTAATTCAGGTGATCCCTTTAGCAAGCAGTTTCCCATTTTATTTCCTATTTCTATTTCTTTAGTCCCTGTGTCCTATGGGTTTAAGGTGCAGACTATGTAATCACAATGTCCACTGTTTGAGTCCGGCTGGGGACTTTTCTTGCATCTCTCTCCACTCATTTCCTGTCAGCTCTCTATACTGTCCACTCACCAATAAAACAAAATGCTCCAAAACAGAAGCATCTCCCGTTCATGCCCGAAGCACCGCGAGCATCTGTGTGGAGGCCAGTGAACTGGGAGACAAATAAAGCGGGGACCCACTTATTAAAAGTAACAAAACAGCTCCACGGTGTTGCCAGAGCTAAAAATGGAAAAGAATCCTCTTATTTCACACTGTCTGACAGAATCATATATATTCTGTATCTTAAATCTGATGTTTACAACAAGGGAACTATTTAAACCAAAGACTTTTCTGGTTGCACGGTTCCATTAAATGGAAATATTATATATATTATTATTATTTACCCCAAATTGAGCCTGGCAGATTTAGTATGTTTGGAAACTTTGGGATCTCCCCTAGAATTTAAATAAAGTCCTGTGGGTTTTAAGAAAGTTTGGCTGCACAGCATGCGTCTGTAACGATTGTTTAAAATTATTATCAAAAGCTTTAAATATCATAAGGCCACAAAGAATTTCTTCAACTCAAAAGACTTAAATCTTTTATCCCACACAGAATCTTTTCTCTTTTGCTCTCTAACTTCCCTCGACTCTGCTCCCCCCCGGGACGGACTGCACATAATTCATCCTGTGTATGCTGAGGTGATGTATTCTTTTCACGTACAGAGGAAGCTCAATATCCTGTTGCTGCACGGGCTCTAATACCACACTGAGGCAGACTGGCCCCCGGCCTCTCAGGGGCCTGAGTGCTCCTGAAACTAAAGCCACAGGCTCTCTGAGACTGTGATATATGAGGTGTCTGTCTGTGCTTCAGACTCTCTCTGCCTGGTACAGTGTCAGTAAAAGCGGGGGACTAATGGGGTCCTTCTTTTGAGAGCACGGGGGGGGGGGGGGGGGGGGGACTGGTTCTCATTTAAGTGGTATATATGTTCCTGAGGATCAAGAACTTTTTTTTTAAGACACCATTTTCTTTTAAGTCATTGTTGTGAAATCCCAAAAACAATTGTCTCTGGCGTCTATGTTAGATGATCGATGTGTGGCAGCAACTCACCACGAGGAGACTAGAGAAGGAAATAAACATATCAGATATATTAATTCACCCACCAAATGCTACTTTCAAGCTTTGCTGGCATCTCAGTCAAAGGGTCTCCTTTGATGGTGATTCATGTATAGAACATTTTCTGTGCAGTATCTTACAAGCCCCCCATGTTTCTGGTCCTGATTTAGACCTTTCCTCTTTGTATGGACAAGATGTGTTGCTGTGTTGCAACTTGCAGGCGACTTCCCTGTGCACTTGTATCATTAAGTCGTGTTATTAGAAACATCACTTTTAGTTTAGAGAGATCTTTATGGCCAATGATGATAGCTAAAAGATCGGATCAAAGCAATAAGCAAAAAAAAAAGCCAACATTCAAAATCAAAACGTGCCACTATCGAAACAGCACCTGTCCTGCAGGTTCCTGAATAACAGAAGCAACACACACACACACGCACTGGTGAGCAGTCAGTGGGAGGTCTGGTCTACCTGTGTGACCCAGCAGCAGGCTGATAAGCGCTCCTCCTCTCCGCCGCCGTCATTGGTTTCCCTGGAACCCGAGAGAAACCAGTCGGACGTCCACTGCGTGTCCCGTTCACTCGCTGCAGGATCCAGACGCTCGCTGGAGGAATGCGTGGCAAAACACGGCGTTTATTTGGATTTTGAAAGAGAAGGACTCTCTTTTAACAAGCGCGTCGTCATTTCTAGCATGATAGCTTCCCCCCGGAGCCGATAGAAGGCGTTTGAAATGTCTCACCAGCAGCGGCTTGTCCAGCTCTCCGCCGCTTCGCTCGCCGTAGTCTTCGGTCCGGACGAGGAGAGTTTGCGCGCCGGCGGAGGGAAACTCAATGGCAATATTACGAGTGGACAGGAGGTTTTTGCGGACTTTAAAGCGCAAAATTTGCGCAGTTCCTGGAATAAGAGACTCGTTAAGGCCATAGCTGAAGTGTACTTTCAGGGATGGATGGAAAACTTGGTGCTTTTCGTTCAAGGGAACGCAAACAACTTGGAGGTGCTGAGAGAAGCGTGGATGCGCAGAGCTCTGAGGTCACCGAAGGGATTTATCATTAAAGCTGTCGGTATGTAGCATCAATCCTGTCAATGACCTCTCACCAAAGATAACATAATATGAAGCAAACACTGATAGTAACACAACTGTCCCAATGAATCAGACCGCTATGCAAATATATGCAAACAGCATTACAGGTGGAAATAAAAACACCAAGGTGAACAGCTACCTCAGTCATGCAAGAGCATAATGTGTTTTTTCTTTTCGGGGACACTGTAGAGTCACACAACCAGCAACAGTTGTTTACCACAGAGAGGGAAATGTGTGAAAGCCATAAACTCTGAACAACGTGGAGCTGGCAGGGTTTAACACCTTTCCTCCTTTTCTGGATTTTCAGACCATTAACCTCTAAACTCAGTCCAGTCTGATGTCAAAAGTATGAACCCAAAAGTTCTTCTGTTCATGGTGTCAACAGTAGTTACATTGTAGTGTGTCTGATCTCTGACTGAAGGTCATTTTGTCACTTGTTTCTTGGATGTTGCAATGTGCAGAGGCATCAAACTCCCTCTCAAAACAAAGAATAATATATCTTTTCCCTCACATTTACATCGCTGGCATAGCCTGCCGGGTTTTTCTCCATTCTTCTCATGCAAAACTCCTCGTGGGCATAATTTGAAAAGACTGCGTTTTGCTGCGATGAGCAGTGAAAATCATTTCCGCAGGTGTTTATTACCCGAGAGATGATATTCCTTAAATCCCTTATCTCTCTCTCAATAGTCTGGTGGGTTTGAGAGGATTGCGCTACTAATCAGCCTCCCATTGTTGTCGACACAGTGATATATTTACCAACGCTTGTTAACAAAGCTCTGTGTACCATATAATTACTTCTAATTGCCCCCCTTCTTTGGGCTCCTGTCCTCTGATGTATTTTAAAGCAGCATATAGCTGCACAAAAGCAGTGAATGGAAACCTTTTACCGCTCCAAAAATAGTGTTCGAGGGAGTTTTCCCAAATGTTGGGAGGATAGTTGAGCTGCAGCAGGTTCCTTTTGGTTTTTGGAAACATGGTCCCAGCAACACACCCATTGGCTCCCCCATTTGTTCCAGCTGTCTTTGCCTCCGTTTCAGGGTCTGCCTTTCCAATAATGTGTATCTGTGTCTGAGTATTACTTTGTCTGGATGCCGCTGTCTACCTGCTGACTTTGTGTCAAGACGTCAGCTCCGCCAGATTGAGCAGTGCACGGACAAGTAGAGGGAGGAATGTGATGTGTAGAGACCACACAAGGGGGGAGACCCGGGAGGGCGTGAAGCGGCAGAGGAGGGGGAGGTGAAGGCCGACATGCCATCCCACTGTGAGACACTTTCACAAACAAACACCATATGAGCCTAAGGTGATGCGGAGCTTATTGCTATGCGCAGTGTCAGCACAAAGCTGCACACAGACATGCATGAGCTCACAGTCGGATGCAAGGCAGGCGTTTGATATACCTCAAAAGACTCCTCTTGTTTGAGCTTCACACCAGAAACTTGTAAGCAAACACGTCTGTGTGTGGACATGTTACCTCCTACTCCTCCTTAACAAATCCTTTGCCTCACACTGCAGCAATTTGTATGGAAATTAGCGCTGGCTGGCTGTCAGAGTCTGCTTTACTGCCTCCGCCCTGAGAATTGGTCAGCAGTGAATCACTGTGCGACTGGCTGCCGACCACCGCTGCTTCTCTGTTACTCGGGGATTAATGTCCCTTGGTTTCATGGTCAGTGAGAGACTGTGGAAGTCAGACTCCTAGATTGATATCAGGCATGGACTTGAGGCCACGACATTGTCCTAATATAAATGTGTCAGGAAGAAAACAGAAACGTTATGAGTTATATGGTACATTGAATTTCTAACAGCCCTATTTCCTTTCCCGGGTCAGAGCAAGGTTGAGACGTGACTTCACTGATGTGAGCAGGTTTTTTTTTTAGAAGATGTTCAGCTAAAATGAACCAGATGTGGTCTTAAGTTGCTTTTAAATAGAGAGACATTGAAGTGACACAAAGCTTCCAGACAAACAGACACAATAAACTTTGATTCATTTGAGCTACTTCCTCATTGGTCCTCTCTGGTTATCAGTGCTAATG
The DNA here is from genome assembly GCF_910591455.1 of Pholis gunnellus. Lineage (NCBI taxonomy): Eukaryota > Metazoa > Chordata > Actinopteri > Perciformes > Pholidae > Pholis > Pholis gunnellus. The sequence continues at coordinate 13,847,530 of NC_136538.1, forward strand.
GCTTGAGTGAAGACAGATTGTTCTTCCGGGCCTCTGCTGAGGGGAGACTATGCAGAAAAGGAGGTGTGGGGAAGGGTTGATGAAGGGAGGGGATGGTGCTGAGGTTAGGCTGAGGTAAACAGACAGGGTGAGGAGTTAGTATGAACAGGCTCCGTTGTTATCCTTGTGGGAATGGGCCCCACTGGTACTGGTGTTGACCTCTCCTCTTCAACTCATCAACGTGTTTCTCATTCTTTACTTTAAATTATCTCTTCATCCATTTTCTTCCCTTGAACAGCTGTTTACAGAATAATACATGGCGCTCCACCACAAAGTCATTTCATCATTGATGAGTAGTTTTCTTCTTTCTTGCTCAGAGTATTGATATTCTACATGTTTACATTTACACTGTAGCCTGGATGCTGTTAACAATCAGATTTAGATATGGTTGACAGTAAACCTGTTTGAGCTTACTTGATCATTCTTTAATTATCAGGATGTTATATCCTACAGTTAACACACAATACGACAAGGAAAATGGGAGAACATTGTTTGTTGGTGTTGTGCCTTAATAAATGTAACTAAATTAAACTTTTCACCACAGTTCGTGGTGCTGCTGTTTGCTCACAGACACACAATACATTATATTCAGCTCACTGCTTTTTTACTGCATGTACAGAATAGAAATCAACCTACAAAGTCTAGATGCCACGTTTATCAAAATGATTGACGAGTAATCCAGTTCTGTCCAATGGGTCAAATCTACTACGGCTTTGTTTTAATAAACGTATCCAGTTACGATGGTTTTCCTGTTGCAATGATCAGCATATTGCCTTAAAGGAATTGTTCTATGTTTTGGGCTTATATTGTGCTCGTTCACTATCTCGTCGAGCTTTAAAAGATTTATACCAGTCTCATGTCTAAGCGTTAGCTACGATAAGATAGTTGAGCATAGAGACTGGAGGCAGGAAACAAACAAGATGAAACATGTTAATTCCTTAAATTTAGCGGTGCTGGTTTTTTAGCTTTGGTTTTTTGGCGGTGCTGGCTGTCCCGTCTTTATGTTAATCGCCTGTTGGCTCTAGCTCCATAGTTAACAGACGCATGAGAGCTAAAACTATTCCTTTATTCATATTTAACTGAAGTCTTATTGTGTATAAAAATGCACAAATCAACAGTCTTGAAAAAAACCTCATAATTCCCTAAAAGACTAAATTTGTTCTGAAAAAACTCTCCAGACTCCCCCCGTTGAAACCAGCGGCTTCATAATGACTGTTAGCCGGTTCTGCATTATTTAGTCCTGCTATTGTCGCCGCAGCAGGATGAGCTGAAACATTTATACAGAGTCAGCCAGCGGTGTAATGAGGTCTCCTGTATCCTCACTACATCAAGCTCCGCCAACTGTCCTCGTCCTCTTGGAACATGGACTCGAATGAGTCCTCAGGACAAGCCTTTCACTTTCGTCATGGAAATCACTTTTTGTTTTTGGCCTTTGTAGAACATACTGTAGGTCTTCCTCTGTGTATTTTAGCAGAACTAAAGCACGACTATGCTGCACAGTTAAGCAACGTTTTCTTTTTAAATGGTATGTTTCATTTAACCCACCATACTATGAGGTGGTGCAGCATTCCTGAAATGCTTCATTTACTCTTGAGATCATTTCCTGAGTTCGTCGGCTCGAGAGCCTCATTTCTGCTCTTTACTTCTCACTTGAAAGTGTTTTTATTTTCATGCGGGGAGGGGGGGGGGGGGTGTCTTCTTTCATGAGGGTATTTTGTCAAAGTCTCAGAGCGCTTCACTAATGGTCATAACTCTTCCAGATGTTACCTTATTAACCATGACACCCCCTTACCAGCTTTAAATGGCCCACCCTGTCCTAACTAAGCAGCACAGGTCAAAGGTTACAACCTCCTCGCTAACAAGCCACCTTGAGGGCAGCCGGCTTCAGAGGGTTTGTTCGAAGGCAAACAAACATCAATACAGTATCCAGGTGTTCTCCACTCGCTGGTCCGTTCAGCTTCTGTTAGTGGTTTCAGTGGTTCCAAACTTTCTTTGTCTGACTAAACTGGATGTTGTTTAACACCGTTGATTATATATTAGCGTGTATTGTTGCAGTATTGTCGTAGTGTTCATACTATTGAATCGTTGCTTTGGTAAAGTTGGCATACTACCAATACCAGAGCAACAAAATCGGGTGTTTTTAACTATTTTAATTGTTTATTAATGACTTTAAGCATTACATTATTATTGTCATTATTCACTTTTAACATTGTCAGTCATGCATCCATTACTTTTAGCTAATGTAACTTCTTTGAACTTCTCTGCTCACTTGCCAACTGTTTTCATACACTTTTTCTTACTGGTGCTTGAGAAAATGACTGAGGAATGGCATATCAATTTGTAATACCATTCGGCTGTTTATTTTCCTATCCATTCAAATGGGGATATATTTGAATTAAGTCACAATTTCTGTATTTTAGTTGCGATAGTTGAACTGTCCTTGTACCCCGTGGTCAACTGTATGAGTGCCCTCTGGGGTACATTACCGTCTGAGCAGCCCTCAGTAATAATAATAATGGTTAAAGATAATCACTCTCCGGCTCCCTCGACACTAATAGTATGACATTAAGCTGTTACACAAAATATATGCTGCTGTTTTTCAGGCTCAAAATGATGAAGAGTCTGTATTATGATGGTTGGTTCAATCTTTTTCCCGGCAAGAACAGAGGTGAAATGTTCTTGGAAACCATAAACCCAATCTCCTACTTGTCTTGCTGTGTTTGGTTGGTCGATCAAAGAACATCTAATTTATACTAAATAAACAGTTGACTGGAGATTAATCAAATCATAACATGAAAGGTTTTGACTTCATGTCATTTGAAAGAAAAGCAGCCTCTGTGACTTGTGCAACTTGTTTTAAATTGCTTTTCAAATTGCATTGTTGGTATAAGTTAATTAGGCTGCAGTGCTATAATACAAGAATCACTTGTATTATCTTTCACTGTGCCAGTGCTAAGAGTATGTCCCTGCATTAATCTAAGAAGTCTTTCTATTTTCAGCACTTGTAAAAGATGGTTTAGTAAAGATATGAGATACTCTATGAGGATACTTTGACCTCTATTCTCAGGCGTCCACAGTGCCCACACATGTGTGAGACGAAACGTGTGCGTGCATTCCTCTCAGCACATCATTTGTCAGCTACATCCTCTCCCATCGAGCAGGAAGCTCACCCCTGGTGCGAATCGGGCCTATCGGCCTCTTTATCGACCCAGATTTTGGGCTCACCCGTAGCGGCGGTGTGGAGCCAAGCCAACAACAACAGTGGAGGAGTTCCTCTGTATCCCTCAGCTTACACACCCTGTCAGCGGCCGCTTGAGTTTCCCTCGTGGGATTTTCTCATCATTCACTCTCTGGTCAGACAAATGAGTCGACACAGAAGTAAGGCCATATTGCACTAAGTTTGGTATTGCTATTACTCTTCAGTTTCCTGACAGGATGTTTTCTTTGCTTCGTTTAGCATTGATAAATGCAATGGTATGCTAACATAGGGTCTGTGATAGCAAAGAGCTGTGTTTTTGTATTTCAGGAGTGAAAGATCCTTTCAATGAGCTGTGTGCTGACCAGTTGCAGGGCATTAAAAAGTGATTGATCATATGGCAGACACTGGACGGGAGCTCTGCTCTAAATACTGGGATAACAAACACAGGAATCTGCTGCACCTCGAGCTCGGTTAAATAAGAGGAAATAGGTTTCATCTGCAACCAATGACTGCCTTCCCTCTTGATTTTAACGGGTGTCGAACTGCTGGAAACCCTCTTAGATTGTGTGTGTGTGTGTGTGTGTGTGTGTGTGTGTGTGTATGTTTTTGTGTCAGTGGGGAAAAGCCACATGGGTAGAGTGGGGTGAAAATACCTGGATCTTTGAGGCAAAACTGGGGAAACTAGAGGCGCCTCCCTATTAATGTGTTTAGCGTAGAATGAAATGCTCGAGCACAATTTAGTTTTTATCATAACTAAAGTGCAAGAAAGTGACTGTTAACAAGTGAACACAATGGCGCCTAATATTCAACCTTCGGGAACAACTTCTGTACACACAGGTACTGAATACAGGTACATTTTTTTTATACCCATATCAGTCAGCTATAGTTGAGGATCACGAAACAGAACAACGTTGTGTTGACTTTTAGGTATTTTGGAGATGGGTAGATGGTTCTCGATTTAACTCTGATTCCCTACTTTGGGCGGTTGGAGAACATGAGCGGTCATCTATGCCCCTCAATGGAAAAAATATTATTTTAACAATGTTCTGATCTGTCTATTTAAATTAGGTATTAAAATGCCACTTTGCTTCCTGGTAGAATTTATGGCCTGACACAATTTATTCAGTTCGCGCGGGAGTAATAAATTATATTTATGATTTAGAATTCCTCATTGAGGAAATGTATTTACTTTGAATGCAAGCCAGTCAGAGTGGTCAGCATAACATCTGGCCAAATCACAGACTTTTCTCTTGTCTTGAATAAAACGTTTATCTTTTTATAGAATTAAAATAAATTACAAAGTGATTTAATGTGAGTTCACCCATCTCGCCTTCCAATCTGTCACATTTAGCAGAAACGCTTATGCAGTGAATTATTTCTCTAAACTAAAGTCTTTATTTGGACTCTCATTCATTTGGTGTAGTGCAGGTAGTCGGGTAATCATCATAATACCAAAGTCAAATCAGTTTAAAGTCCTACAGTGTGGTCATGGTCCATTATGTAGTAAATTAAGATTGGTACGCATTTTGGTAAAAAAGTCTGCATTAATCAATAACTAATCAGGATTAAGATCACCCATAATAATGGATTCAGTTTAGAAAGAGGGAACAACCAGAATACCAAGAGCACCGCGGAGGCAAAATACTGTATAATATTAATATTCAGCTTTTGAGCTAAAATTATAATTTTAAAGAAATTCACTCAAAGTTTTCATTACAATGACTTAAATTAAAATGAGCTATGTTTTTGTTCAAAAAACACTGGAAAATCTATTTAATGACAATTAAATGAAATTGCTCTGAACGAACTCTTCAGAGTCTGAAAAAGTAACCCCTCTGATGTCATGCAAGGAATTTTTTGTACAAGGCACTAAAAGTTAGGATATCACAACCTCTGTGGAAATCATTTTGACCATTTGTCCTTAATCTTTCTGCAAGTCCCACAGCACTAATCTCTGGAGTGTCCCTAAAACTAAGCGTCTGCTATTAAGATGAAGTGCTCAGCTCAGCCTCAAATCCATTATAGCTAGAATCAAGCTGAGATGAAGTAGTTACTCAGGAGATTGGGACAAATCTGTCACGAGGGGAGGCAGAGGACGTGGATATAGTTTCTAGGCTTGGACTCTCCAGCCTTCTGGCAGAAACGACACTGGCAGACTGTGGGGTGATGTCCATGTTCACGAGCAGACGATAGCCAGATATGTCAGATATGTCGGGGTGTGACCCATCAAGTCTGAAGAGGTATGACGTAAAAAGATAGAAAAATAAAGCGCTTTAAATCCTGTCTGCTGGCTCTACCATGTGTCGGACATGTTACACAGAGCACTTTGGGCTGTGCTATAAAACACAGGCCTTCTGTTAAACACCTGCTCAGGTGTATTTCCTTTTTCACAAGAACATGATAACAGGGTTTTTGCACACTAGTTCAGTACCAGGTAATTTCATTTTTCCGGCATGAGCTGCTAGTCAAATCGTTCTCACCAGGAATCAGATGGTAAGAACATTATTTAATGTCATTACAGCTGCAGGGATTTTCATCCAAGATCCGTGGTGACCAACTATGTGAGCGTACTAAAGCTCTGTGAGAAGCTTAGTCACACCCTGTTTATGCTGTCTTGCCAACATATGTTAAATGTCAAAGGGTTGGTTTGGCAAAGTGAGTCCCAAGGCTCGAGCCGGATAATAGAAACCCATATTACACTCCCGCTGCTGGTTCTTCCTTTTCTTTTTCTTTGTATTGCATGTGGCAGGTCGCTGCCAGAGTAAAGGTTTCTATGGGGATGTGAGTCAACACAAAGCCCGACTGTGTTTCTCCTCATCGCTCAAAGCTTCAGCTCATGAATCCTCTTTTAGTCATGCTGTTTTGACTTTTCATCTTCTGTGTTTCTCTGCAGAATAATGACCACGGTTCACTTTAGGTGTAGCTTTTAAAAGTTAATGTTAATATCCCGACAACTAGGTTTAAATTAGGTTAAATAATGCCGAAAGGTTCTCTAGGTTGTAGTTCAAGACATTTTCTCAAACACTGATTGCAAAGAGGGCACAGTCCAAATTTACTCAGTACTTCACTTAATATTCAAACACAAGTACCATGAGATACTGAGCTGTCAGTGGGTCAGATTGAACATTTACCTAATGCCTGCAAGTCTGGGCAGAAATACTGGTTTTATTGTTGTGAATCAATAAATAAAGCTGTAAAAATGATCAGTGGCTCAGTCTGTCCATTTTACTGGTATTGATGTGTTTTTAAGTGGGACGGTGGCAGACGCGTTCGCGCCATTTATAGGAAAGTCATGTCCAGTAATTAAACGGTACCGAAGATGTTTATTGCAAAGATTTTGATATCACGTTGATGGCCATACGGTGTTTGTCCAAGTGTGTTCAGAGTGTTTGGACAGGAAAGAGCAGTGTTGTTGGTTTGGTTGTTGGGACGTTCGGGCTGTTATTGCACTCTGAAGGGATCTTTTCACTCAGTTTATTGGGCCTTTTAACGGCAACGCCCAGTTCTGTGTCTTCTATGGGACACACTAACTCGTAAAGCACTTTAAAAAAGTGTGATGCACACACACACACACACACACACACACACACACTCGAGAAGGGGAGGGCGGGGATGTGGAGGCCTGTTAGACCAAGAAACACGAAACAAAGCAAAGTGGTCGTGGGACTGGGAGGCAGTCACGACATAAATTACAGTTGGCATCTCTTCCCATTACTCTAAATCTGACTGTATGAATGTTTGACATTGTCTCACCAGAGGCTTAACTGTAAATTCACTGAAGCGTGTTCCTCACAAGGTCTCAGTCGATGGGAGACGGGGGGGGGGTTTGCAGTTTGGGCCGGCCTCAAGTTCATGTTGAATGCCGTGCAGTGTGTCCTTAATGAGGGAGAGAGAGAGAAGATTAGCCTGTTTGCTAACTGGGGCTCTCAGATTAGACGATACCAGGATGAGATAAGATGGTGTGTGTCTGTGAGTGTGTGTTTCAGGGAAGGCCATGGAGTGGGGGATTGTGGCAACGAGCCTGATGCTTCGGTTAGATTTCACCTGTGATAGCATGAAGGTGAAAGGTCAAGGATGAAGTTGTGCAACCTTCTTTCTTGCTTTTTGCGTCTGGTCTCCCATCAAGGCATGAGTTTAAATCACGTCTGTCACAATATGTAGATGCGGGGAATGATCTTCCCGCTCAGAGCAGCAGGGTGCAGCTAATGGAAGGTCTACAGTGGACTCTGTATGGCGTGGTGTGTTCGTATTTTCTTCCAAGAGACTGGAGGTAATGCAATCACGTATGAAATGGGACTCATGTGGCCCGCTAACAACGGAGCCATGTGAACACATGTGGCATTGATCAGTGTCAGCAGCCAAAGGGATCTCAGCGGGGATCGAAGAAAGAAGGTCTCTGTCAATCATCTCCACAATCTGAGCAGTCAACTTCAGGCGTTTCTCATTTTCATCCCCCAGGCAGCAAGTTATTCTCACGAGTATATACGACATTGGAAAGAAAATGCACGTTTTTCACTCTACATGGAGCAGAAAGCGTAGTGTGGGCTTTGCCGCTTTATTTTAATGTTATGGTGAATGCCATTAAAGTGGAATATCAGACTTGTTATATCGAGTTGCATGAGGCCATTGGTTCTCCCTGAGATACTTTGGATTCAGTGTTGGAGGTCATGACATATGGGATAGAAAATAATATCAAGAGTAATATCTGTACTTATTCATATGATGATTCAAATGAAACAACATTGAATGGAAAAAAACACAGTTTTAATGTGATGGTGGGTCACAAGGGATCGCTTTACTCCAGCAGTTTGGTGTTGTGCTTTCATAACATTTGGGGACATGCAAGAAACAATCTGTGACTTTTAGTCCCAAGTGTGGGTTAAGCTCCATAAACATCAGATCCTATAATGCAAGGCAATGGCCTCTTTCATTGCAGTTAGTATATGCTCGGAAAAAAAACCTAGTTTGTTTGACGTGTTGCCGACCACGTCAGAACGCAAAAGGCAGAGTGAAAAGCTGATCATAGAGAAGTGAAGTACCTCCTCTACCGGTGTTCCCTACGGGACCTTATTTTGCAAATAACATAGCGGTAGTCAACGTCGAGAGACGTGTAATTCCTGGCAAAATTCAAAGATAATTTTGCATCATTTAGTTTCTCTTTTGAGTCACAATACATGTCACCAACACTAGCTAGCTAGGAAACTTAGCCATGTTACACACCCAAATACTAACTTACCGGATGTGTTTGATCCAGCGACTTCTGGTCTTTTTGTCTGCCGGGAAGCAAAAGAGCACTTAAGACCCGTTGATCCAATGAGTACGTCCAGGTACGAAACACAGAGCTTCAGAGAGAGACTTCACTGACACAACTTCTATGGTGTGTAGTCTTTCTAAAAACCTATTTTTACAGTCTTATACTTCAACAGTTTTATGACAGACTGTGACTTTCTTAATGTGCTGAATACATTTTTACATCCCAAGCATCTCATGTGTCATTCATGGCACAATTCAAACAATTCTCCTGGTCTCCTCCATTATACAACTTGTTTTCACAGGCTGAGTAGGACTAACCATTGTGAGGGAACAGACTGTGACGTGTAACATTGGTGGAATGCCCCTTTAAGTGGTTTCATTGAACTGCTGCCCGTTTTAAGTTGGTTTAGTCTCGTCTTCTGTTTGACTGCCGAGCGGGGTTTTGTTGCCATGGCCACCAGCAGGGTATTCATGCTGTGTATGACAATGAGTGTAATGTCGGCGGCCCGGTCTTAGATTACAGGAAAACAGGAGGTCTGTTCCCTCCGGAGAGAAGATAGTTACAACGGTGAGCGGTCACGCCTGCTAATGTTAGACTCAATAAACACTAGTTCTCTGCTTGCATTACACAAAGAAACTGCTGTAGGTGTATTATTTTTTTTGTTCCTTCTGTCTCACACCTACATTGTCAGTCTCACTTTTCTGTTCTCAGTGCTGCTATCAGACCGTAGTAAATTGAAGGGCATGTGAGGAACATGCTGCTGTTGTTGATGTTAGCAGGTGTCCGACAGGATATCCTTCTCTGAACCAGGACGTAGTCAGAGAGGACAACACTCTGTTTACCCAAACTGCATCTGGGCAAAGATATCTATGACGTCACTTTAAAGAGGTAGTGATTACTTAATTGATTCCCTGGGATTAATAATCTACCCCCGCCCCACCCTCCCCTGACCCTATCATGTCCTTTTGACTGCTGACGGTGGTTATAAAGCGGTTGCTATGTGGACAGCCTGACAGACATTCCTATAGGAAGTTAACAACAATGAGTGGCTAAGTCAGCAGCACTAATTCACTGCCCAGGGAGACTGCTATTGAGATATCCGCTCTGAGGTTTAGTCAGATTAACGTCTTCTGTCGGAGCCGGGGGGATACCAGATGGCTTGTTTTTTACAGTCCCACCGTGGGCCATAGGATCCGTTTTACAAAGAAAGACCCCCTGTCTGTGAGACTTAAGTGAGCTCACTGTGCCGATAATTGATTTTTTACTGACTTTGCTTGACATGGTCCTTACTGAGGATACAACTTTTTCAATTCAGGTAAAACACTGATTGAGTAGCAGCTTGATTAGAATATTTCCTGTGCATCGCACATGATTGTTGAAGTGTAAATGCAATCGGCAGAAGTAAAACGCTAACGTTTGGTTATAAACAAACTACGGCTGGGTTGCATGATTGCGAGTACAACGAGGCTGTGAAGGCGGACGAGTCGGTGTGACGTCTCAACTTTAATTTAACCACAGACCTTATTTCAGGCACCACTTTATTTGGACTTTTTGTTTAATTGTGCGGGTAAAAGGTCCAGTATATTAGCCCCTCCTCTCCCCTAATTAGTTTTATTGTGATTGTCTGTTTCATGTCAAAGGCTCAGCTTGACAGGCAATAACTGATAACTGACAACAGTTGAAAACAAATGTTTATTACAACTATAACCTTTTTATTCAATGCAAATTATTATGCAGCTCTGATTGGGCTACTTTTTGCGAGTCAAATCTGGAAACACTGTGTGTGCCGCACCAAAGAAGTGCTGTATGTGTTTGGTAAGTATGTGTTCTGTCATTCTTTACCGTGGCAGGTATTTGATCAGTTGTTTGTTTCCCTTGCCTTGGACATAAGTGGTTCAAGTGTGAGGGTTGTAAATGTTTAGTTTACGTCAAGTGCGAGCTGGGCAGTGTTTTCGTTGAATGCCCTGGGGTTGATGGGAGAATCACTCACAGTCACACTCTCCACATGTTTAGGCCTAATTCACACATGTGTACACACAAGTGTTGTTGTCAGCACAACTGGAAACTTGAAATCGCACGGGGAAAACAACTGGCTATATGGTGGAGTTCAAGTCACGTGTGTGGTCATTTTTTTTGACTTGCGCTTGCACTAAAGTTGAATTAGATCCTCCTGATGGTAAATAAAATACAGCAGACGAGGACTGTTTGTGTCATCTCCCTTCTTTCGCCCATTACGCTCCTTTTATGTGTAGCTGATTAACCAAAACCAATTTCCCAGTCCCGTGGGTAAGGTTATGTCCATGCCCTTGTGTCTGCTCTTCATATGAAGGGAGTTTGTGTTAACCCGACCCAGATGCTAATCATTCATCAGCAGAGGGATCTGGTGCTTTCATTGAGCTCACTTCTCATTAGTAAACATCACGCTTTGTGTTCTGTAGGTAGTATGTTTTTGTAGAGAATTAGTCAAAAAGGCAGACATCTGTGTCAGTGTGTAAGCTTTGTAAAATAAATAACTGTTTCTCAAAGGTAAAATGTTCTCATTTTCTCTTTTACATTATCGCTCAGGGGTTCATAATGCGTTCCTGGGGATCCCACTGTTGATGCTCAGCAAACAAAACCCCCATTCACATTCTCACCCTAACCATAACGTCAACCATATCTGATCTTAACCTAAACACCAACATTTGGACTAAAACTAACCCCCTAAAGGCTTATATCTGACAATAAACATTTCTAACATTATGCAGGCCAGTAACTGCGCCGTTTATCGGACATTTTTCTTCTTTCCTTTCAGTGATGCAGGTCGAACGGAAGAAGTCACTTGTCACTTGTAGAATAAGGAACTTAATAAAGAAAAGATACATTTTCCTTTACTTGTGCTATTAGTTCCTCTTTTCTCTGAACAAAATAACTACTAGAACTGATGATTAGAGACTTTCAAGGTAACCAGTTGTTTGGATACAACTGTTTTAAAGTCCACGTTCAGTTTTGATGTCCTATCCTGTTAACGGGTTGTAGAAGAGTCTTTATGGCACTACTATCTGAACCCTCCTGCGCTCTACACTATAGGCTTTGCACACACACACACACACACAAAAACATTTCGTAACCACTGCATGTTGTTTCAATTACGTTTCCCCATGTGTGAAACTGCTGATTGTTTTTGATACTGAAATGAAATGTTTCTAAAAATGTCTGGTCGTCTTTAAAAGCAGCTTGGTTTTATGATTTGAAAGCCTCGTGGCTTTAACGGGCTCCCACAGTTTGCATGTCAGAGGAACACTGTCGGTCTGCAGCGCTGTGCAGATTGGTGGGGTTTGGATGTGGAGTACACATATACAGAATGATTCATGATGTTTTTATAGCCATAAGACAAATGTTTCCAAGGCTGTCCGTGTCATTCTTCCTAGTCTCGCTCACTTTCGGTAACATGTTTGTCTCGGGGCACCTTCCAGACGTGTAGGGCCGTATGATATCGGATCAGCCCGGCAGTTAGACCTGTGGTCACTTCTGTGGGAGTGATGGAATTCCGTGGTCTGTCCCAGTCCTGATGGAATTTCAAAAGCAGTCAGGCATGGTTCATATAACTCGCATAAATAGACCACATCGGTCATGATTTAGAAGGTGGTTAGGAGAGGAACGCAACTTCAGTGCTTTGAGTTGTTTTCACTGGCAGCACAAGTCAGAGAGGGAGACCTCTCAAACCCAGGTGTGTTTGTGTATGTTTACTGCATCAGGCCCACCTGTTTCACTCAATAATCTGCTGGTGTGTGTGTGTGTGTGTGTGTGTGTGTGTGTTTTTCAGGTGACCTGTCCCCGGTGCAGATGTCCCCTGTCCCCCAGTCCCAGTTCATTCCCTTGGCTGAGGTGTTGTGCTCAGTCATCTCAGATATGAACTCCTCTCAAATCACCGTCAACCAGGAAGCACTTATCAATTACATGAGCAAAGCCCACCCAGGTAATGCATCAAATATCACCTCAGCTTGCTTGTTAAAGGGATGTTTAGACATTTTTGTAAATGCGCTGTTAGGGTTTTAGCTATCGCCATCAGCTTAGATTAGCAAAGAGACTGGAGACAGGCAAGGAGAGTTCAAATATCGTCATTGACAAGTCGGCATTTTACGAGTGGTTATATGCTGGACCATTTCTTGAGTCCTGCACATAACCCTGTGTAAAACTGCAACTTCTCTATTTTTACACCTCGGTTTTTGCTTGTAATAAACAAGCAAGCAAGATATATTGTGTTAATTAGTGATCGTAGAGGTGCTCTTTGGAGGTTGTCACCATAGGACAGAGCTATGCTAGCTGTTTACCCGTCTTTGTCTTAAACTAAGCTAAACAGCTCCAGGCTGTAGCTTCATATTTAATGGATTGATGTGAGAGTGGTATCAATATTTTTATCTAACTGTGACTTAAAATCTTTTCCAAAATGTCAAACTTTTGCTTTATGGAAATATTTGATCATTTTCAAGCTACAAACAATTTGTCCCTTTGCTCGTATTTTGTCCTTAACGCTCTTTTCTCTTTATACGTCTCAGGGATAACCATCCCGACTCAGGACATCCTCTACAATGCTCTGGGCAATCTGATCAAGGATCGCAAAATTTACCATACAGGCGAGGGCTACTTCATCGTCACGCCCCAGACCTATTTCATCACCAACAACATGGTCCGAGAGAAGAGCTGGTGGACTTCTGGTTCAGCAGACGACCCTCCCTCACCTCCTCCCATTACTTACCTATTGAGCAACGACGCTTGTGTTGACAGCACTCAAACGCAGCCAGCGGCGCACTGCAAGTCTTGCAGCTGCTTCAGCCCTCTGCAAACATCCACCAATATCGCCTCCGCTGCTGTAACAGCCACCGTCCCTCCCTCCACTGTCCCAGACCAGCATTCGGTCTCTTTCTCCGTCAGTGAATGTACAGGCAAGAGCTTGAAGTGGCCCCGAACGTTAGATCACAAACCCACCGTGCAGCATCAGTCCACGTCCACAGCTGCAGATTGTCATGCAAGTGAGATCAGCAAAACTACAGCCACTACTAACGCCACTGGCCGCAAAGAAAAAGACAGCAAACCGGGGAGGAAGTTTGGTCTCAATTTGTTCCGAAGGAATGGAGGTAAGAAGGAGAAACCAAAGAAGGAGTACACATCATTTTCGGCCCAGTTCCCTCCAGAGGAGTGGCCAGTAAGAGACGAGGAGGACCTGAACAACTTGCCCCGTGACCTGGAGCATGCCATCATCAAACGCATCAACCCGGAACTGACTGTGGACAACTTGACACGTCACACGGTCCTAATGAAGAAGCTGGAGGAGAGAAGGGAAAGAGGGGTGGACAGAGTGTTGGACAGGGGTCTGGATAAAGATGATAAGGGAGTAGACAAGGGAATGTCTACTGAGATCCTAGCAAAACCCAGGCATCATCACTCCGCTAAGGCAGGGAAAAGATCTGCTCAGAAGACCTCTCGCAGCAAGAGGAGGGCCCATTCCTCCAGAGAGAAGCAGAAGGAAAAGGAGAAGGAGAGGGTTAAGAGTAAGGCTCCCATATGTGCGGATAATTATCCAGAGGGGGAGGATTTGATCCCTTCTCGGCTCAAAGTGGAAATCCCTGTTGATGAACAAGATCAAGTGGAAGAAGGTGGAGCTGTTGAGGGGAAATCTCTTTATAAGAAACGCATTGAAAACCCTTTCCAAAGTCATCTAATCAAAGAAGCTGAGACCCTTATTCCTGCCAGCATCAACAAAGAGCATAAAAGGCGAGAGGTGAAAGAGGGCAAGGTTTCGGGGCCAGGGAAGAAGGATCGAACGTCTCACCGCTCCAAATCCTGGGACCCACACGGGGCCAAAGTGATCGCAGCGGATGGAGAGCATGCAGGGAAATCCCCTACATCTGAGGACAGGTACAACTGTGTCCATGAGAGGGACCTTACTGCTGACCATTTGCTCCAAGCAGACATCAAGATCAACAGTGAGCTGCCCCCGGACTACAGCTCAGCCTACCCACAGAGCAGTACGCTTCGGATAGACGACAAGATCCGGCATCAGAGGGAGGGAAGCGGCAAGGAGAGCCGGGAGAGAGAAGGCGAAAATGGGCATTTTCAGGAGGCCGAATACAACGGTGTACCAGACCACAGCCAAGCTATAGACGACAGCCTCTCTAATATCCAACAATACTCCAATACTAACGCCGTTCTCCCTACCCATTCCTATGAGACTGTCATAAACCACTCTTATGACCCAGCTCCGCCCTGGCCCAAGCCCTCTTTGCAGCGGAAACACTCCCTCAGACTCTCCAACCCACAAAGGGATGATACTCCGAGGCCAGAGCTCTCTTCACACCAGCAGGCCTGTGAAACTACAGCCGCCCAGGAACAACGGGAGATAAGACCCGTCACTATTAGTAATAGAGAGCAAAGGACCATGAGCCAGGGAGAAAGGCCAGAACTGATAGCTGACAGCCCTCCCTCCATAACCGACACCGACGGCTTTATAGAAGACGACTATAGGCTCTATCAGAGAGCGGAAGAGCAGGAGGATGAGGATGCCTGCAGCTCCTTGTGTCTGAATGAGGAGGAGATCATTGATGCTGCAAATGCGTACCGTACAGGTGTAGCGGACTACCATGGCCACCAGTTGGTTTACCATGACCATGAATCTGATTTGCAATATCAGGGGCCCCGCCGGCACTACTATAATTCCAACTTTCACCAACCACAAGTCGCTTCGACACAAGATTCAAGGGACAGCACTTTCACAGATCTCATGCCCCCACCAACCCAGAGGGAAGCTTCCCTCAGCCCCACCAGACCCGGAGAGACCGGCTGGAGGATCCATCATCGCCGTCAGAGAACCGGATCGCCGGAGGCCCAAAGTGAATCCAGCCCTCGGCGAGGCACATTGATCCAGGTGGAGAGACGCCACGTGGATTGTCCCGAACGATCTGAAGTTGCAGACGGCAGCATCTTTGACTACTGCCAGACCAGCGAGATAGATTCAGACACGGAGACTGTCCGTAAATCGGCTGACGAGGGCGACGGTGAATCTGCTCACTGGGCCGCTGAGGTGGCGGCGGTGCAGGCGGATGAGCTCGATGAGACGGGTGTTCCTCAGACCCAGAGGGGCGTTCTGAGCATGCCCAGTGGAGCCAGAGGGGCAGAGATTGGGGAAGCGGTGGAAATAGGAGAGAACCAGAGCATCACAGGGGACAGTGGTATAGATTCTCCTCGGTGAGTGCCTCTTTTTAAAGTTCTCCACTTTAGCTGCAATAAGATACTGTGATATTGTGTTTCCATTTCATTATAGCTTACTTTGAGACCAGGGGTTTCTTTTCAAAGCCATTGAACTTACTGAAAGTTAGACAGCTAACACAGACTGAGACTGATGAAAAGGTTTTATGAGGAGAAAAAAGGTCCGAATCCTGCAGCCCAGATCCACATTCTCTTCAGGCCAGTGTGTTTTTTTTTATCAGTTTTCACACCTTAAGCTCTGGTCTTATCTCTCCGACCGTGAGCCCACACCGGACTCAATCCCATAACATTCTGGAGGAGCTTTCGAGCAAACTCCAAAATAAACACTGTACTGAGGTTAGTTAACCTCTGGGTTACATGCCTGTGATTGGCCTTATTCCCAATTTGTATTTTTTCCTTTAAAGTAAGCTGAACAAACACCTTGTGACCAATTATAGCATCCAGTATTTGGACAGGAGGGAGTCATTTTGATAATTATGTGTAATTGCTGTGCGGCACTTAAATTCTCATGTTATAATCAAAGAGGAAGAAAAGACTTCTTTTCTTTCACTGAACTCGCTGTGCCCCCCGATATGTGTGTGGACAGATGTGGTGCGTGAACACGTCACCTAATTGAAATAGCATATTTATAGAAGATATCAACCTCATGCCCCCTTTCTCCCCCTACAGGACCCGCGTCAGTCTGGCCTCCACTAACACTGTCATCCTGGAGGGTCTCAAGAGGAGAGGCTTTTTACAAAACTTGGAGAAACTGCATTCAAAGAGCAGCGCCATTCGGCCGCAGAGCTCCCTGCTACAGCTAACTCCGGTCATGAACGTATAGCAGGCTTGCCGAAGCTTTGTGTGGCAGCTGACGGATCTCTTCACGTAGCTCAGCGTGAAAAGGCCAAAACCGTGAGCTGGACTCTCCAGTTCTATGCAACTGCAAAGTCAGAGGTTCGCACTTTGTTGCCTACCTCCACATATGGATACCTATTAAAACAGATGTACAGTATACATATATATATATATTTCTTTTTGTAAATAATACAAAAGGTAATACACTATGATTTATCCATTCATGGAGTTCCTTGTATGTGCCGTTAAATGCATGGTGTATTGACAGCATTGTGTATTTTGTGATATTGTTTTGCATATGTACAGTTTTCCTTCTCTACATGCCTCATTGGTTAAAATGTTCATAGCAGCAATAGCGTCTCCTAGAGTTTCTGTTTTCTCTTGTCATATAGCAATTATCACAAATAAAATTGTCAACTAACGTTTTCTCTTGTGTCGTGTTATTGCTCCCTATAAAACATTTAATATCGACAGAAGAGTGCCTGCAATGATTTAATCAAAACAATGTAAGATTATACGGTGGCAATGAGAGTTAGACACACTGTGAATTAAGAAAACAGGTGCAAATAGACTCGGCTTAAACAAATGAAGAGACATCTTCACCTATTTGACAACACATGCGCAGCGTTTAGAAAAAGCGCTGCAAGAAGGTCACAATGCAAGAGAAACTGTTCCCAGGATGGCTCATGAAGTCACTGACTACACGTCAGCGGTGCTGCAAAATCAACTGAACTTTACGTTTTTGTTGGCTCATTTTAACGCTGCGATTACGATTTTATTGCAAATATCTGATTTTAACTTAGCCCTGTTACTTTTTACTATAACATCTGAATGATGTACGTGTTTCATGTTTTGACTTGCAGTGCCACAGTAGCTTTATCAGAAAGGACTATTGTTGTTGGCCCAATAATGCGTTGACTTGACGCAAATGTTTTAATTTAGTTTAATTATATCACTGAATAAAACCGCCAGTTTCATTAAAATAAAAATATTTGTAAAGCTTACCCAGTTTAACTGTGTGTAGAACTATTATTAACAATTTAAATGACTTTATCAGTTGGTGGGAGATCCCTGGACAGTTACATCAGCTTGAAGAAAGCGTGTTAAAGTGCTATCTCTAGTGTAAATATCAGGGACGTAAACCAGACATCTGCACCCAGAGGGCTGAGAAGCTCCTATTTCTGAAGGTTACAGTGACGGTGAATCCCTACCGTGTCTACCTCCACAGGTATCAGAAGTCTGACCTCCAGCTGTGAAGGAATGTAAACCAGTGTAGTGAGTGAGTGTGAGAAGTTTCCTGACATTAGTTGTTACAGTTCACAGGCCATTCCCCGAGAGCTTTCTCCACATAGATCAAATTACGCCTTTAACATGGCGACTCCGACTGGATCAGTATTGGTGAAATTCCAGTTTGAGACTCAAGGAAGGACATGGGTCCAATAAAATGTGATATAAAACACTCAGGAGGTGCATTAGTGCCTACCCAACCTCTGGAACTTCCCCCGGTGCAGTGGTGTGACTGGTGTTGGTCTTTCAAAAGCACTTGCGATGGTAGAGTGACACCATGTGGACACATTGAGGAAGTGCATCAACTATTTCATTGCTTAGTCTGTAAAAATGACTTACTGGTAGAAAGTAAACAAGCTTAAGTTAATCTCATTTAGTGTCACCGTTACTGATATGTGCCAATATCTTTATTTATTTAGCTGTGAGGTTGAACGCTTCTCCCATTGCAAAATCATACGCCATTGATTCAACGCCACAAGAGAGTCAACAACCTTTATTTATCCATATATGTGCCACTCAGAAATTGGGAAGAGGTGTTACAGGATTTGCCCTTAAGAGAAGCCTATATGGATCATTTACAATTTTTCTCTCTACAATGAGGCCATTGACAAAAAAAAAATGAAGGGGAAAAAAATAAAGACAATATGGTCGTAACAGTGTAAACACATTGTAATAATATACATGAAAGCAACAAAAAAAAAGCAATAGGTATCAGTGACAAATTAAAATGTAGAGTAAGATAGTATGAATAAGAACAGAAGACTCCTGAAAACGTCTCAAATAACAGCTCGGCATACATTTCTACATAGCATGCAATAAGGCACCTATCTAACACAAGAGACCTATGCTACAGTTTGAAGCACAATTGTTAACAAAAAGGGAAAAGTAAAATATTGCTCACTGTAATGTTCACTCCCATAAAAACTGTATATCTCTCATTCCCTTTCATATAACCCAAGCCATGTCTAAAAAAATACATCAGTTTGTAAAAGATATTTTACAGAGAACAGTAAATAGAGCGCAATTCATTGGAATTCGGAAAAAATCTTTTAAGCCTTGTAAAAGTGATATTTTCGGGTATAGTCTTTCAGTATACACAAACCTTTTTTTTTTTTTTAGATCAGAATTGTGATAAGTTTGAAGACCCACATGAGTAAGAGTCCCCTATAGTCTATACATAAGTAAGTCAATTAGTCTCCAACGGTATAAACAAAGTGTGATGTTGCATTTCGTGTACATGAGGAAACTGCACAGTAAATAATTAGGACACAGGTCATGTTGTAATATGCTACCCAGTAGGTTTTTATTTTCTATTATGCATTTCCTAATGGCTAAATTGCATGTTGTAATATAATCAGGGTGTTAGCCAGTATTGCTCTCTGTACAGTCGATGCAGCAGTGTTGCTCACCCATCGTGGACATACAAGAAAACAACCGTATAAATATACAAGATGGCTCAAATGTGACGGAGCCCAAATTCAAGAACAAGCTGCATGAGAACACCTGCAACATGTTTATCTCCAACACTTAAAACAAATTAAAGTCATAAAAAGGAAAAACAAAAAAGGGTGGAGACGAAATGGATCTTACTATCAAAAATGTTATCTTTTGGAACAGCACACTAGTCACCTATACATATATATAAAAGAAAATCAATAACTATTTACACTGGATTTTTGATGGGTTATGTGGCTGAAAAAGAAATAAGTATTTAAATTGAGACAAGTTCTTGTTTTATCAGTTGTGTTGTTGGCCTTGGATAAAGTTGCAGCTGAAAAGCGCACATGTCCACCTGAAGGTACATAAACTCAATTATTTTATCAAAAAGACTAACCAGAGGGAGAAGCATATTTTTTTAGATAATCAAATCACATTTTCTTTCTCTTTTTTTTTTTTATTAAAAGTGTTCAAAAGGAGGTCCTGGAGCAAGTGAAGCACAATCACCAACAAGAATAGAAGCTCCTTCACAATCTATCATCACAGCCTCTCTATCGATCAACAAGTCCCAGACTCTGCTCTGAATTACAGGTCGCTCGGCCCGTCCTCCTCTGGAGACTTGCGTTACTGTCCCTTCTTTCTCAACAATGTGCTGACCTGACCCCTGTTGTCTATAGAAGTGGGCCTGATGTTTCCTGCGACGTGGTGATGTCAATGATGGGATCATTGTTAGAACAGAAACTGGGGGGTAAGGGGGGAGCAGGGTTAATTTTTTTTTTCCTCGCTTGCATGGGACAGCATGTGAGGGTGGGAAAGGGAGCTCACTGGTCTACATGGATCCTATGATGTCTGGAGAGGGAGGATGAATGGTTAAAGCCTTTTCCACACTGGGAGCACCTGTATGGTTTTTCAACGGACAGGGTGCGCTGTTTTGGGAAGGCGTTGTTGGGGAATCCCTTCCCTGTGGGCATGGGGCTGTACTGCTGCGGTGGCGGCTGCGGCGGCTCCGGTTGCTGCTGCTGTTTGTTCTCCAAATGGACCCTCTGGTGCCGAGCAAGGGAGGAGGAGTGATTGAATCTTTTGCCACAGTGAGCGCAGGTGTAACTCTTTCCCTCCGAGTGGACTCTTTGGTGCCGGGACAGGGAAGAGGAATGATTGAAGCCCTTATCACAGTGGTGGCACATGTAGGGCTTGTCTCCCTGCTGGTGCACCCTCTGCTTTGGGGGAGTGCCGTAGGACAAGGTTTTCCCAGGCTGAGGTGGAGAAAACACTGGATTCTGCAGATGGGTCTTGTGGTGGCGTGAGAGAGAAGAGGAGTGATTGAAGCCCTTGTTGCAATGTCTGCAGGTGTAGGGCTTCCCTCCGGCATGGACTTGCTGATGCTTCTTCAGGTGGCGTTTGCGGACAAAACTCTTCCTGCACATGTTGCATTTGTACGGCTTCTCGCCCGAGTGGATCCTCTGGTGCTCTCTCAGAGTGGCAGCAGCCGCAAAACACTTTCCACACTGTGCACATCGATGGGGTTTGTCTCCGAGCACGACCGCGGCGTGAGTCTTCTGGTGCTGCTTCAGGTTAGAAGTCGTGGCGAAGCCTTTGCCACACTGGCCGCATGTATATGGCTTCTCGCGTGCGTGAACCTCCTGGTGCTTTTTCAGATGCCTTCTGCGGACAAAGCTCTTCCTACACTGGGTGCACTTGTAAGGCTTGTCTTCTGAATGCATCTTCATGTGTTCCCTCAAGGTGATCGCGGCAGCAAAGCTCTTACCGCACTCTGAGCATCTGTGGGGCTTGTCTGGCAAATGGATCATCTGATGAGACTTGAGGCTGAAGGCATCAATTACATCTTTGCCCATAATCTCAACTCCAGGGGGAACATAGGGCTTTTCTTTCATATGAATCTTCATGTGCTGTTTGAGGCTGGCCTCCACAGCAAAGCTCTCCCCACAGTGGACACAGATGTACGGGTTGAGGTCCTTATGGATCTCAAAGTGTTGGTGAAGATCGGCTATGCTGCCAAAAATCTCCCCACACTCGTTGCACTGCAGGCCATGGGCTTCGTGTATGATTACACCGTTCTCAGACTCCACTGTCAACTCCCCGCCATGGTCAGACTCTACTTTCACCACATGCTCGCTTTCCTTGAGCAGCACCTCGCCCAGCAGAGTCTCGGTTCCCGACGTCTTGATTTCTGCAGCCGTGAAACAGTGCATCTCACCGTGTTCAACCTTTATGTAATCATGGTCCGACTCCGCTACAATTGCATCCACGCAGGCTACAGCACCGAGCTCCGTCCCCAGTCCCTGGATCTTTAAGTCTGAGCCGTGGATCTCCAGTTCTAATCCACGCTTTTCTTCTGTCATGATCTCAGTCTCTGCTCCGTAGTGAAGGTCGACATGGCTGTGGGCTATGACACACTCCGACCCAAGTGTGTCAAGGCCGGGTGTGTCACATTCAGTCTCTGACTCGGCCATGAGAACACACTCCAGCCCCACGACCTCCGTTTTTCTGCCGGACGATGACACACACAAAAAGAATCGGGGGGGATATAGATATTTTTGGTCGGTGCCGCGCTGGTGCTCTCGTCAGTGAGACCTGCAAAAGAGGGAGAGAAAGCGAAAAAATAACTTTGACAGTAATCATTTGCAGAGCTATTCCTAAAAATGTTTTCCAGTCAAGTGAGGGTAATTTGTTACTAACACCAAAAATGTTCTTGCCAATTTTACATGATGCAATTTGTCAACATGTTGCAGCTGTTAAATTGTTCCTCTAATACAAAAAAAAGATTGGTGGTGTTTTGGCAAAATTGTTACTAAATTTGAAATATACGTTATACATTTTGACTGAAAAGATCTCAGGTTTACAACTCTTGACACATGCTTCATAAAGATTATCATCCTATAATCACATATGAAGTGAAATAGAGAGAATGTTGCTTGCAGAAGTTTGTCATCAACTCCGCTAGAAAAGGAGCCCAGGACAGACAGACAGGTGGTGTTTAACCCAAAAGGTGATCACAAGACAAAGGGAATTCCTAAATATTAGAGGACTCCTCTGTACTGTTGTTTATCCATTGGACTATGTTCATTTCATCTAAAAAAAAAACTTCTCAGCGTTTGCTGCATTATGCTAAAAACGTAATTTAGTCAAACTGAGCGATGCATAAGCTTGTAGTTTAATATATGCATTTTTCTTTTAGGACATGTATCCTATCTGATCATTGGCTTAAAATGAAGTTATTACTTATCAAGCTAAATGATACATCTGCTAGCTTCGCTTCTCTGGCTTAACGTTGATAAAATCAGAGTGGACCACATCACGATCGAGCTCCCAATTCTGACTTAATCCGCCTTCCAAAACCTGAACGACCTGCACGTTTCTTTTATCGCCGCAGTTCGCGGTGCATTACCGTTTAACACACATTTAAATGTGTAGGGTCATATAAACAGCACCGCTTTGTTAGTAAACATTGAACCGTTGGTTGCTAGCCTACAATAACAGCTACAAATAGCCTTCATAGCCGCTAGTTAGCTGGCTATGGTCGAGGGAGGACTGGTTAACAGCTTTGTGTTAGCTGCTAATGTGTTCGCAATATAGCCCGCTAACTAGCTTCATAGCAAAAGCAACATGCGAGTAATTGCAGAAAAGACTTTAAAGGGCAGCGAAATACTTACATTGAAATATTAATCTAGATGCGTAAATTTGTGCAGTTCATGACACAACTACCGACGCGGAAATTGTCGTTGTGTGAGTATTAACGGGCCATCTTGTTGTGCCACACCAGCACTTCCAGCTAGCCAAGATTACATGCTCGCCTAAGATGGCTGCCGCTAGCTAGTTAGCCGAGTTAGCTTCCGCCCTTCATAACATACTGAATTAGAGCTGCCCCCGGAGCGATCTCCGAGTAAAGTCAAAACCATGCAACGCTCAGCCAACACGGATATATGGAGACAATAATAAAAACATGTTTAACATGCAGTGGTTCTGAATACGACGTTGTAGGCTAATGGCAAGTATGTTAGCAAGCTAAGAGCCGCACCGTAACTCCAGCCAGGAGCTGGCTAGCTGAAACAAAGATGGCTAACCGTCCGGGCGGTGAATGCTGAGCGAAAAGCCCGGGAAAGGGACGCGTTTTACTTACACAGGAATCCTTGCAAAGACACCAATTCCGCCGCAAGCTGAGATTGGAAAACGGTAACCGAACAAAAAGACGACAGGGCGAGTACATACACCACAGCTTTGAGATGGCTCCGTGAATAATAAACCTAAAGCCCTCCTCTACTGCGGCAGCTCCAGACACACACACGACTCCAATGGCGGCCTTGCTGGTGTTAGCGGCTATCCAGCCGAGACGATGTTAGCGTGCTGGCTACATAGCCACGATTACAAGCTAACGAGCCAGCTAATCCAGTTTGCTAGCACGGCTAAATGCTGTTCTCCAGTTTAGTATTACGTGTTTTAAAACATCAAGAGCGGAAGCTTTGCTTAACCGCCCATCCGACCATGTTGAGCTGGGTTTCGCATGCAATGATAAACTGGAGTCCGATGGAAGAAAAGACGACCGGGCCGATTCTACAACGAACAAGTCTCTAAATAACCTGGATAAGAGTCAAAGATGAGATAGTTCCCGGTACCAGTAACGTTGTGTCCCGGTGCTTCTCTCTCAGGACAAAATGTATCAACCAATGCGAGGCACGGCCTGTGTTTTTCCATTACAAAGTTCGGTACTATCAGAACTGGAGACACAAAACAAACAATACGTTGACTACCACCATAATGAATGCATATGATTATAGTCTGTCAAACAGAGCATCCCCTCTGCCTTTACGCCGGTTTTATTAACGATAAAGAAAGTTGAATTTAAAACGATGCATAATCGCCACGAGTATGGACGAGTACTTGCATATGCACACCCACCTGCTGTACTTTTGCCTTTTGATCGCTGAAGAGAGAGAAAAGGGAGAATCGTTGAGATGCTTCAAACTCTAGGTGAGAAGGGCTGCTGCTTTTTTTTTTTTTTTTTTTTTTTTGCAAGCTGTTGTGAGGCTCGTCAAACTGCTGTGTGCTTCTTCCTCTCTCTGCCTGCGTGTGTTGCTGGCGCCACAGCTCATCTGGCGCCAACGTTGGACGAGCGACGCACTTTAGCTAAAGCAGCTATTGTGTTTCCAATAGAGCTGAGAGACCAATATCACCCCCTACCGCCTGGGAGACGAACAGGAGCTCACACAGACACACGCCGGTCTGTGCACGGTCCTACCGTGAGGTACTCTCATCTCATAACACCGCCACTCTGTTGTTTGCTTGGTTCAATCTTTGCACTACTGTTTAGTTAGTTAATTTAATATTATTCGATTTCATTGTATATACTGTTCATTTTTTTACATTTGATATTTTTTGCTGTTATTTTTATTGTATATATTGTACATTTATATACTCAATATATAGATATATGTTTACTCTGTTACTTTGATTGCTTACCCTTATTAATAAAGTATCTATCTATCTATCTATCTATCTATCTATCTATCTACAGTGGCTTGCAAAAGTATTCATACCCCTTGAACTTTTCCACATTTTGTCACATTACATGCCACAAACATAAATATATTTTATTGGAATTTTATGTGAAAGACCAACACAAAGTGTCACACAATTGTGAAGTACAAAGAACATTATACATGTTTTTAAATTTCTTTCACAAATAAAAAACTGAAAAGTGCAGTGTGCAAAATTATTCAGCCCCCCTGAGTCAATACTTTGTGGAACCGCCTTTTGCTGCAATTACAGCTGCAAGTCTTTTGGTTTATGTCTCTACCAGCGTTGCACATCTAGAGACTGAGATTTTTGCTCATTCTTCTTTGCAAAACAGCTCAAGCTCAGTCAGATTAGATGGAGAGCGTTTGTGAACGGCGGTTTTCAGATCTTGCCACAGATTCTCGATGGGATTTAGGTCTGGACTTTGACTGGGCCATTCTAACACATGAATATGTTTTGTTTTAAACCATTCCATCGTAGCCCTGGCTTTATGTTTAGGCTCGTTGTCCTGCTGGAAGGTGAACCTCCGCCCCAGTCTCAAGTCTTTTGCAGACTCCAACAGGTTTTCTTCCAAGATTGCCCTGTATTTGGCTCCATCCATCTTCCCATCAACTCTGACCAACTTCCCTGTCCCTGCTGAAGAGAAGCACCCCCAGAGCATCATGCTACCACCACCATGTTTGACAGTGGGGATGGTGTGTTCAGGGTGATGTGCAGTGTTAGGTTTCCGCCACACATAACGTTTTGCATTTAGGCCAAAAAGTTCAATTTTGGTCTCATCTGACCAGAGCACCTTCTTCCACATGTTTGCTGTGTCCCCCACATGGTTTCTGGGGACTTCTTATGGTTTTCTTTTAACAATGGCTTTCTTCTTGCCACTCTTCCATAAAGGCCAGATTTGTGGAGTGCACGCCCAATAGTTGTCCTGTGGACAGATTCCCCCACCTGAGCTGTGGATCTCTGCAGTTCGTCCAGAGTCACCATGGGCCTCTTGGCTGCATCTCTTGTCAGTGCTCTGCTTGTTCGGCCTGTAAGTTTAGGTGGACGGCCGTGTCTTGGTAGGTTTGCAGTTGTGCCATACTCTTTCCATTTCCAGATAATGGATTGAACAGTGCTCCGTGACATGTTCAAAGCTTGGGAAATCTTTTTATAGCCTAACCCTGCTTTAAACTTCTCCACAACTTTATCTCTGACCTGTCTGGTGTGTTCCTTGGACTTCATGGTCCTGTTTGCTCCCCAATATTCTCTTAACAAACCTCTGAGGCCGTCACAGAACAGCTGTATTTGTACTGAGATTAGATTACACACAGGTGGACTCTATTTAGTCATAAGGTCAACATTCAATCATTCAGCAGTCATCAGGCAACTTCTGAAGGCAATTGGTTGCACTCAGAGAAAAGGGGGCTGAATAATTTTGCACACTGCACTTTTCAGTTTTTTATTCGTGAAAAAAATTTAAAAACAAGTATCATTTTCTTTGTACTTCACAATTGTGTGACACTTTGTGTTGGTCTTTCACATAAAATTCCAATAAAATATATTTATGTTTGTGGCGTGTAATGTGACAAAATGTGGAAAAGTTCAAGGGGTATGAATACTTTTGCAAGCCACTGTATATATCTATCCATCCATCCATCTCAAGTACAACATAGCAATACCACAGAGCAGAAATACTATTTTTTAAGTAAAAGTCCTGCTTTCAAAATTATACCCAAGTAAAAGTATGAGCATCAACATGTACTAAAAGTAAAATTAGTCATTGTGCAGAATGCCTTATTTCATAATAATGTATAATGTGTGTACATAACCCCAATGTTGCAGCTTTTATCATTGCATCAAATAATATGAGTTCATAATACTGTGAAACAAACCATTTCTCATAATAAGTACTTTTACTTTCGATAGGCCTACTCTTAGTGTATTTTGCTGACAATACCTCTTTGATATTTCTTTGGACTGTGAACACAGTGATATTAATACTTTCAGACTATTTTCTAAAGCATTTACATTTTTATTTGTGTTTTCCATTAGCTGACCTGGAGAAACACTTGAGACAAAGTAAGGTAGATATCACAAATAATAATTAATAAATGCCACAATGATAGGCTCTAAACAGCCTAATGTGTTGGGAAAATATAAAAATGTAAACTATGGCGTCCTGGCCACATTTGTATAAAAATGCAAAGATAAAGGTTTATAAAGCAGTGCACGAGTAGAGCAGAGCAAGTGAGGCCACTGGCACAAACTTAGCAGAGGAACAGGGAAGAAACTGAAAGCATCGTGGAAGATGGATGTGTTGAAGTGATCACTCGCGACAAAGCACTACCTAAAGAACAAACTGGTTTTATAATTATCGCCAATTAGTTGTTAAAAGAGTTGGTTGTGTTTGCACAATAGAGTGGCGTTTCTTATAAAACAGTTTGACAACCCCTGTTTTAGATGCAACACAGTTCTTTATAGAGGCTGCACAGAGGGGTATATTATTTCATGTAGTAATTAATTAATCCCACAAGATGATGCTGTTGTCCCCATGCCAGTGTTTGATGATGTTAGTAAGTGCAGAACATACATATCACAGGTAGAAATCTAAAGATAGACAAAACACAAATGTGATCTTGAAACACATAAACCCAAGTAAAGGTCATTCCTTAACAGTGCGGATACAATCAGAGTGAGCTAATGATTCTTGTAGGTAACAGCAGGTAATATCAACACTAAAAATAATGTCGCACTCCGTGAAGGTTGTTTGTTGAGCTATCCATGCCGTCCTTATCCTCAAATAAGAATAAAAGCGTATACTGTTAAGTTTGACATTTACTTATGAAGTACTGTAGATCAATAATGGCTCCTTTTTGAATTTGGTAGTCTCTCCTTTGTCTCAGCTCTGTTTGTTTCAGGCAGCACCTTTGTAGCAACACCCATTCCCTGTCTATTAAATGCCCAACCAGGAATACAGGTTTTACGTTGAAAGTAGACCACATAGCCAACATTCTGCCGCACACAGCGTCAGTCACACAGTTTCACTGCAGCTGTTAACTTCAGAAACAAATTTTTCTCTGTGGACAAGTTTTTGTAGTTTTTGTAGTCTTTTCTTCAGCTGTTGATCTCAACACAGTTAACTCTTAAGAGGTTAACAAATCGCTGCCGAGCTAAACCACCTGTGGATTTTAATTTTGTTCTCATATCTGCTGGATACGTCTATTTAAAACAATGTCCCGCCCTAGCGCTCTGGATTTAGACAGATACAGCAGCATGGAGAAAACCCGACGCTCTACCAGTCGTAACCAGTCCAGGTCCCAGGCCCAGAACGGGGACGTGCTGTGTGACTTCTGCACAACGAGGAAGCAGAAGGCAGAGAAGTCCTGCTTGGTGTGCCTGGCATCTTACTGCGAGACCCATGTCCAGACTCACTATGACTACCCTGCCCTGATGAAGCACAAGCTGGTCAAAGCGACAGGTCAGATGAGGGAGAAGCTCTGTGCCCATCATGACAAGTTGCTGGAGGCTTATTGTCGCACTGATGAGACAATGGTGTGTGTTTTGTGCATGATGGATGAACACAAACACCACGACATCGTCCCGGCTGGAACTGAGAGGACCGAGAAACAAGTGAGTGGTGAAAACTGTCAATCTATACTGCTGATCAAGATACTCAATGATAGATTTGAATGTTGTTGTTTTTATTATACAAAGCTCGCATGAACACTTTAATGCCATTCCCTCTACAGAAACAACTTGGTACCACACTGTACAAATCTCAACATAGGATTGACCAGAGAGTTAAAAAGTGGCAGGATCTTCGACATGCTGTTGAATCAGTTAAAGTGAGTAAAAGAACACAACTTTAAACATAGGATGATGCTAAAAAATAAGACATGGTAGTTTTCTAGTTTGACAAATAACAGCTTTTTATCCGTATTTGAACCAACTCTCTCCTTCTCTTTCGGATGTATCTCATCAGCACTCGGCTCAAACTGCTCTAGAGGAGAACGAGCGCATCTTCTCTGAGCTTCTGCTTTCCATCGAGAGGAAGTACAATGAAGTCAAGGAGATGATCCGCTCCCACGAGAAGACCACGGTGACCCGGGCCGAGATACTGCTGAGCCGCTTGGAGGAAGAGATCACTCTGCTCAGGAAGAAGCACACTGACCTGGATAAGCTCTCACACACAGATGATCACATACACTTTCTGCAGGTGAGGTGGTACTGAACTGAGGACCTTGTACGGTAACAGTAGCAGCAATGTTTAGACTCATCTTTATCTTCCACTCTTTTTTTTACCAGAGCTATCAGTCTCTATCAGGCCCCTCAGGATATGAAGACCTCAACAAAATTAGTGTTGCTCCCAATTTCTCCTTTGACGCCACCAAGAGAGCCATCGGTGTACTGAAATTAAAAGTGGAAGAAGTCAGCAAGACAGAAATGAGCAAAGTCTCAGAAACAGGTGCACAAATTTACCTTTCTTCATCTCAAGTAGCACCGACACGTCTCTGCACTTCCATTCAGGGAGTGGTTGTTGTTTTAGTCTGCTGTTGAAGTTTATGAAGTGTTTTTTTTATCTGCATCTTCATAGTGAACGATGTCTACATCACGCAAGAAGGTGAGCCAAAGAGAGAATCCATTGTGAGTGACGAACCAAAGACAAGAGAAGAACCGAAGACAAGAGAGGAACCAAAGACAAGACAAGACTTCCTGAAATGTGAGTTATTGGGTTACTTTTTTACGGAGGATTCCTTTAACATGTAGTGAAACCTTTAGCACCAACATTACAAGGCTACTTGGCAGTCATATCAAACGCCACTCATATTCCAGGGTTCCTAGGAATGTTAAAAAAAAAAAATGTCATGGTGACATATAGCAGGAGCGTCTCCACCCCTAACAAAAGCATGACCACATCATGTGGTAAAACAACTGAACGGAAGTGCTACAGAAGGTATGCTGCTTGCAGAACTGGTTTGGTGAAATGTAAGAAACCAAACTTTACAGTCCAGTATCACTTAAACAAACACAGGCGTTCCCTACTGGCACTCCACCTGTGGAAAGCATTTAACAAGCTGATGAATGAGAGTTATTTAGAGTTATTTATCAAAGGTTTTAGTGCCCTAACTTTGTCACTCCTAAACATATTACTGCCCAGAGTATTCAGTTACTGTTGGTGGTTTATGTGCGACACAATGCAAAACACTGGAATTTAAAATTGTGACGAGAAAGGATGAATAATGACCGTGTCCTGCATTGTGTAGACTCTTCCCAGTTGATTCTGGATGTCAACAGCATCCATCGCAGCCTTCACCTCTCCGAGGGTAACCGATCAGCTACAATGAAGAGTGAGCCTAAGAACTACCCTGACCACCCAGATCGATTCGACCACTGGCAGCAGGTGAGCATTTACTGACCAATACAGGATGTTATTGTGTGCCTGAAAACATAAGGGGGGAGTTAATATGTTGTGAATGGTACAGAGCCAACATGATGAAGAGAAGGGGGCATACGGTCTTTCTATAGACTCAAGGAGACTTTACTTTCCAGGAACTTTATCTTTGATTCGCCCTCTTGAAGCTGCTCAGGTTTTCAATATTCATGAAAATTATATTTCAAATATTTTTCTTTTTTTTTTAATTAGTTTTCTTCCTGGAATTCATTGAACATTGCTATCAAAATCAAGCTTTTAGTAGAAGTCTTTGAAGTTATTGTTATGATAAAAGTGCTGTCAGATGTGTACTTGCAGTGAGTGATGTCTCCGCAAACTCTCATTTTAACAGCTGTTATAAACCATGCACAAGCTTTGTCTTTTAATCTCTCATTTCATCCATTCCGTTGCAGGTGTTGTGCAGGGAGAGCCTGACTGGTCGATGTTACTGGGAGGTGGACTGGAGGGGAACAGAGATAGACATGGCCGTTACCTACAGGGGAATCCGCCGTAAAGGAAACAGCAATGAATGCAGCCTGGGCTGGAACGACAAGTCCTGGAGTCTGTACTGCTCTGACTCCAAATTCTCCTTTGTGCACAACAATAAGAGCAACGATCTTCCAGTTCCAGTCTCCTCTCGTGTCGGCATCTACCTGGATTATGCAGCAGGAACACTCGCATTTTACAGTGTTTCTGATGGCATGCAGCTTCTGCACAGAGTCCAGACCACATTTACTCAGCCTCTCTACCCGGCATTCAGCGTGTGGGGCTTTGGTACGACTATAAAACTGTAGGAGAGTTGCCATAGTGCTAGCAATTAGCATTACAATCACACAATATTCTCAATTCTGTTGTAAACATTTGAGACAGAGTGTTTGATTAATTATTTTTGTTCTACCTTTTGCTAAAAGTTATATTTTTTCATTATGTATGAAGTATATGAATTTTTCTGTTTCTGGTCTTTTGATCACCAATTGTTGTGGCTAAACAAATGTGTCAGTTGTAAGTAGAAAAAATATGCAATAATAGATTTTGATATTAGTTTATGCTCCATATAATGCTCCATATATTTTCTATACTATGTTAAAGCATGCGATACTGATATATAATACATTTAATTAAAGTTTAAAGTTTTACTGATTCATTTGGCACTGGAGTTGCTGTTTTTTTCCCCACACAAACATTTCAGTCTCTTAGCCATCTTTTGTATGCTTGAAGTGACAAATGCAATCCATGTGTTCAAAGCATGAAAATCAACAGGAGATCAAATAATATTGAGGGTATATCTGATCAATAATTACCAGACATCAGGCCCACATCATCCGGCCCTCATGAGGGGATACAGGTACAGAGAGACATTAACAAATTAAAGCTCCAGAGGGCAGCAGAACACATGTTGTTGGTAGGATCACACACACAAACACACACTTAAGATAAACATATTCAGATTTTTTTTATCCTTTTTCACCAGATGTGGTTTTAAATTACATACAGATGTAGTTGGTTAAAGGTAAAAAAAAACAAGATAAAAAAGAATTTATTTTTTGTAAGAGGCACATCAAATCGACTCTGATAAAGCCTACAACAAGGAATTTATAAGGAAATGAGTATCGTTCCTCCTTCTTCTGAATTGCTTGCTGGGAAACAGCTGGGTTTGGTTTACTTCTCTCAGTGACCGAACTTTGACACATTCAAAATATCACTTGTGAAATGATGTGTCTGCATAGTTATACTGTAAAAATACGACACACAGTATAATGAAACTGATTTGTAGGCGTTATGTGGCTTTCGATCCCGCGGACCCGCTCACTCGGTCTGCCACCAGACGCAAACCCAAACGCGCACCGCCACTACAGGTTTGTGGGCGGAGTCAAACAGCTGGATCCTCCAGAGTGTCTCGTGGCGGCGATGCAACGAGTCCGAATGCGCGTGAGAGCGAGCCTCCCCCCTCTTCAATTCAAAGCGAAAAACAGGCTAACGGGATCTCATTCGTTCGAGAAAGACAAGACAGGATTTTACACAAAAAATAAGACTCCTTCGTGTCCCGCGAGTCCGCTGTGGAATAGTTTGGTGCCACCAGAGGTGTCGAGGACCGGTCGGCGTACTCAAAGTTACCAAAAAACATCAAAAAGTTGCTCGCTAACAGAGAGGAATAAGGTGAGTAACGTTGGATGTGCGTTTGATGCTAGCGTGGGACGTGAAGGTGAGCAGCTGTTAGCATGTAGCCTACAAAACAATAGTTGTAAATAGAAATGTGAGTAAAACTACGTGATTATATTTCTTATTATAAAGGAAAGTCATTACTTGTGTTAGTTAAATAAACCAGTTTGTTAAAAGTTGAAATAACAAAAACTACCAGCTAAGGTCCAGTCAGTCCAATATAACATCTTGAAGTAAAACTCAAGAAGAATAAAACATCAACTCTTCACTAAAGTAGTATTGAGTTGATATTGTAGTCTATTGGACCTCTGTACAGCAGGTGCTTTGTTTGTGATGTAACCCCTACAGTACACTCACCTGTGCACATTAAAGTGACGTGAGCATCACACAAACCCTCACTACAACGTTTCAGATCTTAGATTTCTTTAACTGGCGTGACGATTGCTCTCTGATGAGTAGATGAATGACCTAACTCCCTCTCCCTCCTCTCCTTCACCAGCTCAAAGGACACATCAGTCCATCGACTTATCCTCCATCTTCAAGAAGATGAGTCAGTCGGTGGCGATGCAGATGTCAGCCACACTCAGTTAAATGTTAGTACTACTCGAGCAGATATTGCTCGGCTGGCCGAAGAGGAAAAAGAAGAAAGTGGCTGCTCCAGGTGTTGGAAGATGTCTCTCTGGATGATACTGCCCGTCAGCCTCCCGGTTCTGACCATCACTGGGATTTGGGTTGTGTAAGTGTTTACATTTCTTAAGTACCTCTTCAGGTGACGTGAGACTGAGGTGGCTTGTAAAACTGTCTGCTGCGTGGGTAGTGGGTGGTTCTCAGTGCAAGTTTCCTCTTACGTGAAGGATGATACGTAGCTTATGATGTAAGAGCGTAAAGGTTTTGTGATGCCAGTGAGCGTCTGTCAAAAGTGAAAGAAACATTATTTTCCACAGAAACAAAGAAATCACCTGATCCCCGGACGATTTCTTTTACATTTTGCATGTACAAACAAAAGCAATTTATAATCTCCACGTCGACATAACAATGTGCAACACTGTAACAATGAAGCAAATCCCCACTAGGGTACTCTATAAAATCAATTTTTACTGCTTAATAGAACCATAAAAATGGATTTCACACACTTGATCTGCCTGCAAAACCATTGATTAATTTGTTTTTGTTTTGAATACAATTAAAAAAAATGATGGACGTACTTTTGCATCTATAACTTATTATTAGATATCACTGTGCACAGAGCAAACAATATAATTATTATGCAAATGATCTTTCACGTAGAATACACATAGTGATAACTAGGCAACATTCTTACAAATTACAAATCTGTTCTGTCAAAAATCCTTTTCATACCCGAGCCTCTGTTGCACACTGCATATTTACCCAGAATTCCTGGCAGCCATGGCGCTTGCATGTGGATTAACTCTCTCCAGGAAGGAATGCGGGATTCTCACTTTTAAAAGAGAGATGTGCAGGTTCACAGAGTCTCTTAACTATCTGCAGCATGGTATCTGAGCAGCTGTACCGGAGGAGAAAGAGTAACTGCCTCCCGGTTATGTTTGGGCTGACAGCTCTCTGCTTTGTTATTACTGCGGGAGGAGGAATGCTAACCCCAAGGGGAGACAGACAGACAGACAGACAGATGGCCCAATTCCAGATTGTTGTAGTCTACCTCTATGATCAGTACCGTGGGGAGTACGCCGTCTTAATTGGATGCCAAAACTGAGACTATACGCACGCCGATCAGTGCTTGTCAACATGGCCGCTTCACAGTCCGACCAGGAGTGTGTTTTTCAGGGCTTAGCTGTTAATGTTTCTTCGGACCTATGCTTGTGTCGGGAGAATGTGCGCGTGAAAATGTGTGCTGGTGTTGCACATTTCTTCGTATCTGAGGTAGAAAGTTAAGATGCCGAATGCTGCTGACTCCCGGGCCCTTTAAACCCATTTCCTTCCCGTTACCTTGACAAGGGCGCCTTGTTTCTAGACTAGTGGAATGTCAAAGGATGTGACATGTTGCGTAACTCCCTCTCTCGCTGTGGGTGAGTGGCTGGGAGTAAGGTAAATATTGGAAGGTGTAATAGAGAACGACAGCAGAACTTTCCCTCAGCATCTGTTGATGCACAGTGTACCAAAGGCCTGTGTGGAGGCAGAGGAAGGATTGTTTCCACCCAAAAAGTCTCTGCTTTCTTTTTATGAGTTAAACAACGTGCTTGAAAAACCAGCGTGGCTCCACTATACCTGTGAGCAGTTAAGATTCGTAGTTTATGCATCACACCTTTTCCTGATGTGTTATTTTTGCACACGTTTTTGGGAATTCTCACTGGCCATACCAGACCCTTCTGTTAAGTCCTTGTTCAATCCTAAATACAAAAAAAAAACATATATGGTCTGTTCCACCTTTTTATATTGCTCTCAGGCATGCAATTACAGTTTACAACCACTGCTGAGCTTTGATAGAGGTCTAATTACGTAAACAAACCTATTATTACTGACGTATATACTCCTCCAAGCACAGGATACACTAGTTAAGTTTCACACACCGCTAAAAAAGACCTCTTTATTTAGAAATGTCCCGGAGCTGCGCTGCTGCTATTTTAGCTTTGGAAGCTGGCCAAATATTTAAAAAAGAAATGGGCCTCAAGAGTTGTCGAAAATTACAACTTCAGCTGGCTACAGTCTCTGTTCCTATATTTAGTCTGATGAAGTCCCGCGGTTATTCTCTACAGTTGCTATGAGCCGTTTCTTCTGTTTTTGTCGTGTTGGTGTCGTTGTGTTGGAGCTCTGGCAGCTTTCTACCTGACGGCCATGTTCCCCTCACCCCAGTGGGTTTCCTCCCTGCATTATGCAACAGCAGTGCTCTTTACATGTCTGCCATCTGGTTCATAGGACTCACACATGGGGATTCACACACCCGAATGCCAACCACTAAACCAGTCAACCAAACGTCTGCTGCAGTCGGTCAATACACATGCATTTCACCAGTCACATGTGGCGTTGGGCAAGGAAACCAGTCTGGATTGACTCCTGTCCTCTGCTGGCTCACACGTTTGAAGATGAGCATCTTGGGGTAGATCCCTCGTAGTGTACAATACAATACATACAGATAACATTAAGCTATGACTGATGGCAAGCGTCTGTGTATTTAATGGTTTAAAACATTTTAAGTTGAGCCGATTCTTTTGATGCTGCCTTCAACCAGAGCTGAACGTGTGTGTGAAATTGTGCAGCTTCGCTATGAAACAGTGAACGCATATTTGCAATATTTATTGGATTATTATTATTATTGAAAGTGACTTCCTGCCCTGATTTTTTTTTCAGTTAGTATGAAGCACGCAGAGATGATATAACTCTATACAGCTGTGTTATACTGTATTTTTATCACACTGAACTTAAATTAGGATGTTCAGCTTTTAATTCTTACCGATTGATCATGAATCATGTATGCGTGCATTGACACGTGTGTCTGTGCTTGTTAGTGCCGTCTGGATAGCTGTGTGTGTCTTTATTATACGTCTCTGTCCTTTTAAAGACCAGTTTGTGAGGAGGACACCATCGGCCCGGGAAAACATTCCTAATTGGTACTTAACCTCCCGCTGAACTATGGCTGCTTTCACGAATCAGGACAGATACTCTCTGTGTCTGACTTGGTCTTTCTCTGTCAGTTAAAAGCGTGACTTTGATCAGCTTATGCTCCCCGTGTGAACAACGAGGGGATAACATGACAATAGCTTTTCCCTGCAGAGTTTCTCTTTGCCCCCCCGGAGATGTGCGAGCAGAATTAGTGCTGAAACTTTCATGCATAATTCTGTATGGTTACTGTGGAGCATGTTGACTATAAAAGGAGTTTCTGAAGTACAATAAGGGTCTTGAACTTTCAGAATACTGTGTCTGATCTGTTGATCCTCTGGTCATTGACCTCTCTGTGGATGGAGCTGGTCAGTGACCCGACCAAATGCACCGCAGTAACAATTCAGTTTGACCGACACAAACCGGTCCTTTCAGTCCTGAGTGTTCAGAGTGAGAAGAAACATTCAAATGTCAGGTCACCTGACAAAAAAACAAAACAGGGACAACTCCGTGACAGGTCAGACCGGCAGGATATAAACAAATTACATTTAAGAATAGGGCTCCGTACATAGGGAGTTAACTGCATTTTGAATTGTGGTAATTTAAAAATCAGTTATTATTCTGAATTATTACTCATCGGGTCGCTTTGGATGACACTGTAATCCTAAAATCACATGAACCGTGTGGCTCATCCTACTCTCTCTCTTGCAGGTATGCCATGGCCCTCTACAATCAGCACATCTGCCCTGTGGATAACTGGTATGTTGCTATTCATCCTGCATTTTTTTTCCGTATGATACCTCTGTTTATTCCTGTACACTCACAACATCTTGCACTACCAACCGAACGCTAAACTGCAGCGCATTAGCATAGATCTACAGTGGGATTTAACATCAGTCATTGTTCTTAAATCATGCCCCGTCAATGAGTAACCCACTGTTTCTCTGGACCCTTGGTTTGTTTCGGAGAAACTCGGTTAATCTCTAACATCAGAGCTACTATTTGATATCCGATAGTCTCTGACATTATGCCTCAGCGACGCTAAACACAGAAGAAAGCCTGTTAGTTTATGTGACTGTACTTTACTCTAAAAGACATATACATTATATTACTATTTCATTATTTATCCCAGACATTCTGAGAATACATGTGTTAATAATAATCAGCAATATGTCTTTTTATTTTGGCATTTGGTGATTTCCCAGCAGGATTGAAGTTGTACCGAACATAGAATAAATGTGATTTTGCTCTACGTGTGTGTGTGTGTCTTTTAACATTAACTTAACGTTTGTTTGATGTTCCAGGTTATACAACCAGTCATGTGAAGAGGATCTGTATTTGCAGAGCGGGCCAACCTTGTGCTGCACACTAGACAATGTACCTCTCATCAGGTCAGTGAGAGACTCCCACCCTCATCCCAGCCCTACCTCTCTTTTCTGTCTCTTTGTGTCTGGAGATTAAAAACAGGAACACTGCGCCATTGTTTTACTTGACCCCTGTCGGCACATTGTTGATAAAAAGCGAGTGAGCTTGAAGGAGACAGTTCTCCTGAGTGTGTGCGTGTGTGTGTGCGTGTGTGTGTGTGTGTGTGTGTGTGTGTGTGTGTGTGTGTGTGTGTGTGTGTGTGTGTGTGTGTGTGTGTGTGTGTGTGTGTGTGTGTGTGTGTGTGTGTGTGTGTGTGCGCGCGTGTGTGTGCGTGTGTGTGCGCGCATTCTGAAAATAACTTGGGGCTGAAATATCCTGCCTGCCACCGTGGCAGTTTAGAGGCAAAGCATGGGTCTGCACTTCACCATGTAAACACACACACACACACACACACACACACACAGAGAGAGAGAGGCGTCGGCTTACATTTGGGAGGAAATCAAGACACTCCCGCTCTGTTGTTGAGCTTTTACTCCCACTGAGCACCGAACATCAAAGGCCAGTTGTATGTTGTTAATCCTGGGGTTCGTATTAAGAAATATTAAGTAGCCCTCAAACTATTTGTGCAACTTCAACAGAAATAGAAATGTCTAAATGTTTCAACGGTAATCTTTACTAATGCAGTGCCGCTGTTGATCTACAGTTCAGTGGCGATGGCAGAAGAGATGCACATTCTTCCTCTATATTACTGTATATTCAGCTATATTACTGTATATTCAGCTATATTACTGTATATTCAAACATATACATACTGATATCTGACTAAATGTACATAACCATCCATCAAAAATATTGAATAGATCAAAGAGCTATTTCAAAGTCACCCCTTTGACTTGCTCAATGTTTACATTTCCGTCAATGTGCTGAAGAATGTGCGCGTCCTTGACTGCGGTCAGCTGAGGCGGCTTTGGCTTTGGCTTGTGTCGACTGTCTCCTGCCTTCCTCTCCTACAAACATTTCCCATTCCTAGAAGAGAGTACGCTGTGGGTGGAAAGTCAAAGACTCGATGATGGGATGTAAGGAAACGTGCCCCCCCCCCCCCCCCCCCCCCCACACACACTTCCTTACTGTATGAGCAGAAATGATATATTGCACAACGTAGGAGGCGAATTAGTGGTACTGTTGCTGTGTTGTGAGCGTAGGTTGATTCACAGCATTTCTCTCATTCATGTTTTTTATGTACTCTTTGTTTCAGTAAATGTGGGACTCTTCCTCCAGAGAGCTGCTTCTTCAGCCTCATCTGCAGCACAGGCTCATTCATGGGTAAGACATTAAAAACAGGTTCAGAGGATGCGGAAGCCTCAATAAATACAGTGCTGACTCCGGCATACGGTGGATGTTTAACATTGTGCTGAATGCTCTAGTAAAGACCAGCTATAGCGTTGTTTTGTATGTTTTTGTAACACACACGAGCTATGTCACCATCTCACTTATTTGTTATCTAAGTTAAGAAGTCACACGGTTAGCACTTCAACTAACAGTTGTTTTCATTTTCCTTTTAATCTGCTGATTATTTTCTCTATTTGTCTATAAAATTTAAGAAAACTAGCAAATATAGAAATATATTAATCAACTACCCGAATATTTGCTGATAAATCTTCTGTCGATCAACTAACAGTTTCAGTATATAATATATAAAATACTGTAATCAAATAAATGTGTTAAATTAATACATAAGCATAGCATTGATGAATAATAAAGCAAGCATCACTTTCAATTTCTTTCATAAGATATCAATTATAACAAAGTTTGTTTCTCACACTACATCAGCAGGAGATATTAGTTTCATTTGTAGCTGGTACTAAATGTGTTTCACTCTCTTGCTTATGTTAAAACTTAGTTTTGTTGTCTCGTGAAAAACCTACAACCACACCGTCCAACAGCCAGTGAAAACCTCACACGAAAGGGCAGGAAAAATGCTTTCATATAGAATTATACACAAATGTTCAAGCACATGGTGAGTGTGTATTTTCGTAGGCACAAGGAAAACACGCGTGTTATAAAAGAAGGGAATGAGCTCCCATGTGCTGCTCATTGTGTGTTTTGTGAGTCTACACGTGCTGTTCCCTGCGTTTACTGGTAGGTCTGACTACTCTGATCTAGTTAATGTTTCCCAGCTGCGACTTAGACGTATGTGTGTGTGTGTGTGTGTGTGTGCAGGGGAGAGGTCTGTTTGCCTTGTTTGTCTTCTCATAAGGAGTCTCCATGCCTCCAGCAGCTATTTAAGGCCTGCAGTCTGATTGGTTGACTCAGGACAGTCGCTTGATACATGAGAGTGAGGCACGGAAAAGTCCACGATGGGACAACGATCCTTGTAGATTTTAAATAAGCTGTTTCCTGTGTGTTGTGGACAAATAACAGCTGTGGTCCTGTGGCAAGAATGGGGTAGCAGCCTTTCTGTGTGTTTGTGTGTGTATATTCGTGCATATGGAGTCAGACTACTAGTATACTGTGCCAGTATATCCTGGTAGGGACCAGACTGTTGCAGCCCAGTGTGAAAGTCTGGTATCTGAGCAGCACTGTTAGCCAACCATGACCCCTGAACCGCAGCAGGTCAGTCTGTCGAGCTCGCGTACATTTAAGTGTTTGTCTAAGAGAGAGAGAGAGAGAGAGAGAGAGTGAGTGAGTGAGACGTCGGCTAAGCGCTGCACTGTGGTTGTACAGTTAAGCATGCTGAACGGCAGACAAATCAATTCAGGAGAAGTTATGTGGCAACCGAACAATGTGGCTGTCAAACATTGTGACGTCTCAGGGGTTACAGCTAAACAAAAGCAACGCAATATTGCTGATTACTTGTCTCCACTGTTGACTCCATTGCTCAACCAGGAGGACGGTTCATGTGTGACTTGATTTAGGTGTAAATCAGTTTTGAACTGTTTTTACCTACAGAGCTACATCGGCTGAATAGATCTCTGACCACAACTGCAGGTAGTTCAAGGGCTTCAATCAATCGTGCATTTGTTGCGTCCTTGTCGGTGTCTATTTGTTCTTCACCATCCAAGCAGTCTGATTAATACCTGTTAGTTATTATTGCTCTACAAAAGTTAAGTAGACGTGGCATGTAGCTATACACCGGGCTATTGCTTAGCTTCTTAGCCTATTGATTTATGTCTCACTTTGTGCCTGTTACAGTTGGCTCAGGGATAACACGGACTCAGTGAACTGTATATTGCCTCATAATTGTACTTCTCGTTTCTATCCCAGTTCCCACCTCTCTGCCAGTGTACACACAAAATGTTTCAAAGACAAAGCTTGTGTTCTTTCTCTGCATACCTCCCTGTGGGAGAGAA
Organism: Pholis gunnellus; assembly: GCF_910591455.1. Taxonomy (NCBI): domain Eukaryota; kingdom Metazoa; phylum Chordata; class Actinopteri; order Perciformes; family Pholidae; genus Pholis; species Pholis gunnellus. The sequence continues at coordinate 13,888,218 of NC_136538.1, forward strand.
TGCAGCCGGTGTGTTTGTGTTGAAACATATCTCCTTGTGGGGACAGAAAGGTTTATTTAACTGTGAGGTGCGGTGTGGCCGATGGGACTTTTTGTGGGAAAATGCACTCGACACCGTTCGCTCACGGCCATGTGTGAAGGCAAAAGCAAGCCTGTGCTTGTGACAGCAGGGCTGTACATCCGTTACAGTTCGTCCACGTTGTTGCAAGCTAGCTTCCATGGAGGAGCCACGTCGGTGTGTTTGAACCAGGACTCTGGTTTAACTTCCGTCCGTCTCGGTGTGGAAGGTGATCAATAGCATGTAACCTTTATGACTCATCAGCATGACATGCATCCTCAAAGAAATATGCCAGAAAGCAGCACACGTGTGCCTTTTAGAGTGCACAACATCAAAGCTAACCATGAAGGATTTCCTCATTAAGAGCAATGGTTGGAAATGTTCCTCCATGTTAGTGTAACATGCTGAATGCCAGCAGGCTCAGTGCTCTTTTGTAATGATGAGAGAGTCATTTCATTGAAATGGGGGAAAACCCACAGCCAGCAGGGAGCCCGAGATGCCATAATCTAATGAAATGAGTTGACTTTCAGTGTGTTCTCCATTTTAACAAAAGGAACAGAGGGAAAAAAAACGAAAGACAAGATTGTTTCCGAGCCTGGAGACACGGCTGTTTGTTTTTCCATGATTGTAACTGAAATCTCTTTGCCAACATGGTTCTAGTGCTGAGGGAACAGAGAGAAACACAAACGAGCACATTCACTCACGAGGATCTGAACAGAAGTAATATTGGTGTTTTTACAACATGACATAATGGAATCTAATACATGTCCTGTGTATAGTACGTCTATTAGAGATTCATTCACAGCTTAATGTACCGGGATCACAATTAATACTATTTTCCAAAAATCCATGGTAACATACAATCTATCAGTGCAATAAAAAAGACTGTAATGTTTTTTACAGTAAGACTTATTATAGTGAAGTTTACTAAACACTAATAATACAAGTTATACCCAGTGCACCTTCTTGGCAGTTAGTAGAAGAAAGTCATGAACTTTAACATTTTGTACTAACAGGAAACTACTCAAAACACATCTCAACATTTTTACATGTAACCATGTGACAGCAGTGTCCTCATTGAGACGCTGGCTCAGAGCCAGACGGGCCGCAGCGTATCCAAACCCTGACTCGTGGAGACAAAGCCTGACATTGTTAAGTTCTGCACTGACGTTTTTCTTTCCTCTCCGTGGCCACGGTCTCCGTTTATATTCTCTTTTGGCAGCACAGACGGCCTTAAAGCCCGTCTCTTGCACAGAGTGTGACAGATTTAAGACAACAGTTGAGTCTGTGAGAATGTATCGCCTTCAGGTCGAGACACGAGGGGCTCCTTGTCACCTCTAATTCTCTCAGTCTCCTCTCTTCCACTCGCCCCCCCTGTGCTCCGCTTTCACCGAGCCCAGTCGGCCCTCGCCGAGCACCAGCCGCGAGGAGCTAACAAAGAGAAACCAAGCGGGGGTCAGCTCGGCGGTGCACCAACAATACCCCCCAGTCACAGCCCATTAGCACATCAGCAGTCATCTGTCCCATGCACTGTACTTCGTTTCCCGCGGCCTTTTTTAATCTTATGCACGACTTAGACCAACCACCCCCCCCACACACACACACACACACACACACACACACACCCAATTAGCGTTCTGACTTTCCCGCCATTCCCTGCTTCTCGTGTTCCCACTTTGTTAGGCAGAGAAATTCAACGTTGTGGGATTTTTTTTAATCACCTTCCAAGGACGTCTTGTGTGTTTTTTGGCAAAGTGAGGTGTGCGAGTGTTTGAGTTAAATTGAAGCCAGGCCTTGTGAAATGAAAACATACAATACCAACAGTGTGCAGGGTACTTTTCCAGAATACGCGTTATTCTACTGTCACTGTTGTACTTATGTGTGTATGTACTGATTTGAATGTGTTCCTGCTGAATAGTCCGAATAACTCATCTTCTCTCTGCGTCTTTATGTGTCTCTCGTGTGCTGTAGTTGCGGTGATTGTGCTGCTCCGCTACGCCCACGTCATTGAGAAGCACCAGAACTGTGTTCTCAACACGGCGAGTCTCTCCACAGGCTGGATCTGTGCCGCCGGACTCATCATGGTGGGCAACTTTCAGGTACGCTGATCCAGTTTACGGATACAATTCAATCACAACTTTTGCAGTAAATGATGGAAGAGTTGAATATTTTTGAGTAGAAAAAGAAAGACATACAATGACACCAACTTGTGTTCAAGGATGTTATTATTTGCAGTTTTCTGATGTTTTATTGAGCAAACAATTGTGAATATGAATCATGAATATAATCTGCAGCATCATGGATAATGAAACAGTAGTTAAAGCCCAAAACATGTCATTGAAATGTGTCAGTGTTTCTCTCTATCACACGTTATATTTCACTCTGCTCTGCCTTCATAGACACAATCCTGCTCGTTCTGGTAGTTAAAGTGACCGGACCTGATCTAAAGTCCTTCCCTGTAGATATTTGTTCTTTGGAAAAATAATTTCTTCCAAGTTTAAATATTTGGATGCCTGGCTCGATGCCTAGTGTGTGTTTGTGTGTGAAATGTCTTCGGGGAGTTTTTTTTGGGAGGAGTGGTTGTTTGTGATGAAAGGCTGGATACGTCCATGAAATGTTACCGTTCTGGTTTCTGTCCTTCAACTTTTAAAAGATTGTTAAAGAGTTGACGGGAAATGATGAGAGAGAGACGAGGAGGGAGAAAACATGTGACTTACATTGTAAACGTGTTTCATTATGAAGTAGAACAATGTTTCCTTGAGTGTATCTGTATTCTCAGCATGTCTCAAGCTTTTCAGAACCATTGGATACATTTTATCCTCTGATAAGTTAAACACACGCCCCCCTCTCCCCTTGAATAGTCTTGCTTTTATTTGCTCATGATTCATTATTTTAAGAAGTGGTAATTTCACTTTCATAATACTTTATGACATTACGTCATTGTCCTATTTGATTTACCATCGTGTCCGTTGTTGAGTGGAGAAAGAGTCTTTACTGATTCTATTTGGGGTAGAAATGAGAAGCACACTTAGCTAAACGTTTCCTGCAGAGGACATGACGTCATTCACTGTGTGATGATGAGGAAGATGAAGAAGAACTGTCTTTACAGGAGTGTGTGGAAAAAGGTGTGCATGGCAGTTCGTGTGTCGTCTTCACCTTCTTCCCGCTTCTTCTTCGGGGCATCTGCTCTGCAGCACTGGGAGGAATTATACGGGAAGAGCCAGGGGGAAGTGAGTCATCAAGTCTGGCCATGCATGGAGAGGACGGGGCAGACAGGGTGTGTCTAGCTGAGGCCCCCCCCGTCTTTAACCAATCACAGAAGTGAACGTAGACGACGTTGCGTCTCTTATAGTCTGGGACATTCCAGTGCGATGGAAATAGAGACGTCATTGTTAAAACGGTTAAAACCACACAACGGAATATTATGCCGCCAAAATGAAGCAAAGCCCCAAAACAAGAGAACACAACATCCACAAACAATTTGGATTCAGAGGAGAGAACGGCAGCCAAAATCTGCTGAACACCGACGGCTCAAAGAGGGAGAAAGCACCAGAAACACAACACACTGAGCGGTGGCAGCGGCTTCGGGTCGTAGCTGTGTGTTAAGTTAAGGCTTTGGCAGCGCAGCTGTGGTGGGGCCACTGGCGCTTTTTCCTGTCAGGTGGTCTGATGGTTTGGGCCAAGAAGCACATAAATAGATGATGGAAAAGCACATCACTGCCACACTGAGGTCTATGAGAGGGACATGAGTAGCTCGAAGGCTGCCTTCAGGAGGAGGAGGAGGAGAGAAAGAAAGAGGACCGTAAGAGTTGGCCGGACTCTGCTCACCCTGCGTGCTCCCTTACAGATGATGCCTGCTGTCAGCATGGTCTCTCTCTCTCTCTCTCTCTCTCTCTCTCTCAACCTTTCTTCTTTCTTTCTGTTTACTTTTCTGTTGGGTGGGGGATGAATGGTATGTATGATAAAAATGAAGCCACAGCCCACAGTTAGCTGAGATTAGCATCCAAATCTTTCTCCCATCGTCTCTAAAACTCATTAATTTCAACATTATATTTGTTCAATCTGTACAAAGTGTAAAAACAACCGTGGTTGTGTTTTTTTTAAATGTATTGTGGTTACATGACACGGCTACAGATGAATTGTTGTATAATAGAAGAGATGAAAGTATGAAAAGGTTATTAAATTGATTTATTCTACATGACAGCAGACCAAGGCTCTTCAGATAAAAACCAAAAGCTCCAAAACCATTTTGTGGAAATTTCCCTTCTTTCATAACATTGCATATTTTTAAATATAAAAGATTGGATATATTGAGTCCCATGACATGTTTCTATTTTAAGGCCTTTAAGTATTCATGGGTAAAAGTTGAAAGCATGAGTCACATGTGCATGATGATGGCTTAGGTGATTATTAATGTTTTTTTTAAAACGGACTTCGGAAGGAGTTTGTTGTAGCGCGTCTTGTAATTCCATTTGTTTCAGTTTCCAGAAAGCGAAAGCTGACAGAAAAGTGGTCGGCGGTTGGCTTGTTACCACATCCTCACACCCATCATCATCACTCTGCCCACTGAACCTTCTCTATCATCGTGATACACAATCATTCACAATGCAGCACACAGTGTTAAACAACGGATTCACTTTATTACTCCCCTCATGAGATTATGTCTCAGATTGAAGGTGCACACTAGGGTGACAGAGGCAGATGTTCAGAGATGTGTATTTCCAGCCATAATGAGAGCTTCCCCCCGTATGGCTCTCCTGTTTCTCCATTGTTTCTCTCTGCTTCTGCTGACACATTTCAGTCCACCTCACTGCTTTCACCGCCCATCACTTTTTCAACCGACGGTGTTGCGACCGCAACTGTACAAAGTGTGAAAACGTACTTAAAGTAGAACAGGTAATGAGTGAGAGAATCTAGGACACCCGGCATCACACACAGCACACACCGCTGTGGAGAGTATTGATTATTTTCATTACTGATTAATCTACCTATCACATCAGACAACGGAGAAGCTGGATGGAGGTATGTTTAAAACAGTTAGAATGAGGAGGTACCAGGAGAACAAAGCATATGGTTGTTGTTTGAGTGTGTGTGTGTGTTTTTCCACTACGGAGTAGAGTGAGAAACAGATTGGCAGTACTACAACACTCAGACCCCCACAGTGCCAGTTTGATGGCGTAGAAAGGATTTTGTAGCAGCCACTTCGCTGTGGACGGTACGAGACTAAAATACAATTCCCACTGTGAACACGTTTTGATCAGACACATGGAAAAACGTGTAAAGGCCGTGCTCTGATTCATCTCCCGTCTTCACTCCCAGCTCTGGAGATGTCACAGACGGAGCTAAGAAAATCCTTTTTTTTTTTTTGCTGTGTGTGCTTTTCCATATTGAATTGTCTGGAAATCTTCACTTCAAGGATTAGCCCACTGCACAAGAATGTTCAGTATGCGCTAGCCGGTTCAACGGACAAATGGCTTAAAAGCCCAAAACTGAATAACTTCTAGGCTGTTGCTCTAATGACCCCCAAGAGTTACGTGGAGCAGAGGAACACAAGGCTTTAACCATTCGGCATCAGCCGAGGAAAGCAGTTCTGTGTCATGTACCTACATTAGTCTGGACCTTGGAGATGTTTTTGTAGCTTTGGTTAATGCTCCATTGAGTCTCTTATCTGTTCTGATCAGTACATCTCAAGTGTGTGTGTGTGTGTATCCTGCAGTGGGAGCTCTAGTCACATGCTCCCGAGCAGCTCTTTTGTGTATTGTTTCTTATCGTTCTTGTGACCAGCAGGGATAAGGAGGCGTTCTGTGGTGCTGCTGTCGTTTACTTCCCATCATCCTCTCATTTCCACGTATTCTTCTTGGCTCCTTTATTAAAAGAAGTTTTTGGAGGCTTCGAACTAAGTATTACATAACAATGACTAGTCGGAGCCAACAGCTTGACGCAGGAGCTTGTGTGATGTTGCCCCCCTCTGATCGCTCCCACGTGGTGTTTTCAGCCAAACTGCAGACTTTGTGTATTCTTTGTCTCACCCATTTGTCTCACCCACCCTCTCCTCCTGTCTGCTTTCTCTACACGACAGGTGGATAATGCCAAAGTTCTCCACTATGTCGGAGCAGGTATCGCCTTCCCCACCAGCATGCTGTTTGTGTGCCTGCAGTCGGCACTGACTTACCGACTCGCCAAGACCCAGGGGGAGTACAACGTGGCCCACCTCCGGCTCTGCATGACGCTGTTGGCCTTCGTAGCCTTGGTCCTCAGTATCCTCTCTAGCCACTAACAGATGGCCGCCTTCGAGGCTGTCAAGTGCTTCAGAATAGAGCGTAGCGCTGCCAGCCTGAATACGGACGGAGACGTCTCGTTCACGTTATATTGCAACTACAAGTTTCCCTCCAGTATTCAATGTCAAATCCTGTCATGCTATGGGCCATATGTTACAGATATCCATTCAAAGATTTGCAGTGGACACGGTAGAGGACATGTTACAGTCAATGCTGTGAAAACTCAATGCTTAGAAATCTTTAATTTTGCAGTCAAAGAGAGTCTGTACTGAGGTGAATCCGATCAATGTTAGGCTGTCGACACACTGCTTTGCTGTTTGTCCTTAACCATGTTTTCAGGTGGTGTGTTCTTCTGTCAGGAGAGCTTCGTCCTTCAACACGCGTCCGCCATCTTCGAGTGGGTGTTCTGCGTCATCATCATGCTGTTTTATGGGACATTTGCCTTTGAGTTTGCCGGCATGTCGTCGGATACCATGGTGGTGCTGGCTAGAGGGCCCCTAGGACCTGCTGGGAAAGACCACAAGGTGGACCCACTGGGATCACTGGGAGGGCCCATTTTACATCCACACCAACCCGAAAACATGTCCATGCTCTAGACTGCTGGCTCGTTTAGTCCTTGTCGAAAGAGTTTCTCATTTCCAGCCACATTCGTCTGAAGCTTTGAAAGGAACCAGGCCAGTCGATGCTCGTGGCAGAGTGGATTCTACTATTTCAACCCACAGTGGAGACTTTAGTTCGTGTTACGCTCCCATCAGAGCTCAGTGTCTCTAAAGAACTTTGTTTGTATTTTGCACATTGCACACGTGTGAAACCAAATTTTCTCCCAAGTCCTGTGACCAGCAGAGGAGTACTTATTCAATCAGATCAAGTAAATGTACGACTCCCCCCCCGAGATCCTGTAACTGGTCTCAATAAGTGTCCTTGGAGCTTTTCCCCTCGAGGTGACAGCCATGACTCCTTCAACGTACGTAAAGAAGTCAAGGCTGCTGGACGGCCACGCTGACAGTATTAAGACAGAGAAAAGCAGACACACAGGCAGATAATCAAGAGAAGGTGTCAATAGAAGAGTTTATAAATGTTTTAGTCAATCCTGGAGATAGAACAGGGCAGCACTCTGCATTTTGCAATCATTCAAATCTGCATTAAGCAACATTTTTACCATGAACAAGTCAAGTCAAAGAATTCTTCATAGTACTGAACCCCTGAGAATTATCACTCCACACTATATTTTTCAGGCGGCCATTAGGATAATAATGTTGCTCTCTGTCCGCTGGATGTTGCAAGAAGGCACAGACGTTCGCCATAACAATATATGTCACTTTGGTTTTTGGTCTCAACAACCTTTTTTTTGGATCAGAAACTCTTTTAAGTGTCCATGTGACTCACGCCTAGCACACATTGTCTTTGTGTTGCTTCTGGTGATTATTTGAACTGCATACAGAACAAACCATAGACCTGGTGCCTTAGTAAGTGTAACCTTTATGACACCATGTCTTTTCCCTCTGCTGTTAGGATAAATACACTCGATCAACCTTACACCTCAAAATGATTCAACCTCCTCTCTGTAGACTTCTACCAAAGAATATGAAAGAAAGAGGATACAGTGTCCAGAGGCCAAAAGCGTAGCAGCTAATTCAAGCCAGAGCACTGTGGTTTATTGAGTTTGGTGAGGAGGCATCACACGTGTTTTCAGGTCCTGTGGACGTACGTAGGTCTGCATCTCATTACTCCCCAACACGGAGCAGCACAACATGCTGTCATTGCTTTGCCTTCGTACTCTTTTCTTTGAACCCTCCATAGTTAAGAGGGTTTTTTTTTTTCGGCATGTCTAACTGATGTAGCGGGACAAAGGGAAAAGGAAGTATTTGTTATGTAAGACGTAACTGAGTTGCACTGTCCTGCCGACGTGTTACTGTACAGCAGGATTCACACCAAATATCAGTTTGCCTGTGGCATCGGTGCTAAAAGACACGAGGCCTTTCCCTGTCGCGTTCCCTGAGTTCAGCTTTGATTGTGATATTAATGAATGAAAGCAATACGATGGAGACGTAGTACTCTACTACTAGTACTGCGAGTTGGAGGAGCAGGGACAGAAGGTTGCATGCACACCTGTTAGTGCCAGGAATACCAAAGTGGATATTTGTCGTTTACATTGAAAAATGCTCCCTGCTAATATATCCACTGACTTGATATGTTGATGTCTATCAGTGCAGTTTTTTGTTTTGTTTTAGCCTCATTGTCTCTTCTCTGTGCTTTTTCTCTTAACGTTCTGTGCTACAGAGTTGTGCCAGAATATCTGTTTGTATATTTTTTGGAAATGTTCAACATCTCAGTGTAACATTTAACACACTCTGAGCTCTCTGGGGGGGGGAAAGAAAACAGAGCAAGCAGAGGGTTTACAACAGTAATAGTCTCGTTAGTATGCTTTTATACAGTGAAAATATCAGTCCCTCACACCACAACCGGCCACATGTGGGGCAGAGTTTTACAATGTGTTACAGAAGACTGAAGTGGAACAGCTCGTGCTCTGTGGAATGAGCTGGACGGTGACCAGACACAGCTCTGGTCCACTGCTTCTCCCTACTGGTCAAACTGCTTATTGCATTTGAGCTGTAATGTTGTTATCCAGGTCACAGGAGGACTGGTTTTCTAAAGTGAAACTTTTTTTGTACGGTGAATATTCAGTCACCTCCAGGTTTAGGCCAAAGGTTGAGCAAAGTCCTGACGACCACTCGACCTCCTGCCTCTCCTTCTGGATTCAGCTCAGCTGTGATCTTCAGAGTTTCCTCCCTAGAATCCCTTTTTTAAGTGGAACTTGGCCTTGTGACCTTACAGTACTTTTACAGTATGCATTCTTCTAATAAATCACAGTAAATATCTGATGCATTAAGTATTAAGCTAAATGATGGTGCTGCTCTAGCGAGAAACATTTTGTCATTACACATTAAGCGATTGTAATCTTCCTGAATGGTTCCTGCATGTAAGGACGCGATGCCTAATGCCCCCGTTTCCAGTTGGAACGTTACAAAAACGTCTTTTGAAACATTTTCTGATCGTCAGATTCACATTTTGCAATGTCCGTTAGGTCGTCCTCATCATTTCATATCAAGTTCTCTACTTTCTGTTCCTTTTTTTCCCACATTTGCTGATCTGTCTGACCTTTGCACTCAGGAAAATGTTACGACATCAGCTGCATTGTTTGATTCAGAGCAGAATGAACGTTGCTTGCGTCTGCCTTCTGTTGTCTTTGTTTCAATGGCATTTGTTTTGTTATGTTAATGGTTTGCGTAATATAGGTGGTTAGCCATGATATAATAGATTATTTTTGTTAATCCAGACTCTATAAAGCTTAAAAATAAAACATTCCTGTATAGTTAGCTTGTCAGAATGCGTATGCTGCTCACACCAACATGGTTAAATATCTGCAAGAATCTCACTCATGCAATCAGTAAATGATTGGTGAACGCGTTCTGACAAACTAGCAGCTGTTACTCAATACTTGCAAAATGCTCACTATGTGCCTTATATATTATTTTGATAATGAAAACCAAAGAGGTTTAGGTTGTAAATTCTATTTTGATGAAAAGTCATATGATTATGTGCGTATATATATATATAAATGCCTTAATGTTCAATAAAAAAAAAACTGTTCAATAAAAACTGTTAAAAGCATAATTTGCTCCATGTAATGCAGTTTTTGTCTTCACCACATAACTCTAATCTTGCATGTTTCTTTAATTTTCTTTATTGTTTCATTATTTGCATTGTCCAGTTTCTCTACAGAGTTGACAGAAGATCAACACTCCCTTTATTCCTCTAAATCCAAGAGGAAAGATCTCCACCCGCCAATACAGGGCTTCATACTTCACACTTAAATATGAATATACGGTCTACTTCAAGGTATTCTGTCAGATATTTACACCATAGGTTTATAACATTGCAAACATGCTTTAGTCTACAGCATGCAGCGTGGTAATCCACTGCAGAGAGCAAAGAGAGTTATTTAGTAAACTTAGTGTGCAATCTCTTTTTTATTTTGACTTCTTTCATGAAATAATACACTATGGTTTTATTCTTTTATTAAGGACATTTTCATGACACTATATTTTTCATGACATACTATACTGTGACTCATGACATTTCAAGACATTCTGAACCATGGCATTTTTAATGTAATACTGCACTATGTCTTTTTATGACATACTATACTGTGACCTTAGGAGCTGCTGATACAATTCTATAGTGCAGTCTCTGCATGTTCATCAATGTGTGGTTTGGATCAGCCAGTAAACGGGACAGGAACAGACTGTAACGGACAGTCAGGACCGCAGAGAAACTCTTTGGAGCCAGTCTGCCTTCCATCTCGGGCATATACAACAGGAAACGGGCAGGAATTATAACTGCAGACCCTTCACACCCAGGGCACATCCTGTTTCAGCTTCTTCCCTCTGGGCGGCACTTCAACAGTGTACGCCAAAACATCCAGACACAAGAACAGTTTCCTCCTACAGGTCATTACTCTCATGAACACTTAACATCAGTACTACACTGTCAATAGCCCTCTCACACCAAAATATCCACTGCTGCTATTAAAGATTACAACGTTTCAGTCTTTAATGCAATTTGTTTCTTAATATGTACATATCATCTGCACTGTCACTATAAATCCTACACACTTTATATATAGACATCTTTACATGTACATATTGTAGATAAAAAGAGAAAATTAAGCATAAAAGTCATAAAAATAGCATAGTTCCTCTCATTAGTTAGAAAACATGTAAATAGGGCTTTTATCAGTGAACTATTTGTGACAGTCATGGGATCACGCGTGCCAGGCTACAAAATATTCAGAGGTACACGACCAAGCCCTATTTTCTGTCTCGTGCTTTAATATGGTGAGTGTAAACTATGCTCACTTCCACATAGTTAGATACCTGCAAGAAACGAGCTCACTAATGCAGTCAGTACATCAATAGTGAGAACATTCTGACAAACCTCACAGAAATCTGTTACGCAATTCATCTCAGTTGAAATGCAAAATGTGCCTTAAATATTATTTTGATAATGAAAACCAAAGAGGTTTAGGTTGTAAATTAGATTTATTTTTGTATACTTTATATATACATGTTCAACAAATAAAAACTGTTATAAACACAATCATTGACTTGATGTAATGCAATTCATCTTCACCACATAACTCTAATCTTGCATGTTGTGTATTGAGCCAGACAACAGTTCACATCTTTCATTTTCTTTATTGTTTAATTATTTACATTGTTCAGTTTCTCCACCAACAGAGTTGACAGAAGATCGACACATTAAATAGAGTAAAGCCTCTCTTACAAAAACAATGTGGCAGTAGATGAAAGCACGGGTTGTTACACGCGCCACAAAGTCCTAAACCTCTACAGACATGAACCTTTAAGGTGAATACTGTTCTCACTCCTGAACCAATTCAGAAGGTGAGAATTTGATTAAATACTTTGTGATTAAGCAATGGTGAAAGCTGACGAAAAATAAAATGTTCTAAATGCCCTGTTTAGAAAAATGTTTTACTAAACACTCCCTGTTTTCCTCTAAATCCAAGAGGAAAGATCTCGACCTGCAATACAGAGCTGCAGAGCAAACGTAGCACTTCACATTAAGTAAGAATTTAGCTAAATATCTCAAAGATATAGAAAGAGCTCAGCAAACACTTTTAAGACATCAGTGGTGCTCTAAATGCTTTAGTCTCAACAGCATGCAGCTTGCTAATCCACTGCAGAGAGCAAGGAGAGAAGAGACTTCAAGTTATTTGTTAAAATGAGCCTCATCTACGGACTCACAGCAACAGGCCTGCAGGTTAAAAAAAAGACATAAAGATACAAATCAGCCACCAGTTGAGCTGCGTGACAATAAAAGCAGCTTGATATTAAAACAAAGTACTTAAAGCATGACAGAAAATAAGACCAGATGGCAACACAAGACCAGATGGCTATTTTACACTTGATTGATTGTAACATATGCTAAAGAGATCATAACTCTCCCCACGTTTTAATGACCTGTCTTCGTTGTACGACGTGATTGTACGACAGTGCAAACAGCTTCCTTACAAAATGAAACGTAGAAAATGAATTTTGCAGTCATGATCAGTGTCGGGCAGTACTGTCATATTACTTTCCCCAGTAAGGAGTAGTGTAGGAAAACAGTGATTTTGTTACAGTTATTAATCCACTTAACGCTTTGTTGCTGCGTTGAGGCAGAGGAAGAGACAGGCCTGGTCCTCAGAGGGTGCAAGAGCATGCATTGCAACCTCAGTTCAATATTTGGCGACCTCGGTTGAAATTTGAAATAGCGCCAATGAATGCTAAGCACAGGGTGGTAGGCGCACAGACTGCGGGCGTTTCAGGGCGCACCTTATATTTTGGTTTATGTGTATGTGCAGCAATGTTCAAAACAGCTGGGTGAGGGTGAACATCGATCAGCAGGTGTGGTTATTATTAAATACTGTCTCAGCCAGTCACATCACTGGTCTCAAAGTTGGGAAAAGCGCTCTGGTAACCTGACGTCACCTTAAAAAAAATGTTTTATAACATTTTAAAGGAGTATTAGGTCAAAAGTAACTTATTACACTTCCTGAGTAACTTGCCCAACACTGGTCATGACAAGAAAGATCTCTTCTTTCTTCTAAAGCTGAGCCTTTGGTTGAGCAACAAACCATAGTACATTAAGCGCTGAGGTTGTTTCTGTATACGATACTGGTCACGTAAAGGAAAATTCACAGCTTTGAGGTAAAACACGTCTTCTAGTGGGAAGTATTTATCTTAAGAGAATTGTATTCGCTGTGGTGTTCCCTTATGTTAACAGGAAAGATCTCTGATTAATGATTGTACGTATATTTCTGAAGCACCAATAATTGGATGTTTAAGGAGGAAGGGGGTGGACTGGTTACTGAGATGTCCTCTGCAATGTGTCTCTTCTCGTTGGGAGAGTGTCCCATTAGGCTATACGTCCGTTGGCTACAACCACTCGTGCATATCATTATTTTCTCGCCTCTTTAAAGCTGACTCATCCCTAAAGCTTTGGCTTTATTTCTTCCTATTAAATAAATGTCTTATAAGTTGACGGAGCTGGCAGTTGTAGTCCACGAAGAAACATCTCGTTCAGCCGATAAGTCGATCAGGACGAGCAGGTGGAGTTTTTAGTAGACAAGCTTTTTGGGCATCTCCCAAGTAAACTCTGGTCGACCAAAGTGGCCATAAGAGGCTGTCTGCTGGTAGATCGGCCTCTTCAGGTTCAGTTCCCTAGAGAGGATACAGAAGAAATGCAACATCAGAGGTGAGACAGGACAGTAAGCACATCACAGGATAATACCCACGTTGTTTGTGTATTTTTATAAATGTAGTTCTGGTTGTTTTCACATCTCCAACAAAACCGTTTGCAGGCACTTATTCTTGAACAGCGTAGAGAAAAATATACAACTCGGGAAAATGTAAACCCTTAAATGTGATTATTTTTACTATATATTTCAATTGCGTTTCTTTGACGCATACAATTCAAAATGTTGTCCTTCGAAACATTTTGGTCACAACAACGTTTTCTTATTTAAAGCATCATCTTCGATGTGTGGGATGATGTTCAAATCGGTACCACGGGATGTGTCTATGTGGAAGAAGATGTTTTACATTTTAACAATCCTAAAGGCTCCAGTCCATTTAAAAAAAACAAAAAAACATGTTTCGAACCACACAATTTTAGTATGAGCATATTTATCCTCTCTCCTGGGGAACCTTTGTTTGGCTTATCTTTAAAAGTTACACAGTATGTCATAAATATGTCATAAACTATGTCATAAATAGTGCAAAAGTCATAGAAGTCATAAAAGTCATAGTAGTGTGTAATAAAAGTCATAGTGTAGTATGTCATAGGGGTTTCCCAGAATAGTTCACTTTTAAAACCACAGTCGACACTGTGCATCGTGGTTGACTTGGGTCCGTGGGTAGTTGTTGTTGACAAGTCATGCGTGACTTTAACACTGTGGGAGTGACAATGTGTTGGACATGCAGCAAGAGCAAGAGGCAGAAAGAAGCGTGGACATAACTTAAGTTGAATAAAGATTTGTTTGAACAAAAGTACTAAAGCCTGCCCGCTTGATTTGATAGGCTGCCTGGGGGCAAGTGTGACATTGACAATCGAGACTCCACGCCGTGTCCTCAAAGGTTAAGAATACTTGAAACCTTTATGTGCATCTAAAAAAATGCTAGTAAAACATGACGGACAGCACAAGGGAGGACACTCGCAAAGTAGAATATGTCATGAAAAAAGTCAAAGGATAACATTTTAATGGCATACTATACTACGACTATATTAAAAGCAAAGTATAGTGAGTCATAAAAACAGGGTTGACAACTGAATGTTTATCTAATCGCTCCATCCGTTACTGCATTTAGCCTTCACTGCTAAAATGTTGAGGGAAATGTAAATGAAGACAAAAGCCACCGCCTTAAAGCACTATGTGTACAATTTGAAAATGTCCAACTTCGGTGCCCCCTAGTGGTCACAAAAACGATCTTGCATAACAAGGATACAGAGGTCATGTTGTCATGTTTACCTGACGATGACTCCTGGCCGCAGATCAAAGTTCTTGTTGACAATCTCGAGAAGCTCTGACTCGGATTTCTGGGATGAACCGTAGGTGAACAAGGAGATGGACAGAGGTTGGGCCACTCCGATAGCATAAGCCACCTGTAACACACACAGACACACACACATACACACAGACAGGTAGATAAATGATTTTATCAGCACGTTGATGCCTCAAACACGAGTCATCTACGCGTAGCCTAAGCCCTTACGCATGTTTGGAGGGGTGAATGAATGACATTGTACGCTCACCTGAACCAGAACTCTCCTGCACAGTTTGGCTTTGACTAGAGACTTGGCCACCCAGCGAGCAGCGTAGGCAGCGGAGCGGTCCACCTTTGAGAAGTCTTTGCCAGAGAAAGCTCCGCCACCGTGAGCGCCCCACCCTCCGTATGTGTCTACAATGATCTTCCTGCCTGTCACACCAGCATCACCCTGTAGGGCAGAGAAGAAGAAAAGATGAGCAAAAATCAGAGGCAACTTTGTATTTTTGGGGTTTTCTATCTGAAATAAACAGCTTGTGTGTGTGACGGTCACCTGAGGTCCTCCAATGACGAAGCGACCGCTGGGCTGGAGGTGGTAGATGGTCTTGTCATCCAAATATTTAGCAGGAACCACGGCTTTGATCACCTAACAGAATCAACGCAATATTAAAACCGTCATTTCCTAAGCAATACATTAGTCGCCGTCCAGTGGGAGTGTTTATGAGGCTCTACCTGCTCCTTGAGGACTCTCTTCTGCTCCTCCAGAGTGACGACGTCATCGTGCTGGACAGAGATCACGACGGTGTGAACTCTCTTGGGGATCACGGCTCCGTCCTTCTGGTCATAATGCACCGTCACCTGTGAGACACAAAGAACTCAAAAAGATCAAAAGGTACACCATGTTGGAGTTTGTTATAATTACCGACTTCATCTACAGTTCTTTCTCATTTACTCTCATTTACCCAATCTCCTCTTGCTGCTGCTTTAGTGACCCAAATGTCCCCACAGGATGATTAAAGTTCCCTGTGATTGTATCAGTTTTCTTGTGCAGACCCTCTCTTGAAACCACTGATATCATCTAACATCCCCACAAAAGTGGCTGTATTTGCAATAGACATGGTAACTACTAGTAACTAACTAGTCCAATCTGTGAAAATCTAAAGCTCTGTGTTTGAATACTCTTGCCTGATGTTCTAACAACCTATATTTGACCTGGGACACAAAGGCATGAGACACTCAATGTCACAGAGCTGCAGTCAGCGGCTCACTGCCTCGAAATCAGTCAAAGGCCTATTCTTTCTACACTTTTTGTGAAATACTCCTGATCCGATTTTGTCTGCTGGCACTAAAATAAACGTCTTGGAAGACATCCAAAAAATAAACTAATTCACAGAAAGACTGCTGTGGTGTTGTTTGTGTTTTGGGAGGAAACGTACTGTAATACAACACGTAACCCTCACCTGTGTTTTAGAGTCCGGACGCAGCCAGGCGACGGTTCCATTACGTCTGAGTTCAGCCATCTTTGAGTTCAGTCTGTGGGCTAAGACGATGGTGAGAGGCATGCACTCCTCTGTCTCATCCGTGGCGTAGCCGAACATCAGACCCTGCAGAGACAGAACAGAAAGATGTAAACTATGTAATGACAGATCATCAGCAGCGGCGAATTCATGTTGAGTTTGTAAAAACAAAGGATAGACAATATATTGAGATGCATTGCACAACACTTACAGCCTGCGAGGAGTCAGCTCGAGCTAGTTTTATTGATATAAAATGATATAAGATATGATGAACGAAAAGAGCACTTTAAAACAGATGTAGAAGCAAGCTTTATAGCCATTTGTCTGCAGAATGCGTACATTTACGTTTGCAGTACTTGTATTTGTAATGGAGTATTTACCTATGTAAAGGATCTGAGTACTTCTTCCACCTCTGCGGAATTGTCTCAATTCTTTCACACTGTAGCACTGAGTCAAACAAACTATGATACTAGACTCATGTCACTATCACTCAGCTCTTCAGTCGACATGACCCAAAGCACACATAGTCCTGTTGCAACAGTCGTACCTGGTCTCCGGCTCCAATGTCCTCCTCCAGTCGGTCAACATGGACCCCCTGAGCAATATCCGGACTCTGCTGCTCCAGAGCCACCAGCACGTTACACGTCTTATAGTCAAAACCTACAGGAGGAAAGTGAAGGACAGAGCAGAGTGCATATTACTTCTGTTTTTTGTTTTGCAATTCACATTACAGCTCGGTAAAAACATGGTAATAGTGAAGTAAACGTTTGATAATTAAGGTAATACCATGTAATTAGCAAAGCAATAATCAGATAACAGCTTGGTATTAACAATGGGTATATCAAGGTAATAACAGAGTAATAAGGGTCAAAACAAAGTGTAATAATGGGGAAACACATTTAAAGATACAAGGCAAAACTATTTAGTACTAGTCTAGTAATATTTTGGTAACAGTATGGTAACCTGCCAACAGTAAAATGGTTATTTCAGTGAAATATTTGGATCAAAAAATGATATTTTGGTGACATTATTCATAATATTTATATATATAAAAACATATTTCATGATAGTATTAGATTAAACCAAAGATCAACTGACAGCGATGAGAAACGTAGTGCTTCACCCTTTACTGGAGGCTCTAGGCTCCTCTAGTCTCCCTCCAGGAAAATCCTCTAATTACAGAGTATTTATTTACAATTCTCACAGACACATTAACTCATTTTTTTCTTTAACTTTTGGTATTCTTTTCTTGAGAAAACATGTCAGCCAGCCGCCATAGTACAGAGTCCATACAGTTACATCACGACAATGTTCAATCGGGGGCATTTTTTTGTTAGTTAGTCTTAACTTTTTGAGAAAATTATGATAATTTAAATGCGGAACCAAAACTCAGATGTCTGTTTTGTGAGAAGCATATTTGTATTTAGTTATTTTCAGGAGAGGCTGAGGTTGCGGTGACTTTTTGTGTTTGTTTATATCCATTCATGTTCATTCATAATTGTGAATTTCCGTATTATAATATGGTAAATCTTTGATTTCCAAGTTATTTTCTCACCTTTGTCAGAGTTGTCGTAGCCGATGTGTTTGATGGCTTCCCTCACCACCTTCTGGTAGTCCACGTTGGCCCGAGATGTGATCTCTCCGCAGAGCAACACCATGCCGGTCTTACACACGGTCTCTGTCAACACAATCAACACATTACACATCATTTTAAACACCTTGTGATATCAGAACATTTTGGACACAGGTCTACTTTTTGCTTTGATCGCTTGGAAATAGATGTTGCAAGCACATGACAGCGTTATCAGCAAATTCAGACTGTTGCTCTTCATAGTGGTCATCTTGTTAAAGGTTAATATTGAAAAACAGTAAATAAACTCAACAATCCAGATTACTTTAAATTCAGGCCAGCGGGTTTGTTTTCACTTATCTATGTCAAAACTGACCAAATGTTGCCCTTTGTCTCACTTGCAGATGGTAAAAAAAACAAATTAAGATATTGACATGACGCAAACTCTCTCTCTCTCTGTCTCCATGTTTAAAAAACAACAATTGAATTGTAGTTTACTCACCACAGGCCACTTTGGCATCTGGGTCCTGCTTCAGGTGAGCGTCCAGGACAGCATCACTGATCTGGTCACAAATCTTGTCTGTGGAGAGGCATCAAGCATAAAACTAAATGTTTAGATTCAGGGAGGAGACACTGTGATTTGTAATTGATTGATGAGCTTTTTGAGGCAGTAATTCCAGCATTTGAAGGACAGAAAAAAAAATATATATATATATATATTGTCACATTATTACTGTAGGTTTTATAAAAATGTCTCTGAAAGGTTGCACATTAATATTCCAAACAGGAAGAGTGTTGGATTTTAGTTGTATCAATTGGATTAGAGTGCAGCAGCAGAACAAAGCCTCACAAACCACTTCCTTCATCTCTCGCTGTCATCCTGCTGAAGTAATGCAACACACAGGTCATAAGAAACAACATCTGGTTGCATTGGCTCGACGTGACACGGAGAACCTCAAAATAGAGTCTCAGCACTAATTCTCAGACATGGGGAAATACAATTAATTAAATTAAACGTATTACATCTTGACTCAGATTGACTTTGCTGTTGGTTTATAGTCCGCAGCTGAATGATTACGTAACGTTGATCCCAAAAAAATGGCCACAATCTGTGAGAACAGCCCAGATGTGTTATCAAATCAAAAGGTTTGTACAGCAGCCTTCCACCAAGGCCACACACATCAGTCAATGTACAAACTGTGTATGGGAAGTCTTAACCCTTCAAAATATATCTTTATATTATATCATTAGGCTTAACTGTTAGTTAATGCCTTATTAACCTTCCGCTATTATAAGAAACCTTTAATTAACACAAAATAACTTAAATGTTATTCTTACTGCTGACCATGTTTTCTGGAAAATGTTGCCATCTGCTTTTCTTCCCAGCACTGCTGTTATAACCTGGACTAAGATGACACACACTAAATGGTATCTTAAAAGACGGTTTGGAAATTGCTTAAGTGCCTTTTTTAGATTGTGAGTACCATGTGTGTTTGTTTTTCCCTTCATTCATTTTCACTGTTAACTCTTCAACTTTTGCTAAATTCTTCCATTTTAATGTTTGTTTTTAAGACCTTAATGAGTTTAAGTAATGTCTATGAGATATGATATCTCTCTATAATAAATATGTACTTTTTTTAAGCAGTATATAAACATTCAATAAAGGGTTTATAACACATTATAATGTAGTTTTAAGCAGCCATAAATACATTTTCAAGGGTTAAATATACAGCGATTATAACTTCTATGAAGACATATTTTCAATAACTGTATTGAATATATTGCCAATAATCATACACCAGCCTCCACTTATGGGTACCCACAAGAGTAAAATTTGTTGACAAACACATTAATAAACACTTATATTTACATATAACTAGTGTGTTATAAACCATTTAAAGTAATATTTATATATTGCTAATAAATGCTTACTTAAATTAAAGTATTGTCAACATGGGATTGTACATTTTAGGACTTGAATGAGTTTACAGCCACATCAATCCACAGAGAACAGTAAGGGCTCATTTTAATTAGCTTCAGGCTGTAGGAAAACGTCGTTCAGTAACAGCAATTTGCATACATTTTGGCTTGTATTATCACAACTTTAATGTCAACATGACAGTTGTATCCCAGGATAGAGTCCGCATGACACTTTTTCCTGAGCGTGCAACCTTACACCAGTGTGTCACACACATTCACCTCCTGCTGCCCATAAGTGAGAGTGAGAGTGAGGGGCAGTAAACACATGTCGCTGTGAATGGAATACCAACCATGCTTGGCGAGTAAATGCTCAGCCCTGATGAGCTATTTTGGACACGTTGTCCAACTTGCATAACGTTCATTCATATTCATGTCTCTACAGTTCTGGTAGAAATGTTAAATCAATATTTAGATCTTATTTAGATAAGAAAAGGGTAAATATGTGTTCTTAAAATGATTTTTTAATTGTTTTTTTACAACAAATTATAGAGAAATTTGACAAGCTGTTAAATATCTTACATTAAACACACGGAGCTCAAGTTGATTGAAGACTCACCTGGATGTCCCTCTCCTACGGACTCCGATGTGAACATGAAAGAGCCCTCTTCCAGCATGTCACTCATTTCTTTTCTCTACAGGGCCAGGTACTTGGCAAGACTCTCAGGGATTAAAGTTTCCTCAGTTCCCTCCAATAAGCAGTCTAGAGGGCTGCTTTATATTCCTGCTGGTTTTCTTTGAGAGAGAAATGAAGAAAGAGAGGCCAAAAGCCCTGCAGATAACACAAAGTCTATCCTACAAAACTCCACGTCTGTGTCCACATGGCCCAATATATATGGCTAAGAGAACACACGCGCACACTCTCTCTGTCTGTCACTCACACACACACACACACACACACACAACACAACACAACACAACACACACACACACACACACACACACACACAACACAACACACACACACATTATGTGAATCCATGGGACAGTCCATTCCAGAGGGGGAGTGGATGATGGGAGGTCATTTACAGCTCGTGAAAACAGCCTGTTAACCCCTTGTGTACAGTGTGATGCTTGACTGTATGTTTATAGTCCTCACCAGCTCTGACATCTCTCCTTTAAGGTGGAAGGCTTGTGAGTGGGAGCAGGGACATCTTAATTAGGGGGTTCCCCCCCCCCCCCCTCAACCCAGTGGGACAGCTCTGTCTGCTGGGGCCCGGCCAGGTCAGGGCAGCCTATGGACAGAGGCAGAGAGAGAAAGGTGGTTGTTGTCAACTGCAAAAAAAAAATGATGCAATTACTCCTGTTGACATTATGTTGAGAGTTTGTTCAATTAGAAATGACATTAGATTAATCAATCATTCTATTGAAAGATTAATCTGCAACTTCTCCTTAATGTTTAATCATTTAATTTTTTAAGCACTGTACTTGAATGAAGTACAATTCTGAGGTACTTGCACTGTATTTGAGTGCCTCTATTTGATACTTCTTTATACTAATACTCGAACTACGTCTCAGGGAAAAATGTACTTTTTAGTCTACTACATTTGTGTGACTACTATAGTTACTGGTAAATTTGCAGATTGAGATTTTACATGAAAACCTAATGAGTAGTTTATAAAATTATAGTGAATTGTGATATATTAAACTACCAATCAGTACAAAACAATTCAAATCAGCTCCACTCTGACCAGCTTCAACATTAAAATGATGTTTGTACATCATCGATCAGTGTGATGATGATGATGATGATGATGATGAAAACAGTGGTCTGCTGCAGCCTTAATGTAAAACATTTTATTTAGGTAAATGTACAGAAGGACATTAAGCAAAAGGTACTTAATATTAAAAACTAAGGGACTCTTGCAGAATAGATACAAAATAATGTTTGATGCAGAGGAAGTACTGGGACGTCTTACTTAAGTAAAAGTAGTAGAAATACCACAATGTAAAGATACCGTGCATTTTAAATTGAAGTTAAGTAAACAAAATGTATGTTAAGTATCAACCATAGAGGTCAAATAAATGTAGTGAAGTAAAAGTGGAATGTTTCCCTCTGCAATGTAGTGGAGTGGAAGTAGCATAGAAAAGTATTTCAAATGTGTACATCAGTGCAGTACCATGTAAATAGTTACTTTGCATCACTGTCGATAATTACATTCGGAGCAGACAGTCACCTGTTGCCTAAATGCTCTTTTCCATCTCAGTCCTAGCCGGAGGCTCTTGTCTCTGTGCACAACTGCAGAAAATATCGAGCCATTTCCTGAGAGAAGATCAAATAATGAAGATGTGCCTCTCAGATAACTCGTGGTCTTTAAGGTGACTCTCTGCGCCTGTGTTTCAGTAGAATATCAGGCACTGTGGAGGACTGTTTGTGCAAGTGATGCTCACAAAAACACTGTATGTGCACCAACAAACATACACCTGGAGAAACAATGGGACTGTAAACCGCACACTGACTCTGTACCTTTTCATGTGGGATACAAGCTCTGCAGACAGTGAGAGATAAACAAATGTCTCTTTATTGTAACGTGAACAGTGCAGAGGGACAAACCCTTTCTCTCCAATTCTCTCTCATGAAGTGAGACAAGGATGTTAACAAGATCTCAGTAGTGAATAAAATACCACTCTTCTTTACTGCATCAAGCCTCATTTAAAGCAGATTCAACCAGAGAAGCAAAACGCACAATCTACATTAACCAAAGACGTAATGCTAGCAGTAATTGCATGACCCTATTTTTCTTCACAATAGTACGGAAAGTCTAAAAATGCACACAGGACATTATAGCTTCACACACACTATGCAGAGATTTTGTGTTTTTGTTGTTGAAAGGAATGGGCGAGAATTAGAAACAGCTGTGTTAACGTAAAAAGTAAATGCCCCTTACGTAAGTAGCAAGCTGACCTAATCTTACCCCAGGCCAGCAGAGTCAAATCAAACCTAGTACCAAGTAGCTGCATGCTGAGTATGATATAAAGGGTGATGACAGGCTCTATCCGTTATTCTTTCCATACTGACAAATGAATCCCAAAGACTATACAAGCTCAGAACTCTTATGGGAGGAAATGCCCACATACCCTGCCCCAGATGAACTATTTCATAGCTGTGAGAAAGCTATTTAGAAGGCAAGCAGAGAAATAGAAATATAGCTTAAAGTAATGGATGCACATTTTGAATGTTGAAATAATCAAATCAATGGATAAACAGATGAGAAGCTTAATTTGTGAATTGTTTGCTAGTTTAAAAGGATGAACAACCACAACTGGGTTTTAACTTGTATTTCATCTGTTTTTCTTTTAGTTAATTTAATAATTTATTATCTTAGAGAAACACAGAGCTAGTTAAGGAAATAAATATACTGTATCTGTGACAGAAACATCTCACTTAAAAGAGGTTTTGTTAGTATGTATAATGTGTCATACTGTATTTTGTAACTTTTCCAGTGCGCTAACACTCTACATGTTTAAAACCTGCTTAGATTTGGCATGTAGTATGGAACTGGGATACAGATATGGTCTACAAGCAGACAGAGGTCACAGGACAGGGACAGTAAAATGTGACAAACATGAACTAAACAAGAGAAGGCATGAGCCAGTCTGACGGGACAGTGTGTTATATGTGGAGGACACACCTCTGTTTATTTTGGCCTGACTACAGTCTGTGTGTTCAGATGAAAACACTCAAGACCCCACACGTGTTACGTGCAGCCCTGAAAAACAGACTCCTCTCTGAGTCCGTGTGGATTGCCTCTAAACATTTGTTAATGACTGACCAGGAAAACTCTAACAAGATTGTTCTGGTTATGGTGAAAGATATCTGCTATCAGAGCTTTGATAGCGCGTCAGCATGAAGAGGCTGAATATGTGCTGGTGAATTAGGAAAATATTATAGATAACACTGTGACCCTCAAGTGTAACTTATTGACTTTTCTGTGTTCTACATGAGACTAAACTGTAAAACAGAGACTTCCAAGGATTTCAAAGACTGCACTAGTTATCATGCACATGGAGGTCAGTCTGTCAGGAAAAAACAATGCAATCATGATACACAAGGATGTAAAAATACTAGCGTGAGGGGCCACAGGGAAGAAGTACTCTTATCCTTTACTTAAGTAGCAATACCACAGTATATAAATACTCTGAATGGCCCATTTCACAATAATGTATATTATATTATTCATTGGATTATGATTATTGATGGATTAATATGAACATTGCTTTAATTAATGTTGTAGCTGGTAAAGGTAGGACTAATTTGAATTACTTATATATATATATATATACTACCAGGTAGCCTTTGATTTCCCCCCAAGGGACCAATTAAGTATTTTCTTCTCTTAATCTATACCGATAGCATAATTTATTTTGTAGATAAAAAGTTTAAAGTTCACATCTGCCTGAACATTAAGAGCCTCAGAAGATGAAGTGTTTGTGTTGCTGTTATTTGACAACTACAGCTCAGTCGATGGCCGTCCAGCGAGTATGTGAGAGGTCTTGAATGTCCCCTTGATTTTATCAACACGCAGTTCATGCCGCCACTTTTAATGGTGTGCAGCTGAATTAAGAGAAAAAATTAACAGCGTGCATTAATCATTGAAATGATTTAACTCCGGCGATTTAACTGAACTGATCTCAAATCCCACATGAGAGCGACTCCTCCTTCAGTCTGATTGGCTACATGAAACGTGTGTCATATTGCCCCCCACCCCTCCCTCTGCATTTCAAATTAAAAGCAGGGGTCAGTGTTTTGGGGTTCGAGAGTAAATCCAACTCAAACTTGCCAGAACAGGACGAGATAAATGAACCCTGGCAGCGTCGGGGGGAGGTTAACACCTGTTTGTCTTTCCCCAGGTACAAGGACACAGAGCTCGCCAGGTTACCAACCAGTTTCATCTGGATGGCAGTCACAGCATGAACTGTTGTTGCATAACGGAGAGATTGTGGAGTGTGTACAATTTGTTACGTAAGGAATTAAATACCAATGTACAACAGACAATCCACACTGTCTGACACCATAATTAGTTTATTGTATGTTTTTGGCGATTTTTATCACAGTTCGTGTTCTGTGTTTTTGCAGCTCTCTGACCCTCTTTGGGGTGAGGGTCATTCTGTTGTGTTCATTTTATGGTTTCTGTTTGCATTAATCTGACGTTTTGGCCTAAAAACTGTTTACAGACTTATCAGGTGTAATTTTGCTGTTACATTATTTTAAATATTATCACTCAAGTGAAAAAACAATAGAAATGGAAATCTGTTTCTGCCATCAAACAGATCCAAAAGCAGATTTATCTTCTCGGACAGTAAATACTATTGCACTCCCTGTCCTTCCTTCCCTACTGCCCAATTTGCTCTGATTGGCTTCACTTTCTTTAATGCGTCAACCAATGCGAGAACACCACACAGGAGGTGGTGTGCAAATCTACAGCTGTGATTGGCTGTTGGTCCCGCACACTCCCCACTCGAGCAACATTGGTCCAAGAAAGACACTGTTCTGTGTTTGTGTGTACGTTTGCGCGTGTGTGAGGAGAATACTACAGAAAAATCAGACCTCACTTGAACCTTTAGACCTCACTTTTATTGTGTAGATATTCAGTGTGTTGTCATGTGTGAAATGTTTCACTGTACATTGACCAGTCTTATATTACAGATGGCTGATTATAAGATGATTTACAAGCGTTAAAGCCTAACTTTGTCAAAGAATTTGAGTTTAAAAAAATCCAGTGGCCATTCATAATCTATTATAGTAGATCACGTGCAATGGTTTACAACAACAAAAACATGCATCCAGACAGACACACCTACACACACACAGCCCAGCATATGGCCAAGCGGAGCAGCCAGAGGGAGTGCAGCAGCTGGCCTCGTGGAGTGTCATCCTATCCCGTTTCTATTCTAGCCCATTTTGGACCCTCAGCACATTCCTCTGAGAAGCTGCCACCAATGAGTGAAATATTACCCAGTACCCCTCTAGGAATGCACTTTTATCACTCACACTATGCAGGAGTGAGAAAAAGTGTTCACTTCACTTGACTGTATTTAAAAAGTGTAATTGAAAAGCAATAAAACTCCGACACGTGGTCAGAGAGGTAATGTATGTTCACCCCCCTCACACACACACTACACTCACCTTGAACCCCTTTTACAAAAAAACAATGCAGGACCTATAGCCCCTGTGTGGACTTGATGCTGAACTCTGTCATGCATGATAGTAAACTGAATATCTTTGGGTTTGATGGTTGGACAAGACAACTTATTTCACCTTAGGTCCTGGAAATGTCAGTTGCTTTTTTATCTCAATTTTCTATGTATCTATAGACACAATATTTAATTGATTATTGAGAGAACTAATGTCAGATTAAGCTGTAATAAAAGCTTGTAGCCCTGAATTCAGCCACTGAGCAGACTCGTGTGTCCTGTCTGTAATGCCACTAACCTCCTGCAGGGGTCGGTGTTGCTCTGAGCCTTGACAGCTGCAGCGTGATCTCAGGACCTCTGCAGCTACTTTGGGACTGACCTGAACGAGATGGAGATAATAAAAAAGACACATTTAAAAAAAACGTTTTCATGCTCTCCACTGACACGTGTATATATATATATATATATATATATATATATATATCAGCAGGTAAACTAGCAAATTCAGAAGATGATCATTAATTTAACTAAAAAGATCATGAGACTGAAGGGATGTGTATATTGAATATATTGTTCTCAAATACTGAATTACAGATGCTGGTTATTATATTAATGGATGGTAACGGCTTTGACATAATCAAGGAAACATAACTGATTAAATAAAAAATAAAGAAATGCTGTTACATAGCTCGTTGATGTAAGCTCCACTCTGCACCATGTTGATCCTGGTACTGAGGAATGAGCTCAACATGAGCCTTGTTCCACAGCAGTCTTTGAGGAATTCCAATCACGTTATGTTCACATAAGCAAGGCTTTCGCTGTGATTAGACTGATCAGAGTAGAGACGGCTTAAGGGGCTGGCTGCAAACATCAGATTCCTCCACATTAGCAGCGAGGCACAGGCTGGTGAGTATCTCCTTTTTACACTTTTGGTTGACATATTGTATGTTAACAAATGTTAAGTTACATGTTAAGCCAATAAAAACTAGCGTTTTTCATGATATTGATATTTTCCTTTTGTTAATATGTGTAATTAATGCATGTTGTTAAACCCAATCAAATGTCAAATGGAACAGTGCATTCCTGCTTTCTGAACAATGACACGGAATTTCTATCCAATCTTTGTGTTTGGGGTTCTAAAGGAACCAAAGAGAAACATGTTGATCATAGTACATCAATTAGAAAAATAAATGAACAAAGCATGCATGTGTGCACCTGTTTAGCTGTGTAAAGCTAAAGCCATGCTAAAGTTGATCTGACTGATGAGGTAAAACATTTAAATCCTGTAAAACATTCCTGAACCAGAAGCATATTTGAAAGTGAATCTTTTCACACGTTATCACTGTAGGTGGCCTGCGGAGCGAGTTTATGGTCATGGTGAGTGTGACCACCGTCCTGAAGGCGGTGAGCCTGTTTGTTGCAGAGCTCATCAGCTCCGTCACAGACTGGTTCCAGTCCGAACCAGCATGGGCCAACCTAGAAGTGCTGGAGGAAACAGAGCTGAAGACCACTGGAGGGGGTGAGTCTGAAAACAGAAACAAGCTGAATCTATAATGTTGCAGACATTTTGACTATGAAATTCCCTCTGTGTTGCTATTCTTCCATCGCAGCTCAACAAAGAAATAGGGAACAAAATGTTTTCATTTTAATTTTCTAATTTTGGACTAACTATTTTAACTCTCTGAACTTCTTATAATTAGGATTGATCGATACAAACCCCTGTTGGGAGGTCAAAATCCAACTTTTGGTGTCTATGATTAGAGTACGACAGCACACAAATCAATCCACAAACTTGCAGTGGGCCCAAACAGTGACTGCATCGTTCATTAGGGACAAGGTAGTAAATGGACTTCTTCAGTTATCCCTAATGAACAAGAGTCAGTGGCATTAGATTCAATAATGCGCCTTCATCTCTTTCAGTCCATGAGCGACACAGGGCCAAAACTCTGTGGGACAAGACCGGAGCTGTGGTCGTGGTTGTACGACGACCTGGATGATTATTGTGCAGAGAGGTATGAGATCACATGCCTGTACGTGTATCAGTAATAAGAACTCTGTGGTCACTTAACTGGTTAACTTTCTTCCATGCTATATGATTCTCTCTGTCCGTCCCTCTCTAGGAGGCTGCTGAGCTTACCTCTCTGAAGTCCCAGCTGCAGGACCTTGAAGTCCCTCTGTTTGCCGTGGTAAAAGAAAACATTGGCAAGGAGCTGGACTGTTTCAAGAAGTACTTCACTGGGAAGGTCTATGTGGATCAGAAGGTCTGCATTTACACACGGCTTTAAGATATTAAGTGAAACATGTAGGGTTTTTAAGATAATTTAAGACAATAAACTGCCTTTATGTTATTCTCATAGAGAAATTTCTACGGCCCTAAAGAGCGGTGGATGTTTCTCTCCATGTTTCTGCGTATTGGCGTGTGGAGGAACCTCTGGCGGGCCTACAGGAGGGGCTTCAGGGGAAACCTAAGAGGTGAAGGACTTGTCCTGGGAGGAGTCTTTGTCATTGGGCCCGGAGATCAGGTAGGCAGTCAATTACAGAACAAATGTTTTCTGACAAGTGTATCTGGATGTTGTAAGATTGTGTTTTCCCCCCCCCCCCCCAGGGTATTCTACTGGAGCACCGCGAGAAGCAGTTTGGGGATAAAGTGAATATGCTGGCAGTACTCAGAACAGCCCGCAAAATTCAAGACCACATGGCCAGATAGACCTCAAATATGTGAATGAATGGACTGTTAGTGAAGCATTACATAATAATATGTTGCAGCATGTTTTCTTTTGTTTGTCTGTAAGTCTAAACTCAGACGTTTTCCTTTAAAATGCTGTGCTCTGCTCATATTGCATTTGTACATTTAAATTCTGGTCTCATTCCCCTTTTGCTGATATGTTATGCAGTGTCACAACTTTGTGGTTAACATATGTCTCTTTAACTATTTAGTGGCCCACTGTCTGCTGTTCTG
The DNA here is from genome assembly GCF_910591455.1 of Pholis gunnellus. Lineage (NCBI taxonomy): Eukaryota > Metazoa > Chordata > Actinopteri > Perciformes > Pholidae > Pholis > Pholis gunnellus. The sequence continues at coordinate 13,917,320 of NC_136538.1, forward strand.
GTCCTGGTTGTGTGATGGTCTTTTGTGTGTTTTAATGAAGACTTGTTTCTAAACTCTGCTGAGAGAACAGGTCTGATGCTTGCACACAGATCAAACATTTACCAAGGCGGTATTGGCATGACATGAAGGAGATTGAACTGTTGGAGTGATGAAACGCATTGTGTGTTTGCCATGTAATAAACCACTTAACCAATAATGCTTACAGAAAGATTATCTGTACATTTAGCTGTCCGTGTATTGTATTTTACCTTGTTTTGGTTCGTGGCAAAATCTTCTTTTCCAGCCATCTTACTCGATTAGTTTCCCTGCTCCTCGGATCGTTTAGTACGCCTGCGCATAAATTTGTTTACAAAACGTCGGTTCAGGGAGGCGCTGCTTGTCGCTTCATTGATTTCGGTGAGTGTTCCCTTATTACACAACTATTCCGTTAACTTGATATTAAGTCATAGCTTCTGAACAGGTGCACCTGCTTTAGCAAACCATGCTAGCTCCAGGCCCACACTCAATGAACCAACGGCTAATTCCATCGTTAGCTGAGCTAACCGCTAGCCACGACACTGACGTCACCACTAGCAACAGTAACTTTGTAGGACACTGAAAGTATAGATTATGTAACCGTCATGATTATAACCTCTCAATACGACAACATATTCTAGTCCTATTGGGTTACAACTATGCGTGTAGTCTGTGGAGCCACTAGGTAATGTCATTGACTACACATTGGTAGTGTGAAGGTCATTATCTGCATTATTTGCTGTCTACCTGATTGTATCATATAGTAAATGAAGCCAGAACAAACAGGAAATACGGTATCACACAACTACACACAGCAGCTGGACTAATAATACACATAACTGCACATTAATGTAAATTCAAATCAATTTAGGTTTGTTAGACAATGATTATTAAGCTTTGTTCAGCTTTTAATGGACATAAAGTAAAGCAAGAACTGGATCAGGACTGATGGATTGTAAGTCCCATATCCCAAAAATTACAAATTGGTGTTTTAACAGCTGGTAAAAAAATGTCCCTCTTCAGATATATATATTATCATACATCTATGATATTATTGGATTATAATAAAAGATGCATCAACATGTATGTAGCATTTTAATGTTGCTGGGAAGCTAAATCTATGACACATCTTCATGTTTTTTACGGTAATCATGAATGAAAAATCAGTTTGAAATGGAGGTAATTATATTTTAGAAGCAGATCATGTTATGTATTAAAAGTCTATATGGTCAAAGTAATAGTAGTGGAGAAGAAGAATCTAAAGGAAATACTCAAGTACCTCAAAAAAGTACAGCAGTGCAACACTAGAATGTGATCCTTCATCCCAGCATCGTCCAGGCAACTCATTATATACATAATACTCTTTCTTCATTAGATTATTATCATTGTGTACAAAGTATTGGCTAACATTACATCATGTTCGTAACTGGCAGTACCAGTGCTGACAGCTACTCTCTCTGCTCAGGGAGTCTTCCTTGAGTTGCAGGCGTGGCCGCGTGTCTCTATTGGCTGCTGCTGTGCTCATTCCTTCAGCCCTTTGTCCTCCCTGCTCTTAAATGTCAGGACATAAATGTATTTGGGTGATTTACCGTTTGAAACTGGATGTACTTAATCCCAGGAGAATAAGTATTTCTTCGCGTTCTGGAAATGGAGACAAGTTAGTATATGACATTCTTACTTTTTAATCAGTTTACTTTTCTGGAACAGCTGCAAGTGTGTTCATTTCTTAATTCTCAGCCTATTCATTTCTATGTGTGTAATATTAATTGTAATTTCACTTGTGTTTTCACTGTAATTTACTGTATGTGTTAACCACACATGAGCGCTTTGGGTGCTCATAGGAAGTTTGTTTGCAAATGGAGAACTGTCATACCCCAGTGAGATTATTAAGATAAGAATCACACCTTGTATGCTTCATGCTTTTCATGCTTCATGCGTTCTTTCAGGTTGATATTGCTCACTCTTCAGGGTGGGTAATAAATTCCTATTTTAAGCTTAGATACAACTTGGCTAACTGGCTAAACTGTCAGTATAATGTGTTATCTGGGCAGTCTAATCATGAAGAAAGATCCCATCATTTTCCCTCTTCAGTCTGTAAAATCAAATGCAGCATGGCACAAAGAAAAGACTTGTGTTTCTTTCTTTCAGGGAACTCTTGAGGGTCTTTGTAGTCAGAGGGTCAGATGCTGGCTCTGTCCAGGTGTTGGACAGGTTTGAGGTGGAGACGGTCCCCGCACTGCTCTGCCCTCTCTCTGGGCAGCGCTACCACGAGCAGCCGGACCTCCACCGCAGCCAGGCCCCAGTTTCTAAGAACCCAGACTGCTCTGTTTCACCAAAGTAAAGCCAAAGCCAGTCCTGACCCAAACAAGCCTGCTTCAGGCAAGGACACATTTGACTGCCTTCACAGCTCGCTGTTCCCCGACCACAACCCAAACTTTGAGCTCGTTGCTTTAACAGCCGTGACCCGTGCACAGGGTTTCTCTGCTTTCCACCCACTTTGAGCTCGAGTGACTCCTGACCTTCATGACACTGAAGAGTGTTGCGAAAGTAGACAAAATAAATGAGTCATTCTATAATATGATCATTTTGATCTTTCTAGCGATGCTTTGATAAGAGCAATGAATAACCTTTGTGAATTTCACAGTTTCATCCATCGCTCATAGATGAATTGCTTCACTGATTAAAAGAAGCAGTACATAATACTGTAGCTGAAAGTCGATTAATAGATTAGAATAGACTTTTTTTTCCAGTATCTTCATAAACAATCGACAGATTCATTGATAAGGAAAAAACTGTTTGCCCTACGATTAGACTGCAAGATTTCTAACTAACTACAAAGGAAAGCACGACGTTAGCGGTCCCAGAGTGACTCGTTAAAAAAAAAAAACACACCAGCTGCAGTCAAATGTAGCGTCTACAAACTGGCAGAAGCCCATCTCCTTAGTGGGTATGTGAGCTATCTAATGTCACGGAGGAGCTTGAGATGAGAGTAATGTGATAAGATGCTACGCTGGTACACAGAACAATATCCTTAAACACAAGACCGAATCTGCAAGATGGGTCTTGTTGGTCTCAGAGGTCTGAGGTCTCCTTGTGTAAGAACTGAGAGTGAAAGAAAGTAGAACTATCACCGAGTCTCTATAGGCAACGTTAAAGAAAACTGCCCAAGCTGTATTGTTAAAGCTAAGCATGTTTATCTTTCCTGATGAGCATGCGTGACATAAAAGACTCATTTCTCTCCTCATGTTGTTGCCTGTTTGTGCTGCAGTGTTCTCCTCTGTGCTCGGTCTGGAGGGGGGGCTGTCCGGGATGGGGATGTGGTCGTTGGGTCTGGGTGCCGTCGGAGCGGCGCTTGCCGGGATCTTCCTGGCCAACACTGATCTGTGTCTTCCTAAAGCTGCTCGGGCGTCACTGGAGAACCTTGAAGAGGCGGACCTGCGCTCCACCAAAGATGGTAGGTAGCCTTTCTGATTGGCTGTGTAATTCTGTCACCCACCAATAAGCCCGTTAGTCTCAAAACTAGTTGTTGTTAAACCCATATGAGAATCAGCCATTAACAGTTTTCTTTACTGTTGTATATTTGTATGCGTTGTGCGTGCACTGAATGAGGTTTTGTGTGGGATTTAGGGCAAAGCTGCTTTCTTAAATCTGCTGGTATTACAGATTAGATCACTGTAAAGGTCTTTGTCCAAAGCTGAAGGTAGAGTTACTGTGATATTCCAAAACATTTACATGTGTCATGTGACCATGAACATTTAGCTTTTTCTCCCGTTTGAAGGCTGCATCTTTTATCTTCCACACAGTAGATAGATTAGATTCATGTTGCAGTGAAACCCATGACATTCTTGTGCTCTCTTTTTTTTTTTTTTTATCAGAGACATGTCAGCCTTGTGTTAGAAACTATTTGTTCTTGTTTTGTCTGCAGGCAACAACGTCATCAAAGCCAAGAGCCTGTGGGACATGAACGGGGCTGTGGTCATGGCCGTACGGCGCCCTGGATGATTTTTGTGCAGAGAGGTGATACACATGACTCAAGAGTTGAAATGTGTACAGTGCATTGTGAGTAATATTTACTCTGATGGTATCTCTCTCTCTCTCGCTCTCTCTCTCTCTTTATAGGAGGCTTCTGAGCTGTCCTCTCTGAAGCCCGAGCTGGAGAAGCTCGGGGTCCATCTGGTTGCTGTGGTGAAGGAGGACGTCGGCACAGAGATCGAGGACTTCAGACCGCACTTCGATGGGGACATCTACATAGATGAAAAGGTCAGCTGTGGTAGATAACATCAGACCAGAGCTACTGTTACTCTTCCTCCTCTCTGTCTGTCTAAACTACCAAACAGTCTTACTCCTTTTTTTTAATTACCGACAAGTACCGACAATGACAACCTGTCCTAACTTGTTTCTTTTCATTTTTGTTGGTCTTCTACGATAGCAGCAGCCAGAAGAACATATTAGTTACATTCTGGAGACACAAGCTATTAAACAAATGATTAGCTAATTATTTTTCTGTTCATTGACTGATTGTTTCAGCTCTTGTGAGATTAATAATAATAATTTAGGTGTGGATCTGCTCATCAATCAGTGGAGTGTAAATGGCTATTAAGAGTGCTGGTTGAATGAGCGATTATTATATATTTTGTAATGATCCTAGAGTGGGGAATAGGCTATCAATCAGCAGTTATTGCTGGGAAATGAAAATGAGTCACATCCTTCCTTCTGCATTAATGTTCTCCTCTGCCAAAGGGCAACTTGAGTTGACGAATAAGGTCATGTCATTTTGGCTAAAGCAATAGTTGAATAAATCCACAAGGCTGTTTTATTTCTCTTGAATCTTGACTGAAACCTAACTGTGCGATTGTAGAAAGTCTTCTACGGGCCGCTGCAGAGAAAGATGGGGGGTCTGGGGTTCATTCGGCTCGGGGTGTGGCAGAACTTCATACGGGCCTGGAGGTCAGGCTACCAGGGCAACATGAACGGAGAGGGCTTCATCCTGGGCGGAGTGTTTGTCCTCGGAGCAGGAGACCAGGTGAGTGGACCTGGACTACTCGGGGAGGAATCAGTAGAGCTTCTTAAAACTGTATCTTAACTGTGTGTTGCGTTTGCAGGGGATTCTCCTGGAACACCACGAGAAGGAGTTTGGCAATAAAGTGCAGATTGCCGATGTGTTGGAGGCCGTTAAGAAGATTGTAAAAGCAGAATAATTTGACCCCCTAAAACAAATGTCATTAGACAAAAGGTACGATGAGTTTAGATCAAAACATGACTGCTGAGATGTCCATCATTGAAATATTATGACATTTATGTCTGCACTATCTAATATCACAGCATACCTCTGTCTTTTGCACTTTAATTTACTGTTGGTTCAGGACAGAGACAATATTATTTCAGGATTTGTCACTGATTATACCTCTGCAGACACCTAGAAGCTAGTGTCTTTGAGACGGGTACTAAAATCAGGTACTAAGGGACTTAAATGCCATTTAATTTAAGGTAATTTGAAATCTGCCTTTTAGAGAACCACTAAATGTATTGATTAATTATTCTGTGAGCTTTTCTTTCAGTGGTACATTTGTAATAACGTTTTGTGTATCGTCTTTGTTTGCTTCTCCTGGTCAGGCACCCTGAATGGGCCTCCAACATGGCGGACCAGTGTGTGTGTGCGGCCTGTGTGTGTGATAATGACAACTTGAATCCAAACTCAACATTGAGAGGAGCAAGTTTGATGCTCAAACACATACACGTCCAGCCACTGTTCGCCATGTTGAGGAGTGTTGGTGCTGCCTGAATGAAGCATGTGTGTGTTGTGTGTACATAAGTAACAAATAAAGAAGACCTCGTCACAATATCTTCACTGTGCTCCTGTGTGTTTAATTTGTTTTTTAAGATTTCATCTGTACGTACATGTTCCTACCCTCTCTTATGGATGTTATTTCTAGAAATGACTTGACAAACTGACTTGGTCCAGTTTGTGTCTAAATTGTGGAATTATGTATTAAATCCATCTAATATAATTTTAATTACATATACACTCCTTTTCCTTTTGTTTAATCCATAATCCAATGTCTTATTAATCCATGCCTGTGAGCTTTCCAGCTGCTCTTAATATACAGTAAAATAACTCAAATGAGCAAAAATACCAGCTTGAATTATTTGAATCTATTACTTAACCCATGAATTTATTAAAGCTCCAGGAACAGAAAATGCACATATGACAATACTAAGCCAAAGTTCTCCTTTTCTGTTGAAATTCACTGGTTATCACGATTAAATCTATGTATAATACACAGTCAGGTTTGTATTTCCAAACCTCTGTGTCTGTGTGAGATTGCCTCACACTTCCTCCACAAACAAGCCTTATCAGATCAGAACTGTGTTTCACCCTTTTAAGTTAGTTTCCTGGTCCCCAAAAACATTTATAATATAAATACTTTTAATGTTGTTGAATTAAGCAGACAAATTTGGACTTTAATGTTACATATTTTATTCTGTTGCTCTGAGTAAAATACATTCCACAACAAGGAAATATATTTAATCACAATACAAAATCGAGGGAGAAAACACTGACAGATCTACGGGTGTAAAGTGTATGTACACGACAAAAACATTCATGGAGTGTTACAAACAACGGATTGTCTTTTCAATGTGCAAAGATTTGACGTTTTCTTCATTTCATGCACAACTAAATTCTTAACTTGGTGGGTTTTCAACCAAAATGTGTTAAGTGAATTTATTATGACAATTTATTGAATGTCAATAAAATCAATGCCAAATATATGATCTTTAACTAAACTGTGTGTTGGGATTTATTTACATGTCCAATCTGTAAACTGTGTTAAAGTTTTTGAAACATTTGGTGAGCTTTTGAGAATATGACGACCATTTCTGTAAAAAAACAAAAACAAGGAAAAAAAGGAGAAAAAGCCTGGAAAAAAGGTCCACACGTTAAAGCTGAAACAAAAACATTAAAAGCTAAACTCTTCTTCTCCTCAATCCAATTCATACCCGTCTCCTCTTTGGATTGATCTATTGGTGCGACACGTTACGGTCGCAAGCTGAGATACAAACGTATTTAAATGCTGACTCAGACCCTCCACTTTTGTTCTTGACACTTGTGCGCCATAATTCCAAGAGCAGAAAAACACAAAAAGCAGAAGCTAAAGCGACTTGGTTACGAGCAATGAAAAAACTGCCAAACACTGAAGAGATTATTAATAAGCAGTAAGTTCAGTCAACATCATCCAGCACCATTAAACAAATACAATCTTCAGTATAAACAAATCCATCTAGCTCCTACAGCAGCACAGCAAAGGTTATATAGTGCAGTTTCATCCTCGGCAGGAAAACACCCCAAACACACACACACGCAACATGGTAACTAGGTCCTACTGATGCAGCCGGGGTACGTATCAAATATCGGAAAACTTGAAGTGATGCTAACTCTGAAACACTGTCCTGCAGTGCATGTGATCATGTCTTTGTGTCACAGAGGGGGCAAGGGACTCAAACTGTAGCTGTGGTCCGGGTGTTACGTGTTTAAGTGAAAATGTGACTGACAATGATAAACGTTGAAAGAAGACTTTCATTCCAAAATGATACAAAGACTTCCACGTCCTCACACAGAAGCGAGGAGTCGTGTGTTTGACGTTAGCGTCGCATGTGTTTCTAAAATGATCCAGAGAAGCACTGTGGAATTAAACTTCAATTTCAGAATCACATTTAAAACACAATCATTGTGCATTTCTGTACAGAAGTTGATACTTGTGCAGTTGCTACAGCCCCTTAACGCCCACAATCAGTTTACTTTAAATAAATGTGCAACTTCAAAATTCCTGAAACACGAACTTCGAGTGACTACAGATGCTTGATGGAGGTGAATGTAAGTTTGAACAATCTTAGTGTTGGGTTACACTTTCTTTGACCAACATACACAAAACATGACTTTGCACAAACGTTGACTCATAGTTGGTCCTCTGTGACCGTGTCCACTGGAGGACCGACCCTCTGATCTGAACACTCATTAGCCCTCGAGGTGCGCTCGCTCATTAGCAGCGAACTCTTACTCTCTTCCGCTGCATACGTGATTCACTAACAGAGGCACACCCCTAAAAAAAAAATCATCATGCATATGTGCTCCATAATATATATCATATATATGCGTTTATATTTAAATATCAAAAGGAAAAAAATAGACTTATTCTTGCATAATCCAGAGAGACAACACAGAGATAAATACAGCGGATATTTCCTCACTGACACAATCATCACTATCTAACCACACCGGACAGTCACGGGTTTCAGTAACAATGTGAATGAATTTCGCTAGAGAAGCTCAAACTCAGCCAAACTGACCACTTTCACAAAGCCGCAACAAAGACTGTGCACACAGTTACCCACTGCCCTGCCTGGAAATAAGCATTTTGACTTTGACTCGCAACATGAGCTACTTTCATTGGGAACGATGGGACATCAACGGCTCTGATCAGAACCCTGCATGTCCGACTTTAAGGACCTGAAATTAGACGCAACGGAGTATATTCCTCCACTTGACAACCTCGGAACAAGCACCAACAACAACAATCAAATATTTCATTAATGTGCCACTAAAGATAGCGACTGCACTCGTTCGTAAAAGTGATCTCAACAGTACATATTTATGTTGATAGAAAGCACACTGTGTTCACTGATGCGCTCTATGGCTGTGCTTTGGGAGCTTTTGCAGTATGTCTACATATTTTCTTTGCCACGTTCTACCGAGCACCTAATTACCTGGCCTATGAATATGAAGGGACATAAGTACACTTCAGGGGAGATGAAGAGAGCAAGAAGCTGCGCGGGTGAACAAGGAGGACAACAGAGGGATAAAGCTACACAGTAGATCTACGAGGAGGAAATGAATTGGTGCCGATAATTTCCACATACTGTAGTCAGTGTGTGATAGCTTAAAATATTACATTTCAAAACAGAATCCTGCAATGCTGACTAGCCAGGAATTGTAAAGAGGAAATGTAAATAAGAGGAGGGGGGCTCGAGGCAAAACAAAACAATTCAGAAGCCTTAAAAAGCACAAGCCTTCGTTTGACTCTGCAGTTACAAATAATTAACCAAAGTACCTCAAACTTATGTTAACCTGAATGCAACATGAAATATTTGAGAGTGAAACACAAATCAGTGACTTCACAAGTCGCCTCCCTACAGGCAGGTTTGACCAAAGGAAGACACACGACACAATAATAAAAAAAAACTAAGCAGGAGTCAGGTTTTCTTCTCTAAGGAGTGCCATCTATGTACAGAGAGAACAGTCAGTTCTCTTCCTTCTCAAGGTGTTTTGTTTTTCCTTCTGTCAATACTCAACAATCACCACCCTAAAACCCTGTTACACTTGGAGCGGCTCCATGCGGTGAAATAAAAAAAAAAACAAATGCAGCAACACAACAACAACGACGACGAAAAACATAAATCAATTCAGTTTTGCCCTCCCACTTGTGCCCACAGGACAACAGACGTGTACATAGCGTGTGTGTGTGTGTGTGTGTGAGTGAGTGTGAGTGTGAGTGTATCTTTGTCTTGTGCGTGTGCGTGTAGATGTGTTGGCTGGTCCTACAGGCCCTTGTTGAAGTAGACGGTGGTGGTGTTGGGACTTGTCTGTCGTATCCTCTCCTGCAGGTCTGCTTCCAGCCCGCTCACACTTATAGAGCTACAAAGAGATAGTTGAACACGTTTAAAGCGCTGCTGACATGTTAGATAACACTGCATGTACGAGTTGGACCGCTGTCTGTACCTTTTCTGCGGGAAGAGGGCGCAGCACAGAGGAGTTGCAAACACCAGGCTGAGAACAAGAGATGGTAAGGGAGGTTTTAGACAGTGTCACTGTTTCCTTTGAAAGTACAGACAATAGAGTCCATTATGTGTAAATTACTCACCACAAACCGACGAGCCCCACCTGGACCGGAGCATTTAGAAGTGGGAACCGCTACAGGGAGACAAAGTCAAGTTCAACATGTTTGTCTGCTCAATGTATGTGGAACGCGTGGAACGCAACAGGACTCTTTTCAGCCTCACAAAATACAGACACTAGTTAATCCACCGACTAAAAAAACAACAACAGCAGCATGAGAGTGATGCATGCAGTCTGCTTACCTTCATGAAAGCTTTCTTCTCCAGATAATTCATTATAACAGGGGGAATGGCTGTAAAGAAAATCAAAATAAGTCAGGTGAAGTGTTTCTGCATGCTTTAGTATGCGTCTCACAGGGTGAGAGTTTTATCTCTCGTGCCATTGAACCACGGTACGGTTTTAGATCCACAAGCAAAGACAGTAGATATAATGTCGACATTACCCATTGCTGGCATTGCCATGCCGATCCTTGACACCACCACCTGCACAATGGCCTGCTTGGCAGCATTGGGGGACTCTCCTAACCTGTTTCCATTCTCATCCATCACAGGGATACCGTACTTCAACTCCCTGGGAGGAAACAGAAACTAAAGTCATGTAGAGCAGCAGCCGTCACAAGAGCTCCTGAAAGCTCCCGAGTGAACAAAGCAGAGGGATTCGGCTTTTTTACGAGACCTCACCTCTGTCTCATGAAGGGAATGTTGATACAGTTCGCAGCGGCGACGGCAGCAAAGGGGACAAACCGGCTGGCGATCGGCGGGAGACGCTGCAAAGATGCAGAATCAAGAACACATTCAGACGGCAAATCTCTGCACAAATGTACGTATCTTCAGATCTTTGCTCTGTGTCCGTTTATTCACTTGAACCGCGGGCATTACCGTAGCGAGAGACTTGAGACCCAGGGCAGTGACCACAGCTCCAGTAGTAGCACTGACGTAGGCTACACTAAGTTGACTGCGAAGAGACAGAGTGGAAGCATATCACACATTAATTACCCACTTCCTTTTACAACCGTTGCACACATCATAAATAGATGCAGCACATGACGTCTGTGGCTGACAATCAGGTAAACTAAAGTAGAACATTTCAAAGTAGAGTTGCTTCAGTAAGGGTGCAGATTCATGCTATGTTTGGATGTGCAGAGGCAACCCCTTTACTCTTCATACATGCATGCATTTGATGCATTTCTGCAGCGTCTGACGGGTATTTCTTGCGGTACAATGAGAGGAGTGTGCAAATGCGGGTTTGGCATGAGGCATAAAACCGTATATCAGCATGAGTGCATGGTTACGTGGGGCTGAACATGCATAACTGTGGAACGTAATACCGCTGTGAGGGAAGGGGAGAGGACAGCAGCTCCCTCAGCCTCCTTACAGACACTAGTTTAGAGGGAGGACAGGAAAGATCTAGAGTGGAAGGGAAGTGAGAAGTCCTCCCTACTTCACGGTCATGGCGGCATCTCCACTGCGGTTGGTGTAGTTGACGACAGCGTTGAAGGACTGGTTAACCCACTGCCAGAACACCACAGCCGGAGTAGTCCTGGCGACGAGAGGGGACAACAACAGTGTGTTTGAGGAAGTGAGATTTCACAGTGTACAGCACAAATGTAGAGCATAGAAGCAAAAATACCCTTCTGTCTCCAGTCCACACAATAGAGAGAGTTATAATAAGCACACTGCACGTACCATCATTCGTTACTTATTTCACTCTGTAAATACCAAGTATAAAAAAAAGTTAAGTTTTGAGTAAAGTTGGTAGATAAAGATCGAGACCCATCTGTTAGTGGAGCATTGTGAACCACCAAACCACACGGAGCTAGAGAGGTTTTTTTTTTTTCCTGCTGCTATGAAATCATCTGTCATCAATGTTAATCAAGCCACAGGTTTGTTCTTTTAGCCCAAATTACAGGTTTGTCTCAGATAGTTTGACACTTTACACACAGGAACACGCTCGATCCATGTTGCTGTTAACCTGAGAAACAAACATTTATACTTTGTCCCTTTAGGACTAAATGGGATTTGAAGTAAAAACTTTTCTCTGGTTTGTTTGTAATCAATCAGTAAAGTTAACCTACAAGTGTTTGCATTTTCTCTCATTTGATACATAATCAGATGTTTTGCCAATTTGTACTACTTAAAGCCACCATGCGCAGAATTTGAAATGTCATACTTTGGCTCCCTCCAGTGGTGGTATGCAAACATGACACTGATATCCTATTGATCACATGTCTGATCCCCAGAACAAATTCCAAACGTAATACTAGTAATAATTCTAATAATGTAAAATATCAATGTTAAACAAATTAACAAGACATCATGAAATAGATAAAACATGAGACTGAATAATATATTATTCATTCATTTGAGTTGAACCACTTCTTAAAACCTGTGAACCTGTAATTTTCACTTGATAAATATCTCAAACTATTAGAATGATTACTTTTTGTTGTTAATCATTTTGTCGTTTCAGCTCAACATCATCACATGACTTCACTGTCCTCTCAGCTGCCCAATGATTCATCAGTATTCAGCAGTGAGTGACATTTTTATTTTTTAAGAGGATTTTCACTCTGTGGAGGGATTAAAATCTATTTTTATGCAGTGTTGTATGCGGTGTTACATTTAAATCACATGGAAACTGTATAATATTCGGCACATTTCTGTTTTTCTATTTCCTCATTCTATTTTTGATGAAGCCATTTTCAGGCTGGCGTTGAGAAATACATTGAATCATGCATTGAAACCTCTGCTGTACCTGTAGAAGGTGAGCATGCAGCCTGTGATGGACATGTTCATCGGCACCTGAGCTGACATCCGGCCAACCACAACCATCTTCTCTCCAGTGTCGGGGTGGAAGGCGGAGTCGTAGATGTACTTGGCTCGCCAGAGCGCATCCTCCGTCAGACCAGGCTTCGCGACCCCGGCTCTGAAGGAGTCAAAACAGTGGAGTGATGAAGTATTTGCCACATATTTAAACGCAGCAGTGTCTCTCTCTCTGTACTCCTACTCTATCCTCTCATCTCCCGACCCCTCTACCTGTAGTCCTCCATGATCCCTCTGGCCTCCTCCAAAGTCTCAGAGGACAGCAGGACGTTCCTGGGATCTGTGACCATGAAGAAGTGCTTGGCGCGGCCCATAAATGTGCCTTGGTCCCATCTTGGCTCCTTGATGTTTATGTTGAGGGACAGCTCTTCAGACATCCTGGCTTTCTTTAATCAATAGCAGACATGTTAGTTAGTATTCACTCTATGTTACAAATATAGTCTTAAGACTAAAGTCTGGGCTAAAAATCTAAATTAAACATCTGATCAAAGAAAAGACATTTGATGGAAGCGTCCCCTGTTCTATTGACATGTTTTGGAGGATATCGAGTAAGTATCGCTGATTGCCAGCCAAACAAGTGAAATGATCATCATTAAAACAGATAAGCCTCCACCTCTGCTCTATTAATAGCTCTGCTATAGTTCTGCTATTGTACATAGTCAGTCAGTGTACAGGAGACATTTCTGTGCGTGACAGAACAACTACGACAGGAATGTTCTGTATGCGACTATTTAAACACCGGCCCCACAGTGCTCAGGCCTTGACAAGATCATGACCTGGTTATATATCTGGTTGTATCTCTGGTTATATCTGCAAACCCAAGAACATAACGTTTCTCCAGGGCGAGATGACAGCTGATATGGTGGGTTTCAAACGCTGAATATTGTTATCTGATCAAAGAGACACAGTCACACACACAGTCACACACACAGTCACACACACAGTCACACACACACACACACACACACACACACAGTAGCACACACACACACACAGTAGCACACACAGTAACAAATTAGTCACGATACGCTGTTTAAGTTTCTGTTGGTTCTTCTAAGCTAGCTTGTTAGCAAGGCAGCTGATAGTACTATTGAAACACACACACACACACTGGATAAAAGAATACTGAAACAGGACATTAAAGCTAATAAAATCCCCACAACATCATGTGTTAAGCTAGAGCTTTTCACGCCATCAAACCCACTTCACTTCACTCTCTTGGTAAACTAACGCCAGCCAGCTAGCTAGGTAGTTCACAAGCTAACTACTATGCTAGCTAACGCTTTAGTTAACGTCACAAGGACACACGTTGAGGCGTTGTAAACACTGACTTAGTAGAATTGTGCTTCATCATTTTAATTAATTAAAGATGTGAATGCAGTCAGCAATCACACGTAGTTACCTGGTTGGCTTTCTTTTTCGAAATGTATGACCTCTCAATATCACAGTGTGGAGCTATGCCGCCCTTTGGTGCGTTTATAAGTATCGTAAAACACAACTTCACCGCAAATGACAGGGAGGCAAATAGGGAATGTAGACATTATTTTCTGTTGTACCCAACTCAACTTCATTTCCTGTTGTGTTCTATGCGATATTATAATATAATATAATAATAATAATAATAATATACTACTTTTCCTCAAATCCCAAATCAGTCGCACAGACGTTGGATGTAGAAAATCGGAGTTTTGTGGAGGCCTTTGAATGCAGCACCGTGCAGTGACGTAGTGGGGGCGGTGTTTGTCATGGAAGACATGAGTAGTTGGAAACCCGTGGGCGTGGGAGGTAGACAGCACATGATTGGTTAAGAAACAGCTGACTGGCTCACGTGAATGGTTGTGTTTAACAAAGTTTTGTAAAGGTTTAAAAGAATATTTGTAATGTACAGTATGTCACACCCTGCAACTAAGTTGACTGCAATCCTTCCATTCTAATTGACATTATTATTAAGTCCCAATGTATGTGTGTATTCCTCAGTAAAAAACGTTCTATAAAGTAAGCGAAGCATGTTGTTTTCTTTCATTTTTGTTATGTTTATTTTGGTTGTATTTATAGTATCTCTTTTGACAACAATTATGATATATATTCATGTGATTCTCCACGCTCCTTTTGTTCAAGCTAATGTGCATTGATTTTGTTAATAAAGTTGAATAAAATAATAATGATTATGTCCACCTAAAACATCCTTTATGGTTCCTATAATTCTGTGATTATTTACAATAATCCACCACATCAAAACATGGAAGACATGTAGCCAAGCTAATACAAAAAACACATGTTCACGGTCAAGGTTTCTGGTTTGGCTACAGCATGTTTAGTGTCTTCATGGATGGATTACTGAATGGGCCGAGGGGGGCCAATGTGTCCCAGCCCCCATGATTGGTCGAATCTACGGAGATTGGGATCTGATCTGCATAGAAGTTGTGATGTGACACATCTGACCACCGGGTGGGGTTGTTTACCCACCTCACAGTCACAGCGAAGGCAGCCAGGAAGATCCACAGATCACTTTCTCCACACCCACCTCTCTGTAGTTTAACGGGGAAATATGGACTTAATTAACATATTATCAACACGGTCTGCCTGAGGACAAACTGACAGAGTCTTGAGGCGGTGTTACTGCAATACAAGTGCAATTAGTGTGCTTAATCATCATTAGTCCATCGCTAATGGCTGCACAGCTGCGGAGCCTTATGTAAAAGACTTACACCTCTTAAGACAATAATTGTCACCGGGAGAACAACTGAGGCGGCACTAATAATGCGGAGGTGTCCGATTATGCGTCAGCGAGGCGGACCAGTGAGCGTCTGTCCGAGCTCGACCGGCACAACATGGACACAGCAGGTAAGGCTCTCATTCTTTGTTTACTTTTGTTTAGACGCAATGTCACGATGTGGTTTCACGTGCGGTTTTATAACGTTTCCCGTTTCAGGGAATTAACAGGAATTTAGACTGAAGCAAGACGCGTTAAAGTTGACCGGTACAATGTCAACAAGGAGTCAAGAAGTTTAGTTAGTTAGTTATAGATGATAATTAACCATCAAAACTAGGCCACCTGATTGTTTTATGTCGTGTCGCTGTCCATGGTGCTAAATGATAGAAACGCACGTGAAGTTCAATGACAACGTCTCTTCTGTTGACACAATGTAAGGAGAGATATTGTACTTTAATTTTATTCTATTCAAGGTTATAGGTCATTACTGTATTAAAATGAGTTTGAGTTGCTATTATCCCATCTGGAACTTCTGACATATCATTACTCATCACAGCATATAATCCTCACAACAGATATCCATTTAATTAAACATGACCCGAGGGGAATCATGCACCGCTGACTTCTCTGCAGACAAGGCACCACCGGCTCTATGGAGATGGATTCAGAGGCTGCAAAGGAAACTAGTGGATTATACCAACTTCTTTCACCTACAAAGAAAGGTCCACAGTTCAATCATGGAGCACTACTTCTTGCCATCGTTTTTGAAAGAATATGTAGTTTGTTCATTCAGCTGTGTTGAGTTTAATTTTGAGTTTTTCTACGTCACATTTTTTATTTTGGATCTTGGTTTCTTTTGTTAAGCTTTATTAATGGTCTGAAACTGGTTTTAATGACGATCATGGATGTTACCTAGAGCTTTTTAAGTTCTCTACCTTGTGGAACTACTGCACTATTTTATCATCCCCTTTGGCCCAGCAAGAGCAAAAAAGAGTCCAATTCCCCACCACATTTTTCCTCACCTCCGTTGCCTGAATCCCGGACTGCACCTCTTCCATCCTGACAGTGGACCACAGATATCCTCCTGTCTGGATGACTAAGGGAAGAGTTGCCGGACACATAGCATGGCTCGCTCCTCTCACCCCTCTGGCTGGAGGGAGATGACAAATGGAGGGGGGCACCCCCACTTAAACCACAGAGGCCAGCCGGGGGGTTCCCACAGCACCACGCGCTACATGCTGAAGAAACAGCACCGCCACAGACGCAGGTCCTCCTCACCGATGGGCAGAGTCATTCTCATCAACGCACCTGTTGATGGTGAGCTCACAGTCCTCCGTCACCACTGTAACACACACAGGGCCAGTGGCTGCAGAGGCACATTCAGGACTGTTGTTTAGTCAGCACCAATTTAGATTAGAGTTTAGAGAAAGTCGAGGTATTATTAATAATGCAATATACTGTAGATAATAGAAATGAAATGATTAGTCGATTAATTGTTTAGTCAATCAAATGTGATTGTCAATTATTCATCTACTCACCCAAAGTGGTTCTGCTTCCTAAAATGTAAATATTTGCTGTTTTTTTAATTCTCCTATAAACTGAATCTTTTAGTTTTGTGACCAAACAAGCAGATAGCTGATTTAACTTTTGGCTCTGGGAACTATTTTCTGACATTTTATTCATGAAACAATTCATGAATAAATTGAGAAAATAATTTGCAAAATTATCAATGATGGCAATTATTGTTAATCGCAGCCCTATAGATACAGAACACATGGATATCTCAGTGCCTCATGGTTGGGAAACTCAAACTACTACTTGGAGGAACATTTAATTCATATTTCTTGGTTTGAGGAATTGGCATGAAGTTGGTCAAATTTATATGTATTAGATATTAAAGTATTGACAATATATTGATGCTTCTCAAGAATGTCTGCAAATGATTTGGTTTTCAATCAGGTTTGAATGACTTTTGAATGACGTTCTGACTTAGTTTTTTTGTGTTGCAGGAGGGGATGACTGTGAAGACATTCACACAGTGACAGTCGACAAGAGTCCAGATGGCCGTCTGGGTTTCAGTGTCCGCGGGGGCTCTGAACATGGACTCGGCATATTTGTCAGCAAGGTGGAAGATGACAGTCCTGCAGGTTATTAGGAAGAGTGTGTGTGTGTGTGTGTGAGAATATGTTTCTCACGGTGACGGCAAGCTTATTTTTCAGTGAGCGTACATCTGGGCATGTGGTCTTCTGTTTCCATGTGACATTTACTCTTGTGCATCATGCTGAGCTCCACCTGTGTCTGCAGCGCTCGCCGGGCTGACTGTGGGCGATAAGCTGGTGGAGGTGAACGGGGTCAGCCTGGAGAGCATCACCATGAGCAGCGCTGTGAAGGTCCTGACGGGCAACAACAGGCTGCGGATGGTGGTGAGACGGGTGGGCAAGATCCCCGGCATCCGCTACTCCAAGGAGAAGACCACATGGTGAGGCCAAACAGCTGAGAGGTGCTGCTCAGTTGTGTCAATGTGAATAAGGCTGCCAAAAATGATATCTTACATTGAATCTACAATTAAATATTTACACTTTACCAAACTGTAACTGAATATTATCACTGTACTTTGCTCTATTGTTATG
The DNA here is from genome assembly GCF_910591455.1 of Pholis gunnellus. Taxonomy (NCBI): domain Eukaryota; kingdom Metazoa; phylum Chordata; class Actinopteri; order Perciformes; family Pholidae; genus Pholis; species Pholis gunnellus. Next base: position 13,935,392 of record NC_136538.1, read on the forward strand.
CAAAGTACAGACTACAACCTTGTTGTTACCACCACTGACCTTTGCATGGCCCTTGTTTTGTGAAGTCTTGTTGCTTGACTGTAGCTCACACTGGTTATCTTTCTTGTTGGATATACTGTATCTTGGTTTCATGTGGCAGCAGTGGATGGATTACCTCTATGACCTTTATCGCTATTTGATTAGCCGATACTGACAGGTCCGACTGCAGCAGAGGAAGAGAAAGCGGTGTATCTGAATGTTTTCAGGCATGCATATGTCATATTTTGCATGTGTCTGTCTGTGTGTGTGTGTGTGTGTGTGTGTGTGTGTGTGTGTGTGTAGGGTGGATCTGATTCACCGGCGGATGGTGGTGGAGGAGAGCGGTCGAACACCGTCAGAGGCCAGTTCAGACAGCGCTCTCCGCAGGATCGTACATCTCTTCACCACCTCAGATGACTACTGCTTGGGCTTCAACATCAGAGGAGGCAAAGAGTTCGGGCTAGGAATTTATGTTTCTAAGTATGAACCAAGTGTGGTTTGAAACCAGTTCAGCGAACGCTTGTTTTACTCCTGAAGAGGCCATCGGCATCAGAAAAACAAAATTATTTAGGGTGGTGCAGTGGGTGCATGCAGTGTCCTTGAGCAAAAAGGAGAAAAGGGTGGCAGATAAGAACAGAATTTTCCCACATGAATTAAAAATCAGATAATCTCATTTGCTTTGTTTTGTTTGTTTGTTCTTGTTTTATTGAATCAAAGCAATCAGGAATTAATTAGAATCACCATTACAACAAAAGTTAAGAAGCTGCTTTGATGAGTTTGTAGTGTGAACAAAACATACATTTAGTATATATAAAATATTCTAAATACTTAGTAGAGTAGAAAATGACATAAAAGTGTTGATTGATATAATAAGTCAAGTATAACCTAATACTGTAAGTGCCAACAGTTACATTTAATAGACGTCTGGACGTCTATATCTGTTTGTGTCTAAATGCCGTAGTGCGCTTTCTCTTCAGGTTGGACCCGGGCGGGCTTGCAGAGCAGCATGGCATCAAGATGGGCGATCAAATCCTCGCAGCCAACGGGATCAGCTTTGATGACATCACCCATAGCAATGCAGTCGAGGTCCTGAAGAGCCACACTCATGTCATGTTGACCATCAGGGTGAGAGACATTTTATAGATAAACTTGAGGGGAAATTTAAAAGTCTACAAATCAATAGTTTTTATATTAATAATGAATCAAATGATAGCTTCTAACGACAGTGACTAAATGTGTCTTCATCTTGTTCCCCTGAAGTGTCCAAAAGAACAGTTAACATAATAAATGTTACAGCGTAACACCAGCTCTTCTCAGGAGGGGACAGACTGAGGCTGAACAGCAGAGCAGGCAGCTGGCTTACAGCCCTCGAGTTCTTTACGCATGTGTTCAAAGCTGACACACTTAACCTGTGTCATTTTTAGATAAAGGAATTGTGTGTGTGTGTGTGTGTGTGTGTATGAATGGGCACATGTGTATTGTGCAGTGTGTCTGAGTGCTCTCTTAGCTCGCTGACATTGCTGTGTGCTCATTTTACTCCTCTGATCTCAGGTTCCACGTGTGAAAAACAGCCAGGCCCGACGTTCATTATTCAAAGGCAGTCAGGGATCAGGTTATAATCAACAGAAAGCTGAAATTTATGTCTTCCCTCTGTCCTATATTAGACCCATTTGTGTGGTGACAGAGTTACATAATGTGTAAGGTTAATTTAGATACTAAACTGGGCATCCAAGGCTGTCATGGACAATTGTAGATGTAACCTTGATACATCTGCAGGTCTTCTCTTTGACCTTTACGCTGTGTTGGTGAGACAATCCCTTAAATCAGACTTGACAGGCTATTGGAAAAACAATTCACAATGCAAAACGGCTCCTTCCTCTAAACCTTTGTAAACTAAATATTAAGTGAAATAATAGAGGCTATGTTGTTGTCCTGTAGGTCTGACTCTAACAAACTATTGCTTGTCTTGTTTTAATGGATGTAAATATCGGCCTGTTGGACCAACACTCACATAAATATCACATATATAACAACTATTGCATGGATTGGTGCAGACATTCATGGTTCCCGGAGGATAAATCCCAATGACTTTGGTGACCCCGGACTTTTCCTTTAGCACCACCATTAAGTCAACATTTGTGCTTTTTTTTGTGCTATGACAGCATGTAAACCTAAGATGGTGAACATGGTAACTTTAAACTTGCTAAACATCTGAATTGTAATGTTGTCATTGTGAGCATGTTAGCACGTTAGCATGCTGACATGAGTGTTTAGCTCAAAGCACCGCTGTGCCTAAGAGCATCAGGCGTAGACGCATTTTGATATGTAACAATTTGTAGTTTTATCACAACGGTTTATGTTATGATAAACATTTAATGAACATTTCCTGTTTCTGCTCTTCAACAGGAAGCTGGCAGATACCCTGCATACAAGGAGATGGTGGCAGAATATGGCTGGCTCGACAATTGTATGTTAACTATAAATATGATTTTACAAGAGAAAGTTAGTTTAAGATGAGTTTTTATAGAGATGATGACTTGAACAGTAGTATGAAAAGAATGACGAAATGACAAAATAATGAAGATGTGACCTTGTGATTTGGAGTTTTTAATCATTTCCGTTTGCAAAGTCAATTTGATTCTACTTGGAAATCTTATTTTAAAAAGTTGAACAGGGGCCACATGTATCCTGCTTATACATATTCTTAGTAGTCAAATTCCTTGTTTTTCAGTTTGATATTTCTGAACTCAGACAGGGATTAATTCAGTGTACTCAGAGGCAGCTCAGTCGTCTGGAACACGACCTGACATCTGGGTCAAGATGCAGAGTCATTTTGGAGTTTCACTAAAAAAAGAAAGAAATAGAATAACTCCGGGTTCAAGTTCAAGTTCAGAGGATTAACAGGACACGAGAGCAGACAGGCTTTGATCCAAACAAAGCAGATTGTGTACAATTACGAAATGAAGCTTTGCAAATCTTACTCACTATGTAACCCTGCAGCTTGTCTGTGTGTGTTTGTTGTGCTCAGATATAACAATTGGACAGTCTTCATATTGCACTTACACAATAATATTTTCAAACACACACTAATCACCATTTTTTGTTTTAATTATGGTTTGTTTTCTACAGTGGCCAATGGGGGCCTTGCACCATCCTCCCAGGGTTCAGCCTCCAACTCCTCTGCCTCCTCGCTGTCCTCCAGCACCCCTCTCAGCTCCCTCAGTGGTCTCTCCCAGGTTCTTTTCCCTCATGTCTTTGGCTCCGAGATGGTAGACGTCGCCATCTCCACGGAGGACCGCTCCCGACGTCAAAGCAGCGCAGAAAGAACTGCTGACACCGCCATGCAGACCGACCCCCAGCCCCCAAACCAAGCAGACCACCCCAGAACTAATGGGTCGTACCCAGACAGACTGGTCGCCACAGAAACTAGCCGGACTGTAGGTGCCACATTGCTGCTGAAGGACACAGTCATACGAGGGAAAGGGGAAGGCCCGAGGGAGATGGGAGGACCCGGAGAAGGAGGGCAGGGACGTACGAGGACGCTGTCACCTGGGGACCAAGAAGTAGTGAAACACTCACCTAAGACGGCGGCGCTGATGGCCCTGAGCAGGCCACGGAAGCCAATCAGACGTTCCCAGAGCCACATCACTGTGTCAGGTGAGACCGGCAGGTTCAACAGAGTTCTTGCAAAGGAACAAGAATTTCCAATAAAAAACTATGCAAAACATGTTTGAGGGAGGCAACTTCAGTTATCAGTCAGGTTGTACTCTGTATTGTGGTTGTTGATTATCGAGGTAGTGTCATCGATTCACAGAAACACGGCATGGTGAGTATTGTAACCCCAATCAAGTTCAGTTCTCCAGCTGATGTTTGTGGCAGTACCTGCATTCACCGTGTAATGAGATCCATTCCCAAAGCCTCACAGATCTTTCTGCAGGCTATCAATCACTTTAATGATCCCTCGTCTTTCTATCACAGTAAACAGTGAACAAGAACATCCAGACTCCACATGGCTGATTTAAGCTCCAGACACAATTTGTCCAAGAGCACAAAGTTCAACACAGGCTCCTGATTAATCACCGTCCTTTACGCTCAGTTGTTATACCTCTGTGAGAAATGAATAAGAACAAGCATATGGAGAATATCTCATCCAAGCCTTGGCGGGACTGTTGAGTGATTAGCCTTTCCTTTTCAATTCATCCAGCTCATTCATACCTCCAGCTGCCGGCGGGTGCTTGGGGTGAAGCTCAGGGCCGATTCGCCATTTGTTATGTAAGCAGGAGCACTTCGCTGTAGTGCCTTCAAAAGATAAGGGTGTGTTCAGGTTAGCGTGGCTGCAATGCATCAGTATTACTGTGTTACTTTACACATTGGCAGATTTACTGCAGTGAACAGAGGAGCTGACTGGAAGAAAAATGAACAGTCTGTACTCATAGCGGAGAGAGTTTATCAGCCAACATTTAAGCATGGAGCAGTGCAAAGTGAAGTACGAATGAATTATGTTTTCAACACCAAACACAGAGATGCAGAATGTCCTATTCTTGCTATGGTTCAACACCATTTATGGAAGATTTTCGTATGAATTAGTGGTTTAGTTAAATTACTTGTTTGCATTCATTTACATAATGTTGCAGATGTTGAAATAATTTAAAGTCATCATGTTTCACAGCATTTGGTTGGGAAAATATACCTTTATGATTTAGAGGGAGTTTAATGCTATGTTGTCTTCTTTTTTCCACCTATAGAGGACAGACAAAAAAAGCAGAGACAACAGAAGGAGAAGAGCTCTGGAGAGGGTAAAACCAGCCTGCAGCGATCTAAAACCTTTGTCAACCTGTTCTTCAAGAAAGACCGTAAAGAGAAAAGCCGCCCCAAGTCTCCATCTCACCATGCCAACAAAGGTGAGAGCACAGTCACAGGCCTTTTTTTCCTTCTTTCCAGGCACATATTCTGCATTCAACCAAGCAAAAATATAGCCTAAGGTTTTGACTGAATTGCCATTTTGTTTCACTTCAATTATTATATTTGAATCACTGAACAAATTAGAGATATGGGCAGCAATTCAGAGGTCTGGAACCAGGCAAGATGCATAGTGGCCTGTTTCAGATCATATTGTGTGTTCAAGTCCATTGCAGCTGTTCACTCATTTCTGGAAGTTCATAATTTAACGTCAGTAGTGATATGGGACGGGAACCGACAAACATCAGACAGAGATGTGAATTCATTCTGCTTTGCAGCATCCTCACTGGGACATTTTGCATGGCCATCCCTGGGTTTGTGAGATCTCATGCCATCTGCAGATCTTGTTTATTTCCATTTTCCCTTTAATTCCTCAGATAAGGAGCGGGGTCGTTCCTTCCAGCTCCTGACCTCCCCGAGGGAATCCCGTGCTGGGCTTAAAGACAGCAGCCCGCTGCCCCGACCAGAGACCCTGCAGCATGTGGAGGACATGGCAAAGAAACTGCTCAGCCAGGATGAGGTGGCAGCTGTGATGAGACATTGTCGGCGGGTGAGTTCTCCGATCTGAAACACCTCAGTGGCACTCTCCTCTGTTAGTTTGTCAAACTACTTTCAGACTTAAGTGTGCAGTATTGTTTCCCCGTGTTGCAGAGTGTCCTTTAGTGATAGATGTGTCTGGCAGCGGTTGTGAAAAAAGACGAATTTGGCCTGTCGTTTATGATTAGGATGAAATATCAGCCATCATTTCATCCCCTTGTCTCATTTGGCCCAATCTCACACACTCAGCGGTCAGGGGATCAGCTCCTTGCAGAAGATATCGAGTCTATTTAGCACAGAACAACTCACCTGTTACAATAATTAAACACCAAAGACTGAAAACAGCAGAGTGCAGTGGTGTTCTTGGAAAAACATATCATATCGATCATAAAAATGTACAGTTGATGATTTTTACACCTTAAGTTAAAGGGAGTTTAGTATTACACTTCGGTAAAGTTGGGGGACTCACAATGAACTGACACTCTTCCTCCTAAATGCTCTCTTCTTTCAAACTTAACAGCTTCAGTTTGCAACGCACACTTTCTGTCCCGAGACATTTCTGATGACATCTCTATGACATCATCAGGGTTGTTTTTTTCCGAGCTTTGGAAAACTCACTCCAGAGCCAGAGAGGAAATTATACGGCTGTTTGCACATGCTGAGTATTACTCCTTGTGACAAGTAAACTGAATTTTAACCCATTTAAAAGTCAGAAAATAACCTGATGGAAATCCTTCTATATACCCAGCCACACTAGTTGGTTCTTCTGATTCTTCTCCTCTAATGTGTGTACCAATCTAACCTTTCCCTCAGTTTCTGTCCGACATTGTGATTGAGGATTTAGTGCGCCCCATTTTGGCAATCTTGGACAGGCCAGAGAAACTGCTACTTCTCCGAGAAATAAGGTGAGATACATAGAGTATATGTACAGTATAATTCTGTTTTTATATCTGTACTGTGTGTTTGGATATGCATGTAACTGATGCTGATCAATATCTTCTGCAGGATGCTGATACCTACGACTGAGCTGGGTCAGTTTGACAGCATGGTCATGCCCTTTGAGCTGGAGGCGTACGACGTCCTCAAAAGTCGCTCTGGTAAGCAGAGGAATGTACTTAACGTCACTTTTCAGATTGTTTTTATTCATAGAGCTCAACGTAATTCACGTTCACAATTTCCCTTTGTGCATGAAAGATACAAAAGAAATATATAAATTAGAAAACGCAGCTCAGGTTAAGCATAGAAAAGGGATTTATGGAAAACCAGTGATATATCTGGTTTATTTCTTCTTAGTTCGTTCTCCAGCTCTGCGCTCCCCTCGCAGTGGAACCCCTCGACGTCACCTCATCACCCCAATCCCAGGTACACTCGCTGTATCTCTTCCTTCCTCTCACCCTTTCTCTTTCGGGACCTCACCTCTTTCTTCCGACACCTTCTCCGTCCGCTTGATGTCCTCTAATCCCAGAGCAACACGAGATACACTAGGGGCTTACACGTCTCACCTTTTGTCTCCTTCCCCTCCCGCTCTTAGTTTTCCTCCATCACTTCACTTCTATCCTGACTCACCTCATATCTGTAGTGTCAAACTGAAACACCACACACACACACACACACACACACACACACACACACACACACACACACACACACACACACAGCCATTGCCATGCACAAAATATCTCAGGTTTCCTGTGGCTGCGCTGAAGCAGCGGCTTGTGTTACATCTCTGTGGCCAACAGAAAGGACTGAGACGAGCCTGGTTGGCCATTGTGACACTTCAACAATACAGAGATGCTTTTATCCTTTTCTTCATTCAAGAGTCATTGAGATACAATCAATACAGTCTTACTTGAGACTGACTGCAGCCGTCTCACTTTCCAAAATCACAGGTTAGGGGTCATAGGGTCAAAGTTATTATTTCAGTTTGGTGCTCTGCCTCACAAAGGATTTGTTTTGCAAAGAAATTATAAATATAAGTTGACATTGACATTTTAAAGAGCGTTTAGCGAGTGCTTTTCTAGATCCAAGCGGTTGCATTGTGGGTAATGTAGGCACCAGGTTTTGAAAAGTAAGAAAAAGAATACGAAGAATAAAAAAGGCAATATCTCTGGTTGTGCAGTTTTAATAATTTTTTTTCTGTCCATCGTGAGTGCAATGCTAAATCTGTGGAGTGATCTTTTAACTCATCACTGTGTTTATATGCAGAAGTTCAACAGAAGTTTAAAAATAAACCTTTGCAGGGTTAAAGCTGAATTACAGATGTAACGTTTGTCCAGACTACAGGGGTGGGTTCCACCTGCAGCCGGTCCAGGACAAACTGCGGGAGTGTCAGCTGATTGAGGAGTTGGAGAGACTACGTTTGTCCAGCCAACAGTCAGGCCATCTGCCTCCATCTCGTGCCTTCACCCCTCTGCTGGATGTACCTGTGGACAACTATGTCTCTTCCAATGTGCGCTCCCGCTCCCTGAGCCCCTTACCCCCCCACAGCTTCCTCCTCAGAGAATCACCTCACAGCTCTCAACGTGGGCGTCAAACCCATCACTCCTCAAACAGAAGAGAGAACGGGGCGTCGCACTATGACGAGGTCTCCTTGTTGTCAGTGTCCGACCGAGGAGATGCAGCTCCTGAACGTGGGAGGTCGCCTCTGAGAAACGGGCATGGGAGAGCGCTGAGGGAGTTGAGTCCTGACAGCATAGATGGCAGACGGAGCAGGCAGGAGGGCTACACAGAGGTCAGCGTACATGTGCCTTCACAGCGGCGAGGGAGGACCCCTCTGGATGATGTGTTTGAGGCCCCGAGAGACAAGAGTCCATCCACAGGCAGAGAGAGCGGTCAGCTGCTAAATGGACATTCACAAAATGGTGTGAAAAGAAGAGTAACTTTGCCATCTGAGGAGTATGAAATCAACACTTTGACCATCTCCAAGGCCAAGCAGTCACTGGGTGAGTTCAATACAGAAACGGTGTATTTTCCACTTTGATTCAAGTTTAATCGATTGATTTCAGTGTGTTCAATATGCTTGCAAGTACATACAGTAAAAACAGCTAAATGACTATTGTAAACTGTCCAATTTAATGTTTACACCCTCCCATATCCATTACCTCACCAGTAGAGGTCAGGGTATTACTAAACTGAAGGGAAGAGTTCATGATCTAATGGCAACTAAAAATGACCAAAGAGAGTATACACTATATACACACACACACACACACACACACACACACACACACACACACACACACACACACACACACACACACACACACACACACACACACACACACACACACACACTATCAGACTAGTTTTAATATAATACTGTCAAGCAATCCCTCAGTTTATGAATGTAGTATTTCTCTGTGTTTACAGGGATTAGTATCTCTGGAGGTATGGAGTCTAGAGTGCAGCCCATGATAAAGATTGAGAAAGTCTTCCCAGGAGGAGCTGCATCTACGAATGAGGCTCTCAAGGTGAGTTAAATATGGCAGAGACAGGAAGACACACCTCCATATATCACATTGAACATAATAATGCATCTTTTCACCATTAAACATTCCCTCTTAACAGCACATTAATGTCCATCTTGGTTGTTGTGTATTGTAAGAACCTGTCAGACCTCTGTCCTGTGGTTGAGTTGTACGCATGTCTATGACGGAGAGGTTGAAGGTGTGCAATGAGGAATGGAGACGAAAATAGTGGAGAGGCATCTCAAGTAGCCAATCGCCTCCATAATTGATGAGGTACACGCAGGTGCTGGTCTGCTAATGTATTGGTAATATACTGCCTGCACAGTAACTTAACAGTCATCCGTGATCTTGGCCTGGTTCACACACCTGATACACACACTCATTCACTACAGTTAACCACAGGCTAATTTTTGGACGAGAGACAAACAACACGTGCATTAAGATACTTGAAAATAAGTGTGTTTCCTAACAGCTAGTTACCAATACGCAGGTCTAATACCTGATTAGAGTGTCAAACATAGGGGAGATCCAGTATCTTCTCAGACTTTCAAATTCAAAGAACTTCCCTCTACAGTGCCTGCAGTCACACAATACGAAGACACATGGTAAGCACCCAATCTTGGAACAAGAAGAATATAAAATAGAGATGATGTAAACAACTGAGATTGTAACAATGGATAGATGTCTATTTATCTTTAGAGATTTCCATTACAATAGATAATACACTGAGCCAATACTTCTCCTCTCCTGAGCTAAATAATCTAGTTGAGTATATTTGTAACGGCCTGGTAAACCACATTGTGAACGACTCACTGATCTTTTCATGCAAGTTGTAGTAATTTTTACAGGCCGTGTTATTTTTGGATCGTGACGTCCTTTGGCTAGAAAAGAGGAACCTCATAAATGCACTCCATAAATGGCTGTAAAGAGGATGGGGCAGATTAGGTTGGGATCTATTTAATTCAAATAAATTACTTTTCAAAAATGAAAAAAAAAGCACTTTTAATCTCCTCTCTGGTTAAATGGAGCTAAATCTTTTGATACTGTCCTCACGGAAGGCTATAAGGTTTTTGGTGAACACCAGACTGTGTGATGAGCTGTAAGAAAAACCTGTCTGGGCAAACACAAGGCAGCACAAGTCTAACCACCTCCTATACAAATATGTTTGACCTATAATAGATCAAATGCAATAGTGCAGAATAAAGGGAAAACAAATGTCTTTGTGTCTAATCACTGGAAAGGAAAAGGGAAAGGGAAAAGACGTGATTGGTGGAAATACAACAATGGCCTTGTGTGTTTGTGTTATGTGTTGCTAACCTTCACTGAGGTTGAGCACACGAGGCAGGTGCATCCTCGTCAAATGTTGATGACATCAGAGGAAGTTCCTCTCCTCGGGCCTCCAAAGCTTTGCCACTCTCTGCTCGCATCCTGCAGGAAACAACGAGAAAGCGGTCCCAGCTGTATGTGTGTGTGTGTGTGTGTGTGGGTGTGTGGTTGTCTCAGTATATGTTCTTTTTTCATCAACCTTGTGCTGAAGGGGAAACTTTATATGTGCACTAGTGACGGCCTTCAGTGTGAATATATTAAACTAACGGGAGAGCCCCAATTCTCTCTGGCATAAATCAGGTTCCCGCCAAGGGACACAATCAGTGCAGATTTATGGGAACTGTGTATAAGGGACAGACTGCTTCAGAAAGAAAAGATACAGATGGGAAGGAAAACATGCACAGATACACGTAATCATGACATATGAATAATAATCAATCCTATTCTTTGTTTAGAAAGAGTTTTTTGCATGTCAAGCTGTTTGTCCTGTGTTTGCATTCGCAGGCAGGGTATGAGGTGTTGTCTGTGGACGGCGAGAGTCTGCAGGGAGTGACTCATCAGCACGCGGTGGATGTAATTCGCAGAGCGTTCAGCAACAAGGCCAAAGACACAATGGTTTTTGTGGTCAAGGTCTCCAAGGTCCCTACAACCCCCACCAGCCCCAGGAGACCTGCAGACTAACCTTTGTGTGCCTCACAGTTAGACTGCAGTTCAGGCATGAAGGACACCAAAACCTGCAACTCCTGCGGGAGTGAATAAACTACAGGGTTCACTATGGGACGTATAGATCTCCGGTCATAGTGGAGAGGAGTGGACGCACAGGAGCATTTGTCCTCTGTAAGGCAGAGTTATGACAGTAAATATGTCAAAGAGAAAGGTGGACATGTTGAAACAGTTCCTTTATCCAGATTAACATTGTTATAGATCGCTTTTTCTACTTTTTTGCTTTGTTTTTACTAAACGCATATATTGCACATTAACTAGACAAAAAGTAAGTATGTGTTTTATGATAAGATCATGTGGTTCATGAACTCCTCCTTGGTTAAAGTTGTGCCACTGTTTGACACGAGGCAAACTTAACATGACCTCTGCTGATTGTGGCGCCAGTGGTCTGCACTTTTCAGTTGGAGCATCTCAGTCCTGCAGCCCCGCAGGCCTGCCAGAGGGAGATTATGCCAGCCTGTGTTATGAGATTTAGAGATTTATACCCAGATTAAACCCCTGTATTATGTCAAAACTGATAGTTTGGGTTTAGTGGATGTCTGGGGGGATTATTACAAATTGCTGCTCAGTATTTTTGTGCTGCATTTTTCTGGCAGAAGTGCTTGTGCTCTGGAGCAATCCGCCACTTTAGAGGCTTAATTACACCACGCTGTGGCCTGAGCTTATGCAGACATGTGGAGGAGTTGGAAAAACATGTCAATGAGAAATGCCGGACATGAAGGCCAGTGGCACAGTTTAAATCAAAAGTAGGGTAGAGGAGATATGGGCAGCGAGGTAACTGGAATCAGTGTGCGTAGTGCCTTACTTCTGCAGATGGCCAGTGGGGGGAAAAAAAAACATTGATAAATGAAAGAAAGTCGGAAAGCTCAAGGTGAAGTGTTTCAATTCAGACAGGCAATTAAATTTAAAGATGAAATTGAGCGTGTCTATGCCTTTGAGTTATTACAAAGTGCTTCAGGTATTTGAATTGACTGCAATAAACATTCATTCAGTACACTTTGCTCACACTTGATGTGTTTCAGGTGAAAAAGCAGTTAAATCAACAGTAACTTTAAGGTGTGACAACTTGTTCTTTAATTAAAAACACAGTCATTTGTACAAGAAATGTACACATAAAAATATACATGGACAACTACATACTTTATGAATTACTGAAGACACAATGTAAGTAAACATTTAAAAGAAATGCACACAAAAGGATGAGAAAAATGCCACAAAAAAAGAAAAAGAAAATGTGTTACGTTGCTTTGGTCTAGTCACAGTGGCTACATTTGAAATAGATATTTTGTCTAAATAAAAGACAATGTCACTCTGTTATACTATTTAGTGTTTTACATATTTACACAAAAAACAGTTATGCAACGATGAAGAGAACTGAGATGTGAGGAAAAAGCGGAAGTCAGAGACGCACACAGTACATTTCAGTTTGGTTTGCATCACCTGTGTTAATCTGAATCTCATCTGTGGTGAGCGAGTAACAGTCTAGTTTGTCTTGTTGACAAATTAAATATGGTGTAGTAATCTCCCAAACCACAGTGAATGTGGTAAGGTCATGCAAAATATAGGCTGATCAAATATGCTGATCACATTTTCTGAAAGGGGTTCGATTGAGCTTTCAAGTATAAGAAACAAAACACTGTCTTGGTTTGCATCAGCTCTGACCTCAACTCAACGAAGAAGTCAGTCAAAAATGACCCGTCTCATGCTTTCATGAACTGACGACGAGCACGAAACCCAAAGATGAAGACGTGAACCGGTGCGATATTATGATACTGATAATCAAATGAAAGATCAATCAAAATGGAGAGACAACAGGTCAGAACTGAGCCTAAAATAAAAACTGTGTTCATCAGCTGCAAAGTTTGTGTCACACAGATTACATAATGTAAACATATTTTCATGCATTACAGTATCAGGTGCACTCTTTCTATGCTGCCGCCTCCATTTATAACTGATCCATCATTTGAAATACTGGTATGTGATATATATATTTATGTACATATAGAAGTTTTTTATACGTTGTATATTAAACCCACACTTATATATCAGTACTACAACAAAATATCTTCAGGTGCTATATATAGAAAAATATACAACATCTCCTCCATTATATAGATTTCCATTGAACTGTTATTCCTTGATATAGACTCTTTGTAAAATAAAGGTTCTCAGCCTGTAGACCCATCATGCTCAGTGTTATACACAGCCCTGCATATACCGTGAAAAAAACAGCTTCAAATGTTAACATGCTCCCCACCGGTTTATGTTCCGGGCTTTAACAGCCATCTTGCCTTGAGGACACTCAGCACTGGAGCTACTGCATCTGCAAATTCTCACCTCACCGCTATCTGAACCACCATCTTCTAAAATCTGATATAACAAAGACATGCAGGCATGCCAGTCTTGCTACCTGTATAGCAGTCAGTGAAGATTATAGTCTAGGGGGAAACAAAGAAGTGTTATTTGGCTTTTGGCTGGCAAAAGCTAAATAAAGAGCACAAATGGGAATGAGGGAGAATGAAAGGAAACTCTGAATAAGCATGCCTTAAATCCCTCAGTGACGTCACGACCGAACTGAAAGAATATGCTCCATTTTTAGCTTCCTGATACCGACTGCTGACTGTTATAAAAATAGTTGAGTAAAAAGCAGAGATAGAGATGGAAAGAGAGAGCAGACATAGAGACAAAGGCAGAAATAGAAAGAGAGAGAGGAGAATCAACAGCATCCTGGTGATATCTTCCATGCTACGGTCTGCTTCCTATCGCGCTACATCATTGTAAAATGCACATGTTTATGTCAGAGCTTGCTGTGTTGTCTGAGTTGACACATTGGTCGGGTGCAACAGCAAGAATGTTGGTGGTCTAGAAATCATAAGCAGCGTCTTTTAAACATTTGGTTTCTGTGTCTTCCTGGTCTGGGAAATGACAAGATTAGGATGTCCACATGTGAATGTCAAAACGGGTTTGTTGAAGTTTGATGATTTGCTCCACAAGAACGAGTTGTATCCCGAACAAAACTGCACAGAAAAGTTGTGCAAAACGGTACCGTGTTTCCCTGGGTGAGCAGATTCTTCAATTGGCTGTGATGACCATTTATACTGCATTTCTCTGGAGTGGTAACAGTCACAATACATTCTTTTTTTAAATACACTCTGCTGAGGAAATTGAGCACAGGAACAACAATATTCATATCCTTTTATCGTTGTTAAAATGAACTGCTGATCCTCTGAACACCACGAAATACAAAGAGCAGATGTTTGGTGTTTGTTTCCCTTCGGCAGTTACTTGGAGGACTAGTGCAGTTGCTGTTGTTGTTTGGACGGTTGATGAGATCATCATTAATAGCCAGCAGCGGTGGTGTTTGATGGGACTGCTGTCATGACGCATCATTACATGCTGGTGGCCGGGTGTTTAACCTTGTGTGCTATCGCGAAAAGGGGTGAGTGCACTTTGACCACACTGCTGTGCCTGTAAGTAACATTTTTTTGCTTCAAGTTCCCGACTATTGTTGATACCCTGATTTGAACGTGGTCTGAGGAAGAAAGACTTCTCTTCACTGCTTTTGCTCCCACAGAATAAAAATAAGTCTGTGTGCTGGCTTTGTAGTGGAGTAAAACCTGTTAAAAGTGCCAGAAGGGACACTTTATAAGGATTTATTGGAGTACTGAAGTAAGAATGCACCTTTGGGAGATTTCCCTTTTGACAGTGACGAGTTGTGAATGCTTGCTCAGTGGTCCAGCTAAAGCCATGTTGAAGATAGTGCAGTATTTGGCCTGGACTTCAATGTTTGGTTGACATCCCCAGAGTCTTTTGTGTGTTGTGTTTCTATGTTTCTGTGCACATTTTTACTATAAGAGCATGTGTGTGTGTTTGTTTAGATCTCAGTGGCGGTGATTTCCTCAAAGTGGATGTCGTTGCTGCCACTGTGAACCTCATAGTCCTCCATGTCCCTGTTCTCCAGCTCCAGACTCAGCTCCCTCATCACTCGCTCAAGATCCCGGTTTCTGCGGTACATCTGGATGTAGTTCTGCTGCAGCTGTTTCTGGTAGCGGATTACCTGTGTGGAGGGAAGTACGGGAAGTAAGTAAATCAGTAGGGAGGATCAGAGTGAGCTATTTTGTCCTGTATGACATTGAATGAAAATGACAGAGATTGAAAGTCAATCACTAAGAAATAAAGAATCTTCTCCTTCCTCCTTTTTACCTTTTCCTTCTCCTCCTGCCACACCATCCTCTCATCCTCAAACCGTGACAGTTGCTCCTCACTAGTCCTCCTCTCGTACATGAGTTCAGCCTTCAGCCTGTCCACCTGAGAGAACGAGAAAGAAATGTTAGAAACTGCACCGTTTCAGTGGCGGAAGAAGTATTTAGTTCCTTTACTTGAGAAAAAGTAATATGACAAAATCTTATATTTATCTTGTACTAAGTAAAAGTACAGAAGTACTACCAGCAACATGTACTTTTGTGTGTTAAATATAAAAAGGTACTCATTTTGCAGACTGGCATTGTTATCATACATTACAATATTCAATAAAAACCTTGTACCTGTTGTCTGAATCCCAACACTGCTTCTGCATTCTGCCTCTGAGCCTTGGCTTCATCACTCTCCCCTCCCCAGACAAGGTGTGTCTCCTCCGCATCTCGGTACAAAGACGGACTGGGGCCGCCCCTCCCTGCCATTCCTCTACCCTGTTGGAGGGAGAGGCTCATGCATTGCCCCTTCATGCTTAGATTTCCAGGTAGAGAGTGTCCGCTGTAATTGGACAGAGTGTCACGGAGGCGGGCTGACTCTTCTTCCAAACGGCCCAGTTTCTCCCGGAGCAGCTCAGCTTCGCTCTTGCGCCTCTGGAGTTCGTTCTCGCAGACTTCTAGCTCCAGAGATCGTGTGCGCAGGGCCAGCCCGGCCTCGTGGGATCGAGCCTGGCTGGCTTGTAGCTCAGAGCGGGCTTCTCTCAGCTGGGCCTTCAGCATCACGATGTCTCCGGCCTTCTGGCTGAGCTCGGACTGGATTTCCTTCAGCTGCTGCTTCAGGAGGGAGATTTCTCCCGACTTCTGACACACCTGAAGGGTCACGAGCAAGAACGTTAGAGAGAGAGGTGGAAGTGCTGAAAATACAGAACAAGTGGTCTCTTATGACAGATTACAAACTGACATTTTGGATTTGCTTGCTCCTTCAAGGTAAACCTAAGCTTCTTTCAAGCTTAGTTGCTTATGAGGTTAATTTAAGCCAACTAGGTGTCAACTCTGACACCTTTCTTTTGAAGGCATTTTATGCTTTTATCAGTAAATCAAATCACTTTAATCACCCTCACCCATCACCTCTCCCGTGTCTGACTCTCACTCACCTCCCACTTTGTCTCTTCCAGACGTGGCCCCAGCTGGGTCTGCTCCCTCTGGATGGTGGCACACCTCCTTTCCAGCGTCTCTCTGTCCTGTAGCAGCGAGGAGAAGTCCTCCTGCAGCTTCTTTTTCTCCTGCTGTAGTTGAAATACCTGACGACACACACAGATCCATATTTTACAACTGCCTTAAATACTGAAACAGATATGTTGATGTAGAATAAGACATGCACCCTCTAGACTCACAACTAAAGCGCAAGACATAAGTTGAACCTCTTTCTCTCTGTGTAGATGTTTTTAAAGGGTTTTAACGTAGCATACCTGTAACTGTAGCACCTGCTGTGCCCTCTGGGCCTTCTGAGAAGCCTGCTTCATCTTTGATGCACAGCTCTGTCTCAGCTCCTCCATCTCTCTTTCACAGCGACGCTGCTTCTCCTCATACACCTTTCAGAGCAGAAGATTATTGATGTGTGAGTTATTGATGTGGTGTTTTAAAGGTCATAGGTTGGGTCAGTTTGGTGTGGCGGGTGTCTTTATGTCTCACCTGGCAGATGGCAGCTTCATTCTCATCCAGATTTTCCCGGAGCTGCTGGAGCTCCAGGTCTCGTTCCCTCAGTTTCTCCTCCAGCTCCCTCACCACCGCCTCGTAGCCCTCCACGAGTGGCGGCGAGTGTCCACAGGACCCGCTGTCCGACAGCGGCTGCCCGCGCCCGCTTAGCGACCCCGAGCCTGTGCTCTTGCTGGATGAGGAACGTCCACTGTCTGAGTTGGTGTGGCCGTGGCTCCCACTTACACCTGAAGTGTTTCGGCCCAAGCCTTGCACGGGCTCCAGGTGGACCCCGGAGCCAGACCCGGAGCTGGAGCCCTCACTGGGGGCCAGACTGTAGCCTGTGCTGCTGTGAGTAGGGAGGCTGGAGAGGGAGTTCCTCCCTGAATCTGACATGGAGTAGGACTGGCTGCCCCGAGCATTACGACCTCCGCTGTAGGAGTTGCGCTTCCCTTCAGAGCTGGAACTGGTGCTCCCTGCGATGCCGTTTGCGCCGCTGGTGCCGTTGGACCCTCCAAGGGGCAGCAGGAGGTTGAGGCTGGCCTGGCTCTCTGACAGACTGCTGCCCCCTGGCCGTGGTGACAAGTACTGCACAGAGTGACGATTCTTGGGAATGACCGGTTTGAACGCTGTAGGACGGATCAGCACTTTTTCCATGTTCTGAAAGTACATAATTATAAAAAAACAGCATTAGTGGTTGATAAAAGCTCAGCAGCGCTAATTAGCAACGGCTGAATACAACTCATTAGAGAGAGGTGAGTGATATGCTGGCAGGTCACCCCTCCAGGCTCTGATTTGTTTAATTTGTTTTAATTGATATTCATGAGCTTCATTAAGCAATTTTCTTAATGATTTTCCTATCATCTAAGATGTAGACAGACAGGCAAGAGAGGGAGGGGATTAAAGGGCAGAGAAACAAAGAGGGAGAAGATAGGAGGAAGAGGCGAGACAAAGACAGCTCCTCATATGTTCTGTAAGCATTTTAGCTTAGCAATCTTCCTCAGGGTTCACTAAATATAATGTGAATGTAAGCAAGCTCTGACATTGATCATGATGTGTCTGCAAGGTGAGCAGCCGTCAAATAATCCATCAGAGCCGTAAGGCCAGTTATTCAGCTTCTCTCTGGATCGATGGAAATAAATAGCCAATCAAACAGCTGAGGTAATCTGCTGTAGAAATGCTCACATTGTTGTGTATTCTAGGCAAAGCAGAGAAAAAGTCCTCGCTATGATATTTAATGTCTTGAGCTGTAATTAAAGAAGCATAAACAGGACTTATGGAGCTGGTAGGGTTTAAGTATCATGCTCAGAAGAGCTTAAACACTTCCAGTGAGGAAGTGTTTCTACTTTCTATTCCAGCCTATTGCCCTACATGTATGTCACATTTGAAATAAGTTACTTTTTTTCTTACATAAACACTTTTCAAGCTTTTTCAAGAGCTTTCAGTCGTATCTCACAGATTGTGTACATGTAGCACTATCTCCTATAGCTCAGCTGATACTGGATTTTTGAGGCCGATACTGACACTGGTATTTATGACTTTAAACTTTGTTTCTCAAACCTAGTTTTGCTTTGCTTTCTGTGCTGCAGGTTCTTGCTACTTATCAGCCAACATATACACTGAAACACCTGCAATAAGCTGAGTATCTCTGCCTGACCGATCTATCGGTCTAGCTCTACAGTCTGCGCCTCTTACCTTCTCTAGCTGCCCGGACACTGGGATGAGTTTGGGAGGAGGCCCTCCAATGTTGCCATTCAGAGTCCTGTTGTCCCTTTGGTCCTCCGAGTCACTGCAGGGGCTTGCAGCTGCCACTACCACGTTATCGTTCCAGTCTCCAATCACCACCTCGTCGCTCACAAACCCCAAGTTTCCATTCGTGCCACCATCTACTGCTCCAGCAGACGTGCCACCGCCTGTCCCAGCAGAGTTACCAGGCCGGGGCTGCTTCTTGGTGGGCAGCGGCGGAGGAAGAACCTGAGCCTGGGGAAGCGTTTGGTTGCTGATAACCAGCAGCTGCTCCAGGGAGCTCCCGCTGCGGAGGGTGTTATCCTGGAGCCGGAAGCAGCTGGTGGCCGGCGTGGAGCGTCGTGACTTGGTGGCGAATTCGCTGGCGGCCCGGCAGTGTCTCTCCTGATACGTCCGGCCTGATATTAGGCTGCTGACAGAACCCATGGCGATCCCGGTGCTGCAGGGCCCACAGGGGCCGGGGCAGGGGCCTGAGGGGGAATGGGATGATAGTGGCCGGCACTGCTGCACGTTGAGACCTGGATTCGGGTGGTCAGTCACGGTCACAGGTAATGCCTGAACCAAAGCCATGACACCCCGACGGCGTCAGACACACCACACACTCTGAGAGAGAGAATAAGAAAAGGTATTCAGACTCTAGATGCAACAGATGAATATTTATAACAATATTTACAACACATAATACTTTCTTCTCACCGCCAATGACGTCACAACCAAGTTTATGGCCCTCTACTCCACTAAAATGTAAACGCAGTTCTCCTAAATCATTTATTCTGCCTTATCTGAGTGATTCATAATGCAAAATAATATACACCATGTATTCCATGTTAACCAGAGTAAACATGTTCAAATACATCACCCTGGTTTTAGCCTATTTACACTGGTTTCCAGTACTTTTTACAATGAAGTTCAAGGTAATTACTTACAAGGTACTAAATAGTCTGACTCCTCAATATCTCTCAGATCTTTTGCCCCTGCTCGTACTTTGAGATCCTCGGGAAAGGGCCTTCTATCTCTTCCAGTCTCTGATGACTAAGGGGGACAGAGCTTTTGAGATAAAAGCCCCAAGGTGTACTTTTATCGCACTGCCTTCCGTGATTTCATCTGACTCTAGTTTTTATTTTGTTTTATGGGTTTTACTATTTTATTTTGTATGTTGCTCTTTGAATACTTTTATTTGGTTATTGCTGTGTTTTGTTTTGTATGTGAAGCACTTTGTTTAGATAAGCACTTATAAATACAAACAAAGCTATCATAATTATAATAATTATAATACATATTTGTATTAGTGGTTGTATTATTATGCACTAACGGGCGGGAACTAGGACCCAGCAAAGAGCTGCACTGTGTGAAACCAGTGAAACTCCAGCAGTTTGAATTTAGGCTGCGCAGCAACACATAGAGATCGAAGACATGATACGATGAAAACTGACACCTACAAGCGCAGCATCTTTAAAATATTTCCACTCACAAAACTCATTATCTAGAGACACTTAACAACTGTTTATTTGAAACATCATGTCCCCAGACGCCCAAGTAAAGGCTCATCCCTCATTAAATACACTCTATGTCTCTGGTGACGCCACTAATAATTCTCAGTGTGATTAATGAGACAGGAAGAGGAGAAAGCGGATGGATTTAGTAGAGACTGAGGATGACAGACAAAGAGAGAGAGAATGAGTCACGGTCATCACCATCTGCAGCTGCTCTACGATTTTCCTGATTGTCCCTGTCTGAACCCGGTGAGCAGTCGTCCGCGTATTACTTCTAAAAGGATTTGAAAACTAGTCGCTTCGCTGTGTCATGATCACAGTGCTCACACGCCAATCAAATTATTTTTGAGGAAAGGAATAATCGCCTCACTTGGTCACTGCACTATTTTTAGGACGAGAAACATGGATACATATTATTAACAACACAATAATAAGGGGCAACAGATTAAGTCTTCCATTTGCAGATAGTATTATCAGTGTTAGTTTCCGAGGAGGGGGGAGGGGGGGGGGGCGGACAGAGAGGGGACAAAATCTGTCTGGCCTAGTGGAATAATCCATGCCATCTATGTCTGCACACTGCCGGGACAAACACACACACACACACACACACACACACACAACGGTGTACATGTACATGAACATCCACACACACAAAACCCCCGGATGCATCAACAGAGCCCACATCATTCATGCAAGCCATGAATAGAAAATAGTCTGGTGACATGAAAAACTATTTAACCAAACAATTAAACTTCATCATAATGGTCAGGTGCTTACAGGTACATACATTCAATTTGACTTGTGCATTTAACCCACTCTAAGCATTAGGAGCAGTGGGCTTGCTTGTAAAGCGCCCAGGGAGCAACTTCCGGCTACATCCACACTAATACGTTTTCGTTTTAAAACCCCAGTAAACGATCTCCAGCCACACGAGTGTTTCAGCGCCGTTTTAGTAATGATTTCCGTACTAACATGCCTCAAAACAAATATCACATGACTATTCACGTACACCGGGCATGCGGGTGCCGGTGTGAACAAGAAGTAGATCGGTTGCTTAGTTAAAGAAAATACTACAGAACATTATTGTACTGTTAAATAATAAAAGGTTGTGCTTATGTGTCCTTAAGCAAGACACTTAAACACAAAATTGCTCCTGTAGCTGTGCTACGATAGCTGTGTCTACGGTGTATGAATGTGGTAGAATCACTGGTGTCACTTAGCCCCTGCCATCAGTGTGTGAATGGGTGAATGATGACAAGCAGTGTTAAAGCGCTTTGAGTGGTCGGAAAGACTAGAAAAGCGCTATACGTCCATTTACCATTTACAAACAAAAAACATGTACTATTTTGTGTTGATATTGATTGTGTTGATTTCGGTGTGAAGTGTTTCCGAGCACCAGAATCTCTTTAGAAAACCTTTCATTTTGCTGCACCATTGTCTGACAGCCTACTATGTGCAGTCCTGGTTCTCTCTTGCATCCTTTCCCTCCAAGCAAGCTTTAAGAATAAATATAAAAACCAGCCAATCGTCTTGCTGATGGTCTCGTTTACTTATGTAGGTCATACAGAGGCATCAGTATTACACTGAGTCTGTTTCATTACCAGTTAAAAGTTCCTCTAACTTTAAGTGCAGCACAGCATTGTGAAACAATAGCTTGTATTCTGTTAGCCCCGGGGGCCTCAGTATGCTTCAAATGATGCGGCTGTCGGATCAAAAAAGTGTCTCATCCAGCACTACATGGGAACTGAGGAAAAAACAAAATCGGTCTAATTATTTGTGAATGATCACACAGCGGGGTGGTTGAACTCCTGCCGGTTGGCTATATATTGACTAAATCGTGAGCATGTCTGTGAGTATGCGACAGGGAGTGAGGAGGAGTGAAAAGAAAGGAGACAGACTTCATGAGCACACATGAGTCAAGGAGATTAAGATATGTGTGGTATGTGAGCTCTTCCCATGCCGAAAATAATCACGCCTCAGAGCCTCCTTTCACCTTTTATCTAGCCGTGCCCACCTCTCCTTCACTCCCAGGCCTGACAAGGACCTCTCAGGCAGGGATAATAGAATTAACAACCCTGTGTGACCGTCAACCGTGATCCCCCCTCAGCGCTAACCCTGTGACCCCCTGATGAGTGGAGGGGAGCTGGTCTAACTCTGCCCTCCCACCCCTTTGACCTCCAATGGTCTGTTTTTGTTCTGGCTACTCGGGCAATAAATCCCAAAAGCTAATTTCCCCCTCTGATGTCGCTCACTGTTGTTTCTTAAAGTTATTGAAGCCCTCCTCTCCTCCACTTCTTGGCTACATTCCTCTGAGAAAGTGAAAACACTTTTACCATCCCTCCACTCCTTCCTCCACCTTCCTCATTACACACATCCTCCTCTGCTGTCAGCAGCAGAAGACAAGAAGAGAGGAAACATCGTCACTAAAAATAGAAAACATCTCAAGTGCCTGAAATCATTCTGATAGTCTTTCATGAGGCGTTTCTGTCAGCGAGGCATTTGATTCGTCGTTCAAAAATAAACTCCAATAGTGTTGCAGCCAACTATTACGGGGTCAACCCAGGGCCACTTTACTCCACTTCCTGACACTCTAAAACTATCAAACGATTGTTGAATGGCTTTAAAGCATCCTCACTGCTTCTGACAGGAACTGGAAATACACCAAGTGGTTGTGAGAGTTTATCCTCCACATGCCACCAACTGGCCCAGGATCAGTAGGAGCAAAACTGACTGAAGAAAGGGGTTCAGAGGTTGCTCGCTAACAGGATCCAGAAGTGGGGTCAGTGATGGGGAAATAATCCCAGCATGGTAAGTCTGTTCGTGACGCCAATATTAGCCAGGAGAGGAAGCCCATTATTCAGCAGATCGCCCCTCACAATCACATGCAACCTCCAAGCTTTTCCGGACACTCTGCTGGGCTCAGGGCGGAGTTAGAAAAAGCGGGATTATGTCAGAAGAATAAGAAGTGGGTTTAACGGCAAGAACACAAAGGCGGGCTGGGTGGGGGTTTAAGGGAATTCCAATACCAGGTAGCCCAAAGAGCGGCTCCATAGAGGCACCAGGCATCTATAATCCTGTTCAGACATTATTTGGCACATAGACGCCGAGGTCTGAGCACCTTAAGATCTCTTAAAAGGAAAATCCAATGTGAAGACAGACATCATTTCTCTTTTTTATCATCTTACTTCCACATGTCTGTCTCTTTTAGATATTGTAACGATAACAGACAAAAGAGAGATAAAAAAGACACTGCACTGTGGTCTTTTGGTTAGTCTTAGGTGACGTGAGCTATCACTGAAAACAAACCCCGCTGAAGCGTCCTAAGTCCTGGAAAACCAGAGAGTTTATGGGTGCACGTTGTCATGAGATCTAGAAAGGCAAAGGCAGCAGATTTGTTGTGGAAGCTTGTTAAAACGTGGATAATGTGAATACTAGAAAAGTGTGGTGCTAGCCATTATGCTAATGCTTGGAGATACATAGAAATGCAATGTTTCCAGTGTGCTGGCTGATAAAAGTGCAGAAGGTGGAACCAGAAAACGTTCTTTGCTCCATGAATAGCTTTAAATGATTACTTGATAAAACTACATTTTCTGCAACTCTGTCTCACTTAAATCGGCAAGAATTATTTTTAGCACACAACATTCACACATTATCACCTTATTAATTTGATGGCAAGCATGTTAGCAAACAATTGCTTAATTACATATATACAGCAGACAAGGAGCCACATTAGCTTTTACTTGGGAATCATGTGGACACTACATATATGTCCAATATTCACCTTTCTTTGAACTCTGTTTTGGTCTCCTGAGGGAACTATCTGGCTCTCTAGCTGATAAATGCTCCACTGTGTTTGGTGCTGAGCAGGTAATATACAGATGTTGATATTTTTTTAGAGCTTTAAACAACAATGAGCTAAAGTAGAGTTGTGTGTTAACTCTCAGCGACCCCTTTCACTTTGAGCCATTCGGTCCATTATTAATATAAAAACAATGATTAGTGCAGATTGAACCATTGGTACAAGGTGACATCCTCCTGACAAACTTCCATGGTTTTCTTTAGGTCTTCCACCTCCTTCCTCTACTTTCATCCCTCTTTCCTGTTCCTGACTATTTTCACCCATATCCCTTTCCTCTCTTCCTTACCTTTCTTTTCCATCCCCCCTCTCCTACGACTCCCTGCTCACTGCTCCGTGCAGCTAGATTTTCATCTGCCCCTTCTTTAACAGCAACACCACAGCGTGACTAACCGAAGGCAAAGCCAGTGTGAAGAGGAGAGCAACAGGTGGAAAGTATAACATTGTTAGATCAGAGCGGGCACTGTGTGGACGAGGGCGAAAGTATCAGTATAGGAGTGATAGTACGAATCATTCATAACCATTTCATTAACTTCTTTTTTTAATGGGTGGTCACTGCCTGGTAGAGTTTCACTGAACAAAACACAAAACAGTAGTCAGTGAGACCCAAACACTTCAACTTTGGTAAACAGAACCTGGGTGGCCTTGACCTGAGGATGGAGAGAGAGAGAAAGACAGACAGACAGAGAGACAGAGGTAGAGAGGAAATCAACTAGGTGAGTCGCAATAATCCTTCACGACTGCCAACAAAAGAAAATCCACATGTACGGGCAAGGCAGCAACACACTGACACACACAATACCTCAGCGAGGCAATCACTCAACACCTAATCTACTCTCCCATTTATTTGTCACGCATCCACTCACTGAAAGTCCACAGTAAAACTTCAAACAGGCAAGAAAATGGTATTGGAGTGAAGTCAGTCGACTCCACTGTAAAATGAGTTGAAGTCTTTTAATGTTTTGCCAGAAGACCTGAGGTTATAATATGCCTCCATTCCAAAACAATGACTGTCTGTCTGAGTGGTCGCTCACTGTCACCTACCCCCACATGGCTTGGCTTTAAGGTCTTGCAGCGTGCGCGCGTGTGTGTGTGTGTGTGTGTGTGTGTGTGTGTGTGTGTGTGTGTGTGTGTGTGCGTGTGTGCGAGATTGCTGAATGCGTGCAGACCTACTCAGTCCTCATTAACCCAGACCCTCACTGCCAAGTCTCTTTTCACTCAGACCAGGGAGACATTGTCCTCTTTTGGCAAAGTAACAAGGTCATTGTAGCTTAACACAAGTTGTGAGTTCGGGTTTTCTGTGGTGATAAAAAAAAAAACAAAGAAAACCACAGAAATAAGGTTTCTAAAAAGTGAAAAAGTGTGCGGGAGTAATTGGCAACAGGTCCTCCCACAGTGCTGTTTTTTCCCCTTCTCTTCTTTTACTACCGACTTGTTGCTGTTACGGACTTTAGCTTCTCCCTCTATTTGGGAGCGTTGCTATGGCAGCGGAGGCCCACATTTTTCATGCACAGGGACGAAAATGAGATAGAGAGACAGGATAAGGGAAAGAGGGAAAGAGGGAAAAGGAAGTAAGGAAGAAAGAGAAAGAGTGAGTGAAACGGTGAATGAGTGAGTTTTGTGTGTGACAGTCTGACAGCAGACAGTTTGGCCTCTTTAGCATCTCAAAGCATCTGGCCTCAATTCCAACGTGAGAGGCTGCTGGAGAAGTGGGGTGACCAAAGCCTCGACTCTATCGCTCACTCACACACACACACACACACACACACACGCATATATAACTGCAGAGAAACTCACACAGTCCCTGTGGGGGTTGACAGAGAGAGCAGCCAGCAATCTATTGAAATGGGATGCAGTAGACGTCAATGACATGAAAGTAGCGTCACAGCCGTGTGGAAACACTATAGTCATTTGGGGACACAAACTGCCAATCGCATGCTTATTTAAAGGACCTGTTTGAAATTAGTTGTCCTGTTGGTCTCTTCACAGACACAACTAGCTGACTAAAGGAATAGAGGTTGCATGAATATTTAGTCAAGCCATTGCAAAGCATATGTTTGTGCCCACGTCAAGCTTCACCACGCTGTACTTCATTACTGTATACATTAAAAGTAAAGCTGTCATTGTTTTTCAACAAAATACCTTTTTTCAAACATATGGAGCCAGAAGCCAAAGTTCAAGAGGAATTCTCTTGTTTGCTTTCTTGCCGGGAGTTAGATGAGAGAAGATTGATACCACTAACCATGTCTGTACGGCAAATATGAAGCTACAGCTCAGCACCTTGTTAGCTTAACTTAGGCTGGAAAACAGGGGGAAACAGGCAGCCCGCTCGGCCCAAAGGGAACAAAATCCACCTACCAGCACCTCTAAAGATAACTAATTAACATGCACATGTTTGTTTGTATGAAAATGACAACTTGTGACTTCATGAGGGATTATGAGCCTGAACTATTTCTTGGCTGGGAGCAGTGACTTCCTGGAGTTTCTGATGGTTGACTGTGACAACAAAACTGTTCTTAAGTAAAGTTAGGAATTATCCAAACAAATAAGTACAGTTTTTGAGTCTGGATGCACATTTCATTCCACAGCCCCGCACAGCACTTGAGAGCTGAAGAGTGCTGGTTTACAGTCAGCTGGCATAGGAGGAAATTGAGGTATCGGTAAAAAAGGGGACATTCCTGGTCCGCTCCAAATGTTGGATTTTCCAGGAGGTTTTCCAGTCACTGACAGTTATCCAGCGGCGGTCAGTGGTCAGACCCGCAGACACTGGAAATACCAAGAATGCCGGTGGTAGAGACACAGAGATTAGTCTGGCCAGTAGACTACTGTCTGTCAGGATCGGTGGCCGGTTCAGCCTTCACTCTTTGACTTGGACTTAATACAATAATTAGGGGCAGCTCTGATCTCTCATCAGTGCAGGTCATTTTGACTTAAGCATGCCGTTTACTGAAGTATATTTTTGGAAAATCCAGGCCCTCAGTCTGTTCTGCTTTCTCATTGTCCCAAATGTAGAGAGAAGAGTAAAGTTTTCCCTCCCTAAACTTCCCTTCCTAACCCACCTGCTGCTTTGGCTGTATGAACAGTGGAAGGCCATTGTTTCAGTTGAACAGAGGGCAGAGAGCAGAGAAGAAGGGGCCAGTTATCTCACACTGAAAGCAACAACACTTTGACTGACAATGTGACCCAGAATGTGAGGGAGGAAGAGGAGGAGGGAAGAGACAGGAGCCTTGATTGTAGGAGAGCAGTTAACTTACTACCAGGCTTCAGTGTAGGCCACAATATCTGCTCAGCAAAGGTGTCACAGCTTCAGAGTGAAATCACGGTATATAACACACACAATGCTACCGACACACACACACACACACACACACAGTGCTACTAAATACAGCCAGGCAAATGAGTTCCACAGCAGCTATTACATAAGCAGCAACGCCTCACTTAAACTGTGCCAGCTTCGATGTATAATTCACCTCCACTCATCTGAGAAAATATCTGACGAGGCAAAAGAAGCACACGTGCACACGTATTCAGACGCACTGTCCGTTTCGCTGTAAACTGGAGAAAGATGGAGGGGAGGGGGGGGACAGACTGGCGTGGAAAACACTCATTCAGCAAACTGAACAGAGGCCAGGCCGACGTCTAATCTCTCGCTGTCTCTCGGTCTTCCTGTGTTTCTGTCTCTCTCTCTCTCTCTCTCTCTCTCAGTCTTCCACCATGCTTCTCAACTCGAGGCTTTTCATAAATACCTGGCATGACATTTAGCTCGACGGGATTACTGGAAAACAACGAAGCCGGGGACAGGGAGTCAAAATAGAAGCTGAATCCTGTTTCGAATCCTTTAACGTATGTTTTTTTGTTTCCTTTAAGACTATCTAAGGGAGAGAGAGAGATTTGATGAGTTGTTTGTTGGTCCAGTTTAACAAATCTGAGTATTTTACCAACTTGGACCTGGCTATCGGACCCTAAGGAAAGAAGTGGAAAGTGATGGGAAACCAAAGGAGAAAGAGGTCCCACTACCTTTTATTTGGAGCTACTTAATGCTGTACATACACACACATACAACCACACAGGAAGCATGAGTCAACACAGCTGGAAAGCGTTACGTATGTGACCTGCAACGCGTGAGACACATTTACTTCATTTGTTTTGTTCAGAGCAGATGAGGTAACACATCTTCTCTGTCTCTGTGTCCCCCCACTCCCCCCCCCCTTGAGCTAAACTTTCCGTCAACATTTGCGCCTCGTCACCTGCTCGTCTACAGCCGCGATGTTTATAGAGCGGAACGCCACTCCTTCAAAACGCCAAAACCCAGTCTGGGTAATTACAGTCTTCTCTCAAACGAAAACCCCAACATGACACGGTCAAACAGACAAAGAGTCGAGTGAACGGATGGCCCTCTATCCGTCCCGACTATAAACATACCATGCTGACACATCACTCTTGGGCCATAACAAAACTTGATGAGAAACTACAATATGTGGCCCAGGGCACACGAGGAGTCTTGTAATTACACGCATAGGGAAGACAGAAGAGAAACAACTGCAGCCTGTGTCTCCCAAAGTGCTTCATCATCAAAAGAAGCCCAAGATTCCCCTTTGAGTCTTCTGGATAAAAACACGTTTTGTATTGGTCACACTTCTGAGATGCAGCCTAATTGTCTGCTCTGGTAGAAATCTATCTGCTGCCTCATGCTCTTTCTTATCTTGAATATGTGTGTGTGTGTGTGTGTGTGTGTGTGTGCACACAGATTGAATAACACCTTCCTCCTCCTCTTTCCTCTTCCTCCTCCAGGCCAACCGTCCAGAGGGTGGGACAGCTTTTCAAAAGGCTGACATTTTAAATCAATACCCCACCAGTCCGTAATGAGCAGATTACAGGGTCGGGATTAGAAGACCTGGGGTCACACCAAAAGCTCATCACCCCACCTCGACAAATCCGAGCTGGCGGGTCTGTCTGTCCTGGCTTGTGAGGGCCAAAGGTCTCCAGAGTCATTTAGAGCAGCTAACAACTTTAGAAAACTAACTTCAAGCTAATGCCAGTCAGCTGATTGTGAATCATCCAGCTGCTTTCAATCTCTGGCAAAATGACAGGAAACCCAAGTTTTCATTATTTGTCCAGTTAGATCTCAGTTCATCCAGATTTTAGAAGACAACAACTTTTTGGCCTTCACTGACATTCCACAACTAGTTTCCAGTCCTGTTAAAATCAGTGTTGGCGCGTTAATGGGCCTGCCAAGCAACTTTTGTCTCAAACTCTTTCCGTTACAAACCTCCCATTATTTGCCCAATTGACACCCTCTTAAGCGGCTTCACACTGACTCAAGGTGCTCATGAATACAAAGTTTCCTCAGGCAAATTTCTCTTAAAAATGTGAACGGAGCCAAACTGGGATAAAGGGCAGGGTAAAGAGAGCCTGAGTTTGGAGAATTTAGGACGCACACACACTCATTATGCAGACACATGCACCAGCACACACACATTCTCTCCCTCGCTCCACACTCACCCCAGTGAGAGCTCTGCATCGCTGCCTCCACTTGTCTCCGTCCCTCAGGGTAAAAAAATACAAAATAAAAAGTACAAATCACTCCAGTCTCTGCTGGCTCAGGTTCTCCCCGTCTCTCCTTCGTCTCCCCCGTCGTCTACCTCTTCTCTACAACACTCCAGCTTCCTGCAGCGTGCCAGGACCTCATATCCTGACACAAGGACTTTCAAATGGAAGCCCTCCTCCTCCTCCTCTCTTCTCACTTCACTCCACTGTTCCTCTTCTCAGCTTTCCTTCCCTGCTGTCTGCCTTAGCGCCGCCTCCCCCTCCTCCTTCTCCTCATTCCTCCCTCCCTTCTCTCACTTTTGTCTGCCAGCCCCCCTGCCTCTGGTTCCCCTCTTTTAACACACACACTACTCTCCTCTGCCTCTCTCTCTCTCTCTCCACCCCTTTCTCTTTTCAGCCCCAGCTTCATCCATCCCCTTCTCTTTCACACATTCTGCATCGACACAATCCTGCGTCAGATTGAGCTTTTTTTATTTTATTTCATCCACTCTTTCTGTTTGGTGTGTGTGTGTGTGTGTGTGTGTGTGAGCTGAATAACCCACAGGGGCATTCAGGGGAACACGTCCTGTCACCCAAATGCTCAGCATCTATATCCTTTGGCTACAGCAGTGCAATTATCAAACAACATCGACTACTTTAGGAGCTGCAGCCGCTACAGAGGGAGGAGGGGGTCAATTCACTCAAATGGGGTAAATTACATAACATGTTTCTTCTCATCTTGTGTCTGCACACTCCACACGCTCTATTGTGCAGAGTATTAATCAGGTAACAGAATGAGTGGAGAGGGATTCAAAAGGTTTTGCTTGTACTTTGAGAGATGTGTTGATGCTGTTTGTTTGCAAATAGCGATTCCTTATCAATTAATCTGTTGATTATACATTATTCTACATTTGTGGCATGTGACACCACCAGAAGAAGCCTTGTTGTGACCTCTCATCATCATTGTTCTCAGGATGTGTTTCTTAAAAATAAAAAAACTAAGCAGCTGGAGGAGGTAGGTATTACTTCCTGAGAAAAAAGCAAACATTTGACCAATTACATAAAAACTAAATACTATCTTGTGTGACAGGAATGTTGCTTTTCTTTCTTATCCTTTTGTCCTGTGACCTCTCAGGTTTATCTTGAAACCTGGTTGGCAGCCAATGAACTAAGTGTCAGTAAAATGTGAAACATCACAAGGACATTCAAATTGAAATTAAACAATACAAAGAAAATCAGCAAAACACACTTATTGCAACTGCAATTGCAATTGCTTTGCTCGTGGACTGTTGGCTAGTCAATTTGACTGAAAACTGAAATATCTCAGAAACTAGTGGATAGATCTCCATGAACGTTTGTAAATATAGCCATTTTTCCCAGAGGATGATTGCTAATGACTCCGGTGAATTGATAAATTAGACTTGCATTCTTTCTAAGAGGTGTCTGCTCTGGTTGGATGGAAGTCTATGAGAAAATGACCCTACTTCTCACTTGATTTATTACCTCAGTAAACATTGTAAACAAGAGTTTATGATCTCAATCGCTAGTTTCAAGTCTTCTTCAATACAGCAGGATGTTCATTTAGTAAATTATGGTCCCACTTAGAGTAAAATAGATGATAAAGCAGGGTATGCTTTAGGGCGGGGCTACGTTGTGATTAGCAGGTTACTACCATGGCGTTGAGTGTTCGGTTGTACTAAAAGGCTGTTATTTTTTTCCTTCCATAAACCACTTCTTATAAACAGTCCATGGAGGATCCCCTGACTTCTCCTCTAGCCATAATAATCATAACTAAGATGGTTAACATGGTAAACGTACCTACTATACAGCTACTTACAAATCACACATAGACTGCTCTGCTGTGTGCTACACAAAAGACGATCCACTTTAGGTTTTACCTTCTGTGCTTCTAGGAGGACTGAGTAATGCTGTAGAGAGTGACTGTGTGTCTCTTTACTGGAACTGCCCTGCACCTCCCTCTGGGTCCCACGGTAACAAGTGAGAAGAAAGTTCACTTCTGTTCCCTGACTTGGCACTTTACTGCCATTAACACAGCCCCCGTCTCCATGCTGAAAATACAACACCAGAAAGCTTTGAGTCTATTATGTATGTGTGTTACAGTGTGTGTGTGTGTGTCTGTGTGTGTGTGTGTGTGTGTGTGAGAGAGAGAGAGAGTCAGCAGGAGTTTCTATTTTATCTTAAAATGATAACAAAGACCTGAGAGATGCTAAAATGCATCTTTGCAGGCTTTTATAATGATTGTTTACATGGTACTGTAGGTACTATGTATTTTTGAAAGTGACCTTGCCTCAGCAGGCAGTGGGCATCGTTGGGAGCCGACTAATGAAGGAAGGGGACAGCTGGGCCGGGACAGGCTGAGCTTGACTGGAGGAAAGACGGAGAGCAGAGCAGACAGGAGATCTGTAATGGAGACGGTGGAAAGAAGAGAGGAAGACAGCTGCTGCTGTGTGGACCACACATTATTATCACCCTACATATCTCACAAACACCCCCGTTTACTGTGAGGCCTTGAACTCATTGTTGTGGGACTGCTCGTCACGCAAACACAAACAAAAAGCGGTGTTGGAGCTAGCCAACAACGATTGACACAAACTAGTTCATAGGGAGGCTTTGCTGAGGAGGGAGTGGAGAGAAAATGTGATGTGTAAACGGACTAACACACCTTCTCTGACTTCTTTGAGGTATTGCTGTCACCCGGCTGCCGTATGGAACAACACAGGGTTAGCCACAAATATCTGACCCCTTGACCCCTCATCTCTTCCTCCTCTAAAGCTTCCTCCCCCCTTGTGACACACACTCTAACTGTCATCCATCTCCAAACCCAATCCCTAACCGGACACTTCAAAGACGGAGGCCAAGACCCCCATTTCCATAACTGTGTGTGTGTGTGTGCATCTGTGTGACAAAGTGACCACAGCGGGTCACTCCAAACTGAGCCCACACAAAGAAGTGAGACCATTGATCAATGTCCCGAGCGCCCAGAAAGACGGGAGAGAAAAAGAACACCACCGAAAAGGGAGG
Source organism: Pholis gunnellus (assembly GCF_910591455.1). NCBI lineage: Eukaryota > Metazoa > Chordata > Actinopteri > Perciformes > Pholidae > Pholis > Pholis gunnellus. The sequence goes on from NC_136538.1 coordinate 13,967,970, forward strand.
GAGAGAGAGAACAAGAGGCGTAGGAAGAGCGGGGGACGCGTGAGTCAGCAAATATTGAAGGTCAACGTCGTCAGAGAAGGGTTTTGTCTGCAGAGGGTGTTTTATTTTTTGGTGTTGTTCTTTACCTCAGAGTGTCTCCCAGCGTGCTCCGCCTGAAGGACTGGGGGAAGCTCTCATCCCAGGACCTCGCTCCTCTCTGAGCCTCTCCTCCTGCACTCTGGCCTGAGGGAAACAACACAAAGTGTTAATACTGACCTGACCTCAAATTACACTAATGTTTGCAGCATTTATGCAAGCCCAGTGTTCACTCAACAATATGAGAGCAGCGAGAGTCAACAGAAACAGTAAAGTTGCAGGCCGAACATCTAAATGATGAGGTGAAACTCACTGTACAACTCTGTAATGCCGAGGCAGCAACCCCCGGGTCTGACAAGTGAAGCCAATGCAGAAGTCACTTAAACTTGCATTCTTTCTAACAGCCAGCAGGGGGCGACTCCTCTGGTTGCAAAAAGAAGTCTGATTTTATAAAAGTCTCATGTGACTTATTACTCCAGTTACCATGAAATAGTAAAATAGACCATATAGCAGGGTGTGCTGTAGGGCGTGGCTACCTTGACATGTCGCTGCCACAGCGTGGTCCAGTCTGTACGTTTTTGGTGTTTTTGTATTACACCTTTAACCCTTGAACAGTGTGGTTTCAGTGCTTGAACGTTCATTGTAACATATGAATGTGAGATTCTGTCATTGCATGTGCTTCCTGCTTCAAAGTGTGGAGAACGAACGACTTCTCTGACTCATAGAAAGGGGAGAAGAGAAAAAGAGAAACAAAATTATCAAAGGAAATGAGGTAAAAAGGCAGTAGAGCTTGGTGGTATATTGATTTTGGTTATAATGTAATATCTTGAATCAGTGTTTCCTGGTTTGGGCTGCATAAGAGTTAATCAAAACAAATCTCTGAGCTTATCTGAGTTCAGGTGAGCAATGTGTGCATTTACTTGTCATGTCCACAGAACTAAACAATATTCTTGTGTGTAAATATCAGCATAGACTGTAGTGCCAAGGTATTTGGTAAAAAAAGTTTGATTTAGTCAGTATAACCACTCCCTGGTGTCCAATAAAATAAATAACCTTTTCTTCCATTTGTCCACTATTGATATTATCTTCTTTTCCAAAAATGCAAATTTGCCCTTTTTCATTGATGATTTATTTTATCTTCTCGTCTCACCCTGTCGCTTTGCTCCTTTCCTACCACCTCTCCACTCTCCACACAAGCAGCCAATGAGGTAATCAGTCAGCTTGTTACATTCTGATAAGTGATCCGATACGACTATTGATTTTGGCTTACGTGTCCCAGTGCAGGGGTCAGTCAGTCCTGAGCCTCAGAGCTGCTATTAGGAGCCACAAACAGATGCTGGCTCTTTCACAGCTATTGCCAGAAACAGACAGACTGTAGAAATACGGACAGTCATACAAATGCATTGTCAAAGCAACTGCCGGAGTTGAATGTTGTCTTTTGGCTGCATAGAAAATCAGATATTCAGGTCAAGCTTTGATCAACAATGGATGAAAACATCATACAGCTTCCATGAACGGCATAATGACATTACTGCGCATTGTTTACCCGTCATCACAATACAGGCAAAAGCGGAAAAGAAGAGAAGTTCAAAGAGCATTATTATGAAGAAAACATGACGTGAAATCATATGTTGGTCGGTCAACAGAGAATCTCGCAAACTTATGAATGGATTTCCACGAAATGTGGAGGTCAGTTCGGCTTCAGGGGAAGATAGGAACTGATTAAAGTGGCAATCAGGATCTGGGATTCCTGCCATTAGATGATTATTGAGTTTCAGCCATTTGAGGCCTGATTTAATGGCCACATGCCCTGCACTTGTTATTGTGAACAAGTGCGTGACACAGCCTGATCATCTGCAGCTGACGGGGGTAAAGACATCAGTCTGTCCTAACAGGGAGCCCCAGGAGGACAGATGGTCAAAGTCTTCCCTGGGGGACACAGGGGAGGATTCTGGCTGAAATTGGTGAAACAACAGGGTGGAGGTTTATTCAGATGTCTCACCCCCTTTTAAGTTGATAATTATTCTAGGTAATGTATATATAAACTGTACAAATATAACAGATATGGAGGGCTGAACAGGGATTCAGACGGAATAAGATCTGTGTTGAATAAATGCAGGGTACCGGTGTGACAATGAAATTCAATCCAGGGAGAAAGAGAGTTATCACAGTGGTAACTTTCGACATATGAATAGCATTTGTTTAGCAGGTGTTTAGCATAGACTGTAAATAGGAAGTAGATGTAGTCACCCATTGATGTGTAAAATGATGTTTAGAAGCCTACAGTTCGGCATTTTTGCCTAACAACCGAACGCTGAATGAGACATTCTAGGTAACCAAATGGTTTCAATTAACTTGAATGAACTGAAAACACACTGTGAAAGGGTTAAAGTTGATGAAAAACATAAAAAAATCCCAGACTGGACAATGCCTTCGTAGCGACCTGGCAATCACAGAAACTGGTGATTGAGACCATAAACACATGTTTACTGAAGTATTGAATCAAGTGAGGAGTAGGGTCATTTTCTCATAGACTTCTACACAATCAGACTTCTTTTTTGAACCAGAGAAGTTGCCCCTTGCTGGCTTTTAGAAAGAATGCAAGTTTAAGGCACTTCTGCATTGGCTTTGCTCTCCAGATCTGGAGGTTTTTGTCTGGTATTTTGTCAATAACTGAAATATTGGACAAATCATAATTTTGACCTAATGATGGCACAAGATGAGCTAAGGGATCACCAAAGTCGTCCTAATATCCTGAAGAGGAACATGAATGCAGGAACTCAATTTCATCGCAATTCATATAATAGTTGTCGGGCCATTTTGTTCAAAACCACAAATCAACCTCATGGTGGCGCCAGAGGAAAAGTCAGGGGATCACCAAAGTCCCGAAGATTCATCCTCGGGTAACCACGAATGTATGTGCCAAATTTCAGTCTGGACCAAAAGTACTGGACTGACCGACCGCCATTGCCATACAGTCACATGGCTAGTGTGTCTACAAATCAAGGAAAGGCTGATAGAAACAGGCGCATGCACTGAACTGTATGCACGCGCACACACACACACACACACACACACACACACACACACACACACACACACACACACACACACACACACACACAGGCATGTACAGTATATTCACACATAAACCCAAAGATCTGAGCCATCTTTTCATTTTCATAAAACCCACTTCGAGGCCAAACGACATGACCGACGATGCTGTAATAATCTCTGCAGGGCTTGGAGTTTAAGCACTATCTCTAATCAAGAAATGACATTTCACCCCTGTATGATGGGTTGACGTGCACCCATGGGTGCAGATTAGAGAGAGATTATTAATCCTATAGATCACTGGTAGATAGATTAGTCAGCAGCATATGTGCTCACCGCAGCGACCGCAGTTAATGTGAGTACAATGACACTATGATTCAGCATGCTGCAGCATTAACTTCAGCTGAGGGTGTTATTAAGGTTATGCAGCCGGCATGCCCTCACTCTGTTAATCGCAGCGCTTCTATCGTTATAGTTATTGGGTTACTCCAGGTCTCCGCTGTGTTCCTATGCTGTGCTGATGAGGGACGAGTAAAGGAGGGTGAAGGATAAAGGAGTATACCGTCACACAGAAGGCGTGGCTAAATCGGTGCCAAGGTGACTTTTGCAAAATGAAACAAAGGAGATAAGAATGACAAACACCAGAATAGAGTAGGTGGGAAAAGTGAAACACTTCCCAGGAATAGAGCATCCAGGTGTTGCAATTTCTATGTATCCGTCTTTCCATTTTCGCTGTCATTAACCAGACACCCATATTGTACTCTGAGCCTGGCACTGCCGCCTGCCGCTGTCGCTTTTTTTCTAAGAAAGTGGAAAGCTGCTTTGTTGCCATAATATGCCCTGTGTGATGCTTGGCCCACTTTCCAGCCTGCTTTCATTGTGTAAGCACACATACATAAAACATGATTTGCTGCTTCAATTTCTGACTTTTATTCAGCAGGGATTTGGTGGCAGACAACATCAGAGCCATGAAAAGCAGAGCAGAGCGGCAGCGAAATGCAACTCTCTCTCTCTCTGAACCTCTGAGCGAGGGAGGGAGAGAGAGAGAGAGAGAGAGAGAGAGATATAGAGATGGAGAGTTGACGACGCTACAGAGAACAAGGTTTAATCACTGACCTTCTACTCTTACAACTGAAGACAAATGGCCATGATTAATGAGGGCCATTCATCTTATAGGTTACGAAAAAAACAACAATGGCAACTGCCTTTGCCCGTGCTGCTCTGATAGATCTATCTGCTGTATATATTAAACTCCAGTGCTGTTAGTTTGCACTTCACTTGTGATCAAGGAGCTCAGGTCAGGCTCGGTGTAGATCCAGTACTGCTCACTAGAGGGCAGCCTGTCGAAGTCTGGCAATGTAATGAAGGCTTTTCTAAAAAAAAAAGACACGCACTTAATATTCAGACCTCAGGGGAACGCTGTTGTTACAATAATTAATAGGAGAAATAATTATTTGAATAGATCCTGTACAAAACTGGGCCCTCCAGGTTTGTTTTAATTCATTTCCTAAATATCTTCAGTGTACACCTGGAAGAAAAGCACGAGACCAGTGGTGGAAGAAGTACGATGTCCTTTACTTAAGTTAAAGAACAATGTCAGAGTACAGACGTATTACCAATAAAAGTACTGCAGAACATGGATACATCATTACATATTAGGTTATCAACGTGTAAGCGTGTTTCTGTTGCAGCTGGCTTGTTTATATCTGAGGGGTGGTGAGATGATTCACGAGGGTTGGAAAGAATATAATGACAAAGTTTTGCTACACAAGCAGAACTCCATTTGTTTTACTTTTCTCTCATTTTTGCTTTTACTGTAAAATATTGGATCATTTGACGTCTTTGGGCCGCAAACAGTTATTTAAAGGTCACGAATCGAGAAGCTTCAAGGGGAAATCATTGTTAGCCATCGGAAATGTGACAAGAAAAAATGAGACACTAAAGGGTCACAATCTTTAAACATTTTAGTTTATTATAAACCCATCATTTGTTTCTCAAAAAATTCATTTATTCAAGTGCAGCACTTGAGTAAATGTTTCTTTCCACCTCTGCCAGACGAGAATGACCTCAACATGTACCGTATACTCATTGAAGTGAAACGGCTAATCGATACACTCCTCCTCTAACTCTCCTCCACCCTGTAATGTTCCTCTAAGATTTCACATCTCAAGTCGTCCTCCTCGGTGGCCAGATTAGATGAGATGACATGGGATCGGGGTCGAATTTATCTCTGTAACCGATCTTAAGAGCAGCTGCTGAGGCTCGGCCACAGCAGCGCGCGCACTGAACCTCTGCATTGAAAATCTTACTAGAAACAAAAGGGATGATGTTGCATTTTCACAGACAGCTGGTGACTAATGACGGTCTTCTGTGTGGAAACGGTGAGACGTGGACAGGAGAAGCAAAGCCCGACTGCTAAGAGGAAAAAAAGAGAGAATAAAATAAAGTTCAGGAAGGTTTTCAATTGCCTTTTCAGCGGTTCACCCACAGCCAGAGCCAAAAGATTGGTCTTTTGACTGTTTCCAGCTTTATCAGCCTGCCGCTGTTGTAACAATTTGTCTGTCTGCAGGATGTGAATCATCCTCACATATTATTTTATGTCTCCCTGTCTTCAGCTTTTCTTCCATATATGTCAGTTTCTATGCACAGATTCCAAGCGTAGGAACATAGTGCGCATGGAGAAGTCACAATGAGACAAGGTTGTCTGCTACGGACGTGAGATCTGCACATATTCCATGGAAACACACTGAAGCATCTGTCAGCATCTGGCTGCACTTTAACTGTCCATTGACCTTAAATGCAGAGAATTCACGCTGTCACCCTTATTGCTTTCTTTCTTTGCAAGACTAAGACCGGTAACCAACAACAGAGTGAAGCAAAAGAGCAGAAGATTAAATTTGAGGACAACAAGTAAAAACAATATTTATCTCAAGCCTCGAAGTTCTGCCTCTAAAATATGTTTGTATGTGTGACACTACATGATGAGAGTGATAACTCACATTATTGTCTGTCTGCAAGCGTGCAGGCGCCTGCACATGTGCATATATTGTGAATTTGTGCGTCTATGAGTGCTCATGAATGTGTGTCTGTATATGTGTGTCCTTGGCCACAGCCACAGTGTGTGTGTGTGTGTGTTATTGGAGCAGGGGGAGCCGGGGGCAGAAACAGCAGAAACAAACGAGGTCCTGTGTAACCCCGAGACTGTTCCATGAATCATACAGGAACTTATACAGTAGCTGGCCAGTCCTCGCAGCCTTCAGCTCACAGCCAACAACTTGCCATGCAACGTTTCCCATAGCGAGCTGATTAAATAATAAAGTAGATTTAGTTGTAGCTTATATTTCTATAAAAAAAGCACAAATGAATATAAATTGCTAGTGGTAAGAGTCCGTGTTATTGACGTATTTGTAGCAGAGCCAAATCTGGGACCAAACAAGCGTTAAAATGAAACCAAAACGACCCTGAGCCAGCCCTGCTTCATTACGTTATTTGCAGAAACACTGAAAAAAAACAGAATTTATTTTAAAACGGGAGCTATTTCTTCTGCCTGTGATGTCTATTTGTGTGTCTGTGTGTGTGTGTGTGTGTGTACATTCGCCTGCAGCAGATACCATAAACATAAACGAGCGCACTGATGTCATCAAAGTCAGCCAGAAGGGAAGACCACATGTTCAACGTAGTTTCTCTGCCTGAAACACATGCATTCACCTGCACGTGTGCTGAAAGCTACATGTGTGTGATGGGACAAAACAACAAAGACAACACAGATATGCAAATGTGATCTAGGAACAGGAAAGAACGTGAAGGACACGGAGGATGGTGCACGGTTAATTTATTCCCAAGATTAAGAAGCGAAATCAGGGTTTGTTTGGTGTGTACTCTGTGTTTGATTTTGTGCATGTTTTAAACTGAACCCACCGCTCTCCGAAGACAATCTTGTCAAGCAATTTCCCCCACGTTTCACAGCATATTTATGTCAGACACTGTTTGACTGTTAACTCTAGCACCTCAGCGCCTCACACACACACACACACACACACACACACACACACACACACCGTCAGATCCGTCAGTATGTAATTTTCTTTTACTCAGTGGCAAAGGTCAGCGTGTACACACGTTTTCACAACAGCCCCAGGGTATAGGCTATATACTGTGTGTGTGTGTGTGTGTGTGTAGAGTTAATGGAGACTGACATGAGGACTGACATGGATGCTGAGCTTTGCTGTGCCGGGCCAGGCGATCTAACAGCAGGGATAAACTATATATAGACTCATTCACCCCCAACAATCCCCCCGCCCCCCTTTTTTTTCTCCTGTTTTCTTCTTTTCCTTTTGCTTTATCTGCAGACTTTTTATCACATTCACTTTGCTCAGTATCTTCTCGAACAACTCCATGTGGCTTCCCTGCATGCCCTTGTCCCTTCCTAATTTTCGTCCCCTCCTTCATCATCTCTCCAAATCCCCATTGTCAGTCTCCTTCTGACTTTCGTCTCTGAGGTTTTTAAAAAACAAAGAAAGACATCCAAAATACGGGAATAACAAAAAGGCCCAAACCAATCTTGTGATCCCAGAAGAGAGTGTGTGGGATGAGGAAAAGGGGGAGATGGGCTAGTTAAGGGGGGAGATCGGCGAGTTATGTAAGCGAGGCTAATCCCCTCCCAACCCTGCATAGTAAACGAGACAGGATGACACTGGCCTCATTTCATCCGCTCATCTCTGTATCCGCCGCCGCTACCTCTCCAAAACCGCTCCGTCTCCACCTCAAACTTCCTGTTTGATCTTTGACAGCAGACAAGCGCTAAGATTTAAATTCTGCACAGCAGCAAATCCTGGTCTGCTGACACTTTATTTTACCATCAACGGTAACATCTGAGTTTTTAAAAGCTCTCTCATAGTGAGGAAGGAACAGAAAGGATTGGGACATATTCATGTTAAACAAACTCAGCTGACAGCAACTATAAATATTCCAGACCTTTTCTATTATCGGATGCCAGACATATCCGTTGTCAAAGTGGAGCTACGGTAACATGTCTTTAAGTTTAACGATAAAATACCCATAAAACAAAGGCGTAGCTCCCACCACATGACCCTCAACCCGTCCAGCTCTCAGCTGACAGTCTGACCTCTCACCCAGCCAGTCCTCCACCAGTAACCCAGACATCCTAATCTGTGGAGGTACGTTCAGCTCAAAAGGGTGAACAAGGCCAGCAGAGAGAGCTCATAACACCGGACCTCGTATCAGATATTACAGCACACAACTATTGATTGAATCATCTCACCAGGAAACATAAGACATTACATCGCATGGGAGTAGTTCTAGTTCAAAATGACCTCTTCTGTACTTTGACACGTTGACATTAGCGTTTAGCTCAAACCATGGCCAAGTACGGCCTCACAGAGCCGCTAGCATGGCTGAATACTCTGAGGCTGTGTTGCACCAACAAGGATTCATTTAATCTAAGATCAGTTCTGATAAGAGTTCACCACAACTGAGCGCTTTGTTGCAAAATAAAAACTGAAAAAAATATAAATTGGGTCTTAATGAGTCTGCTTTACAATCAGTCAGCTACATTTGAAATACAACATTCAGAAACGGTTATTGGTCCAGATGACCTGCAACGCTTTCCTAGAAGGCAGACGGTCAAGCTCTCTATAGAAGTAAGCTACACTGGCCTTATGAAATTGTTTATTAGCCCCCCCCCCCCCCCTCCACCTCTCCAATCCTCCTGCTCAGACAGGACGCTCCACTAAACTTTGACCTACTTATGTCTTCCCTCAGTCTGGGTCAAGAGGCGGGGAAGGGGGGGGGGGGGGGGGGCAGCAAGACCCCAAATACAGCGAGCTTCACGCTGATCCAGCCTGTTAATGATAATAATATGAATATCAAAGGCTTATATGGACAATACATCTTTTGAATGTCAAATCGCAGAGGGAAGCCGAGGGAGGCTTGAGGACGCGTGCATGTGAAAAGAATCACACTGGACTCATTGTTTAGTACATTTTAAATTCAGCTGGGCGTGCACACACACACGCACACACACACGCACACACACACACACACACACAGTATATCTCATGCTGAGGACTTGGTTTCACTTTTCTGCTGATCAGCCACAAGACGAACCCCGTCCTTCATCTTTTTATCCGCACTGTGTCTCTGGTTTCCAAGAAATCTCACTCAGCAGATGGTCGCAATCCTCCATAACCAATTGTCTGCAGGATAATGCAGAGCAGACAAAGACACCGCGACACAAAGCCAGACAACAACCTCCACGATTTAGCTCCGTCAGTGTGAGCCCAAGTCCCCCTGAAACTGAGCAGGGAACCAGTGACAGCATCACTTCATAAAACCGCAACTATGTTTAAAATCGTCCAAATGTTTCACAAGCGCATGGGCGGCTTCCAGGCCAGCCGAGTCCTGGCGATCCACGTGGGACGGGACCGCTGAGGGACGAGGCCTGGCTCTGACGAGAGGGTGGTGGGAGTTACGTTACCACGGCTGGGATCCCAGAGGTTCCCGGGAAGAGTTCTGGGAACATCAGGGTTCAACATGTGTGTATGAGAAAGGAAGAGATGAGGGAGGAGACATCTGTCAGCAATTAAATAGGAGGGATCAATTACGTAGTTTAACCGATACCGTGTGCAGAGATGCACTGGGGTCATGATGTAAACTCTCTCTCATGGTTAAAACTTCCCAGCCTCCCCGTCATCCCTCTCCTCTGAGCTTCCACGAGACAAGCTGACCACAGTTTACCCAAGCTAGTCAGCTGACGCAGGAAGGGAGGGGGGGGGGGGGGGGTAGTTGTTTTAGACAAACGGGGTGTTTGGAAAGACAGAATCATATCTGAGAGGCCCCTCTAAAAATCCTGAGGAAATTACAGCTAAGCCACACTAGCGTGGGGGCCGGTGAGCTTTTAAACCGGATCAATAATTCATGTTTTGCTTCCCTTGCTGGCACAAATCAGGTTTCCAATAGAAGCAAATCAACAAACAGCTTAATCAATTGCTCTCTCAGTTGTAAGGAAGAGGGGTGTTGTTAGTCACGTAAAGAGGCTGATTTCTTCTCTGATTTCAAGCTAGAAGAAGAAACACGTCTCTTGACTCCCGAATGGATTTTCTCACAGAGACAAGATTGCTCCCAATAAAAAACATCTGATTGTTGCAGCTGCAAGTCGTCTCCCGGCTTCCTAAAACCGTTCATCTGCTACCGAGCAAAGTGCCTCCATTCTGGACCTAATACTAGTGTCATGCATCAATCTTGTGTTTGCGTGTATCTGTGTGTGTGTGTGTGTGTGTGTGTGTGTGTGTGTGTGTGTGTGTGTGTGTGTGTGTGTGTGTGTGTGTGTGTGTGTGTGTGTGTGTGTGTGTGTGTGTGTGTGTGTGTGCCTGCTGTTTCAGCACTGGCCATTTCGATCCCCATACATCAACTTCTTGACAGCAGTGAAGTGACGCTTTGTGACATATGAGGCCAATTTACCGTCTCCTCAGGAGGAGAGAGGGAGGAAGGCAGGGCAGCGCTCGAATGGATGAAAACTGTCTCCATGTGCAGGGATGCTACTCGTACTTTGCACTCAGACGGGATTTTAGCATTTTTACATAATGAGAACTTAAAACTGCAACTTTATTTGTCACTCGCTAGTCAAGTTAATGTCAACCACGCTCTTTTCCTAAACCTAACTAAGGGGTTTTTGTTGCATGAAGCTAAATTCCTGTGAAGTTCAAAGTTTATTTTGAAAAGACACTATGCGTGTAACGAGTGGAAACTGACACGCCATCGCTGACAAGTCCAAAATTGACGCTAGCGCTTTACGTAGAGCGTCATGGTTTGGCGCTTAGGAGCACAAATTGCATTATTTGACGCATAATTGTGAGAATGTCTTGATTTCAGCGTGTAATAGCAGTTTCTCTGCTGTATCTTTGAGGGCAAAGTGAACGAAGACACGAGTGTTGAGAAAACACACTTTGATTGGCCTACTAATGGATGTTTGGAGCAGTTGGCAGACTTCAGCACTCCTGGCTCTAATGAGATCTGTGCCAGAGCTCTGCCCACTAATGTCCATTAAACACAGACTTACTCCACTCTGCATTGATTCCGACTCTTCTTACAGACTGCAAAGGCCTTTAGAGCTCATCTCCGCCCAGCCATCTCAGCTATCAGATTACCACAGCAATTTAATTGACATGCAATCTACTTACGCAAGAAAAACACATTTTGAATCTCTTTTCATGTTCGAAAAGAGTTCTGCACGCGCATGATAACACACAGGCAGCGAGCAAGTTCACGGAGCTTTTAATGGCGGCTGCTTTTGGGTGTTTTAAAGTCGGTAAAAGTCAAAAGGGGGTAATGACAGGCTGAGACTGAGGACAACGTGGCGATGACAGGAGTGGTCCACCAGAGTCTGTGCAGCCACACCTTGAGGCTGACGAACGGGCAGATGTCTGTATGGAGCTCCTGTAGCTCCATTTTCCTCTTGACTAGTTATCTGAACATGCTGATGTTTGGTAAGCAGAAGGTTTAGGGCTGCCCTCTCCCAAAGTCAACTAACACATACGATTTTGTCAACTAATTGATTAGTTGATTTCATCAACTCATCTGTTAAAGTTCCCGCACAAAAAAAAAAAAACACAGAAAAGCACTGCTTTAAATCTTGTGTTTTATCGCAAATGTGCTTTGTCACACATGATGTGTTCAAAGACTGTTGGAAAGATTTAAATCTGATGATAATGACATTTTTACAGCTTCTGGCTATGAAAAACATTTTTTTTACTTTAAAAAAAGCCATAGAAACAACTAATGGACAAAAGAAATTATAGTCGACTAAGCACAACATGACAGATCAAGTCGACTACTTGACGAATAAGGGGCAGCCCTTTAATGTTCATCATTATTTACTTTATTTACTAACTAACACCTGATGGGAATGTCATTAGTCTGGCAGGTGTTAAACCAAAGTATTGGGCAAAGTACTTTTTGTTTTCCTCTTTTGACGTCCTTGATGGAGAAGATCTGCACACATTCATGACTTGAAAAATATTTTTCAAGTGTTGCAGTCAACTGTCGGGAGAAAAGCCTCTTCTGTACGCATTTCCTTCCTTTCTTTCTGTTTTCTTATCCATGGCACAGATGTATTTGATTGCACTGCACAGAACTGCTCCTCTTCATCGGCACACCAGTGACGGCCTCACTCGATTAGTAATTAGATGAGTCTGCATGATGCCTGAATAACCTAATTAAAATGTCAGAGTGTAAACCCTTCATTCCTTCATTTTGAGGGATTTGATGTCAGGCATAATACAAAAAGTCCTCATTGTATCAGTTTTAAGGCTGTGTATAGATAATAAAAAACTGATTCATTCAATAGAAATGATCTGCAGAAGAGGCTGCTTGACAGGAAACAGTTTGGGAGTTTGCACTGACATCAACATTTCCTTTTGCATACGGTAAGAATTGACTAATCTTTCTGGGATTGGATTTATCAATAACTCAAGAGTTCAGAAAACTCCTCAGATGTCCTTAAATATTTAATGAGGAATGAAATGATATTATGGATTTGCTGCAGCAGCAGTCAGGCCTCTTAAAAAGCTCTAAAATCTATAATTTAATTGTCAGAGCAGCTAACTATTCAATACTCAGGAAGAGACAAAATGCAGCTCGTTTAGTGAACCATCAAGGAACATTATAAAACATTATTGCAAAAAAAACAATACCATATTTCAAACTGCTTTTTCATTCAGTTTCATAAGAAGCTGTAATTCAAAACTATGTAAAACAATGGTTTGATAAACTCATAAAGCAATGAGATGAATGTATTTAGGCATACAGTGCACTGTCTGTAATAAAGCTCCATTCAAGCCCAATAAACTCAAATTGATCTAAAACTAAGAAGCACAATGAGCATGACTGCTGTTTTGTGTTTCCTCCTGATTCAAAGCTGTTAACTCTGAAAGCATTTTAAATGCAAGCAATGATCCATCATTAGAAATAATCAATGGCAGAGATAAAAAATAAAATAAACATATACCACATTTCTGGCCACAGTAACATTTCTGGAATGCAAGTCGATGAACTAATCTAGTTACAGCATCAAAACGCTGTACATTAGAAACAGATTGATTACAGCATGATGCAGATAATCAATCGTATAGAACCGCGTGAACATAAAAGCGAAGCCATTAATGATGCTGTTGCGACACTTCCAGCACGGGCCTTTAAAAGCAGCAAAAGAAAGGTCACTGCAAACCCAGGCAGCTACTAATTACAGTCTCACATAGAAGAGTAGTCTGTGTGTGTGTGTGTGTGTGTGTGTGTGTGTGTGTGTGTGTGTGTGTGTGTGTGTGTGTGTGCGTGTGTGTGTGTGTGTGTGTGTGTGGAGTCTGACTGACAACTCGTCCCTGCCCTGCTGTGCTCTTACTCTTGCTTTAACGGGCTGACAGCGAGAAACTCTGAGGGAGATCTCAATGACGCTGCCGCTGTTCAGACACATCACAGCTGAGGGGAATCACGAGATAAACTGGATCCCAGAACCAGCAGAACTCCCCCCGACCTGCATCTAGAGCACGGGACTGCAGCATGACATCAAGCAGACCTGCTTGTCTGACATGAAACTTCAGACGTGAAATGGGTTATGGAGGGGAAACGCGAGACGAAACCAAGAAAACACATCTGTTGAGCTCCCTTGAGTGCACACATCTCTCAGAGGAGTCGACGGTGCTTCCACTTTTCACATGAAAGCTCAGTGTTACACTGGAAAGCGACACACACTCCCTGGTTTATCTCAAACGTACCTAGCGTGGCGTTTAATAGGAGCATTATGAGGTGGAGTCTCTGTTTGTGTTAAGCTTTTGGGATCTGTTACATCATGATGGATGACAACGAATTAAATATTGCTGACGTGCTTTTAATTACATCCACCACTCACACGTCATCACCGCTGCAGCAAAATAAAATGGAAGTCTGCATCGTTTCAATCCCAGATGGCTGGAGAGGCATTTTGATAATTGAGCCTCGCAGGTGTGGATCAGACTGTTTCCTCTATACATCACTTTAATGTGGGATTGTCCTTTGCTTGTTATGTAAGAGTGCTCTGCCGAGTGCACAGATGTGCCCCCCCCCCCCCCCCCCCCCACGTGCGCACATTTACGTGCTATTTTCAGCTGAGATTATCTAATGAGCAAATTAAGCTGCGAAAGCTGCCGCTGCATTTTGAGCAGTAGGCGTGTCTTTAATGTTTTCAGCGTCAGTACTGTGCAGATGTGCATCAGCTGTGGTTGTGCCCCCTGGCTGTGTTCTAGTTCTCGACTCACACATATTAGTTAACTCAATGTAGACACGAATGGAGACGGGGTCGGTTTATTCGACAGCAGGAGGAGAAAGCGGAAAGAAAATGTAGTTCATAATCATGTAACACTCGAAAAAAGGGAGTGCAGAAAAAAAGACCGGAAAATCCAAAGTGTCTCAGGACTACATGTTAGCAAAAGCATGCTGAACCATGACTTTGGTCATGCTGTCGCTCGGGTGCCTAACATGTCACCCCTCAGGGCTTCTTGTCCTGTGAAGGAGCCATGTGATAGAAATGATCCCTCAGCATCACACCCTCCTCCACCACCTGCCCCCCCCCCCCCCTCCTCACGTCAGCCTCTTTAGCCGCTCCAATCCTGATCGCCTGACAGCTTGGTTATCACCTCCCACCACCACCTCCAACAAATCCCCCCCCCCCCCTCTCTCTGTATGTGTCCCACCGTCCTGTGCTGTGGTGACAGCGCGGGATGATATAGGGTGTCCCAGTGAGGTGGCTTGATGATGCCGAAACGCTAAGTTAAACCTCCGTGCAGAACAGGAATCGATGTTTGCAGCGTTTATGCATCCCTGCGCCGGGTGTCTTGATGTTTGCATTCAGTTTAAGTCGTATATAGCTTGCGAGAACACGACGTCAAACCCATCCATCAGCCGCAGCGAGGGGTGTTCACCCCAGATGAGAAGAAGATGGAGAGCATCTCAGGCATGCTTCAGCATTTCTATCTGCTCCTGTGTGGATTATTTATGGTCCAATAAGACCCTGGGCGTTTCCAGTTCAACTACTAACTAATCCATATATTAAAGTGGGCCTTGAGAGCATAAAACAAGTGGTGCTGAGGTCCCCCTCTCTCTCTTCGTGTGACCTTTTCCTTTTCATCACATTGCCTTTCGTCCTCTCTGCTTCTTTCGGTCTTTAAACAAAAACAGCTGCAGATATCAAGAGGCAGAACTAATGTAACAAGAAAAGTGATATGCAAGAGCAGTTGTGTGTGTGTGTGTGTGCGTGTGTGTGTGTGTGTGTGTGTGTGTGTGTGTGTGTGTGTGTGTGTGTGTGCCAGTTGCAAGGGACAGCCGCAACCCCATTGACTGAAACAGCTGGATGGAGATAACAGAGCAATGCTTATTCTCTAGTTTCTCTCCCTCGTACCCCCTCTCTCTCTCCCTCTTCACACACACACACACACACACACGCACACACACACACACACACCAGTTCGAGAGGAAAAACAGCTGAATTCACTGCAAGTAACTGGAGGGAAAACCAAAGTCACTGCTTTCAACGGTAACAACTGCGCATTACACTCAAGAACTTTAATCACTCAGACATGTCAAATGTCAATAACCAATTAATCATCTAGACTGAGCCATGCACACTCTGACGCAGCACCATCCACCCCATAACTTAGTATCATCAACCTCCATTTTGACATAAATGAACCATAAACAACACTTGTTTATGGTTCATTTTGCATAAATTTGCCAACGGCATGAAATAAGTTACTCTAATTATTAGCCAGTTGTATAAAAACAGGGTAAGAACACTTTAAAACAAAGCCAATAACATTATGTAACCATCCTGTTAAAGAATACAGCACAAAAAATACAAAGTGTCCCACTAAATCACTGTTGCACGCTGCGTGATCTGCTCACCTCCAGCAAGATGTTCTTCACCAGCAATGTTTCCTCCAACAGTAAATGTGTTGTGCGAGTATCCGGTCGCCTTTTTTCTTTGCGGGTTACAACTTTTCTGCAAACAGCAAGCAGCGAGTAAGACCTTCTCTTCTTTATCTGTCGTTCCTTCTGTAGTTGGTGCTCCTGTTCCAACACAAACCCGTCCGGAGGATCCGCTGCTGATCCGACGCTGCCGTCCAGGCTGAGAGTGTTTGGTTACGGTCACCGGCGGAGCCCGGGCTGATGCTCAGCGGGGCGGGCTGACTCTGTGCTCCAGACGGGGCTGCTGATCCACAACAGAAAGGTTTAGGACCGGGGAAGGAAGGGCACGGGGCTCCGCGAGGGGGGGCTGCGACGACCGGTGACGCAATCTCTCCAGCGGATGTTTATGAATTTGATACTTGTATTTATCATATCATAGAGTAACTGTTAGATACGTCTTTTTTTAACCGGTGCTTATTGGTTTTAGACTTGCCATTTGTGCCTTTTTTGGGGGGGTTATATTCTGATATACAGTATTTATTTATTAAATAAAGGGCTACTTAGTTTTGTAAATCACTGTCAGTAGTAGCCTACTACTTGATATACTTTGTATAGTTGGCAGTTTAAGTGAAACCTATCCCGGTGTTGCCTCTTTCCTAATGAAAGGAGCTAACATTAGCAGCACTAGCTTCAAAAGTTGCTAAAGCTAGCGAGAAAGTTACTGACAGCCCGTCATCACCAATGGCTATTGTCAGTGCCCTAGAAATATAATAGCAGCTTGTGGAAGTGTAAGGTAACACGTGATGAGTGCACGCGCAGAGTGCGTGCAGACAGGTGGGCAGGTAGGCGGGCTGTCCAATCATTTCAATGGGGCCGATTGAAACCTTATTACAGTCTTACAAGAGCTGCTGCCACAGATACAGATTTGTTTCGTCTTTTTTTGTGAGAACATTTGAGCAAAATATAAAATAAAAAAGATAAATAACAAAAACGTTTCCAAAATACATAACGCTCTAATAGCTCTAAATGCCTCACATGGTGGTGGTTTCATTTGAGAATTTATTGCAGTTGTGTTATTTTAACAACAATAAGCAACTATTCCTTCTACATGCATGTCTTTGACCAGTGGTTCCTAACCTTTTAACTTGTGACCCAATAAAACAAATATCTACCTGAGACCATTTGTCAAATACGACCTTACTGTGCACATAAGTTAAGAAAGACTTTTATTAATCATGTGACTTTCTGAGATTTATCTTGGGATCCCTTTGGGGGTCCGGACTCCTGGGTGGGACCCACTGTCTTAGATGGTTGTGGAATCATATTATGCATATGAAACAGTTATTTACATGGGCTGCATTTGGGGGACTCTATAGGCCTCAAATACTGCTAAAAAAGGCTTGAGCCAAAGTGCTGAAAAGTACTTAAACACATGCAACGCAAAGAAAGAGATAGTGTTGACATGAAAAAGAAATCATCCACAATATTTATATGATGAGGCTAATTTACTTTTTTAACCTCCAGATCAGGGGAGCCAGCTGGTTACAGGTGAGCTCCTTAATGGCTTTGAACTCTCAGTTTGAGAGATTCCCGCCCACTGCCTCCTGTCCACTCTAACAAGCCGGAAACACAATATGGGGTCTTGTCTTCTAACCACAATAGACTGCCACCTGCCTGATTCAGCCATGAAAGAGGAGCTGTATGAAAGGCTGAATTACCTAATTTGTTCGAGGGATGTGTGGATTTGATTTCCACAAGATCTTTTAAAGTGCAAAAATCCCTGTCAGTCAAAATGAGCAGCTGCCGCAGTCATGTTAAACCACACAGAGTTATCCGAGCAGGTGTGATAGACTGGCCGTTCATGATACATTTACACAGACGTTTTCATGGAGAAACATTGTTTCATCTTAACAAGTTGCATCTTGTCTTTGGTCTCTCTGACCAACAGTTTAATACCAACTCTGCAATGTGTTCAATTAATCCGTTTTTTTATTCATTTGGACATGTTTTCACTTGCTTTAGGATTTGTTGTTTTTCTTAAAACAAGAATAATTGAAATCCCTTTATATGTATTGAGAACTTTTGCCCATGCACCATTAATTTCAATGTCCCAGTTTTGTCTTCTCTTCCCCCTCTGATTTCCTGTCATCTCTCTATTGTCGACTCACTTGTAAAGGCATAAAATGCACCACTGAGAAAATGACAAGTATTTTAAGAGGGTGCCATGATTCCCACTGATTTCTTTTGCTCCTTTTATGTCTCGGCATTATAGAGCTCATTAAGTTGGATGCATCTGCAGTGCAGCATCACATTTATACCACATACAGTATGTGATGTAATCAGTCTTCTACACTATTATATACAACTATAAGTATAGCTCAAACATGAAGGTAGAAACATCTAGTTTGCATAGTTTTCAAACAAAGCGCAGCTTTAAACTATTATCTTACACTGCAGCCTCCACAGCAACACCTTATTCCCTTTGATGTGCAGCCGGCCCTCCTGCCTGAGGAGGAGGATATTCAGGAGGCCTGTCACTGCTGAACTCCAACTGACCTCCCTTCCTCTGCGTAAAACATGCCAATTTATATCTTGCACCAATGCCAAGTGCGTAACCCCCACCTCTACTCTGCCCCCTGTTTCTTCTCCTGCTCGTCTCTCCCTCCAGAGTGTCAAGCACCTCTGCTCCTTTTCTTCTCCTAATCCCACTCCGTCCAATAACCTCCCTTCTTCATCTCTTCCTTCGCTGCCACATTCAGCCTCCGCCCTCCCAATTCACCATCAGCCCTTCTTTTCTCAATCCCTTTCTCCTTTAAATCGCCTCCACGGTTCATTTCAACTTCAGGCTTCGGCAGCCCACAATGCTAATGTGATTTCCAGCTGAATTGAAACGTGCAAATGTGCTGCAGCCTCTCCTTTTCCCCAGTGGGTTCCCTTTGGAGTCAACTTCGTTAGGCTGGGGAGGCTGAGATCTTTTTTTTACTAAACTGCAGAAGATTAAAGTTAAACATTTTCTGGGCTTCATGTTTGTGGGTATAGCATCACTTATTTTTCCAACATCACAAAAGCCCAGTTAGTTTATTGTCTTCTGACCAAATTTGCAAAGAATGTGTTTGTGTGCTGTTGCAGCTGTGTGTGTTTGTGTTCGTGTGTGTGTGTGTGTGTGTGTTTGTGTTCGTGTGTGTGTGTGCCCTTGAGTAGATCTCTGTGTGCTCAAGTGTGTATTCTAAATGCAGTTCTTGCCCTCGGCAGCCTGTGACGTTCTTACAAGACAAGACTGTTTATTTCATAATCACTGAGAGGAAGATGCTGCCGAAAAAAAAGTCCTGCTCATCCAATTGTTTCTCATATTTTTACTTAAAATGTGTATTTTTAACAAGTGTTGGCGGTGTGGTTCCATGAATGGCAATGCCTGTTGGTAAGTCGCTCAACCTCTTCGGTGCAGATTGAAATATCTGAACAACTTTTGAGTGGATTGCTATGAAATTTTGTCGGTATGGTCCACAGAGGATGAACTCTAATAACGTTGGTGATCTGCTGACTTTATATAGCTTCATCAGCATGTTCACATTCATGGTTAAATATCACAGAAAATATGCTATTATCAGGTTCTGCAGAGGATGAATTCTAATGAACACTAATAATCCTTTAACTTGACCTCTATTGTCATCATCAGGCCAAAATTCAAATTTGTCTTTGACCAAATACTTCCATAACCAGCCTCAGCTGTAATTTGTGTTTAATGCTAATTACCAAATGTTAGCATGCTAACACACTAAACTAAGATGGTGAAAGAGATAAACATTGGACCTGCTGAACATCAGGATTTCAGCATTGTCACTGAGCATGTTTGCATGCTTATGTTAGCATTTAGATCAAAGCACCGCTGTGCACTAGTCTACAGCCTCAAAGAGACGCTAACATGACTGTAGACTCTGCAGACTTGTAAAGACAAATAGAGTGCTGCAGGGATGACGTATTTTTGTAGGCCAACTCAGAAGGTAGCATCGCACCAGTTCCCTCGACAAAAGAACAACAGGATTTCTCCATCGGATTTTGGATTATTGCAGAAAATAATTTCTGTGGCAACACACGTCTATGATACTTAAACGTTTGTAAGATAATATTCACAAATGAACACCAGGCGTGAATCGCCAGGAATAAAAAGCTAACGTTAGGTTATAAACTACTCCCCGGTTGCATGAGAGTGAGTACACAACGAGACTGTCTCATTTAGCCACTTGTGAGCAACACATAAGCTTCAGAATTCACAAGACTGATGCATTTTATATCGTGGATCAAAATATTAAAATCTCTTAAGCTTGTGTTAACCACAGATCTTATTTCAGGCATCTAACCGAAAACCCCTTTTTTTTTTTTAAAACACTGACTTTGGGTTTTATCACTCATTCCTTCTCCTTAAAATAAAACATACAAATATTACAAACTTGGATTAGAACCACTGCATGGTAAGATGCTATAGTATATAGATATACAGTATATATGCTCCACTGTAGTTGCACATGCTGCGCTAGTCAAGCACACACTCACATGCCTCCGCAGCAGCAGCTCTGATACCGTGAGAAACAGGCACGGGGCTCCTGGTGGGGGGACTCTGAGAAACAACTCTACTAACACATCTCACACAGCGCTTGGTGTAGCAGCTCCATAAAACAAGATGAAACAGATTAATGGAGAATTCCTCACGCTCATGCCTCAGCAGAAATAATACATTGCAAGCCTTTGTTTCCAATCCGCTTTGGTCTGTCTGTGTCTGTCTGTGTGAAGGCCGAAAGCCTGGATCACATGACTCACACATGCTCTGTCCCCTCAGGGTCTTCATCCACCGCCAGATACCTGACCAGAGTGGACCCTCATCCTCAGCATGATTCAGAAATAACAAAGTGCTTCTGGCAATGCTTCTAAAATTATTCACAAGAACTTGTAATCATTCCTCTGATGCATTATTGCATTTTTGTTTTCTTTTGTTTCCACATAAAGCACCCTTTACTCATCCAAACTTGATGTTTAACGACTCATGAATTGTTTATGCCTTGTTTGCCAAGTAGATGAATTTCAGCAGTTCAATAAACAATGAAGCTCAAAGTGCATCCAGGATGAATCTGCCAAACAAAACAACAACGTGGGATATTGAATAATGCCATTATCTTTGTTTTGGCCCTTTAAAAATGCTTCAAGTACTCTAACATCTCTGTCAAGCACCCAATTAGAGGTTCCCAATCCCAGAGCTGCGCTGTGTGTTATTTCCATATTTCCATAATGGTCAAATCAGGAGAGTGCAGTGTAGCATGAAACACTTTATTCCCTCAAATTCCAACTCTGGTCTGAGCCTGCGAGCTCATCCGGCGTTAGATTCTTTGTCTATAATCAGAATCAGTGTGGCTGGGAAGCAGAGGAACTGGGGCAGAAAACAGCTTCATCTCTGTCCTGATACTGCTGTCTGTTCAGAGCTTCTCGTCGCTTTGCTTGTAAAGCTAAATGACAGCTCAGTGTCTCACTTTCTGTCTAATTCTATGAAATACTTTGCTGCTGCTGCTGCTGCTGCTGCTGCAGTCGGGGCTGTGGCGGCACAAACACCACTCACACCACGCACTGAAGATGATTATTTAATACCGCTGTTCTACACATGCTCATTAGGAGCCTGTCTGTGCAACCAAAATAACCACATTGATAATTTATTCAGTCGCCAGCCACCACTTTGATCCTCCTTTTATTCCCCATCCTGATGCACATTCATACATTTTAATTACCGTCCCATATGCTCACCCATCCCCTGCTCCACTGTACTGTAGCTGAACTCTGACCAAACTCCTGCATACAGGCAAGACATCGTTAATACTCACTTAAATATAAATACTTACCATAACATGCTTTAGGAAAGACAATATAAACTCATGACACTGCTGTGAGAATATGAAAATAAGACTTTTTCTCCTCATCAAGCTCCAATGACAACATGTTGTGCTTTTCAGGAAAGGGTTATGAAATCTGCCTTCTATACTATAAATGTATGAATATGCAAGAATTGTGTTTCCTCATCTTTCCAGTCCGTCGCTAAAGAAAAACACCCTTATATGTACTGAGACAAAGCTCAAAAGGGATCTGAAGTTATTGTTTAAAAAACTGCTTGTAGTCGTATTTTAGCTCCGAGTTACAGATAACAAAAGTCTTATTTTGTAATAAAAACGATATTTTTACAAACGATTCTGCAAGCATAGCTTGTAAATTACGATGTATCCCGATTACAGTGACTATTAAAGGGGTATTTCAAAGAAGTCCAGTCTCATACAAAGCCATTAGTGATTCAATTCAATTCAATTCAATTATTTTTGAATAGTGATTCGATGTGCTTGGCATTCCTTCTTTATAGTTTGGTGGTGCATTTTTTTTGGTTGGCTAAACATAAATGACTTGACCTAATGTTGACATTTAAAGTGCAGCTGCGGTACAGTGTGTTCTGACTGCAGAAACAAATGGCAGTCTAAAAGCATGAATATTAGGTTTTGTTGTCAGAGATGTCAGTTACATTCAACACACAAGGATTTCTCTCCACATTGGCATCGGCGTTAAAAAATCATAAAGGGAGAATCAAGATCATTCAAATAAGTGTTTTGATTTTCTCTAATGCTCCGTCAAAAGTCCTCCCTCTGCTGCACCTCCTTGTGTCAGATTAAAACTATCTACCTTCAGTGGCTGAAACCGCTTCTCAGCCTCAACCTCCAGATTCAGGATTTTCTTCTTTTTTTCTTTTTTTTTTGCAGCGGCTCATTTTCCTCGCTGAGCTGAAAATGGGATGCCGAGAGCAATCCTCCCTGGATTATTTAAACAGCCACTTCAAAGGAGAGCAATTATAATCCTACATTATTGATATGGGAAAAAAAACAGTGAGTAAATGTCATAGCATCTAGAAATGAACTGCCACAGACATATTTGGACGTGCAGAATGTGAGGATGAGTGCTTTTAAGGTTTGAGGGTTTAATTTCTTTATGTGACATAAAACGGTAGGTTGAGTATAATTATAATCGTACACCCTGTTCAAACACACAACAGTACTTATAAGCACAGTTGTGCACTTACACACAAGAGAAATCCTGCACCCACAAACAGTCAAATGTTCTCACTTGCTACATTATTTTTAGTAAAACATATAAATATTTAGGCTTATTTATGCACTTGGGTCACGTCTTCCTTGTCATTTTCTTTTTTTCATGGATGAATGGAGCAACTATAGAAATAATAAATTGCAGCTCATACTCATACAAAAAAAAATAGCTGTAGTGAAGTTTATAGTTTGTATTTTTTGTGAAATTAAACTGTCACATCTCATAGTAAGCATACTGACCCAGATTAGATTATGTGTCTGTGTTTGTAGTTAGTAGTAAGTGGCAGTGAATTATGCTGCACGTGTCCCAGAGAACTCAGTGCAGATGGTTATTTTAGTCAGACGAAGGCTGCAGGCAGCACGCTGTCATGTTGTGTAAATATGGCTGCAGGAAAACTGTCCATCCCTGCAGGTTAATGATGAGATTACTGCACATTTTGAGAAATGATGAATGAGAGCACTGGAGAAAAAAAAATTAATGATGTAACACTCAGCAGAGCACTTGTAATTTTGAATTCTGCAAGCCTTGTAATAACTTTCTGTTCATTGCCATCAGCTCTGCATGAATAATAACATGTTATGCCTCAGTGACCTTGGTGGAATCAGAGTTTACTGACCTTTAAAATGTCTGACTCATGACCAAGTGTTCTGTCTTCAGACCTTTAACTCATTTTGTTCACCTCACTCCCATTATAAATCCATAAGATATGCTTTCATGCTGCACATATGTTCATTTTGACTGCACAGGGCACCTTTTATGTTTTTTTTTCGTGATCGCAAATGCAGTCACAGGATGTGTGTCTGTGTTCACAATATTGGACATGTTGAAGGTTGGACAGTGACGTGTTGATGGTGGGTGACTTATTGCTTCCTGCCACGATGGCGAGATCGAGCTACCAGCATGTTTCTAATATCAAAAGATGTCAAGGACACGGCTGCAGGACGACACAACTCTTAAATCACCTCCACACTTTTTCACACAGACACGTGTGTGAGAGTCAAGACACAAAGAAACAAAGAAAGGAGTTTGTGCTCAGTGTGTGTCATCATGCTCATTCACACCACATACAGGAAATGAACATCACAACAAAACTTTGTCTTACATTAAGTGCACCTGCAGACAGACTGTCTTTAGATTAAAACAGCAGCTGCGGAACTGTTTGGGTTGACTGAGGTGATACAAACAGCGTGACCGTCTCCAGATACTCAGCAGATGTGTGTGAACACACACAAACACACACAAGCACACACACACATTCATTTATAGTGCCTTTCGTGCTAATGCTACAGTATATCTGAGCTGGAGTCATAAATGTTGTCGTTGCGGGGTCCTTGAGCTCCGAGGAACACAGTATGAGTCATGCATGGCTTCTTTGTTTGTCACAGTAAAAAGGATGTGCAGAGGGCGTGTGTGTTTGTGTGTGTGTTTTAATGACAGGGTAAGGAGACAGTCTTCAGATGGAGGAGTCAGGCTCAAGCCCCTCGACTGAGCAAGAAATCGAAATACCCTGACCTTTGACCTGGCGCAAGTTTTCCAGCAACGGGAAAGTTGCAATAAAACGCCTGTATTAGTTACAGGGTTCAAAGCAGGACTGCTGGATATGAGTTTTAGGATGTTTTTGAGCAAAACAAGTGGCATCAGAGAGGTCGGGAAGGACCGCAAGATAGTTTTTATGCCAGGAGGTAAGAGGTACATGTGAGAGAAAGCGAAAAGGCCAGAAGAGAAGAGCAAGGAGGGTACACTGCACTAATGAGGGGAGACAGGGCTGGCATCTGTTTTTAGAGTCTCCATCCATTGTCTTCCCCCTGACCCCCTCTGCATCTCTCTCTGAGACTCTCTTTGATTGTATGCCCACAGTGTGCTCTAAACTGCCAGTGTTTCACCATCAGAAAGCAAATGCCAGGATCCTCTCCCAGAGGAGTTGGAGACAGCACGGCTGCTGTTATTATTCTACAGCCCAGGGTCAGTCAGGGCTGCTCTATTTAATAGCAAAAGGCTATAAAAAAATATGGACGTGTTATTACAGTGGGGGCTTGAGAAATAATTCAAAGCATGAGCGTGTGTGTGTGTGTGTCTGTGTGTGTGTGTGTGTGTGTGTGTGGACCATTATTACATAAGAGATTAACATTTGGGGGTCTGGATGCAGAAACAAGGATTGGAAAGAAATGAGGGGAGGTTTCAGTCTTCTGCTCTCAGTTATTTCTCTTTCGCTGTTCAAAAGGGAGGAAATCTGGAGATGATTTGAGGTAGAGCAACCTCAATAACATCAGCCATTCAATAATTTAGGGATTATTCAATCGTTGTTGGAATTCAGCCACTCGAACGAAAAAGAAAAAAAAACTCCAGTGTAATGGAGAAGAATTTACTGAAAACATGCTTGTCGTGCTCCTCCCGTGACCTCCACTGAACCCCACAACTATTTCTCTCTGTTTGCTCGGGACTTGAAGGCTTCAATAGGTCTCTCTGGACGACTACATCAGTTCATCTTCACAGTACTTCATATTTCACTCAAAGAGAGAGAGAGGGTAGGACTGGGAGAGTAAAAAGAACATAGTTATGTCGTTACCGGGGCCGCTGGGTCGAGCCCTTGGCACATAACAAACATTAAACTGCGACACCGTTAAAACTCCTATCAGCCGTGATCAGGAAGGAAGGAGAAGAAAAGGGCTCTCCGGTGCTCCAGAGCTGAACTAATATCAACCCCGGAGACTGTCTGACCTTCCCTTTCAGCTAAAAAAAACCCCAAAACCTGCAGTAACAAGCAGAACAACATCTCAGAAATTGGGCTTTTGAAGGAACATCCTGGCTTTTTCTTTGAGCTCATGTGCTGCTCTACTTGTTTGCATAGTTCTCCTCAATCTCTCCTCTGGTGTTTAACACAAGGCCTCCTCACAGATCCTGGTGATTTAAGTTGACAACGTTTAGCTTCCTCATAAAAACAGATGGAGCTAGCAAAGTATTACTCTTGTTCCCATTAGCCAGTTCGCTAACTGCGTCGTCGGTTATTGGACCATGTATTGATGATGATGATGATGATGAAGGAGGGGGGGGGTGAGACAGACGCAGCTGCTGCAATGCAGGGCTTGCAGGAACATGCATCACTAAGTGTGAAGTGAAGGTAACAAGTGGATTCACACACACACACACACACACACACACAAATAAAGTCATTAATTGCTCCCTGGACACCTGGTACTGTTGTTACTAATCAATCAAGGTAGTAATACCCTCATTATTTTATAGTGCAGTACTGTGTGCTTTTGCCTGTGTATCATTTTGTGCTTGTGGTATGCTACTGTGCATCTGTGTGTGTGTGTGTGTGTGTGTGTGTGTGTGTGTGTGTGTGTATGTGTGTGTGTGTGTGTCCAACTGGGTCAAACCCCTCTGTTGCCTCACAGATAGTCCATTGGGAGATACACACAGAGAGAGATGAGCTTTAATCCAGGATTGGAGCTGCATCCCCTAACTCAGTTAAACACACACACACACACACACACACACACACACACACACACACACACACACACACATACACATTCTAACTATAAACCCAACCCTAAAACTAACTCTACCCCTATCATCGCCCTATCCTAAGCCTTCACATTCAGCTACACACATTCATGCACCATCTCACACACTCATGGTCTCTCTCTTACACACACACAGACAGTCAGTATCGCCATGTCATCTGTGCCCTACTGCTTGTATTCTGGTGTCTATGTGTGATGTAACAGCAGTCTGTCACAGATTGTGTTTTACAGTCTTTTTTTACAAAACCATCTCAACTCGAGGTCCACTTACTTTCTGGTTCTGGAGTTGTTTTTTTTACCATATTGGTCTTCATCAGCAGATTGAGTTTGCTCAGTCATCATTACATTCATTATTTTAGCAGCAACTGAATGTTTAATTTTGAAATGTAATCACCACTGATATTATAGCCCTGCATTTTACTTTGAAAACCATCTATCTGAATCTACAAAGTCTGAATTCTTCTTTTCTAAATTTTAGTCAATGTAGTCAAGTTGTTTCAGAAACATTATTTCCAAAAGGTTTATTTTTTAGGTTTTAAGATAGAAAATTCGAACAATAAATATCAAAAAAGACTTAATGCACATGTGGCAGAAGACGGCTCTATTAGGTCAGCCTGCCTTACACCCACAATCAGCGTTGATGGTGGATAGATGGCAGCAGCAAAGTGTATTCCAGTGAAATAATTTGACAGTGTACTGACGCATGGACAGCGCTGGCAACATGTGCCTCCAATAATAAAAAATGACAGGAGGAAATGATGGCAGTAGGTAGGAAATGGTGTAAATCAGCAGAAATGAGACACACATGCAGTCACACTATTCGTCTGACTTCTCCATCCACCCTAAACAAGAATGACACTGAAATAAAGACAAGTGTTGACGTTGCTGAAGCCTGAAATTGCCTTTCCTTCCTGATGTTGATTGTGTTTCACACTCAGTGAAACAAGAGCTGGGACCCCATGACAGATTCAATGTGTGTGTGTGTGTGTGTGTGTATAACTGGTCTTATTCATTTGTGCCAGGCTCACACCACTTTGAGATTGATTTGATATTCTGCTTGTGAGATTAAATGTATGCATGGAGGGTACGCGCTGTTCAACAAGAGAGCTTAAGTTAAGCGGCCACCGATCTAACTTCTCCTCCGGTTAGCAGCACGGGTGAACTTCACTGAGTCCTGTGGCTGCAAATGAGGTGAACGTTTAATGCAAATTAATTCATCTGCAACACTGTTTCCTGACTAACAGCCTCTTGTTCTCGCAGTGAAGGGTGCACTCTTCATTGTTCTCTGTTCTCTGTTTGCTGACTGGGCCTCGGTGGCCACCACACATGGCTGAAGAAAGACTTTGTAGCTTTTGTGAGGAGGAATTTCACTTTCTTCTTCTTTTATTGAGTTTTATACTTCTACTTCAAATTCAGAGGGAAACATTGGTTTGACAGTTGTAGTTGTAGCAGAATCATATTGTATACAATATATAATCATATATAGTTTTTATCATTTACATATATATTATTATATTATTTAATAATGTGATATTTTGAAAGTGATCATGATGCATAACGACAACTTTTACTTTCGCTAGTTTAAGCACATTTAGTGATAATATTTATAAGTACATTTTGGAGTGGAGGACCTTTACTTGAGTATTTCTATACTGTGGTATTTCTGTCTTTTGAGTACTTCTTCCATCACTGCTGTCACTTTATTTGTATGAATCTTAGTTGCTATTTACACACTAATTTAAACAAGGGGTTGGCGTGTGCATGAAAGAATTCAAAACGTCTTAAAAAAGTTTTAACGCAGTGACAGTTACAGTTATGTTGTTGTATATGTTATGTAATGTGGACTTTTCTTTTTGCACAGCAAGGTCAGAGGTCAGAGTCAGTTATGGACCAGCGCCTCTGGAGCTGGCGGTAGTTCAGCCTCACTGTTGTCCGGTGACACATTCATCAGTTTGGATGCTTGCTGTCATGAAGAATTGATGCCAGGTTTTCTTGGTCGAGGTCAGTCTCCTGTACTCACAATGTCCGCCTGCAGGCTTGTTTTGTTTTGCCAGATGGAGTTGTGTTTGTCTTTAAGGACAAGTCAACAAGAGAGTTTCACAATTAGAGAAAATCAACTCAGGCTCATCTGCCACAATCTGAATTGTAGAAACACAAACTTTTTCCTTTCTACTCATCAATATTTTCATCAGTCATTGAGGCCGTTTGACCTGCGTCCGTGCCATCAAACTTATGGAGAGAGGTAATCCTGCTCCTTCAGTCCAGATGTCATCCAGACAGGCAGGCAGTGGAAGCTCAGGGGCCACTGGACTAGAAACAAGTTAATACTAATACCCACATACTACATGAAACACAATTAGATTACTTACATCTCCGATTGTTTTGTCTCCTTTGGTTTATCTCCACAGCTGTTTGATTTCAACAAGTATGGCGTGTGTGTGTGTGTGTCCTGCCTATAGGGAAAATATGATTAAATGTGTTGGGGCAGGAAACTTAATACGTATGGAGTTACACTGAAACTTCAGCACATATCCCAGTCTATTTGCAGGCGATTTGAGAATTCACAATGGAGGATTTTCCATAAGCAGACTGTCTATGACCTCCAGTGGTAATCAGCAGAAGTACATTTGATATTATTGTAAAGAGAGGATCACTAGGTGGCGCCACAGGTGAGAGAATGACTTGTGTCTAAAGGGGAAGCCATTGGCCCTGCGCAACACACACACACACACACACACACACACACACACACACACACACACACACACACACACACACACACACACACACACACACACACACACACATAGACATGCAGCACAGTTTACTGGGCCCCAGTTTAAAGTGAGTGCTCTCTTCTGTCTGGCCAATTCCAAACATCAAAGCTGAGCAAGATGTGTGCGCTGAGCTGTGTTCACACTGTCAATATTTAAAGAGTCCAAAGGTCCCAAGATCAGACATTTGTCTCTGCCCCTCCAGGATATTTGTGTCAACTGTCACTGTGAATCGGCTTTACATCTGCATAGGCACACAACACCCGAGCAGCAGTCTGTGTTTGTCTAAATCTGTTTAACTGTTATGCCGAGGAGAGGAACACCATCACATGTTGGAGCGAGTATCAGTGTTATTGCTCACCAAGGTTCAAGTGAAACTGCAGTGAGCTGCTATCAAAACATCTATCTGGAGTGGAAGTATCAGAAGAACTGGAGACACTCAAGTGTGTGTGTGGTTGAGAATGTGTTTGTTGTCAAACTGATCATGCAGGTGACGTGTCACCCGGGCGTGTCTGTGCCCTATACCTGGTGGCTACAACTCTAATTTCTTTCTCCTGTTACTTCCTCCACTCCTACTGCGTGATCACAAAGCTACAGGGCATCTATTAATGCGCTTGTTTTGGAAGAAAAAAAAGCTGCCTTCGTATTGATTTTTGTTGGATTCCGTCAGAAACAAAATCAGAGGAAATTGGCTGCTGTTTAGACCACTGCAACAAAAGCCTGGAGTGTTTTATTAAGCTTACAACACAACCAATGCGCTTTAAAAGCCAATTTTGGTCATTCAGGAATCATCTTAATCACCAATAATGGACCTAGTTTGTCGTGGTGGTGGTGTGTGTGTGTGTGGGGGGGGGACACAACTTGAAATTCTGCGCAGGTTCATCTGGTTTTCCAGGCTGTCTGCGTTTGACAGGCATGCGTCTTGTCTGAAGCAACGTGTGACAGACAGACAGCGAGCCGGTCGGGCGGAGTTGAGGAAGCAGATAAAGGGCTGATTGATATGGGAGTGTGCGGAGTGTGCGACAGCGGAGACGCGCGTGGCTTTTCTGGCGTCAAACCGGTCTGGGAGGAGGCAGAGGAGCTGCTTGTTTGCATGAAACAGCAACACTCTCTGTTTGTTTTGGGGGGGAACAGCGTGACACACTTCCCCATTTGTCAGCTCAATAGACCATAACGGTGACGTCCACAAAACCAAACAGCAACTGACACTATTGGGAGCCTGTTTATGTAACTGTACAATGACTGCACACAGAAATAACAGTGGACTCTGAACACCATCAGTGTTTTCATTTAATATACAGACTGAATGGATACAACACTTGGTTTTCTTTGACTTGTTTCTCCATTTTATTTTATTTTTGCTGTGAGACTACAGGGAAGGACTTCAAGCTGGGACAAGCTGTGTCACGCTTGTCCCAGCAGCATTAGCTGTACTGTACTTTACTGAGGCTCAGGATCCTCTTACTTCATCCTGGCTGTCAAAACTCGAAAACCGTGCACATCTCTGTCTGTGTGACATTTCCAACATCACATGGGGAGCAAAGAATCAGGCAACGAATGTCTTTTGATGGGGTGATGGGGTGATTAAAAGGGGGGGGGGGGGGGGGGGTGAACCTTTAGAAATCAAACATCTAACATTAAATCCAGCTCAGTATTTCTCATGTCTTTGTTATGTTGTATCCTCATCACAAAGCTGTGATTGTATTCATTAGTTTTGCGCAACAATGGGTAGATAGTCATGTCAAAGCTATTTGTCTTTTCGCCAATCTCAATGAGTCACTCTGACTTTGCTTTCTGATTTGTTCCATGTGACACTTTCCACTTGTGTGTCTGTGTCTAATACATATGAGGACACACTCACTTTTATGGGTGAGTCCTTTTAATCTAGTTGTTTTCTCCGACAAACACAAATGCACCTCTGCTGACGTCTAAATGGGAATCTAGAACCACAAAGAAACAAGACAAAGAAGAGCTGAGATGATGGAGCCAGCAGCAGAAAAAGGAAGAACAAGAGGAGTGGGAATGATATGATTTGATTCCTACACTTTCTCACTGAAGGTTACCTTGATATAAGTCTGCAAGCTAAAATCTTATTTTTCACTATCATCTGTCATTTTCATCTTGTGTCTCCTGAGATGATATTCATTTACAGCTTGAAATCAAAAGGAAGAACTTTTTTTTCCGAGATGTAGATCTCGTCCAGGAATAGAAAAGATCTTTTAATCTCAGATGAAGTTACTTGACGGGTTATTTCTAAGAGACAGAGTGCTTTACAAATAGCACAGGGAGATACATCTCTGTCAGTGTGTCTGAACAACAAAACAGCACATTTCTCACCAATAAGATTAAAAGTGTTCAATACTTCAATGACTTTGCCTCGATGAAAATAGATTGTCACCATGTATGCTGTACAGTGTGTTTATAGTGTATACAGCAGTGTTTTTGTATTACTATCTTGAAATGACAGGATTATGTTTCATTGTTTGCAAGGATAGTGAAAATAAAGTTGGTTTGATTTCAATCATTTTAAGAAGCCCCAAAAAGGTCAAATTATTCAGTAATTAACAAGAGAACTAGAGTGAGGCTAAGCTAAATGCTAATGCCACCATGAACAGGTCACAATGACACTGCTAAAATGCTGATGCTAATCATTGGTAATGTTAACAAACATCTTAACTGTAGAAGTATGTTAATATTTGACTATTTAACTAACACTATTGTGCAGCTAATGGGATGATGATTAGTTTAAGAAAGTCAATGGCCATATATAAAGACACAAACATCATTGTGATGCACCCTTTGGAGAAACATGAATGTCTTCACACAATGGTATGCTAATGTGTCATGTAGATGTTGAGACATTGTAGTCATATTTATCAACACCTGCACTTTCACAACTTTTATCAAGTCAGTTCTTGTGTAAAACGTGTCGTTGATCAGCACACATCTAATCAAAGCAGCAGCATTTTATTAAATCAACACATTTTCAGTAAATTAAATTAAAAATATTCCACTCTGCCACTCGAGAGGCAGAGCAGGCCCTCGATGTTGACCCCGATTAAAACCGAGGCAGCGGTAACGTAAATAATACACCAACCATGATGGTTTGGTAATCGCATGTCAAGCTGTTACACTGTTACAATTGGCCCTTTGGCTGCGTTGGTCTGCGTGTGCATGACACGGCTGTCCTATTTAAGGGTGTTTTGTCGTGCTGCCAGTAATCTATGACAACAACTGAGTTATTGTGTGAAACCTGGGTGTTGCCGGCTCACACAGCAACATGAGAAAAGGTCATATGGATGATGGAAAAATCTGTGGTATATATCGACTGGCATTTCTGAAAGATCAGTTCAAACGGTTCAGAATAAAAATAGGATCGGTTGCTCTTTCAAAAAGCTGAGGTAACATTTTCTCCTGTAATGCCTCATGTATTGTACGTTTGGGTTTTGTCAACAACAATGTCCTTAGACACTCGAGCTGGATCTGAACCAGTCCTGCAACATTAACCTCCCAGCAACATTTTTCCGTACCAGTCTGTGTCGTGTTTATTTACAGCCCCAGGCCTGAGAGTCTGACAACATTTATTCCCTCATTCAATTCGCTCAGCCTCCTCTAAATGTGAGAAGGCAAACTGTAAATATACACAAGCAATGAGGAGGAGAGGAAGAGGTTGAAGTACAAAGCTTTATTTGAACTCATGACTGAAATGTGAAGGAACATACTGCCCATTTATTCTCTGCGTTTAGTTTAGTAAAATAATTTGCTGTGTGCACAAGCATGAGATAACATGCCGACAGCGATAAAAACAAATATATGGACAATACAGTGAGAGAAAAGCTAAATGATCCCTAATTAATAGGTTAGAGTAAATAAGTAAATTGGTGTGTGTTTTTCCTTCCATTAGTAGGTTATAAATATTAAATTCTGTGGCGCTGGTACAGCCTCTGCATGCTTTTGACTACCGTGCTTCTATTCATCACATTTTGTTTTAACACAGGCGACTTGTGACCCTCCTATCGGCCAGGAAGGTGACAACAAGTGGCAACTTAACAACAATGACAATAACTTCTTAAACACAATGTACAAAATTACAAAATAAATACACTTCTTTTTTTAAATCCATTTCTTCTGCCTTAAAATAGGCTCACAGAGCTCTTTTTAAACATCGACCGTGGCACTTTACATTAATAATAAGAGTTATTGTTGTTTCCTTGACTTTAAGAAATAAAAAAAAAGCAGTGTCGAAAACATAATTCATGCAGCAAGTGTTTAAAAAAGGCCATCATACTTCGAGTTTGATGCAACAAGTTTGCATCAAACTGACCGAAAGAACAAAAGTTGCTCAGTAGGACAACCGCAGCCAACCGTTTTCATTCCAGTTGCGGTGAAGCAGAGCTGTAGTTGCACTCTCATGCTGTTGCTCTTATCCGGCTTCTCTTTCTCTTCTGGCTCCGCCGTCCAGTAATGAAGCTGAATATTACTTCACTGCTCATTTAATGAACATCTTTAAAGCGGGTCCTGCCATCGGACTCTGGTGGAGAGATGGTATCCCCCGGGAATGAAATCAAGAGAAACTCAAACTGACCTGTTCACAGGACACCTGCAACGAGAAAGAGGGAAAAGATATTCAGGCCAGCGCCAAGTCGCCAACAATGTGTCTCTATTGTCGGTTTCTTTAAAAGCAAGTACAACATCAGAAATGACTGTGTTGCCTGGGCTTTTATAAAACACAGCTCAAAGTATTTATACATTAGCAACACTGATTTTACACGAGTATGGAATGAAAACTAATTCGATGTGTTCGTCTTCGAAATGTCTTCTTGTGCTCTGAATTGAGGTCAGAGGGCTTTCTTTGATAACGGCTTTTAAAGTGTGAGCTGTGCTTCTCCTCCAATGTCTTGGCTTAAAAGCTTGGCTTATTGCGGACCACCGCAGAAGGTACAGCATCTCACACCCTGACCCCACAGTGCAGTGATGCAAGTGTGCTTCAGCATCGTCTATGGTGGCGTATGAAGTGCTACATGCAGCATACATACGGTATACACTTGAGATGCTTTTGCGTTTCTATTTTGATATACAGCAACAAAGTACAAAACCCCCAGTCTGACCCAGAGGGTACGAGCAAATAATTGGGAGCTTGAGGGTGTAAATCTCCAGGGAAGATATCGAACTCACTCCCGTCTCTTCTCTCCCGCTTTCAGCAATAAGGTCAGACAAGTGTTCAATTAATGCTGCCCTCTGACAGTGAGATGCAGCAAGAAGACACCGATAAGGGAAATAAACAGTGCGATACTGAATGATAGTGATTAGACTGAAGATAAAGTTGTGACGCAAGTGAAAAGAATAACGTATTATAAATATTAGTTTCCTTTTTGTAAACTGCAGAAGAAATGCAAAGATTGAAACCGGAGCTCCTCTAGAATTCAGGGAGTTAATGTGATCCATGGTTGGGTTTCTCTCCTACATGTTCGAGGTGATACAGCATATCTGTGAATCAGACTGTAGCAGATGTTTTCATTCGGGCATCTCTGAACCTGAACTTCTCCCCAAATTATAAACAGCCCAGCAGTCGGATCCACAAGCTGTTAGCATTCAGATAAATCCAGTAAATTGTGAGACAACACTGGGCTCTCAGTGCTCTGCGTGTATCCATTATTTGCAACACTGATGAAGTGACCACACACTCTTATCTCCGTGATCTATTCCTTTAAGTGCTTGCTTGGCAAAGTGCCAGTGTAGGAGATGCGTTGGTAAGCTATAACAATGATTTACCTTTGATACTTTTGGTGAACGCTGTGCCCCACAGTGTGTCTTTCTGCACTATAGGCTCATGTCGGGCGTTGCTCAGCGGTGGATTGAGGCTCAGCGGAGACACGATCAGTTTTTCTCGGGTCAAACAAGGTCCAGCAGGCAAAGCTGTGTCCTTCCCTGCAGCAGCTCTTCATACTGAGCAACGGCCAATCAAAGCGCTCCTCCGTCCTGCTGGTTCTTGACAGGTTGCCGAATCAACGTCCATAATAGAGTCCATTATCTTGTGTTTCAAAACTATTTAAAGTGCATCAAAATCAATAATACTGTCATATTTTCTTCAGGATGTCTATTAACACTTGGTGAAATAATCATTATTCAATATTTCTTCAATTTTGTAAAAATTAATTATTTCCTTGTTTATTCTTCTATCTAATGAATTGTATATAAAATGGACCCAAATAATGTAACTTTATGTTTAATGGCTACTTGTTACCTGTTTGTAGGAACTGCAGACATTAAAAGGCCAACATGAGGCGTCACCTTAAGGTTATGTTCAACCATTTATGATTTGTTTGTTAGTTGTGAGCCTCGGCTGCAGCTGTTATGCTTATTTGTGTTTGAAAATACTCTTACAATTATTAAAGGTTTACCTGTATATCAGGTAATTGTGTCAGTCAAAGTTATTGATTTAATTTTATAAATATTTTCATCAATTAATCTATAAATAAACTAAATTATATCAATAATGATTCATTTAAAACAATGTAAAATATATATTCAATGTGGTTAATTACTTAACTCTGAATTGGGGTCAATAGTAATATTAAATAATGATTAGTTCACCATTCCTTAATGATGGCTGGTGTAAATCATTAATCATTAATCATCGTTACTGGATACAATGTGTTATGATTATTCTAATATTGCAATTGATTAAGTCAGTATTAAAAGTGAAAATATTTCACACCAAATTCCCCTCACTCACCACGTCCACCTCCCTCAATATTTATAGTACGTGAACGACATGTTTAAAAATGCATAGGCCATCTGTACACTTGTCAGTGCAAACAAACTTTGGCGAGCTGCCCTCCAGTTTGAATCGAGCCAAATATGGCCGCCACACAGCAGAAGTCTTCACATGTATTTATATTCCCACGTGGCTTCGCTCCTCGCTGGAGTCTGTGTGTCCCGTTCTGCGCCTTGATGCTCGGATCAGACTGCAGACGTCCTCCTGGGCAGTATGAAGGTGAGGTAGATTGCACTTTCTTGTCATTTCATGCTCGATCCTTCGCTGGCATTTGTCATTCTCACTTGTTTATGTATTGGGAAATTTGGGAATTAAGGTTAACAAGCAGCTCACAAGTTAAAAAAAAGAAGGAATGTCTCATTGTGGACTCGTAAAAAAGAAATCCAAAGTAAAGAATGTAGTTAAGACTCTCTCATTGCTTTAGTCCTTAACAAGAATGGGTCACATGACAGGCACTTCAGCACCAGGTAAAAAAAACACAGCTGCTTTCCCACCACAGGGGGAGCTACGCCTCTCTACACGGAGCTCTCGTCCGGCCTGGGCAGCAGCTGAGTGTGTTTCCTCTTCTCTAAGATCCTGTTGAGCTCCTCGGAGAAGGAGTAGCAGAGCGGGGACGTGCTTTCAGACTCGCTCTGCCTCAGCAGCACGTAGCTGTTGCCGTTCATCCTCCGCAGGACGCTGGGCAGCGTGGCCGACAGCCCGTTGGGGAAGTCGCACTCTGGAGAGGGATGTTGTGGAGTTGGTGGGAGAGGAGGGGCCGGGGGAGGTGACTCCTTATTGGGTGATGAGTGAGCCTCTCCGGGGACGATCTGGAGGAAGCCTCCATCCTGGATGTTGCCGTTGTGCTGCTTTGAAAGTCCATTACATATGCCGTTACCGTTACAGTGGCTTGAGATGGTCTTCAGCTCCATGTGGGAGGAGTTTCTGTGCTGTTTTCTGTTCCTGTGGTGCCTCTTACTGCTCGGGTAGGCTGAAGCAGCAGCTCGTAATGAGTACTTCCCTCTGTTGCCCACTCGCAGGCAGAAGCCCACGTAGACGAGCACCACGGTGAGGACTACACACAGGCCTCCGAGGATGGTGATGAGGGACAGATATACGGCCTCCATGTTCCTGGGGGAGAGCAGCTCTGAGTGGGGGAGGAGAGGGGCCGGGGCCGGTGGCCTCTCGGAGGAGGGATGCTCAGTGGGGGCTAGCAGGGTGGCAAAGAAACGGTAAGTGTCTTCGGTTGGCTCAACAGGTGGGGGAGGGGGCAGGTCCAGGCGGATGGTGACATTGAAGGCAACTACGGCGACATTGATGCTGTTCTCGACAGCGTAGCAGGTGTACAGCCCGCTCTGGTGCTGCCGGGCCTCGATGATCAGCAGGCCGTCTGTGCCAGTTCTGAAGCCAGAGTTGAGGCCGTAGCCCTGCAGCTCGCTGCCATCCAGAGTCCAGAGGGGCGTCGCCAAGTTTGAGCTGAGCTCACACTGCAGCAGCACGTCATCGCCCACCCGCACAGAGCGGCTCCGCACGACTACGTCTGCAACACAGATACGAAGAGCACGGAGTCTAATTTCACGTTAGGTTTACAGAACAACTCACAACACAGCCTCCGACTCATTTTATATGGTAATTACTAAACACCTACTTAACTGATCAAAGACTGTCCAAAGTTACTGAGGCATAAACTCCCAATTCCATATCTTTTAATTCCTGCCGTCGCTTTACCTCGCACAGAGAGAGAACAACGGAGGGGCAGACGATGCTACATTTTATCAGATTGAAATTGTGAAGTGAGAGAAGGCATTTGCCTGCCTTGAATATCAAACAGAATTCTCTCCAGAGATGGCAAAAATGTGATTAAAGAAGGGAAAAGAGGATATTGCCAACGCAGTGTGCATAATCAACTTTCAAAGAGGCCTTCATGCCATCTGATGACAACTAAGCATCTTTTGAGTCCTTCCTAACATTTTCTATTTTTAATCTCCCTTTCATCATTAACTGTGGTTAAAGCAAACTTTAAGCAGCAGCACCTAGCTGCAGATGAGATTTCTGCGTACCGTCTTGTGTGTTTTCACATCCTCTGCTGCCCTGCTGGATGTCCTGGATTAAAGTGGATCTGTAATGAAGGCGAAAACATAACAATAAGTATATATTTGTGCAAATATTAAACACCCACTTGCATAAAAACTATTGAATATTCTTGGTAAGTATATTGAGATCTCCATTTTCTCCTATTTGTATTTTGTGCTATAGTCTGTCTCAGATCATTTATCGCCTCCATAACAGCGTTCTACTGAGTAAGCAAATCTGTCCAGGTTTAAATCGGTACACTTTAAGTACACAGCTGCATGCTCTGTTCACTATCACAGCCAGCATCAAGTCTCTGCCAGAGAAGTGATTACGCAACAGTTCTGGGAGCTGACACTGTGACAGGGCACTGTGATACTTAAGGTTAGTCAAATCAAAACGCACAAAAGGGCACCTGCAGCACTTTAATCATCCGATCCAATTACCCCCCCACACACACACACAAACGCACGCACGCACACACACACACACGTTAGCACCCACCTGTCCGCTTGAGCCATTACATCCACACACTGGGCTCCGTTCCAGGCACAGTGAGGGTCTCTGGCAAAGACGCAGTCGTAGCAGGAGGTGTATCTGTGACAGCTAGAGAGGGGAAGCTGCACCACTCCTGATGGAGAGCCCACGTATACACTCATCTGGTGGCGAGAGAGATGAGTTAAACACTGTAGGACGGAGAGATTACTCATTCAATGTGTGTGTGTGTGTGTGATGGTCAAACACAATACCTGCTTTGCTGACAGCAGCAGGTTGTTAACAGGCTGTGGTTTCTTGAATAGTTGAAGCTCCTCGATAATGTGAAGCTGACCCTCGATTTCTACAGCTTTATGTAACCAGCCTTCATCTGAGCGACACACACACAAAGAGGACAAACATGAGAATAAAAAACACCGTACCAACCAGCAGCGGCCGGTACTACAAACACAGTTAAAATGCATTTCTGTCAACCAGTTTCCAAAACGAATCACTGTGTTTTGGATTGATTTATATATAAATGAAATTGCAAACACTTGAAACTAACACTTAAGATAGGCAATCCACTTATTTGTTTGCATTTGTTATCATAGTTACAACATTGTTGAGTGGAAATGCAGCCATGGTTTTTAATGCAAGAAACAAACCAAATGTAATTCTACTATTCAAATAGTTTCTTTCACATTTTGTATCTTGTGGGTTTGATTCTTTGTAAACTTAATGCGTTGCTGTATGAGCCACTTGAGCACTTGTTTGTGTTCTGTATATTGTTTACGTAAGTAGAATTTGAATGAACCCCCGTTCCAACACTTTCCTGCCTCGTGTGGAAATCCTCTTGCGCATATCCAAAGTATCCAGTTCTGGATACTTTGGATATGCAGCTAGTAATCGATACAGCTAGCGTGGCCACGGTGACTCAACAATAAATAGTCCCGGACATAACCCCCCATAAAAACAATGGATTTTGGCAGATTTTGCTACCTTTGCCAGGCCCCCTGTTTCCAGTAGTTATGCTAAGCTAAGCTAATTGTAGCTTTAAATTTAGTGAACAGACATGAGAGTGGAATCAATCTTCTCATTTCCCAAATGTTGAACTATATTGTCACACAATTATACCTGACATGAATTCATACACACCTGTGCCCATGTACAATACATGGTATGTTCGTCCATCTAAGCCTTGGATCACGTTTACGGCCATGTGTGTGTAGTCTGTGGTCCGCCTGAACAGAAGTGGTCGTCTGTCTGAAGGTTGGACCTGCCGGGACATCAGAGGATGCCTCCGGACAAAGTTCAGCACATCATCAGGCAGGGAGGTGGAGACGTTGATGCCCCTGGCCCTCAGAGCGTCAGTGATGCACTGCAGGGAAAGAAGCCAAAGAGAGCGATGAGAGGCAAGTCACGAGGCAGGATGTGGGCTGCGGGGAGAAGAGAGACATCTTTGGCTCACTTGTAATAAAGTTCTCTGTAAACAGAGGCGGACGGTGGAAGGCAGAGAGGATGTCACGAGGCTTAGCGAGATGGTCTGCGGGGGAAAATTTAAAGGATCAAGAAGAAAACGCGAGCCTGTGTAAGATTCTGTCGGGGGGAAAATGCTACTTTTCACATGGACAACAATGAGACTGTAGACTGTGCGAGTTCAGCAGCCGGTTTGAGCTGACATGCGGGCGACTCAGCTCTCTGAGCACCTGACTAAGGGAACATCTTAGCTTCAGCCAACTCCTCTAAGAGGCTTTCACGGTCCCAAGTTAAAGCCCTTGACCGTTCTGTTTAATAGCAACGTTAGAATTAAGTCCTACAAAGTGTTGAAATGACACTACAGTGGATAATGTCTGCTTCTGCTAACGACGCCGCGGTCCTGACTGCCGCACTAAGCCATTGTCGCCAAAAGCTACGGGCTGGAGTTAATCGGCATGGAAATGGGTTTCAGTGACATAAGCTGGTTGTGTTTTTGAGCCTCATCCTTTCTATCATCTTCCCGCATCTTTTCTTCTCAATCTTTACTTTGGATCAGTTTCATCTGCTCTCCGTTGACGTATGGGGAGGGAGACTTTTCTCCAGTACTTCATCTTGAGTTCAAGAGGCTGAGAGGGAAGCAGTGTCTGCGTCTTTGTGCATGTGTGTGTTTACCGTTCCAGGTCGAGGGTCAGGGATCTTTCCAGTGTATTCCTTCCACTTAGAGCCAGAGTCCTGGTTCTCCATGTACGGTCCTCGAAAGGCCTCTTGGACTTCAGACAGAGAGAATCGACACACTGCAGACGCCTTGACGTTTTTCCTACAGAGAGCGACACAGACAGAGTGAGAAAAAGACCAGAGCTCAAGGCCACAAACATTAACAGCGGCAAACCCAGTGTTGCCATAGGGACAGCAGTTGAAGTACAGTAGATCAGTGGTGCACCTAGAAAGATGCACAGCGGAGGGGGGAGGGGATGACAGAGATAGTAGGAGGATTCATAGAAGTCATACATCTGAGAAAAAAAAAGTAGGAGGGAAGGGATACAAAATGATTTCAGAGAGGTGGAGTAGGAGTTAGAGCTCAAAAGGACACAGCAGCATCCCAACAACAGAAACGCTGAAGATAATCAATGTCTGTTTATGCTTTCTGTACCACAAAACCTTTTGCTTTGGCATAAGATTCACTTTTCAGCCGTTACATCCCTGCAGTGAATGCACCACATTGAAAAGTGAAAACTAGTTTCTACGAAGGGTAGAACCTTAAAGATGTTCCTGAAAACAAACTACATTTCTTCTGCAACAGCCATCTGATGCATTCACTAATTATCTCTCTGTATAGTAGCTCTTTGGAATCTCTCATTTCACGGTGTCGGAGCTGTTTAAGTTACTTATAAAGAAAAACATTTTCTATTTCCACCGTTTCACATTAGATGCGTTTAACTGGCAAACCATGGAGTGGCATTTATTGTGAAGCAGCCACAGGAAATGAGTCCTGCAAAACAGTCCTTTTCAGTATTATTTTCAGTAGTGGTTATTTTAAATTAATTAAAAAAAGAAGAGCTACAGTTTGGAGTTAACAGGTTAACTTCTCTTTAACTTTTTTTTTAGTCCATCTAAATCTGCTTTCTAATTAATATTCTCTCCTCAAACTGCGGTACAACACCTCCACCCAAACTTCTTTTTTTCACATCGTTTGAATGAAAAAGTTCCCCTCTCTTTCATCTAGTCCCCTACTGTCTCCTTCGACTTTCTCAATGTATCGATTGCTGCCTTTCATCTTTATCTCATTCTTTCACATTTGCATCCTCAAAGTCCCCGTCAGCCGGAGATCTCGACACACGTTCCCACTCACCACTCCAGGCCGAAGATGCCGTAGAAGAGCGTGTCCTGCGGCGTGAGGCCTGGCATGACAAACATGCTGCGCAGCATGTTGAAGTGGAAGTCGTACTCGGGCAGAGAACACGTCAGCCTGGCCTTGAGGAAGGACGTCCACCGTTTCTGGAGAGTTAAACGGCCTCCCCGGTCTCCCTGGGGGAAGAAGGATGAGGGAGAAAAAAGGAGAAACAGGAGGAGGGAGGGGAGAGGGTCATATGAGGTAAGGCCTGGATAAATGAAAAACAGAGCGAACAATCGACTCAAGGTGGCACACAAGGGGAACTGAGCCCCCTAAAGAGTGCAACAGATGGCATTGGAAAGCAATAACGAAACGAGATGATGGCTTCCCATAGGTATTGTTAGACTCCCCCCTGTAATCTACAGGTTTATGTAAAAGTGTGTCTTTTTGTCCCGCAGCAGACTGCAGCACACCTAAAGAGTGAAAGATTCTTGACACGTTCGTATTGGAAAAGCTCGACTCAAGGCCACGATTCTTTTTGGAAATCCAGCAAATGACATCACTCTTTGATCAAGACTTTTAAATGTATTCAGCCTGTGGCAAATTGAAAATGTCACACATGCCGCCGCAGGGCATTTCTATTAAGATGAATAAACAAATATGCTGCCACAACTTCAAGGAGAGAACTTGTGAGCCGACTTGATTTTAAGGTGCCACAAGAGAAAACAACAAGGTTATTAGGCTGTACAGTGAGCTCTCAATATTCTTAACTCCTTCGTGGGCAACAGGAAATGTAAATCATTCACATTTCAGGCAGCAGAGGATGCTAAACAGTCCGTCTCTCCCCTGCAGTCACCCCATCCCTCACACCCAGAGCCACAGTGACGCTGCAGCCCATTCATCAGCTACAAACTCTGCTCCTCTAATCTCAATGGGGCCATGCTACCAATGCATTCTCCATCCAGCCCCTCATCTATTATAGCAACCCCTTCTATCATCATCAAAGGCTTCACTCAAGCTAGTCTGATGCAATACTTCTCTCCTAGTTGTGAATCTTATCCTGCATCCTTTTTTTAAATCTACACTCACCTTACAAATGCGGGCCACGCGTGCCACCCTGCTGTGGCTGTAGGTTGTCGTCTGCTCCTGGCTCTTCTCGGTGAAGAAGTAGTAGATCTTATCATCATCGCCGGTGCTGCTGCCCAAACTCTCCCTCACGAGCGCCGAGCCCACAAAGTCTGCCTCTGTATGGGGTAGGAAAAGATGCACTGGCTAATGCTGTGTTGTTTTTTTTCCTTTTTGATTAAGGGATTAACAAAGCAGCTGATTTGATACCCTAAAACTAGGTTTAGCAGTTTCCCCAAACATAATAATTAACGTAATATTCTACTTGTCTAACCTGAGGTGTCTCACCAAACCAGTAAACATCTTTAACAGAGGAGATGGCTACTTATAAGACAAGATCAAATGAATGGTAATCCAAGCACTAACACAGTTAGAGCAGATGGTGAAAACAAACAATAAAAGGAGAAGATGTTATCAGCAAAACACAACGATTTGAGTCATTTAAACCCCAAACCAGGTTTCGGGAGGATTATATAAACAAACATGAGAGTCCAAAGTCATTCTAGTGGCTTTGTGAGGCTGTGCTTAGGCACAGTTGTACATGCTAGCATGCTCACAGGTATAATGTGTATCATGTTCACTATCTTAGTTTAGTGAATTAGCATGCTAACATTTGCAAAGTAGCACTGAACACAAACAGCTGAGGCTCATGGGAATGTCATATTGGACAAAAAAACAGATAATGGCGCAAGATGGAAGGTTTAGGGATCATCAAGTTTTTAATAATTGTGGGACACACATGTGTGTACCAGATTCATGACAAGTTGTTGAAAGTGTGAACCTAACGGTGGCCCGGGTGGAAAAGTTCAAAGTCATTCAGAGAACTTTTCTGGTAACCATGAATGTCTGTACAAAATGTCATGGCAATCTGTGTTGTTCATCATCTGATCCTATGAGATGTTTGTGTGAAATTGTCATAATAAGCAAATTCATTCTTGAGTTAAGACCAAAACGTGTTTTTGGAGATCACAGTGAACTTTGGCCATCAAAATAGAATCAGTTTTTCCTCGAGTCCGGGTGGACGTTTGTGACAAATATGAAGATATTCTGTCCTTCCTGAGATTTCACATTCACGAAAATCAGACGGACAACCTAAAAATATCTGTCAACAACAACAGCTGTCACCAGCGCAAAGGCATGAAAGTATAATTGTCAAAGTAAAACTAAGATGTAGCGCTTTAAGAATAATCGGAGCAATCATTAGAAGAAGTACAATAACGCATTATTGATCAAATGCCGCCGATGAAGATCAGGAATCAGTGTCTAATTGTCTACTTCAGCAGATTAGACCATCCTGCCACCTAAAGATGCTGAAGGGCT
This sequence comes from Pholis gunnellus, assembly GCF_910591455.1. Classification (NCBI taxonomy): domain Eukaryota; kingdom Metazoa; phylum Chordata; class Actinopteri; order Perciformes; family Pholidae; genus Pholis; species Pholis gunnellus. Next base: position 14,012,535 of record NC_136538.1, read on the forward strand.
TTTATTATTCCAGGAGATGAACTCACCGTTCAGCCAGCGTGTAGGGGCATCTTCTGTCTTCAGTGTGGGGGACGGAGAGTTGCGGCGGATATCTGGAAAGCTCCTAAACTCGTACTGGGAAGCTGTAAACATCTGCTGGTCTGGAGGAAAATCAATGGATCAGATTCTACAGTCCTTTGGTAAAACTCTGGAGGTGACTGACAACTGTTGAAGGGCTTACCGATGAGGAGGGCAGTGAAGCCCGTCGTCGGGCCGTAGGGACATTTGTCTCTGCCCTCTTCAGGCTGAGACGACATCACAAACTTCTCCTCATTCTATACAGGACAAAACATTTGGGTAAAGAGGAGGACATCCCAGACAGATAAGAAATGACATATCAAAAGGGATTCAACAGCACTGAAAGGCCTGTAATGTGTGTTGGATTGACATACTATGTATGCACAGAGGGGTCTGAAGGCATGAGTCCCACACATGTAGAGATGAGTCGAGTTGAACCTCTGGAGGAAGCGGATGTGATTGAAACACTCCGTCTGGAAGAGAATGAGAAAGATGTTATGGTGAGGAAACGATCATCAATACATCGGAGAGAACTCCATACGAAAAGATGAAAAGAAAGGACGAAGAAGAAATAAATGCCGACCTTATTGTCTTTTCCCTTGAGCAGACACTGACGTTTTTGCTCGGGGGAGGCTTCCCATTCAATCTAATACACACACACCAGATATGATACAGTGAGACAGGAAGAGCACACAACAAATAGGATGGTTTCACATCGCTGACGTCCATACGTTTTAGTAAAATGCAACAGCTCTGACAGCAGATAATCAAGAGTAATGTCTTTTTTTGCTTTAATATTTCATAGATCAGGAATGTTGACCTCACAGCATCTGCAGTCATTGCGTTGTTGAACAGCATCGTATCTTTTTAAACTCCTCTGACACAAAGACAGTTGGAACAGGTGCATTTATATTATGCAGGAGTGGCTGCGAGGGAGTGTTACGCACACACATCAGTAATTATACCTAATGACAGACACCAACGCTGTATTAACATAATTAGCATTACAGCTTAACGTCAGCTTGTCACCAGGTAACAAACACAGCAGCATGAAGTGGAAAGAGGATTTTCAGCTTCCCTGGGTGTTTAAAGGGACGGTCAACTTTGAAGACATTATCCTGCAGCATGCCATAGTCTGAGAACTAGACTCAATCACAGCAACTGACATTTAAATGCTATTTGATGTCAGTGTAGCTTTACTTGTACCAAAGCAAATGTGTTTCATCTTCAAATACCTTCTGTTATGCTATTCTGGATTATGTCAGTACTTTATTACACATGGATGCATTGTGCATAACTTGTGCATGTTCACGCCATTTGAGACCAGATATGCAAATATTTTATAGAGAGGTAACTAATGAGTGTAGAGTATTTTAATGGCAATGGCAGAATCTCTTATAAAATTCCAGCCATAAATCGTGTCAGAAATTGAGTTTGACATGAAGAGAATTGTGAGGATTATAACTTTGATGGGCCAAATGTCCTAAAATAATCACCAACCCGGAATATTAATCAGAATCAGAATGAACCACTTTAACTCTTTGTTGGGTCTGTGGGGTTTTAAGTTAAAACTGGCAACACTAGATTGAGGTAGATAGATAGTATGCAAATTACTGCATAAATTAGAATCAATTTCTGTGTCAACATGCTCCAATGTGTGGATGAGATTAACATGAATTCTGTATCTATTTAGAGTGAGAAGATAGTTTTTTTTCTCATTGATATGTAAGTTTATGCAGCAATGTGCTCCTGTGGTGAAACTGGGGAGTTATCGTGCTAAAAGTAACACAACTACACAAAATAATCAAACACACAAGGGGTGACCTGGGAATAAATAGTTTTGCCTCAAAACGAAATAATGTTGCCTCAAAAAAAAGTTCCTGCGTTGTGGAATGCAAATGAAGTTGTGGCAGAGTTAAGGATGTGGCAGCGGAGGTGCAAAACATGAAGCGACACAGAAAACAAAAACTCACAGTGAGAGCAGAGCTGGCTGAAATGTCAGAGGCATTGAGAGCAAAAACAGCCCCGCGGGCCCCGACGAAGAGACGCTCACTGTCAGCCTCCAGCAACATGGTGCTGTAGCTCACTGCAGAGGACTGGAAACGTCTGCAGCCCTGCAGACCTGAGAGAGGAAGGAGAGGAGGATTGGTTGTTAATGAACATGACTTTTGTAACACTACGACTGGTTGCGCTCCATCTATTTATCAAAAACAGCTCTAGTGTCCTTTAAAAAAACAAAAACATAACGAGACGACACACTGAAAGTCAGAGGGAGCGAAAACCAACAGACATAAGCACGTTTTTCTTTTGTTGTTGTGCTTCCACTGATAAAATCGGGATCATATCCCTGGTGTGATTATTGGACATAGCAGCCCGATTCTCATTCATATGGCCACACACACACACACACACACACACACACACACACACACACACACACACACACACACACACACACACACACACACACACACACACACACACACACACACACACACACACACACACACACACACACACACACACACACACACACTTTTCAAAAGCTTCCTCTGTTCACAATCATACTCCAGGAATTGTCTTATTTATCATCTGTAGCAACACTGGAGTGATTTCTATATTATGCAGCACACCTAAACACAAACACATTTTATTGTCATCCGGATTTTTATTTGATAATTTAAACAAAACAAAACCCACCAACAGCCGAATGCCTTTAGAAGAATTTGCATAAAGTTCTTGGCATCATAGTGAGGACATTTTAAAAGCACAAGAGTGAGGGTTTTTTTTTCAATCAAACCTGACGGCATGAGAATAAAGGGAGAAACAGAAATCTATTCATCGCCTGTGATGGATTTCTCTCCGTATGATTGCTGAACGTCAGTGCAAAGCGCTAAGGAGGCCTCGCTCTTTCATTCTGAGGGACTCGCTTCAAATCCAAGATTCTTTTTTTAGACTGCAAGAAAGAAATAATTCTATTAAAATCTATTGTACTGCAGCTGCACAGAAAATCACTTTCATGACCTCAAAGTTCGTTGCTTTTAGTCAGAAATAACAAAAATACACACCCACACACAACAAAATGGGAAAAGCGAGACCTTTTATCATAGCTGCTTTTTGACAGTAGCGATGCTTTAGGGTCAGCATTTCTGTTAATCCACTGACCTTTCCTTTCATTGTTAGTGCTGAAATGTTTAGTCAATTATCAATTAACAGAAAATTAATCGGCAACAATTTAGATGATCAATTGCGTAAGTCAAGTTTGTAGGTTTCTGTCCTATCAAATGTTAACATAATGTTAATATTTATAATAGATAAATTAAAAAGTAAGATCTTTTTTGAAAGAGAGACCTGAGTAAATAAAAACAAACCTTGCCAGACAAAAAAAGGACAAATACACATAACCGGACATACAAAAGCACAGACAGCATCAGTGAACATTAATGTCTTTACATCCAATAGTTTGCACTCAAAACCACAAATATCAACCTCGTGGTGGCGCTAGAGGAAGATATTTATTTGTTGGACTATTGCCATACATAAGAGCTCTGCTGTTAGCTTAGATACAAAATCCTTTAAATTTGGTGTTTTCAGCATCACAAACATCATTTATATCTAGCTCTGACCAGAGATGAAATTACAACCCCACCATGGGCAATAAAAGCCAAAAGGATTATGCTCATCCCACACAGCTCTGCTGAGGAAGGAGAAGATAATGAAAAGAGGCCCAACATATCAGATTACAGAGATCACTTCTGCTTCATGTGGGTTTCTGTGGTTTGAGGTTTTATTGCTTTGTGAGCATAAACATCGTCCAGTTTTCCAGGCTATATTGGGATGCATCTGTTTTGACAGGACAAGACCGTAATGAGGTTCACTCATACAAACGCTGTACAGCACACACACACACACACACACACACACACGTCATGTCATGTCATGAGGTCACTCGCTGCAGTCCTGAGATGCCAGAGAGTTATGGAAGTTCTAAACATATGATCTATCAGGACTCCACTTAGCTTAGGTAAACATGACACCACAGTCAACAGTCACAGGGGCATGTCAACCTAAAAAAGATCTCCACAAGACAACTGTGATTTGACCGCATGAAAAATGACAGCAAAGCTTTAGTTTAATGCCTCATTAAAATATCTGATGTGACTGACGCTGAGCACATATATCTATCAGCTGGGGTGGAGTGTTCACAACTTGTTTCTGCCTATTGGTCTACAGTCGCTCAACTCAGACTTCCTGCTTCCTCGGCCACTCCACTTCCACACTGAAGACTGCATGGTTACCAAGTCAGCCGTCATTAAGATTCCTCTCAGCTGCTGCAGAACACAATCCACACTGCTCACTTCAGCAGCAGCAGTCAGTTCCCCTCTCAGACTGCTCCTGGGTAATCAGGTGTCTACTTTTCCTCACTCATTCTCAGCAGGAGGAAGACGAGTCCTGCCTGTACGGGACTTTCAGAACAACAGCTCTCCCTGCGCGATACAAGTGCCTCATTGTGAGTGAACACAATGCATTATAGCAGAGACAACGCCTAAGTTTTCCTCAGTGTAATCCAAGCATTAGGACACACAATGCCTGACAGCTGGAGCCATGTCACTGAAAACTACCTCGCTGAGAGTGTGACGCAGCCGAGGAAGATTTATTAACTGTATCTTACAAGATCCTGAGAGAAAAGGCCTGTTTTATTCATTCTACAGGGAAGCAGAGAGAGAAGCCCAGATAATATTATTACCTGAGCAAACACTTGGAGGGACCTCAGCTGATCTGCACAGTGTACGCACACGCACACGCACACGCGACGGACTGTGACGTGACAGCCTTAAATTCATTGTCAGGTCCGTTTACGGTCGAGCGTATCCTGGCGGGACGACAGGCGGTGCTGAATAAACAAAGTTAAATCCACCGAATATAATTCCCAAAATACCTGACAGGTTGAAATCAGTGTGCGTAATGGAAAGGTATTTAGATGTTTAGATGTCTTTTCATTCTTTTTAACAACCTGCTATCTCTCTGTTTTGACAGCTTTTAGCCTCTCGGCTCCTCAAAACTGTGAATTTGTCAAATTAATAATGTCCCTCCCTCAAATTCTCTTCTCCTTCTTTATGGTGACGTTGCGATGGGTAGTGAACACGGCTGTGTGTGCGTGCATGTTTGATTTAACTACCCCACACAGGTCCGGAGGCTTTGCCTTCTTTAGGTTGCTAAGAAACACAGAGATTAAATGGATTAGAGGTAAGTTTGCATGTCGAAGTCTTCTCATCAGGAAGAGGGACGCAAAAGAAACAAAGACCGGAGGCAAAGGAATTGAAAGAGGGCAGAGCATCAATGAAAAGTACAAACTAATAGAGACAAAATGAAGGAGAAGAGACAGAGCTTAGGTGCTGAGGCAGAGAGATGGATGGTAGAGGAGGAGGAGGGGGGGGGGGGGTGGATGAGAGAGTGACGGGGCAGCAGAAAAGGAGAGGAGTCGTGTAGGAGGACCTGTGGGCAGGCCTGAGCACTAACCGATGATTTACTGCAAGTGAGATAAAAGGTATCAAGAGATGTTCATATACAGGAGGGAAAAACATGGATAGAGATAGTGTAAGTAGGTGATCTATTGAGAGAAAGACAACGGTTTAGAAAAAGAGAAGGAGAGAGGAGGGATATTGTTCTACCAGAAGATCTAAGAGTGTAAATTTGGCTGCAAGTCGAAGGTGAGACGTCCGTGTATCAACAAATAAAGTCCAGGATCAGATAACAGTACACACACACAATAAAATGACTGTATATGACCATCTTACACCATACTACAATAGTTGTCATGGTTACGCTGCTCCTAAACTACGGTGGTGTCAGTCTCCCTGGATCCCAGTGTGAAAGCCCCTCACTCATCTGCCTCCATCTCTGTGGCACCTCAGGCTACATGCCATCACTCACACAAGGTAAATTCATTATAATCACACTTTGGTAAGAAAAAAAAAAAATCAAAAAAGAAATCATGGTTTGCCGAACAGCTGGTGTAAGATTTACTGGAGGCGAGCGGGTGTGTGCACAAATACGATTGAGTGAAAACAAAGTCAGGAGAGAGAAAATAAAGAAACAAGATCAAGAGAAAGAAGACGACACCTGCAATGCTACAGACTGAAGACACTGAACAGTATCAACATCTTTATTGAAAGAAACATGTTACTGCTGGTCTGAATGTAAAGCACTGCATTAATATTTGAGTTATGAGTCATCTTAAGATATTTAACTAAAAAAACAGTTCAAAGTTTGACTGTCAAATGATAAAGATTGATGAAATTTGACCGTTTGACAGGAACGTGTTGCATCATAAACTGTTAAAAAATCAGCTGATTGTACACCCCCCTCTTACCACTGTTCAACACGGTGACGCGTGGAGTCACGTCCAGGTCCAGGGGCGTTCTGAACGGGTAGCCGGCTGCCGCACACACACAGCAGCTCAGCAGCAGCAACCGCACCGCAGAGGATCGAGCTCCCTGCATCTCCGCCGAGCGTCTCACAGGACACACACACACACACACACACACACACACACACACACACTCTCCGACCAGGACGTGTGCACATGCAAAAGGCACTCACACCGACATATTCACCCAACGACTCACAAACACACAGTCACTGGCAGGCGGCTTCCTTCACAGTGATGTAGAGAGAACCAAAGAAACCTGAAATAAATGAGACACACACAAAACCATCGGTGTTAATAGTCATGTCTACACAAGCGTCGACTTCAGAGTAAAAGTGGGAAAAGACGGAAAGCTGGTGAAGCTGAACATCACAATTCAAACATATGAAATAAGCTGATGTGGAGGATTCCACAAGGGTGACGACAGAGATATGAAAGAGACACAAAGTGCATTGGCTCAATAGATTATTGGGTGCTGTTCGTGGATCAATGCCTCTGCGTGAGACCGGGGCCGGCTCTCCGCGTTGCAAAGTCTTGCAGTGTGCAAGCAGCAGCTGCCCAGTACAAACACACAACGGCAAATATCATTAACCAAACAATGACCGGAGCAAACAGAGCTACGTGCCGATGTCACGAGCAAACACTTGAGAATTAAAACGCCGGCGGGATCGATAAGATGTGAAACCGGTTCAAACAGTAGACGTGCATGAGAGAGGAGTCAAATGCATGAGGGGAGAGATTGTGAAATATGATCACCTTTAAGGTGTGTGTGTGTGTGTGTGTGTGTGTGTGTGTGTTAGAATTTAGATTTTTAATTGAACTGTCCCTTTAAAATGATTTTGCAGTTCCAAATGTAAACAGCCACACTCTTTGGTGCTTTACTTCTACAAAGAATGCCTCTTGCACACTAAAGAGCCAAACGTCCAGGGAGGATGCTTGTTCCTTCTATCACGACCACATTCACACACACACACACACACACACACACACACACACACACACACACACACACACACACTAACACAGATTCAGTCACACACAGGCATGGTTGCAAAGAAAAGAGCAGAAAAGTGCAGCCATTAGCATAAGCGTCGGTGGTGACTGCTCTCTCACAGAAAGTCCCAGCAGTTCCTCAGGGCTGACACCATGACAACAGCTGGCTTGAGCGTTGCATAATGTGACAGACACACACACACACACACACACACACACACACACACACTGCAGCATGCAGGTGTGTGTCAGAGAGACACTCTGCTGGTAGTAACAGTAAGATGGGGAATCACGCGCTGTAAGGGCTGTATACACTAACATGCAAGACTTTCGTAGTCTGCCAGTTATATGGAAAGTTAACGTGATTTTAGTCCTAAACGGGTACTGTGTGTCCATAGATAGACAAAAAGTACACCCTGTTGTACAAATGTATAGAATATCATCAAAGGAATAACGTTATGGTGTATCCAGGGGGTCTGTTAAAGAGTTATTCTACTTTTATTGTTTTTTATATAGTAAAAATGCATGTTTCAGCCCATTAACAAATTATTAAAAACATTATGTCAAAAACAAACTAAATGTGTTTTTTCAGATTCAGTTTCCATCTCTCTGCGGTGACCTGTGTCGGTTGATTTCTCTGCAGAAGTCAGAAGAGAGACGTGAAACCTGCAGTAGATTAAAGCAAACTCTCGGTGAGATAGTAGACATCACGCTGAACATTTGTTCATTGTTATTTCTGAGATAAATTGCAGTGATACACTTGCAAGTGTTTTGCTAATTATCCGCGTTGGGCCAGTAAGAACAATAAGTCATCACGAACGTCCAGGAAAAGGAAAAGTTAATTAATTTGGTGCGGAAACAATTAAGTGATTAATTGTTCGACAGAAACGGAAGCATCAAACATTTGGTGTTTAACTCGGTTTTACTACATTGTTAAAAGACGGTCTCTGGCTAAAGCTTGCTTATTAAAGAGATTTTTACACAGATTTGAATGTGCGGATGTTTTTTTTCATTACGTTTAAGACATCACATTAGGCTCTGACAACTTTTGACGGGTATCTTCCACTATTTTGTGACACTTAAACTGAACAATTAATTAAACTTGTCAAGTTCTTGCATTAAAACATGACTTCTCAGCAGCAAGAATATAAATTCTTGGATGTTGGACTTTCCCAAAATACACTGGAAAAGTTTATAAAACTGTCCCCGATCATTTTTGGCAGAAACGAAGTTTGAGGAGATAAAAGTGAAGTCAACTAAATCTTCAACGATGTGTTTTAGGTATCTGTCAAAGGATGAAATTCAACCAACGGCCTGAAGGTAGGAAATCAATCTAAATGCTTTGGAAATGTTAAATACATGTGATCCTCCGGGAGGGAAGAAAAATGTACAAATCCCTGACTTCTAAACATCAGGATCATTTCACAACACAGAGAAAACAAGGCTGCTTTTACAACGTCCTGAAATGAAGCCGTTTGGGAAACACCACTTTTTAACTAGTGTCTACTTTTTAAAGTTTTTACAGCTCCATCTTGTTCCCAGTATGGAAAATATACCTCGGGGACACCAATTATTCCAGCTGTACATTCTCTCTCAGGAGGTGCTGCCTCTCCTGAGGCCTGTCAAACACGATGAAAGTGTGTCAATCGCCCTCTCAGCCTCGTCCAAGCTCCCCTTAAAAAGATGGCAGAAGAGGTGCACGGAGGGGCTCTTTGTAAGTCATTTATCTGACTCATGCACACCAAATCACATAAATGGACTGTCAAGGGCCTAACAGTCAATCAGTCTGTCAGTCAACTGATGAGGTCTCATGATGCTGAGAGGAAGAGGAGTCTATTCAGATGGAAATATTGCAGGAATACGACAGAAAGAGAGAATAAAAGGAGAGAAATCGGCGAGCAAGGAGGTAAAATGCTGTCTGAACGTCCAGCAGCGCAGAGCAAAGAGACAGTAATTGTGATATTACCGGTTCTCTTTCATCTAAAGAAATCCAGATTAGTGCCGACTTGCTCCGAGTGCCCCGGACCCCCTAAATGCAGAAGGTTTCAATAGTTAATTGGCCACTGAGCACACCAATAAAATAAATTTCTGAAAATGTAGAAAGAGACAAGTGGAAGATAAAATGAGGGCTGGCCCGGAGGAAATCCACAGCGACTGTACCACTCACGACCTAACCTTTCTAATCGGTCCTCCTCCTGATCTCGCTGCCAGCTCTCAGTCCCGTGACATTCATCCACACAGATGGATTTATACCAGGCAATTATAAAGTGTCTATGAACCTGCCTGAATGGAAGAGACTGGAGCACTGCGGTGGTGACAGCTCCATCCACAGACGACCGTCTCAAAGGACTTGAAACTCTGTTTTTCTTAGTTGGGTGTGTGTGTGTGTGTGTCTGTGTGTGTGTGAGACAAATAGTAGAAAACACAGTCAAAGCCATTGAGCTGTGTTTCAACTGACAGACAAACTGCATTAAAACACACTTGTGTCACAGACAAGAGGAAGCCAACTGAACTGAACTCTACTTGTTCCCGGTACTGTAGCTTTACACTCTGTACAGTCACTCTGTGAATGAAACACTGAGCTCTTTAAACCGACAATGGAGATATTCTGACAACACGACAAAAGGAGACACAACTGTGTGTGGTCAGTGTGTTACTGAAATGTTCTTTTCTGCCATTCCACAGCTTATTTGTGACATTTGTTTGAATCTTTCCACTCTGCGGCTCTGGAGTCAACAGCAGTCTAAATGTGGCAATGATTGAGAGTCTAAAGTCTAAACTCGTGGTTTGTGGGGGTCTAGAGGGAAGTTTAGACACTCAAAAACACATCAACCTCATTGAAGAAAATGTGAGGCAAATCATGTCTTTAAACGTTGTAATTTAGAGTATGGGGAATTCCAAATTGGCCTCGAAAGGGCTTCACAATCTGTCTTTAGAGCCTCGATTTGGTGAGGAAGAGAGCGACAGAGGAAGAATCCCTGCAGCATGGACAGAGATACAATAGATGTTGCCAAGAATACCAATAGCATATTAGTAATAGTATTATTTTGACAAATAAAGTGCAAACAATTGTTTATGGAAAGCAGTGTGTTAACCTGCATGCACATACAGCTTGTGCGTAGTGTAGAATAAATCATTAATAGAGCACACTGACTCTGGGCTCCCTGTTTTCATTAAGATATAGCGTGGTTGCCCAATTTGGGCTGTGCTTAATCTCAATGAGTGGCTATGAATACTGAGTTACTCAAAACTACAGTAAAAGTCATACAAGCACGGTTATAAATTACAAACATCTGAAAACCGGTTGAAGAATTGGGGGGGGGGGGGGGGGGTCAACTATAGAAAGAAAACATCAAGGACACGATCTACATAACAATAAGATTGTGTTAAACTACCACATCTTTGCACACATTCCAGGAGGTTCCTTCCACTTACCACACCACTACCTCTTGCAGCAGGTAGATAAGTGAGTGCAATGGCTTTCCCCATACTAAAAGGATTACATCACAGTCACAAAGACCACGAGCTTGGACAGGATGAGGCTGATTACTCATCTTTAAACAGATCAATCATGCTCAACATCATCAGTGTGTGTTTACAGCTCTGGTTTACTCTAATCAAGAGCAGTTTCTTGCTAAATCTTTTCCGTGTGAATCACAGGCTGCAGCTTTACTCTTTGCATGTTGCCCAGTTCGCCCACATCCCTGTTGATATCTCACGGATTGAAAGTCAGTCCACCAAATGAAGCCCCCGATGAGGTGTAACGCGGTGGTGCAGTAAAGTGAGGCAGAAGGGGTCACTGGGTGCTTCAAATACAGCAATCAGCCAATTGTACACACACACACACTCATGATGCCAATTCTGATATCTTACGCCTCTCTGATCAACTCCTCGGCAGATATGCCACAGTGAAACGAAAATGATCCAATATTTTAATAGGAGGATAGCCTATTAAAGACTATGCATAGTACAAGTCCGCACAGGACCATTGCATAACTGTCAAAGATTTTAGGAGATAACAAATATTCCACCTCGACGACACAGAATCATGCCACACCGCAAGTATCACTATAGAAAACATTAAGACACACTCAGAGGTATTAAGCAACGGTAGTGAAATATTATTAAGTGCGTCTCACCTGAATCACGTACACATTCCCCGAAGAGGAAGATATGAACGTTTCCTTGAGCTCCAGATAATCCAAGTGGACTTTAAACGCTGAAACACCCTCTCAAACACACAAACACCCACTGAACGACACGCAGTACTAACAGTGGGACTGACTCGAGGCTCTTCTCCACTCATGTGCCGTCACAGGTGGCCCGCCCTCCCACGACGCTCACCACTTCTTCTCCACCTACCGAATCAGGTGGGCCGGTCGTTTTGTTTTTTTGTTGTTGTTATTTGATAAAGAGACGGTTCCTGGTTCGCTGTGACACTTTTGTTTGTGAGCTATCGGTATCACGAGATCTAGCCAGCGCGAGGACAGTCACCAGTATTGGGGCAAAGTGGATGCAACCTGTCCAATCAATGCTGCAGGGTGGCGTCACACTGACACCTAGCGCGCACAGAGGGGGTTACACACAACCAGGTGTGCTGATTGTAGGAAGTCACATTAACTGACCTGGCTGCACCTTGTTTACGACTGTGGATTCTGCATTTCTCTTGTGAGCACTCCCTGTATTTATTCACTGCTGCATACTTTAAAACGTTGCATACTATTTCTGCAGCTGCTCTTGCAAAGTAGATACTGTTGCATGCATTGGGACATACTTTGTCATAAAATTGCTCCTCAAACTTTGACCCTCTTGCTCATATATCAGCTGCGCAGAGGATTGTGGGTCAGAATAGCCCGAAAAGAATGCTGACTTGTATAATGCAAAATGCGACCATATGCAGAGGGACATTCTGTTATTTTTGGCATACTGCATTTGGCATACTGCGTATTGGAACATACTGTGTGTGCCAATAACCATACTACCATATTGTTTAGTATGCCAGAAAAATATTTAGTATCTTGAAAGAGAGTGAAATCTTGTGATTGTGAGTTAAGAAATCTCTCCAGATAATTGTTTATGGTGTTCCGTAACTGCTGGAAATGTAACTAAAACTGCAATAGTGTAGAACAATTGTGTTGACAATTCTGTCTCCAATTAGCCAAAAAAACTGTTATTCCTGGTTCAAAGATCAATATTAAAGGATATATGCTTACTACAGGTTCACAGAAGACAATGGACATCACTGCAGCTTTTCTTCTTTTTTTTTCTTTTGATCAAAAAACATTTTTATGCAAGACTCCCTTCACTCACATTCAGGCTTGCAGACATAATTCCACCTTAAGGTGCTAATCTGTTTCCTCGCCTTCCTCTCCTCCACACCCTCGGGTAAAATATCTAAATTTTCCATCTCTAGATTGGGTGAGATTCATGGTGCAGCATACCTCATATCTCAGTAAAAGTGGATGTTATGTACACGGGAGCTCAACATTTAATGAGGGTGTCTGTGAGGAAAGCCAGATCCATCACTTTGCCTTGTTTCTATACCCAGAAAGACACAAACCCAATAAACTAACATGCCCAGAGGAGATATACATGGGACTTTAATCATCATGTTGCGTAAGACAACAGTAACAACATAGATCAGGTATGTATCCGTGTGTATATACCCTGCAGACCTTCACATGCTCATAAAAACACAAAGGGCTCGTGTGCTGCAGAGATCAACGAGAGCTCTGATTATGAAGAGCAAAACAGCCGCTATCTGTCATTCCACGTATGACTTTCTTTTTGAAAAAAAGTATTTATCAGTGCTTTGAATCCATTATGAATGTGTGTATCAATTATAAATGTAGTGAGTCATGTTCAGTGAGCAGTGTTGATGTTGAATTCAGCCTTTCATCTCAACTCCTTATTGCAATGCAGCATGGGGATTTGTGCAGCACAGGGGTTGTGTCTTAAACATTCGGCTGCATTAACCCCCATAAAGAGGAGGAAGACAGAGGAAGACCACCGGAGCTCATTGACCGGGAGGTGTCACTGTGCCTGGTTACCATGGCAACAGAGGTACCTGGGAAAAAGAGGTTGGTTCACATGACGACATACAGTACGTCGTGGATATATTAGTTCTTCTACATTAAAGGGTGCAGCACTTCTGTGTCTCTCCCAGTGTGTGCTGGAATAATAATAATAAAGGATCTGTCTGCACATAAAACACAGCATGCAGTAGGACCTAACGCCAGTCAGTTTAAATTCTAGCCATATTTAATATATATACACATATATGTTGTACAGGTATCTGGATCTAAACATTGATTGTTTGAGGAAGCTGATCTAACACAACCTAAGAGGGTGAACATGGTGATCATTGTTCTTCATTCAGTCTGTTGGTGCACCACTAAAATATCTCAACTATGAGATTCATTGCCATATCATTTCCTACAGGTTCATTCAAAGTCCCCAGAGGATGAATCCGGCTGACTTTAGTTTAGTGCTAGTAAACTCATGTTAGCCTGCTGCTAACACACTAGATTAACATGGTGTGCATTGTGCTCAATGTATCATTGTGTAAAGAGGAGAGTATCTATGTTCCCAGGGTCCTTTGTTCCACCGTTCAAACAGGTTTTATGCTGTCAGGGACTAATTTTTCACAGGTCTCTGCGTTCAACTCCATCCCTTGTTCCCTTTGACAAGTTCCCACTATAGCTCATGTCATATTTAGCAAATAGAGCTAGAGAACATCCTTTTCAGGTTCCCATGATGTGCTTTATAGAGCTGGGGAACCGATGTTCTTATTACCAGGTTATCAAAAACATACTTATCTTAACCCAAACCATTTTCCTAAACCTACCTAAATCTATAGTTTTGCTGCTTAAACCTAAGAGACGCCAATGGGTCCTGACCCAAGCGTCTGTACAGTGATGGAGGGAACATATAGGACCATGGGAGAGCATATATGTACCACTGGAGAACAAAGGACCCTTTGTCATGTTCCCTTTATGTGCCATATAAATCTGGGTAACACAGGGACATAGTGGCGTCAGCTCTGCTTCTAACCCAGGGAGTCTTTGGTGTGAAAGATGAACACACACAGTCACCAGCAGTCACGTCAGCCCTGTCATTTGTTTAACCTGCAGAAGATGGAGCACCACAAGGTGTCCACATGATGGATGAATACAAAAGCATCTACAGTACTTGGTACACCAATTGTGTTTCTGTTATTTCCTTCTGAGGTTGTCGTCTTTAGCCCAGTTTCAAGTTTCAGTTGTATTAGTCTAATGTAGGTTCACAGGGTCAACGGCACAATGAAATGTGTTTGATGAGAGAACAGGTCTGCTCTGCAATAAAAAGCATTAGTCACAATAAGAACACTAGCCATATGTAGTAAGATAAAATGTGGTGGCATAAATAAAACATAGTACTATATACATGTCTGAAAATGAGGGGTGTGTGTAAAAGTACATTACAGTATCTCACACATTTAATGAGAAAAATAAACCAGATATGGGATATGAATGGGACAAATAGATGGATGATTACAAAGATATACTGACATAAACAAGAGGATTGTGTATTAACTGGCATCTGTAATTCATGTTGATGCTGTTTAAATTTGAAATTGTTCATTTTCTTGGGACTATGCTGAAAGAGGTTTAGTAATTTTGTAAATATGTAGTGTTGAGACGGTGAAATGGAAATGGGAACTTTATTTAATGGGTTAAATGTCTTGCCTGCTTTTTCATCAAGGGCTGAAAACAATCTCCAGTGTTAATAACGCGAGTTCATGCTGGCTTTGACGGACGCATGATTAATGCAATAAGGTCTCTTGTCCGTCTCCATAATGAACACGGCAAATGACACACTCAGGCCTACCAACATGCACAAATACCCAGCAAATAATTCATCGCTCAGTATTTTTTGTTCATACTGATGTCTTGAGGAGTCCAAAATAAACGGGTCCAGCACTTTCACACATTGTGTACCGTATGTACAGATATGTTCAAATATCATTTTTTTCCCTTTGAAATCAACACCTTTACTAACAAGATGTTCATGATGTAATCTGATATCAGAAATAAATACATACTATATTATACCAGTAGTGCAATACATTAGATAATAAAACGGTGATTAGTGGGGACCTAACACAAAGGCACGGACTCGCTTCATCTCTTACTATTTTCTTGTCTACTTTCAGACTTTGGAAAATATGTTGATCTAAATGTACCCTGAACTTGTATCTCTTCTTGAGCACTGATAGGTAGGCAGATAAACCAGCTGTGGAAATACAGATGTGGGAGCTTAAGATGCAGAACCGCTAGTAGCGATGTTGCCACAAAAAAGCTACAATGTCAGTAGCGGTTTGCTTTTCTTTCTTTTAGTTACAGTGTCATGGATCCATTCAACACTGCGATCACTAACAACTTACAGGCTCATTTATCTAATAACTATTCCTTCCGTAAACACAATTACACGAACAGGGAGCTCAGAGCGGCCTCCATCACAGTGGCACTAAAAAAAAAAAATCACTTATGCAAGACATGTATATTTTATAACCTGCTCCCACAACTCAGACTCTTCTTCCATGTCTGGATTGGTGCTCTGGGAGGTGAACAGTCCTCATCGGTCCAGCAGAGGGCAGCAACGACAGCGTAACAAAACAACAATATGCATTGAGAGCAACATATTTCTACTCACCTTTATCACAACGATGAGAAAACTGGAATCCGGTCTGTATTTGTAGTCATACAAGCAGACTTAAAAAAAAAAACTTAGTACAAAGTATTTTATTGTAAATGTTTCAAATACTACAGTACATTTGTGGTTATAGTACTGACAAAAGGGCTAAAGAAAAAAGTAACAAAAATAAATACATCTGCATTGACAGATAAGTGATGGGTAATGTGAAGTCATATTGTATAAATTCCATCTTTTTTATTTGACTTGGGAAATTGTCTCTGACTTTAGGATGTAGCATCATCTTCGCTTACTGATTATTACAAAGGTTTCTGGTATTACGCTTGCCTTCTTACAATATTATATCGTCATGAAATGGCTGTAATAAAATATTATTTTTCATACTGCACGACATCGCCTTCCTGGTCAAAGGGTTTCTAAAGAGCTTAAAAGTTCATTTTCATAAGAATATAATTCCTACAGTAACTTTTCACTAGTTTTTTTTATGACAGAAATACATGTATACACAGTATCTATGGCATCTCAACCACAATGTATGAAAGCAGACTGGCTTTCTGGGTTTCATAGACCACAGAACAAACAGCAATAGATCAATCAAAAGCTTCATCGCCGGTTCTTTCCACCGATCATCTCATTTTGTTTTTGTTTAGTCAGAACAGTGACGGTCACAACTGAAACGTTACACCTCCAGTGCCGTTATGAAGAGGCACAGTCACTCAACAGTGACGGTGAAATACAGGCGCCCCAAAGATTGTCACGGTAAAGGAGCATTTTTAAAAGCATCTTCATCATCATCATCCACTTGTTCGCCTCATGCACTGTAGAGCCCCACGTAGTTTTAAAAGACTATTCAAAAGTGTAAAAATGTCTCGCAATAAGAATACCGCCTGTTCCATTTATATCCCAACATTTGTGTTTCTGTCCGTTAAGAAATAGTTTCAGACACTAATTACATAAACAGTGGAATAAAAGGGGAAACAATGTCAATAGCGTCTTAAGTACACAGTACACAGTGTGACCTGGAAAAATAAGTGAGGGAGAATCCCTCGGTCGTAGATACAGAAAAAAAGTGCCAGAAAGAGTTCATATTTGATCCTTCATATTGTTTGGTCTGTCTCCGTCTCTTCATTATAGCAGTGTCCTTCTCTTCCCCAGTCTGTTAAAGCCTGTGTGAGTGTGTGTGTGCGTGCGTTAAGTGTTTTGGAGAGTTCTGGCACACTGGAATGCGTAGCGTATTAGGCCAAGGTTCTCTGTCTTGGCTTTATTCTGGGATAGAGCTGTTAAGAGACAACAAGAAGACAACAATGTCAACAATGCACATTTGTTCATGACATAATAAACACGCTTGTCTTCGTTCCAGTTTCAGGGACTCGTGACTCACCCCGAGGAGGTTGCGGGGAATGTACCCCTCGGTGTCAGCCATGTGCGCCCACCACCATTCTATCTCGTCCTCGTCCTCCCTTCGGACGATGGTCATGCAGTCTCCCTCGCGGAACATCAGCTCATCAGGGTTTTCGCCACTGTAGTCCCACAGACCGTAGACCACTCCCCTGTTCATGATGCCCATCTTCTCTTGCACACCTTAGGGTACACGGATTTAAAATAACAGAAGAAAAATGAGCACAAAAAGACTTAAGTGTAGTGAGTTTTTCACAGAAACGTAAGACACAGGACAGAATTAAAATGAAATTAGTATAAGGAACAAAGCATGCGTAACAAAAAACAAAGAAATAAAAAATAATAACATCGCTTTTACTGACCGTAGAGGAACTGGGAGCACTGGGTGTAGCCCTCCTCCATCTCTTCACATTTATCAGCTGCCGTTTGCATGTCACTGTAAGTCATAGCAAACACTGCTGCACCAGACTCCACCAGGAACTTGCACACTTGCACATTGTTACAGGATGCAGCACAGTGAAGAGGCGTCCTGTGTTAGAGGGTGGGTGGAAAAGGAGGTAAGGACAGAGGATACGAGAGTGGGAGATAAGAAACACCAACCACTAGGAGTAGTTCTGCTGTTAACCAGCTCATACTGCTAGATTATGCTCAAAGTTAAGTTGAAGAAAAAACAACATGTAGACTGTTGATAACCGTTTGGACTGGTCTGAGAACTTACCAGCCGTCACTGTCAGCAGCATTGACATTGACACCAAACTGAACCAGAAACTTGACGATCTCTGTATGTCCGGCACAGACAGCATTGTGTAGGGCAGTGATTCCTTCATCGTTGGGCAGACTGGGATCTTCCACCTGTGAGGAATTACAATGAGTTAAAAGAGTTTCATTTTAGCACCAGCAAAAGCTGACTAACAAAGCAGAAAAATATGTTAAAAAAAACGTATTTTTGATGTGATTTTAAACATTATAACCGTTATATTATAATATATAAATGTTTCTTACTTCATAGATGATTCTCTGGACCAGGTCAAATTCTCCCTCCAGAGAAGAGTCCAGCAGCAGAGCCAGTGGGTTGAACTTCACTCTCATGCTGTGCTCAATGCGTTCAGAGCCGAGCTTGCGCAAGTTGGTCCTCTTTCCCTAAAGACACAATCATAACGGTCTATCACACACACGATCTCAAACAGCCGTTACAAACACAGAGACATGTAAACTCTCAGACGTGAGAGTCTCATCCTGAAGTGTGTCCTGCTGAAGTGCAAGCGTCCACTCTCTGCTGGGTTCAATCTGGACTGAGAGCAGAGGAGGGACTTGTTTTCCGGCTCTAAATGCATTTCTAATCCAGTTTATCCAGAAGCAAATTCGTTCCTCTAAAACCACGATTATGCAACCAAATGGGTCTTAAATGGAGGTGACAAAAGGAGCGAACCAGGGGGGGGGGAAATGGGTCATAATGGTTATTTCTCATTGGTTTGCCCTTTTGGGGTAAAACCTGCCACCTCACCATAAATCCACTTAATGAGTTTCACTAGGAGATTAACAGCAAGAACATGTAAACTGGTGTTTGCTTTCAACGCACAATCGGGGAGAGTAGGGTGGGTATCCGCTTAGCGTAAGCAGAATAAGGCCCGTTTTTCTCCAGAAACAATAGCAGTACTTGATAGGGATTATTACATTATATAACATCAGACCAGGTCACTGCTGTTAATTAGCAGGTCATTAAAAACTAGAATGTGTACGAACTGTAACTCATGACCTGTCGCTGTGGTACTAACAAACAAACACGTGAGGGGATTTAAACACACACACGTAGCACTAAAGCACACACAAGGATAATCTATACTGTAGACTCTGGGCATCATAATTGTGATTCATACCGGTGGCAGCGTGACCTGGCCAGTGACCTCAGGCGCCTTCATGTTGAAGGTGTCCTCTCCCAAGCTGTCCTGCTCTGCTCCACTGGGGTATGGGGGTGGTGGGTACGGGGGGAACTCCTCCAGGAAGCCGTCTGGAGGCGGAGGAGGCAGGTTGGCCATTGCATCCTCCAAGCCAGCTATGGGTGGAGGTGGGAAAAGAGCGTCATCCGGCCTGGGGGCCGGGTGGGATGGGGGAGGAGGGGGGATAATGTCCTCGCTCTGGTGCATGGCTGAAGGTGGTTTGGGCTGTTCAGCGGGGCCTGGAACGGGGACTTTAGCACCTGGGGTGTGAGATGGGAGCTGTCCTCCCTCCAGAGTCTGTCCCGTCTCCGATGGGTGGTTCTCTGCACCACTCGGATGGCTCGGACCATGTGGCCTCGCTGACCCCTCCGCCGCCTTCTCTGGCGTAGTCGGTGTGGTCACAGTCTCCATGGCTGCCAGCGTGGTCTTCTGATAGAGGAGTTTCTGAATGTTGGGCCCCGCAGGACCCTCTGGTTCAGTGATGGAGCTGCGTTTCTTCAAGGGCCTCGGGGCATTGTAGAGCTTCTTCCTCAGGGCTTCCAGGTCACCATCGCTCTGATGCCTGTAGGGATTTGAAATGAAGGGAAGCAGCTTGGTGGGGCTGAGGGGCCGGGGGGTGCGTTCCGTTTCTGTTTGGGGAACCTCAGACGGGCTGGGACCCACGTTGTTGGGTCCACTGTGGTCAACGTCCGATTCTAGGCCGGGGGAGCGCCGGTCCGTGTAAGGGTTCTCTGGGTGTGGGGAGCCTCCACCGGGGATCACTGGTTTACCATACACTACAAACAAAGACAGGAAACAAACGTCATGACGGCCATGTCTACAGAGATACCAACAATACCACACTGATGACGTAGGGACGGACCCTTTACTCTCATGATATCAAAATGAAAGTCATCATGCTAATTCATGGTTTCATACCGTACTTTAACCCTGCCACCTGACTTACCAAGCCTGTGAGACTAGCGTCAGGTCAGCAAAGCGCTGCACTAGAGATGCAGTAATAAACACCGTTACGATGGATCCGATAAAGATATTGTTTCCACCAATACACTACTTGTCTTTTGTATCAGTTTTTAAACCGGTAGCCTAATGACATTTTTGTATGAAATATAAATCATTGCTTATAGAGAGCATTGGTTAACAATGTTCACCTGATGCGAATATCAGTTTTTAGATGCACTTGATGTACTTTTCTGGTCATTTTACTTTGAACTTATGCTTTGAGACACACCTACATAATCAGTTTTTATATATTAAATACCATGTCAGTTTAAATTACTGTGTAATGGCTTACTTAATTATACTGGACCTATATACTCATATTGAACCTGTGCTATCTATTCAGACTTTAGACTCTCTACTTTCTCTTTTCCATCCACGGCTTCCATTGCATCTCTGTCAGGAGGGCGTCTTATGTGACTTTGCAAAATACTATTTTATTCATTTTACAGAGCTAGCGTGGATTACATGAAAATCCTCAGTATTTGTGATCCATGGTATTTCCACTATTGCTGTCAGAAGCTGCAGGTTCGGTTGCCTGTGATTGCGTTTGTAGAGTGAAGATCTAACAGATGGCTCAGCCTCTCTAGCTGCTCCTCTGGTCTGTGGCGTGTGAATATTTTCTTCCAGGCAGCAGGGTAGATTTACCGTAAGGTGAATATATCTCAAGTGACACGAGACAGTACTTTTAACCCTTGTTTACGTCATACCTAGTCAGTCTTCAGATATCATTTGTATTCCACTCAAAGGGATACTGTGTACAGGATCTATACTCTTACTAGAGATGACTCACAGTGGATTTATGTCTAATTCAAGGTGTGACCTTGAATTAGACATAATGTAATCTAAATACACTTTGTAAAGAAGAATCACCCCATTCATCTGTGTCACCTCAACTATTCAAGTGCTAAAAAAAAGTTACAACTGGATGTTCTTACCACTGACAAATCCGTTGGTGCGGCCCTGAGACCTGATGAGCGCGCCCTGCACACCAGGCTGACTGAAGGGCTTCCCTGCGCCCGGCTGCTGGGTGTACATGGAGTAAATGGAGCTGGCCGCTAAGGTCTGGGGCTTACTCATGCTGGCGTCTTTGGAGGAGGGCAGCTCTGGGGTGAAGGGCCGTACGGTGGCTGCAGGTGGAGTGTCCTGCTTGGGGGGCAGGGGGAGTGTCTGGCTCTGTGAGGGTGGGAGAGGGTTGCGGCCCTGTGCCGCTTGGGGCTGCTGGCTGTGGGGCTTGGTTTTGGGGAAGGTGCCTGTGTTGAGACCTGGTTTGCCGTAGGGCACGACACCGGGGCCTTTTGGTTTGGTGGGAACAGGAGGAGGCACCTTGACCGGAGCTTTGGGAGCAGACTACAGAGAGAGAGAGAGAGAGAGAGAGAGAGAGAGAGAGAGAGAGAGAGAGAGAGAGAGAGAGAGAGAGAGAGAGAGAGAGAGAGAGAGATGTATTAATGTTGGTAATTACTAAATTAGATTTTTTTTTTACTGTGAGGATGTAAAGACAATGTTTCCATTCCCCCTCACCTGAGCGTCCCTGACCAGGTCATCGCTGCTCTGGTTTTTGCGGAGGGAGGTGGCGGGAACCTCCGTTGACTCAAACATGGAAAATGGACGCACCTTCCTGTCCCTCTTCTGTTCCGTCTCATCTATGCAAAAACCACAAGTAGAGGCAGCAATCAGTTTCGTCTCATGTTCAGACACAGTGGGACTAGAACAGAAGAACTCTAGAAGTCCCTTTGGGAGCTGTCGTTCTGTCACATTACTGTAGTTTCCGTTCCAGTAAGGATTTGTAGTGCCGTATGCGTGTATGTCTCTTACCTTGTTCTGTGTTAGAGTTGGAGTGAGAGGTCATTCGTGGCAGTGTTGAAGCTGGACCATGACCGTTGGTGTTGGATTCTGGACCCGAAGAGCCCCAGTCTGCCAGCTTGGATGGCTGAAGGCCTGTGGGACCGGCAAGAGAGGCAAGAGAGAAGAAAGCAAAAATTAAAATAGGGAGAGTTAGTATGAAATACCATATTTTTTACATAAGAATAAGACAAAACAAATTACCAGTACACAGATTGGAACCTAGCTTCAGCCATTATTATCCAGGTAAACAGAGACTTCAATCAAATCAAGGATTTATTTTTTTAAGCATTTGGCCTTTCTTGTTACTCATCATTTGTTGTTTTGGTTGACTGACTGTATGTTAGCAGACATCCACAGTCAGATGAGCCACAAAAGCACAGGGCTCTTGCAACTAACAAGATTAGCATCACATCAAAAGATGGTAAAACAAGATGATTTTCATCACAGTGCCTGCAGACTGTAGCTAAATGCTCCCTCTCAAGAGGTGTTGTACACCAACAAACTCACACTCACACACACACATTTTGAAAACAAGACCAGATCGGGTTGGTCAGAATCCGCACAGAATGTCAGTTCAACTGAAGGTTATGTATTTGTTCCAACTGACCCATTTAGAGGAAAAAGCTCAACAAACACGCTTTAACAAACGGCAGCAAAACAAGGAAACGGGACCAAAGATCCAGCTAGGAAATGATGAGAATAGCTCATCTTTTTCAGTGAGAATCACTCGTGAAGAATAAACACAAAGCCACAAACAGTGAGTACCTTTTCTCTTAGCCCGCAGCTCTTTCAGAGGCGTAAGCAAGAACATGGCTTCTGAGGAAGATGCATTCAAAAGACAAGAAAAACAAAAGTAGCCTTAAAACTCCAAATCCTCCTTTGCTCTAGACAGCTGTTGGCTGGGCCCAGGCAGGGGCCCCCCTGAGGGGCCACGCAGAGACCAGCACAACCCCCAGGAGCCTGCCTGATGCTATGCACAACGTCCCCGCTACAGAAGAACCGGGGAATGGGTGCACACTACGAGCAGATTCCTCTGTATCTCCGCACATCCCCACCTCTCTTCTACCCGTACTGCAAATCAACTCAGCATGCAGAAATAATTGCGTGCAACATCATGACAGACTGGGGGAAACCTGTTACTTCTACTTCCTGCATGTCGAATGCTTTAAAATAGGAAAACATGAACTGATGAGGAAGTGAGAGGGGGAATAAGGGAGGGGGGGGGTCTTTTCTTTTCTAATTCTTGTGTTGGATCATTCATTTTTAATAACATAAAGCACACTGCTGGCCCACTATCCACTGGGGGACTGATTTAGGTCTAAGAGAGCGAGACCAGATGGCACAAACAACATCTGTAAGTGGGATATGTTGCTCTGGTCCGTCATTGGTTTTGGCAGACTTCAGTTCCACTCCATTACACAGCACACATGCTACGGTGCTGGTGGAACAACAGCTTACTTTGTACCATTTCTCAAACTTGATTTTAAAAAGAAGAGGCATAAAGAGACACACAATGGTTCACTCACTGCAAAACATATCAAAGAGTTATTTCGAAAATGTAAGGAGACCGGAAGTTCAGGCTCAGCAATACTGGGTCACAACACACCATCCAGGAGGTAACTAGATACCTTCTGAGCTCAGACTGACATCACAACCAGCTGCTGTCCCAGACTCCTCTGCTCCTGCTGGAGGCAGGACAGTCTCTCAAGTAAATTAAGTCACATTTCAATTAAAAACAAAACAACAAATAACATACCAAATTCCATGATGACACTCACAAAGACACACCGGGAACAATAGTTAAAAGAATCTCTCCTTTCAAGTTTGTGATCTGAAAATTGCTGCTGCTGAGGGAGCGCTAAATTTAGTTGAAGAAAGAAGTGACAAAGTGAAGGATCGCCAAGTCAGAGATCCGAGTCGTGGCCCCTAAAAGGAAAAGAGGGTGAAAGGCTGCAGACGATGTGCTCACCTGTGCCGGCCTTGCTCTGCGGGTCGTGGGCCGGAAGGGTGGCGGTGCCGTCGGGGTAGACCGGTTTTACGAGCAGGTCGTGCCTCACTGGGCCCCTGGGCATGGTGGACGACTGGATGTACGGGCCAACCGCCGCCACGCGAGACGGACCCGACTGCTGCCCGGCTGGACCCTCAGAGGGAACCTGCACAGAGAAAGGATCAGAGGAGCCTGTTAGAGCGGCTAAAGGTCAGCGAGAGCAATGTTAAGCATCTTGTATTACGGCAGACCGCAGAAAGAGAGAACACACTATTTAGACACTGTGACCAAAACTTTATCCAATGTTTGTTTTATTAATGATACAAAGAAACAGTTGAGATTGAGATATTCATGACTAAATGCTATGAAGGTTGAACGATGGTGAGACAACTTGGCATTCTTCGATTCTTGCCACTAGAGAAGACAATATAAACTTTGGCCTGAGGGTCGCGCCAGAGCGCACCGTGTTGTTACTCAAACCGAAAGGATTGATTCTGCTTAGCGTGGAAGTGTTTAAAGATCTGTAAGGCAGTTACTTGTTACTGAATAACCATATTGCTTCAAGAAAATGCATGGATTACTGTTGCTGGTGTAGAACGAGTGAGCTTACCCAGATTTATTCATTATTCATGTTATTAGCATGCTGCTTTTCATAAAACGTGTTGCAATTGAAAAACACACAAGGACGTTACAGCAGCTAAGAGAGGAGAGGGCTCTCCATATTGGACGGGTGATGTAAAATCCTCACTGACGGTACAACCTCTTACATCCTGCAGCTTAATTTGAGACTTTGAAGTTAGAGGACAGTAACTGTGTCACAGATATAACATCCCACAGAAGAAAACTAAATGCCTGTAAACCCGGGTTAAGCTTTCTAAAACAACTCCTTGACAAAAACGCATCCTACAGCGAACGTCATTACGACAAGCTGTCTCTTTAAAACAAGATGAACATGGCTCACGTTGCCCAAAAAGAACTAGATGGAATCTGATGTGCCAAGTCATGCTGAAGAGACCAGCTCCAATTCTAGTGTAGTTACCTGAAGATGAGTGTCTTTTGAAGCCCTCTCTTTACCGGGATAGCCATTCTTGAAAAAAAAGAACAAACATGCAACAGCAGTTCAAATTACCGAATAATTCCCCTTTTTTCTAATCTAACATGAGCATTTTCCAACTGTCTCCTGAACTGTGTCACTCTAAGCTGGTGCAGGATGGCCTCTATGTGGCAGCGCTCCGACTACCTCTCTTCAGTCAGTGTTGTGTGATGTCAGCCGGACGCTTGCGGTTTGGTTGGAGGAGAGAGAGCAGCTTGGATGGAGTGTGTCTTTGTGCGAATGTGAAAAAGGCCCAGTCATTATGATTCCAGGCAGGCTTGTGGGTAAATCACCTCCTCACTAGGGCCTATTCAGGCCTTCATCTCTAAACCACACACACACACACACACACCTTTCTCTCTTCTGTTCCTACTTTACTATGGATGTCGAAGGGACATCAAAAGAGAAGTTGGGCTTCTTTAAAGTTGGAATCAGTGGTGCAAGTTGCTACTTTATCTAAAAGGCTTCCAGCAGAGCTTCAGAAGGATTTGTTAAATAAACTTTACAACATTTATTATTTACGTTCTAACTTATAGGTCACTTAGGATCTTGTACACTGTATTTGGCAAAGGAGGTAAAAACACAGAGAAAAGAATCTGAATATCATTGAATACAAACAGCTTTGTGATTTGCACTACAAAGTTATGAATCAGCATTATAAAATTAAAATCAATCTTTGAGGTTAATTGGTTGAAGGTTAATTTGGTTGAGAGAAAGAAAGTCGACCCCATCAGGAGTACATATTTAGGGTTAATTACATACATAATTAAAGGAATTACTGCATAGAGGACAAAGTAAAGTGACTTGTGTTAATAAGAGGGTAAAACATAAAATCATCCATCATCCAATCAGAATGATTATGTTTTCTTTTTGGCCACCCTTACACCTTCGCTATCCCTAGACAAGCATCCTCAAGCAGTAAATATGTTAATTATTCTTTCACACAAGTCTGTTGACTCTACTTTACAGTCCCAAGGCAACTTGTGTTCAAAACAATTCCTGGAAAGTGGAGAGGGGAGCGGAGGAGACAGCAGGCAGCGAGCTCTGAGCCAAAGCTTGAACACCAATTACAGCTAGTGCAAAGACCCTGCTATGTATTTAATATCAAATGTGTTTTGAAAAGCCAATGTTTTCTTATTAAGATGGTTCTTGCTGTTACTAAACTGATTATTTGCCTTTTCCTGTGTCCGTGGAGCCAAATAAGATAGCATCTCCCCTGACATTCCTGCCTGCGCTCATTACTCCGCTCTCTCATCTTCAGAAGTTGTTTCCGCCAAATGGGACCAAAAACAGAGCCGAGTGAAGAAGTTGAGAGCGTAAACTCGGATGCAACTCTGTGGCATGATCAACCCTACGATCAATCCCCACCAGCCATCTCAGATAGAGAGAGATCAAAGAATGGAAAGAGGCGGACAGGAGCGGACTCCTTCGACAGAGAGAGGGGGTGGGGGGGTCACTTGGGTTTTCCCCCACAGAGGAGATAGCTTACGTTGACATGGGCGAGCTCTGAATGCCAGGGCATCTGAGGCTTCCGGATGTAAAGAGAGATACAAACATCCTTTATTATCTGGCCACGAGGGGGAGCGCTCACAAAAAACATTTCAGTCACTTTTTTTCCATATATGAATAATAGTGGCGTGACAAATTGTGAGAAAGACAGAATAACACTCAAAGCTAACTGAACATTCACAAAACACTGAGATGACACATGGGGGGGGGGTTCTGTATTAGGTTCTGAGAATGTTTATTTATGCTGTTGTGGCGTAATAATACTTACAGGCAAGTTCTCTTTCTGCTGCAGCGCCGCCTTCTTCTTCCACAGCCGATCTCGCAGCTCACTGATCCGTTTGTCCATCGCGGCCACCTCCAGGTTGCGTTTGTTCAGGCCCTCTCTCTGATGCTGCAACTTAGAGTTCTGATCCTGGTTGAGCTTATTCCTCAGCTGGACGGGGACGATGAGGACAAAGACGAGACATACGTTCAGCGTTTGTGCTCATTTAAATCAAATACCGTCTTTGGAGCTCAATTTTGTTCTGGTGTTGAATTTAATTGAGTCTGTATTATTTCTGCACACCTGTAGCTCCTTGTAGAGACGGTCTAGTTCAGCCACAGAGCTCTGGTTGTCGTGGAAGTTGTCCATTTTGCCATTTTTGAGCAACTCCAGCTGACGGCCAAGCTCCTCCACCTTGGAAGCAGCCATCACTAGTTCTCTCTGCTTCTGCTGGAACAAGTTGTTCATCTGCTCGATCTCTTCCACTGGAGACGGAGAGGCATGAAGGCGAGAGGAAGGTGGAGAGAGAAGGCGTGTGAAGATGATGGAGGCAGGGAAGTGTGAGAAACAATATCACCAAGACAGAAAGTCAAAAGGAGTGTCTTAATATATTAAAATCAAATCTTCCATGCTTCTAAATCCCGAGCAGGCACCCATTCATAAAATCCATTAAGTCCATTAGCTTACCCAGTTTGCCGTTGCTGAGGCGTTTCTGCTCCACTTGGCCCTTGAGGGCCCGGACCTTCTTGAGCCGAGTTTCCTGGTTCTCGATGTTCTCTCGGAGGCGCTGCAGCTTTTCCTGCTCAGAGGCCTGCTGCTGCTGCCGCTGCTCCTGCTGCTTCAAGTAGCGCAGCCGTTGCTCCTGGAAAGACAGAAGAGCGGAGCATGGAGCAAAGGTCGGAAACATAATAAATCAGACACATCCCTCATAACTTTCATTTATGAGGAATCCACGGCCGAGTGTCCTCAGGCAAAGCACTGAACTACACACTTCGATGTGAGGGGCTAGCAGCTGTAAGAACACGACTCCCCCTGTAGCTCCTGAAGGGCTGTTAGGAATGCATTTTATGACAACATGCTTGGTTAAACAAGAGTAAAGAAAACATTCGGTCGAGCTAAACATTGTTAAACATTCAAAACCAATAGTCACGACTTGAACTCTGACACACTGTGCTGAACACCTGTCCTTGCTCTCCCAAACAGGTTCTGAGAAAGCACACAGTTTCTGTCGGGGACTGTAGCGGATGATGTGTGCCGATGGTAATGCCTGTTTGTTTACTTATAAGAGGGACTCGTGAGTGTTCACGACTGCCTGGAGCTACATTCCTTGGCTTGCTAAATCATTCGCAGGCAAAAGTTGATTGGATCAGAACACTTAAGGGTTAATGACACAGGTTGCAACTGGCAGAACTTATTTAAGCATGTGTATAGAAACAAAATAGAATAACACAAGTTGTTTTTTCTTAATAGAGTGGATTTGTCTGGATCAGCAGAACAGAAACATTTTTAGGTGCCTCAGCAAGAAGGAAGAAAAATGGTCAGCCAAGTATTTCACGATACCGTGTCCTGTTTTCTGTCAAATTTATTTCCCACAGTCACCAAAAAATCCTGAGCAAAATGAGAAACAAGTCCTAGACAAGGAAAAAATAGATCTTCAAATATGAGAGGAGTGCTGCACAGTGAGAATCAAAGGCAGGCAGCTGTCTCAGGCGTCTCAAATTATAAACACTACACCTGCAGCCATCCACAACTCATCTGACCCGTCTATCACAACCACCACGTGCACTCTGTCGGAGCATTCTAGTTTCCCCTAAGTGCACTAGACTTGTTTCAGTGCCTTTGTTTTGTGTACCATCTCCCCACTTTATCCCAATTACCCCCTCTTTAATCTAGCTCCATTCTTTTTGTCTCCCCCCTCTCCCCCCTCTGGCTTTTACTTTCATCTCCACCATTTAAATCTCTCCATCCCCTGAATCCACCCGTCTCTCTACCAGTCCCCACCTCCCCTTTCATCCTGCGCTCCGTCCTAACTCACCTTGGAGGAGAGGAGCTGTTGTTGACTTTCTATTTGTTGCTGCTGCCTGGCAGCCATCTCCTGTAGTTCGGCCAGCGTCATGTCCATCCGGGGTGTTGTTGCCACCTGAGGTTGATAGAGGGACAATAGACACATCTTGTGTTGTAATACACACTCTGTTGACAGTCGTTCAAGGTCTAGTACAAGGAAGCAAGTGTAGCATTGAAGAAAAGCAAAGGCAGCAGCAGACAATCACATGTGGCTTCATAAGTGGAGCAATCCCTTTGCAGTCCCACAAAAAAAAGACATTTTGGATTTCAGGATTCATTGAACATGTTCGATGTTGTGATGCACTGATTCATTTCTCATTTGCATTTATACACCGCAGGGTGTTTTTGAATTGAATTAATTAGTACCCTTTAGAAAATAATCACGTTGGCTGCTTGTCCAGTACAAAGAAAGAAAACAAACCAGGTCACAGAATTTATGTTAATAATCAAATCTGTGACCCACATGACGGGAATAAAAATGAAAATGAAATGGTCTTGGTGAAGATGCATCGAAACATCTTCGACTTGCGATTAGTAAAGGAAGATACGACTGCAATGTTATTGCAATGATGAGTAAAAAGTCTTTGTAAATGAGTCCCAACGTGTTTGTTCTCCTTCTTAAACTTAAGAATAAAATAAAATGTGTGCTAAAGTACGGATAAGGTGTTGTCAGTGGGTCAGATGAAATATTGTGTGAGAATAAATCACAGTTCTTCTCTCAACAATGGGACAATCCTGCTGAAAGTATTTTGAATTGTCGAAAAAACAAGACCCACAAACTCACCCCGTTCTCCATTCTTCTGTCTGGGGGACCCTTCACTCCATTCCTCTTCTGCTCGGAGCCTCTTGGCCCACCTGAGTAACACAAAAGAAGACTCAATCAGACATCACAATCTACTGTCGGTCTTCATCTAAGGCGACGGCCTCATCACTGTCTCTAACAAACATGGGTACACGCACTGTACGGCTTTCTCTGGACTTGCTGCAGAAGAGATTGCGGATCAGTAGACGGCTAGTGCTGAACGATCCTAGCTCCTCTGGGAAACAACTGGGATCAGTGTTCTTTGTGACTTGCAGTAATCTCGGGATTTAACCCAATACATAATCGTCTGGTGGTGGGTCCCAAAACTGTGTGTGTGTAAGTGCTTGTCTGTGTATATAAATGCACTTATATCCCACAATGCTACGGGCATTTGGCGGCTGAGAGGAGGGGTCTGGCAATCCAGATCTCATCCTTAAAGCCATGGCCCATGACCAAAGCCCTTTAGCGTGCATAATGGTTTTAGATGACCTTTGACATACAGAATGCATGTTAAATACATGCACTGGTTAGTGTTAGTGCTAAGGCTCAATAAGTGTCATTGAGTGTGAAGGTATTTAGCTCGCTCACTTTAGCGGATAATACATTTAGTCCTCTGACCCAGTGAAAAAGAAAACACCGGCATAACAGGAAGTGTGAACTTTTAACTGAATCTGAGTACAGTTGAGTACAGTACAATACTATGTCCATAAATAATATTAACACCACATTAACCCATCCTCTGTGTTACGCACACTGAGCAGAGCTAAGCTAACAGTGTGGGAAAACAAGAGCGAGCTACGATAACAGGAAGGGAAAGCAGCCATCTAATCCCTGGGCCAGACTCAAGCTGTGAGGGGTAAAAGGGCTTAGTTACGCAACTGGGAGCTGAGAGGATAGCGCACGACCAAAATACTACAGTTTTCTGTGTTCCTAAGAAAACTGAAAAGTAACAGGCTTATGACGCTGTGACGGGGTCACCCCGGCCTCCAACAGTACGGCTAAATGAGGCTTGTTCAAGATTTGAGGCCTGCTAATATAAAACCCTTCTCCAGGATAAAGATTAAGGCTTTCATGAATCCTTAACGCCAGAGTGGATGTACGTTCAGAGGCTGCAGGCATCTCTGGAGTTTACTACGTTGGTGTCAAATGTCTTTTCTCTGGGGAATGCCTTCGTCCAAATCATGACTCGTATGTGAGAGACCGTAGAAACCCTCGCTTCTAACCTGTATGTGTGTTGGAGATGGGACTCTTACCCGATTCCCTGCCAGGGGCTCGATTGTGACGCAGGAAGAAGCGCACCTCTGCCCGGTGTTGTCCCCATCGCTGGAGCACATCCAGCATCCTCTCCCCATCACCTACAGCTCGCTCTGCAGACAAAACACACAAATATGTCAGCGAGATAGAAGCACACCCATAAACTCAACATTGAAAAGGTTTACCTTCATTTGGCACGGTTAAAAACGTGCGACTATACCAATCAGGTCAGGTGTGCGTGTGCTTTGTAGAATCCTGCTGCCTGACACTGCTGGTCTACACTCAGAGGAGATTCATTTCTGCATCTAGTTGATCTTTGTGAGTGACGACCTCGAGGAAAAACAACTGCGATGTGTTGTCAGTTATTGTGTCTGGTACTGAGCCAAAAGGGCTCATCGTGCATTCCTCAGACATCATCTTCAACCTGCTGAAGACCATTTCATCACACAAATGGACCGACACATTACAGTCGAGCAGAGGTCAATGAAACGGATGCATCATAAACGGCACGACTGCAAAACAAAGTCAGAAGACTGGTGAGATATTCGGTTTATTAATAGCTCTACATCTAAATGTGATGCTAAATGTCAGCAGTGGTCTGTAAAGAAACGGCAGCAAAATGAGACAATCTTTTCAGACTACTTGAGGAAGTACTCAAACACAATAATTGCCACTTTCTTCAGTCTTATGGCAGCATCACCATGGAAACAGCTACGAAGCTTGGCTCCTTGAGTTTTGATTGTGACTCTCAGAGACGGAGGAAAGAGGGGAAGCATGAGATCTCCCCCCTCCTCCTTCCATCTGAGAGATGTGGGAGATGTCTGGCTGCTTGTGTTTGTTACGGGGATTATGGGCTCTGCTTCATTTGCATTGTGGACCCAAAAGAGAGATAAGCCCTTCAAAAAGAAATTACTGAGCAGTTGACCACACAGCTAATCTCCATATATGGTCTACTTCAGAAAAAGCAATTTCCCTCTAATTAAAAGGAAGAAGACAAACAAGTGTCTGCACACTGACTCCAGTCTCTTGGGATACATCCAGAATATTCCACGACCAAAATAGCATGTGACTGAAAATCCCATGTTCTTCATTGTGGGAAGATGGGTGAGGACTGGACTCACCAGATCCACGCCACATCTCAGAGAGGTGACAGTCGGCCTCTCCCGGCTCCTTGCACAACTCCACCACGTCCCGGCACAGCGTCTCCGGCGTAACGGGGACCTCAGTAAAATGCTGGTCATTGTTACTGAGGTATACTGTCAGGAACATCTGGGGACGAGAGAGAGAGAAAGAGAGAGAGAGAGAGAGAGAGAGAGGCAGATTAGATGGAGAAGTTAAATAACAACAGAAGACAGAGGAGCATGTGTGTGTGTGTGTGTGTGTGCGCGTGCATGTTTCACTTTGTACTGCTACAGTCTTGACCTTAATATGACAGCATTCAACTTTACATAAAGTAACCAGATATATATATATACACACACACATATACATACATACATACATATAACAGCATCTATTCACAGTCCTCATTCCTCTAATCATCGGAGGCCAGCTCCCAGAATTCCCTTTCACCCCATGTCATCTAAGTGCTAACTAGTGCTGTCACCACTGTGAGATCTCTCTCTATACACACACACACACACACACACACACCCCCCCCCCCCCCCCCGTCAAGCACTCTCAAGGGACGACCACTGAGGATTCTTGAGTTGTCCGTGTGTGACTGACGGATGGTAAAGACCGGTTTAGGACTATCTAAAAAAGAAAGAAGGACTATCTCAATGAAGATGTCACAGCTGAAGAAGTGGGCTGTGAAAGCCTTCAGCTACTGCGGGAAAACAACAACACTGAGCAGAAAATTGAGCCGTCTGACAGCAAGCGTCCCGAAAGCTGGAATTTCTGTCACATTCCAAAATGAAGCTTTAACAGCGTCTGCATTGTTTTCAAAGGGAGTTCTCAAATCAATATTTGTACAGGATATTGTTATTGTTGTTTATCTTTATCGTTATAACAGGCATTGTGTGTATAATTTAATAAAAAGACAGAAGGCCTACGTCAAACTAAAGCCGTCACAATCTATTTACACCTCTGGGTGTGAAACATAATGTTCTGCTTATGCGATCCTAACCTATACAAACACTGACAGTAAACATGTCACATGTAGATGTATGACGCTGTTAGGACTGTGCTGGAATATGATCCCATCTGTAATGTCATCACACGAAAGGAGAGTGAGCGCTTTGATAAGGCCGTAATAAAACCAATATTAGGACATAACTTAGCAGTCTTGGGGCAACGCGCGAATTGAACTTATTGAAATGTTCTGTATTAGCCTAAAAATCAGTAGCCCAAGAACTAGAATAACCTGGAAAGCGTGTGATTGTTTGAATAGTATTGTTTGTGTCCTAAACCTCCAGGTTTGGACTGCCAGGTTTTTTCTATTCTCAGCACTCTGCCGTGAACGGCCGAACCTGCAGGGGGCCATGGGGGGAGATCAGGTCAGCGGGGTCACGAGCACAAAGGGCTCGGGGGGGGCGGAGCAGCTGCAGCCCTGGCGCAGAAACAAAAAGTATTGCTTTGAACTGTGGGGTGCACAGCGCAAAAGCACAACAGCCTTAAGATAAGTGGCTTTATTCCTCTATTCTTCTTCAAATGGAGCTTACCGAGTGAGCGGGCAGGTGACATGTTTCCTCTAAATCTCTTTAGCAACGTACACAACCAGAAAAGGTTTGCTTTTTTTTTTGTTCACGGTGAAGGTGGAAACGAGGGGCAGCGGTCTGACTCAACTGGTTTGCTCCATAGAGATGTAAATGAAAGATCCCCCATCAATAGAGCGAGTCAGCAGTGAGTCATAATCTACAGTACAGACCCCGTATTCCTCACCGGCCATATAAGACCCAACAGGTCCTAGAGATAGACCACCCCGGAGAACAAAGCCAAAACCAAAGACTTCTCCTTTCCTGCTTCTCAGAACAGTTTGACTGTTTGTAGGTACGTCGCTGAGAACTAAACTGTTATCATAATAAATTACATCGGGGGCTATAATCAAAATGGCAACAATCTCATGTAGTCTGTCATTGAGAGATCAGCACAGAGCTGCTGACATCGTCACAACTTTCCTGGCAATGTAGGACATTCAAATGACCCTGTTAATATTTGGAGAGTGAAAGAGAAACAACAGAGAAGGGGGGGGGGGGAGTCCTGGGAGGGATTCCTACTCTAAAAAGCCAATTCTCTTCAGCACTAAAGTTAATGATCCAGGGCCACCGCTACCCAGCTAGCCTCCGTCCAGATGAATTAGCACTTTGCTGCTGACCTTCATCCACCTCATGCACGTGGCCACGGCTTATAGACAGGTATCGCACACCTGTGCAACATTTACCTAATTATTTAAAGTAATCAGGCTAATGTTCATACTGTACATATTTGCATATTCATATGGCTCGGGGTAGATTAAATATATGCAAAATACATAGGATTAAGTAACACATTAATATTCATTTATTTGCATCTCCTATAGCTGTATTCATATTGAAAGATAATGTTCATACACTGTTTATCATAATACACAAAATCTTATCTAACACAGCAGAAAGTCCACTTTGACTTTCTATTATTAGCAGACCAGTGTGTGTAAACAGCAGATATAGAGTTTGTCAATATGAGAAAACAATCTCCCATAAGGCCGTGCTGCAGAGCCTCTGCCACCTTGATTAAAGGGACCGGCCTCAGGTGCCTTAGAAGAGTGCCCCTCATTTTGACTCAGCCAAACAACTTGAGAGTTCATTAAATATTCATGGCTACAACAGCGAGTGAAATTAAAACAGCTCAATAACAACAACACCAGCCTATTTAAAAAAAAAAGACGCACAACTGCTCACCAGAAAGAATCGTGTTCGGTAGCCTTACACAACCAGGAGGGAGCTGAGCGGGACCGATTTGCATTGTATAGGACACATACGTACTTATCACACACTTGCCTTCCGTCTATCAGGTCGGACGACAGAAGCAGCTGCTGAATTGCACTTCCTGCCTACCTGAGACAGGGCAAAGAGACCGCCGTGGGGAAGGAGAGAGGGACGAGCTGCTGCTCACTATCACAACGATATAGATTTCTAATTCCATCACAGCGTCAGATAAGTCACATCTGTCTCCCAGGGTTTGGGACTGGTGTGACAGCTCACAATTATAGCAGCCAGTGCAAAGACATGTGGCCGTTAACGCTGCAGCCCGCACTGTAGATACTGTCAAAGCAGTGCCGCTATAAGGCTGGGTCATTGGGGCTATATCTCTGGGATTAAGTTAATCCGCTATATGAAAATATAGCCTTTCAACAGACTACTGGCTCAGTATTACAATAGGAAGCTTAAAGTCAATAGCCTGCAGATAGAGCTACAGCCACTATGTCTTAAGTGTTCAAGGGAATATGCTTCCAGGTAACCAAGGCCCAGGAGTATGCAGGTGTTCATTCTCATAACCAAGACACTTCAGAGCCTGGTTCATCCATGCAAATAGCTACTGTGGTGACAGGGCTGGAACAAAACAACTACAGTCTTGAGGGTGAATGGCTTTTAGAACATCTGTTCTAATAACACAGATAGGAGTGTGTGTGTGTGTGTGTCAGAGATGAAAGGGTGTAACATCAAACCCTCAGACAAAAGACACTGTAATAAGAACACATCTTAGAGAGCGGGTTGACTGCAGCTGGCCGCATGTACTTGACTGAGAGGTTAAGAAAGAGAGAAGCAAAAACACAAAAGGTATACTGTAACAGTTGTTCTGGGTTATTGCACGGAAACAGGTTTCTTTGTAGACGATTCTGTCCTGTGTGAAATGAAATAAGAAGCAGTCCCTGCGGGGAGGTGCAGGACTATTATGAGAT
Organism: Pholis gunnellus; assembly: GCF_910591455.1. Classification (NCBI taxonomy): domain Eukaryota; kingdom Metazoa; phylum Chordata; class Actinopteri; order Perciformes; family Pholidae; genus Pholis; species Pholis gunnellus. Next base: position 14,048,741 of record NC_136538.1, read on the forward strand.
AAACCAGAAAGATATCAGCTACAACGCCTACAGCCCAGAATATGCTGATTTGGCCCTTTACTGTGCAATGTGGATCCCTTCTCCAATTAAAGCCAGAGGGGCCATGAAGCAGATGCCATTGATTGCAGGCCTGAGGGGAACCGGCTTTTCAAGCCTCTCTGGTTGTTTAGACAGAGGACTCAGAAATGACTCCAGTTTAAAAGAGCAACACTGTAGCCGTAGCCAATTACAGGAAGGAATGCTATGCTGGTGTGTGTGTGCGTGTGCGTGTGTGTGTGGCACTCCCACCGAGCCTACTGATAAGGACCGTGTGCACTGCAGCAATAGAGTACAAACATACAGGACAGGTCCAAAGAAAATGAAGTTAGAAGAATGATCTTTTGACGATGTTACTTCCAGCAGTAGCACATCAACCCCCGTGTGTCCCACCTTGACGATGCACTCTCTCCTTGTGAGGGTCAGCTCTACAGCATCGGCCCCTCAAGATCACTGTCCAAATGCAATTGGCTCCATATTGAGTTAAGTGTTAACAAAACTGTCTGCCACTGCAGTTTCCCATTTCCAAGAATAGACAAAACCACGAGGGGATTGTACTGTAATGGAATTACTCGGCAATATCAGGATATACTCATCCCGTTACAGAGGATTCACATCGATACAACTAAACACACACACACACACACACACACACACACACACACACACACACACACACACACACACACACACACACACACACACACACACACACACACACACACACACACACACACACACACACACACACACTGGTGGTTTAACCTGGAACGACAACATTATTTTCCTATGAAATCTCAAACAGAGAACTTCACCCATGCATATCGTACTGTGTCGCTACGGTCCCAGGTAGATTTGATTACAACCTCCTGCTGATGAAAGAGTGATAATTATGAATCAATTATGTTAATTGCTCAGTAGGTAAAACTTTGCTGAAGTGAAGGGCACAGTGTTGTCTTCTATAAATAAACTAAATCCTTTCAGGGTGTTGAATTCACAAGGGAACAACAGTTTACCTGCATAAACCTGCATTATGCTTAATGACTATTGTGCAAAACACAATATCAAGTTTCATATCTATACTCTGTGTACATATCTACATTTTGACTATAGCGCTGCCGTGGAGGAGCACCGTGGACGTAGTCAGATCAAATGAGGCGGAGTGTCAGACGTCTTGATATAACACGCTGGAATTGACGACCAGACAACATGTGATTTAATGCAGAGGAGAGAAAAGGGACAGCCGGGGAGGTGGGTAGAGTGAGGCAGGCTGACAGCAGCAGAAGTTAACAGGGGCTGGACTGTGTCTTTGACCACCTGAGGGGTCTCACTGCTGGGCCTTGTGTCCACACACTTTCAATTACGCGTATTGCTGTGGTAAGCGAATGAGTCTGGTTGAGGGAGTCACCTCTGAATGTGTTTACAGCCGGTCAGTGAGACACTGCAGCAGCACCTCCGTCTTCCCTCTTCTCCCTGCCACCGCTTCTAGAGTTGACTCAGTTCCAGCAGAGCAGTCCTTCAAAAAGGCGAGGCAGCAGAAAACTCTCTCTCTCTCTCTCTCTCTCTCTCTCCCTCACTCACTCTCTCTCTCTTATGCATTATTCCTCTTCATCTCTCGCTCACTTTCTGCATGCTGCATTAGGGGGACGAGGGGGTGAGGGAGAAAAGGTCAGGGGCAACAAACGGGAGGCGGAATCTGAATGCACGGAAGCCTCATTCAGCTGCAGCATTTAGGAGGGAAAGAAAACAAGCAGCTTCTACGACACACTGAAGCTGCAGTGAGCTCTTCGATCAGGGCGACCTCTTCTCTCGGTCTGCACTGCAGTGCTTAGCCTATCACTCTGTGATCTGCACTCTGGCAATAGTCTTCCATTCCAACGTGTGCTTATCTGAGAGATAAGGGAAACAGAGCAGAGGATGTGTCCTTTGTTCCCGGCCTTCTTCAGAGTAACAAGCCATAGCTGGAGGCTATTACAGATCATAAACGTAAATTTAAATTACCCAAACCTCTATATAGTCCGTTATATGATAACTTACTGTACGCAAAACAATCTTTCATCATCACTTATCTCAAGAGGGAAACTAAAAGCAAAGAGTTAGCGATTCAAAAATGTGGCAGACACACTAATTGGCTTCCTAAAAAAAAAAAAAAAAATGCACACTGATGATGCGTTTGTGGTGTTTGAACTGACAGATGAAAAGAGACACTTTGGTGAAGCAGAAGAGAGGAGGAGGCAGAGTACGAAAGCACTTTTTTTTCCAATGCAGGAACTTTTCGAGGAACTTTTTGGGGTTTCAGGAACATTCGCTACTTTTTGAACGGAGGAAAAGGTGTATAACTATCAGAAGAACCTCCATCAGCGCAGCAGTAAATTAGAAATAACTTTGTAACTGCATTGTTCTCTTTTTACATGCAAAAAAGAAACAGCTTTCTGTTCTTGGTTTCATTTTCTATCATCTTCTTTGTTCTTCAAATGTGCAAACCTTTAGTTCCTGGGATTCTCTGGTGAAAAAGGGGCCACAAGTTTCCTAGAAGGCCGATTCCCAGACCACCCTGGGTCCACTTCTGAACCACGGCCCCTCTGTTCCCCACGGCTGGACCAGTGTTTCAACCTCAAACAATGGCGTCACAAGGCCCCCGCTGCTTGAAAAAGGGGGTCTCTCTGGCATTGTACCGCTTTAGTGTGTAATTCAGCTTCTCGCCTGGATTCCTCACAGACGGGAGTCACTCAACAGTTCCACGGTAGGTAAGTCGATACCTGCTCAGGTGACTCTGTGGCGCTTCAGTGTGCATTCCAGAAACTTATGCAACACATTATCAATTGTCTCAGCTAATATTCTTTGTTCTGCCCGGTGAGGATTAAATCTTGTGGACAAAATGTTAGAACCGGCTCCTCAGTGCTATGAAGACACAGATAACCAGGTTGGCAGCAAACTATCAATGCTGCATTTATTTTGCGCCACTCTTTTCGGCTAATTAAGTCATCATACCGAAAACTCTTCTTCAAATAAGAGTCAAAACATTGCCCTTGACAGTCCTTCGCTATCACCAACGAGTCTGCTTATGTAACCTCCGCGTACTCTCCCACAGACCGAACACAAAGCCTTCTCAGGTTTCTGTTGACACACGGGCTTCCAGAACATCATCTCATTTTCCCACCATCACAACATCGCCACAAAGTCGAGCAACGGTGAGATTTGTTGCGGTGGAGCTGAGAAATGGTACAAATGTGTGTGGGGGCACAAGAATGCACAACTAGCAATGTGGCAAAGGCACAAGAAAAGTTCAAGCAACTCGTGTCATGGGAGAGGAATGAAGAAGTAATATGTTTACTGCAACATTTCAAATCTGAAAGCACGCAGAAACTTGATGACAGTTTTTTGGGTTTCTCTTCCTTCATGTTGCCAGAAGAGACAATCGAATATAATTCATCTTGATAAAAATCTTGATGTAATACGAGTTAATACGCCAGAAGAGAATTCAAGCCCAAATGTGGCATTAATACGCGTCTGTGGGACAACGCCTGGTTTAAGTAGAGATAAAAGTAAATCAGGAGTAAATGAGTGATACCTCGCTGTGGTTCAGTAAAGGGTGAGCATCTCTTATCAGGGTGCTGCCACACACACACACGCACACACACACGCACACACACTGTGCTCTACACAACACGCTGCTAAAGAGTTCCTGCAGCTCTTTGTGTTCAGCACACAGTGACCCCTTATTTACCATCCCAGCCGGTAATTACGACACTACATTCTTACTACCCCCGAGCCCCTGGTCTGTATAAAGCAGGGTCATGGGGCTGTGACAATACCTCACATCAGACGGTTCTATATAGAGGCCATTTTGTGTTTATCGGGCAACACCAGCAGCTCTATCTCCTTCAAACACACCGCACATGCAGAATTATTCCCGGGTGACATGATTGGGGTAAAGAGGGTCGTTACCAAAGTCTCAAGAGGCCGATAAAGAAACAGATCTCGCATGAAAACAAGCACAATTTATACATCGGTGTCCACAAGAACGGAACTTGGCGATAACAAATGACCCTGTGGCACCAGACTGAGGTCGTGCACCAGACAAGAGAATCCAAATACGACCGTCTCCGCGGCTAAGATGATTAATTCTCTAATCAAGCTGTTTTACTGGAAGCGGAGACGGGCATCATTAGCGGACCCAGAACCTCCTACGACAGAGGATTACACCGGAGCGTTCATGAGTTGCTACCTTCCTTGTAAATAAAGTGTTCCTGTGTGTTGTACGGGTCCACAATCAACCGCAGAAGCTGAGACAAAAGCAATCATTTAATTAAATAAGTGTTTACATTCGGATAATGACAACATAATTTCTTCCATAAAGTAAACATTCTGGCAACTAGTGCTGAACCGGCATTAGTTATTAGTTTATTAAGCTACAAGACCATCAACAGAATATTATTATTGTTATTATTACAGCTATTTTGACAACAGATTAATCATTAAAGTCAATTACTAAGAAGAAATGCCAAAATACTAATAAATGTGCTTCTATTCTCTGTATTATATAATTGTTACGCGACTCTCTTTATGTTGGTACAACAAAACAAGCAATACAAATATGTTCCCTTGAGCTCCGGGACATTGTGAAGGGCACGTTTCACTACTTTAAGGCATTTAATTGAATCAACGATTAATCAAAAAGAAATTGACACATTAATCATGAAAACACTCGTTGGTTGCAGACGTATCTGCCATGAGAGTCTCAGTTAAATACATTCCAGGCATAATAACTTTAGCTGGGTTAAAGGCTTAGTTACCGATCCAGCCATCACTTCTCTGAACCAGCAAGCAGGCAAAGTGACAACAGACAAGTAAAAGAGTAACTTGTCACTATTTCTATTTGTTGGGAAGCGTATTTCTCTACAGTGAGCACATACAATGTCCGCTGTCCTCTCTACATACATCAACAAAGTGCTGAGAGACTTTCACTGCAGCAAGAGACATGGACCTCTGATGATGATGATGATGGGGGTGATGATGGTGGTGACATGGCAGGAGTCCAGAGCTGAGGTTAGCGTAGTGCCATCCAGACTTGGCAGGACAAGCCTTCTGCTTGTTGTGCATCACACTAACAACACGTACAATAAATGCATCTACAGTAAAAGACTGTTTAGTCAGCTAAATGTCTACTGTCCCAAGACTGGATATAGATACACCATGTACATGTATATACCATATACACAGACCATGGCAATATGACGCAGGGGACTTTGACTGGTTTAGCGTTACATGAAAAATATCCGTCCGTAAAAAAATCATCCCAGAAAGCAAATAAATTACATAGCTTCTCACCAGATGCACCGATCACACGCGCGCACATCTGTCACAGCTGATGAACTTCTCAAAAAGAAACCCGTGCGACCACAGACACAGAGCAGAAACCACGTCAGTTTAAATGTCCAGGTAACTCACAGCGTTGCCGCTATAATGTCTTAAACGGACATGTTCAGCCGTAGGACAACGTTTAAACTTGTAGCCATGTAAATGAAGCATGAACTCACCGGCATCATCTTAGCTTCGGACCGCATCTAGCTCACCAACACGGCATGAATCCACACTGGCAGTTTCGACGAAAGCTGTGGGACCGATCACTTTAATCCAGAGCCTGTAAACCTGCGGTGGGCTCGGCTCTACTTTCTCTCTCCTGGAGTCCCGTCCTGCGTTAAAAACAAAGCACACATCGTCACTTCGTTAATACAACCGACATGTCCAAAGAACTAAATACAATATCTCGTCTCGAGGACCTGTTGCAACAAATAACAATAACACGGCCTTCACGACTAAAGTTTCCGTTGTAGTTGCGCGAGCGTAGCTTAGAACTTTGAAACGGCTCATTGCGAGCGCGAGGCAATGCTAATAAAAAACAAAAACACCTCAAGTTTTGTGAGTAGACTAAAGATAAAACAAATTAAACATCAAAACGAGGATTATTTGCTATTTTTTTAAAAGGTTTTGCTTACCAGAGGTGATCAGCCCGAAACCCTGTTGAGTGACAGCGTTGCTCGATAGCTCGCGGCCTATCCCAGAGTGACGTAGCGAGAGGCAACTCGTTCCAGTTTGGAATTCTAGCTCCGCCCCTTTTGGGAACAGACCACACCCCCAACAGACGGACCTGTCCGGTGTAAAACAACCACTAAACTCTTTCCACTCACTTGTAGGAAACACAAAACAATATATTTTCACTAAAGTATACAACAGGTCGACACCATTCAGTTCTTATAAAGCAAATTAAACTTACATTACAAGTACAAATCAACCTGAGTTGATTTGGAGAAAAGTAGGATGTTTCACTCCGCTCGTATTTGACAGGCTGGAAGCCGAAGGTGAAGTGGGAGGAGTTTACTGCAAGATGATCCTAAAAAAAGTAAAAGTAGACCCACTGATACCACACAGTACCATACTCTGGTACAAGTAAAGTTTGTTGTCATATGTCACAGGTGCTGTATTATATCATTCCAATGTTTGTCAAAACTTTGTCAATCAGTTTGTTGCTAATGGCTTCAGAGGCCTATCATTGTTTTCTGTTTTAATTAGTGCCTTTTAGATAATAATTTTAAATACCAATGTATTTGGTATCAGTTTTAATAGATGAAATAGAATAAATAAATAAAATCTTTTCAAATATATCCTTCCACTTATTCAAGGCTGGAATGACTACAATTCAGTGAAACAACTGCTTGCTGGTGAGATGAGAGGACAATCTACTGTGGAACCCCAATGCATGCAATATAAAATAAATAATTAAGACACCATAATATAAATACGTATATGAATAAATGGAGTAGGATATTTACATAAAGACATGAATCGTGAAATAATTTCATGACCAGAAAGGTGAGAGCATGGTTACTGGGGGCGTGAAAAGTAAGAAATAAGTGTCATTGAGAAAATGCTTTTGAAAAGACTTTTGAAAAAAGCATTTAGATAAATAATGAAATGTATTTCATATAAAGAAGATGATGAAATAAAGTGTCACCATGAGTTTAGTTTTGATCATTTATAATTTCTCAAGTTATTGAATATTGGATGTATTAATATGATCATTTATTTCACAATGTCTTACTAATGAATAAAGAAATAAGACGTACACATTGGGACTCCAACATTTGTTGTTAACCCAGAAGTGATTTCTCCTTTCGTTCATAGACGATCTTTAAAAAAAAAAAATGTCGACTACAACTCCCAGAAATTCCATTCAACGGCAAGCCACATGTTCAAACGCGCAGGCAGGCAGCACATTTTGTGCACGTTGGTAACCTCCCTGAGCGCACGCAGCTCGCTGTCGTGCAGGTGTTTTGCATAGGAGAGCTCGTCGCTTTTGCCTTAAGATACAACCTGGAGTCATGGCTCAGCAGGTGGCCGCCATGTGCGAGCAGCTCATCAAAGCTGTGAACGTGATGATGGACGCAGAAACGGGACAAATCTACCGACTGGAGGCCCTAAAGGTAGCATCGTTATAGGTCGCTAGCTAGCTGCTAGCTAGCTGAGCTTGTCATCTATTGTAGCTGTTGTAAAAGTAGAATTGTGTGTCTGCGTAGCGGAATACACATTTGTTGTTGTTCTTATTGCGGGTAGTTCATAAACATGACACCCGTGCACGTTTGTTAACGTTAGCTACATCTCCAATGATGCTGGCCAGATGCTAACTTGTGCCATGATTATCACCACAACACTGTCGACTCACGTCCATTCATTCATTCATAGAAACGGTGCACGGACGCATTACACGTGTACAGTAATAACACGTTAATCAATATCAATAAACCTGCTGAAATGTTGTTTATTAAACTAGGTGCCGGGTGAAAAATAACAGGCTTTATTTTTGTCCACCAACAGTTCTGTGAGGAGTTTAAAGAGACGAGCTCCTTCTGTGTCCCATGTGGCTTACAATTAGCCGACAAAGCCCAGCCAGCTGTGGTGAGACACTTTGGTTTGCAAATCCTGGAGCACGTCATCAAGTGAGTGTCACATAGAACCCAAGTACAACAAAGTAATGACATGATTAAAGATGCATATGTGAAAGGAAGCAAACACAATTCTTGCAGGTTTCGATGGAACAACATGCAACAACAAGAGAAAGTCCAGTTGAAGGAGTGTGCCATGCAGCTGTTATCCACTGTGAGTGTGATAGTAACAACATCAGTCTGTCTTACTGTCATGGTTGTAAATGCTTATCTGACACCTGTTTTGGGGTCTTTTCAGGGTACTCATGCTATCCTGGAGGAGGAGAGCCACATCAAAGATGTGCTGTCACGAATCACTGTGGAAATGATTAAGAGGGAATGGCCTCAACATTGGCCCGATATGCTGAAAGAGATGGAGGCTCTCACTAGCCACGGGGTGAGCGACTTATATAATATCTATAGTTTGTTACTGCATATCAGTCGTATCCTTTGCCAGCTTGCATGCAATTTGAATACAATTATGTTATAACTCACATGCAAATAAGTACCAGTCATTTTCGTGTGGCATCATCATGTCAACTTGGCCATTGGTAGATATGGTGGGATAAGTGCAGCAACTATGAAGCTGAACAACATCTTTTCCACTGGATTATTTTAGCAGTGCACACATTATTTTTGCCCCAAAAAAATGCAACCCTTTTATCCTGTCAGTAAAAATACTTAAAAAAAATATAAGTAAATAAATTAAAAGCAAAAATACACTTCTGACTTTCCTAGGAGGCGCAGACGGAGCTGGTGATGTTGATCCTGTTGAGGCTGGCGGAGGATGTGATCACCTTCCAGACGTTGCCCAACCAGCGACGCAGAGACATCCAGCAGACGCTCACTCAAAACATGGAAAGCATCTTCAGCTTCATGATGGCCATTCTGCAAGTTAATGTCAAGGACTACCGTAAACTGGTCAGTGGGGTCTTAACTTTTGCAGAAATAGTTAGCGTTACGATTTCCTTCTCAGCCTTGATCTTATCATTATTTATGTTGCTAAAATGAAAACGATTTTTATTTATTTTCTACCCAGAACGGGTCACCCGGACATGAACTGCAGGTGAGAAAGACGTCACTGCATCACTGCTCTAACATGAACCTCTCATGGACTTGATTACTTACCTTCGTTTTCCATGCACAGGCCAGAGCTCACTGCCGAGTCGCGGTGGCTACGCTGAATACACTTGCAGGCTACATAGACTGGGTGTCTCTGGTGCACATCACCACCGGAAACTGTCATCTACTGGAGATGTTGTGTTTGCTGCTGAGTGAACCGGAGCTGCAGCTGGAGGCAGCAGAGTGTCTGCTCATCGCTATCAGCCGGAAGGTGAGTCGCAAGGAAAAAAACACGCCGTTAAAAACCCCCTTATGGTTCTGCCATAATGCTAGCTGCAAATACATTATTATTTCAGTCTCATTTACTGTCTGTCTGATAGCTACTACTGTATGATATCTTAGAAATACCAGATTACCAGATTTGAATAGAGTTTATTGGAAAGTTGGGCCATGGAAAGCAACAGCGCCGCCATGTGGCTATTTATAACACCCTTTTTTCTGGCCCATAACTCCTAAACTGAGAGGTGGGGAAGAGTTTTTCACATACGGACAATCCAAACAATGAGCTTTATCTCTACCGTAGATCAGATGGCTCAACTCTACAGTACTGCATAGAACGTTTACAATCACCTAACAACAATAATTAGACGTGTTTAATGAATTGTGTCATTCTGCCACAGGGAAAGCTGGAGGATAGGAAGCCATTCATGCTGCTGTTTGATGACGTGGCCATTCACTACATCCTGTCTGCAGCCCAGTGAGTACAACTGCTTCTCCATCATTTCTCTTCACACGGTTCAACATCCTATCGTCCCAGTTATTGAATGGTTTGTGTCCGTCTGGTTACAGGTCAGCCGATGGACTGGCTATATGTAAGAAGTCCGCTGAGTCACAGTAAGTAACGTGACACACCTGGCTCACTGTAAATAAAAACACATGGTAAGTTCATTCAGTGCATGTAGCTGTGACTCATAGTCCTGTGTGTATGACTTTAGAGCCGTGGAGGTGGTGGAGCGGCGGTACATCTTCCTGAAGAGGCTGTGTCAGGTCCTGTGTGCTCTGGGAGGCCAACTCTGCTCATTAGTGGTGAGTTTGTGTTCATTTGGCCACACGCATGGTCTTTTATCTGGGCTTTCGTCCACACACACATTATGTAAAATCACAAAAAGAGCGTGTGTTAACAGTTTATGCTCTTTTGTTTAAATGTCATGTTCTCTCCGCAGGGTTCAGACGTAGAGGTCGAGGTACCTGCAAATCTCAGCAAATACACAGAAGCGTTTCTAGCCTTCACTACACATTCCAGTCAGGTGAGAAGACAATCACTGCATTTAAATCAGTAGAACGTGATTTTTTTTTTCCCGCTGTGTTTGAACTCTCCTCTTGTGATTTGTCCTGCAGTTTTTAAAGTCATCCACTCTGGCCACTTGGGGAGCTTTGTTCAGACACGAGACTCTGTCGAAGGACCCGGTTGTTGTTGAGATGGCCGTCAAATACCTCAGAGCGTCGATGACCAACCTAGTGAAGGTGAGACACTGATGTCGGTGCTTCCATTCCCACTGTACACGGAAGCCAAATGGGTGTAACGGTTTCGTCTTTTCTCTCCAGACGGGATTTCCATCTAGAAACGACAACCCAAGTTGCGAGTACTCCCGTGTGGACTTTGACAGTGATGAGGATTTCAACTCGTTCTTTAATTGTAAGTATTATGGATTCAGCTTTACCTCAATTCAGAGCAGTGCTCTTTATTTGATCCTGTGGTGTTTTTCACAGTGCGTGTTCATACTCCACAGCTTTTCGAGCGCAGCAGGGAGAGGTCGTGCGGATTGCATGTCGCATCGTCCCCCTGGAGGCTTTCCAGATAGCAGCAGAATGGCTACAGTATCAGATCGCCAGCCCGATTGACACCGGGGCTACAACATGTAAGCGTTTCTCCTCGTTTTTTAAACTATGTGTAGTGGTGGGTTTGGTTAATTTAACATGTAAAATATGCAGCATTATGGATCTAAATTCGGGCTTACAAAGTCCCCCGTGGTTAAATTTACTAGAGCAATCCCCCCCTCGACCACTCGGGTACAACAGACTCATTTGGTTCAATGTTTTTGAACTTTTCTGACCATTCAATTGAAGGACTTTTGTTTTACTAGTTTCATATACATGTTGATGATCATGAATTCTTACATGCAGCAAATGTACTTACTGTATCGTCTCTCTCCGCCCGTCACTAGCTGCTGAGGGCCTGTGCTCACTCTTGTCTCCGTCAGTGGTCCAGTGGGATGCGATGACCGTCTTAATGGAGTGTGTGGTCGCACAGATTTTCAAAAATCTGGAGGAGGAGGTAACAGGAACAACTTTATTTAACAGAACAAGACAGTGTGAGACAAAATGAAGTTGATTGTAATGATGTGAAGGTTCTCCCCCCCCCCCCCCCTCCCTTCTTCTGCCTCTCACTATGTTAGAAGTTACCGATAGATCAGAGCATGGAGCTGCTGCAGGCCGTGCTGAACTACAACACCAAAGACCCGCTGATCTCGTCCTGCGTGCTCACCAACATCTCTGCCCTCTTCCCGTTTGTTAAACAAAGGCTGCACTTCCTGCCACAGATTCTCTACAAGGTCAGCATAGTGGTCATTGGTCACTACATATTATGTATTATCTACCATACATGTGTTATTATTGTATAAGGAAATGGATAGTGTATATATCAAGTGTTGTCTTGTGATTGTTGGACGGAACAGTGTGTGAAATTTGACTTCTCTTTGCAGCTCGTCCGTTCCCCTGGTCACATCATTTTGCATTTAATATGTTTCTGTGCCTGCATGACAAGTATTTATCATGAACTTTGGTCTCACGGTATTTTATTCTTTTGTCCCTACAGCTGTTTAGTGCCATAACATTTGAGGTTGGTCAGGAAAGTAAGGTGAGTTGCCTTCAGAGAACCACATATTGGTACTTCTCCTCATCCTTTTTGTCCAAGACCGAAAAATATAATTTCCAACTGACGTCTTCAGGCACCTCGGACCCGAGCTGTAAAGAACGTGAGGAGGCACGCCTGTTCCTCCATCATCAAAATATGCCGGGATTACCCACAATACATCCTGGTAAATGTCAATTTATCCCATGTAGTGTAGAATGACAGATTATAATTGCTTTCAGTTGGTACAGCTGAAGTACAGCGTGCTGATGAAAAGACACGAGTAGACGTTTGTGACTTTGACGTCATTTTATTTTTTCCTCTCCAGCCTTGTTTTGACTTGTTTTACAACCATGTTAAGAAGTTGTTCTCGAGCGACGCCACGCTCACTCACATGGAGAAATGTTCGCTGATGGAAGCTCTGGTGCTCATCAGTAACCAGTTCAAAGACTTTGCAAAGCAGAAGGCTTTTCTAGATGAACTGATGGCTTCAGTGGTGGCAGAATGGACCTCGGATGAGATGAGGCGGTGCGTTTGATTTCTCTCTATTTCTGTTCACATCGTACATGACGTGTTTCGGTGTAATGGCAGATCATTGACTTGTGACTATTTGTGCTTCAGGGTGCTGTGTGACCCGGCTGTGTTCCTGTCCTTTGTGGGTGCCGATCAGGTGATCAATGAGCAAAGTCCAGATGCAGACACAGCGGGTCTTAATAGGGGCCGGGTAAGTGTGTAGTATGTGAACTCTAAGGACTGCAGTATTTCTGTCACTGGGCTTCTGGTTGTAGATCAATGTAGACCTGCTTACGTCACACTAATGTATAAGACACTGCAGTTGGGGGGAAAAAAACTAAAATCAGCACTTAGTTCAGCGGTTTGGTCCCCGGCTCCTCCAGTCTACATGTCAAAGTGTCCTTTGGCAAGATACTGAACCCCATATTACTCATGATCTCTTCTTTTTTTTACCTTCCTCTAGCTGGGTTTCTGCTTGTATGCCATGTTGGGGGTGGTGAAGCGGGCACGCTGGCCTGCAGACCTGGAGGAAGCCAAGGCCGGTGGCTTTGTGATGGGCTACACCGCTGCTGGAGCTCCCATCTACAGAAACCCCTTCACTGCCCAGTTTCTGGTCTTGCTGCCCAACCTGCTGGCTCTAATCAGGTACGCCTGTCGGAGGGCACTGAACCTCGTGTTCAGCCATGTGGAGAACTGTGTTGAACTAACAAGAACCCGAGGATCATATTATCCCCAATGTGTGAACAAACGCATTAACCTTGACTTCTAGGTGGGACTTCTAAGGGTCCTGAGTAAGTCTAATAGTGTCTGAAAATACTTCCTGCTATTATACTGATCTGTCTCCTTTCTTTGCTCCTCGCTGCAGGACTAACAACTGTCTGTTCATGCCAGAGAACATGGCTCGTCTGAGTGAGACTTTCTCCAGGGCCCATGAAGTGATGGTTGCAGAGAGAAATGTGGTTCTTGGTAAGAGGATATTTCTCCACATGTGTTTTTGGCCCATTAGTGAGCCATCATCTGAAAAGCCTGTGGTTAAACCCTCTTTATATGGGCTTTCTCTTCTCCAGGTCTCTCTCAGCATCCTCTGGATATTTATGACTCTCCTGTGTATAGAACCAGCCCGGAGCGGATGCAGGGATTTCTATCCACACTGTATGACAACTGGTGAGGCTTTTCCCCAAACTTCTCCTCTGTATTGTTTATAGCTCACATGCAGGTGCAGATTAAATTCCGCTTTCTTTACCTCTGTAGCTTCCATGTCCTGGGGAATGCAGGTCTGTCCTTGCAGCAGGAATTCTTCACCATTGAGAGGTTGAGTGAAGAAATAGCCGGTTCTGCTTTTGTCTCCCTCGACCGTGTGCCTGACCACAGACTTCGCCCTATGATTCATATCCTCATTTGTTTTACCTTTTTTTTTTTTTTTTTCTATTTCAGTGGTTTGATAAACGAGGTGTAAAAGATCTTTGTCTTACACTCATTCTAAATGTATACTTCTCTACAAGAACAGAGCTGAGCTATTGCTTCATGTTGACATGGCATTTCCTTAACAAGCGTACGGGTGTTCCTGAGGCAGTTGGTGCTATCGTGTCCTCAGGAGTACTACAACACTCTGATCTGCCCCCTGCTAGGACCTCTGTTCGCCTACATGCAGCAGGTCAGATGTCCACACTTCCCCTTCTGTAACACTTCATCTCTATATACGTTTTATTCACTCATTATCTTCTCTTGGCCTTACTTCTGTTTCATATTACAGAGGCTCAATGTCAAGTGGCAGCTCATCAACCAGAGGAGCTCTGTCAAGTAAGTTGTGATGTAATGTTTCTGTCTGTAAGTGTTTTTGTTTATATATCAGGAATTTGGAAATGATGTACTTTACAAGAAGAACCGTATTTCACTTAGGTCCTCAGACGGTTGTTAAACATATTAATTGAACACTCAAGTTAGACATGAATGCCTGAAATATAAATCACATTTCACACTAAAACGCTGGTCTTTTGTTTAGCTGGAGAACAACCGAACATTAGAATGTAAAATATCTATGAAACACAGTTCTTTTGACTCTTTATGCAGTTCAAACCGATGAGAGCTCTTCTCAAATCACTCGAAAGTCTCTATTGCATAATACTGTATATTTAATTATTTGACTCTCAAACTGGTTGTGTGGACTTACTGGTAACCCGTTTGTTGTGTTTTTTTTTTAAGTGGTGAGGAGGAGGAGGAGGAGGTGCTGTGTCAGGAGAGCCAGGTGACACAGGAGATGCTGGAGGAGCAGCTGGTTCGCCTGCTCAGCAGGGAGGTCCTGGATCTCCTCGGTAGGTTTCCACATCTGTAGTAACAACATATAAAGGCCTGGTTAAACATCAGATACATGCACACTTGATTTATTGGTTTAAGAATTAAAAGAGAAGTCTTAACTAGCATTGCAGTTTGTTCTATGTGCCAGACACTTTGCATTTGTTGGCATAAGTATTCAATAAAAATAAAATATTTATTGTTAAAGTACCAATATATATTTTTTTTTATCGCAATGGTGTTACTCTTGTTTTATAGCTCTATAATGTCCCTGTCTAAACCCGCTGTAAAGCGGAGCATTAAGTGAAGCTCGGGGCTTCTTCCTGAATGCTGCTTATGCACTTTACTCGTGTGGGGAGGTTTGGTTTGTGCCTGCTACACAAGCGGAGAACGGTTTCAGAACGCATCAGCAAAGTGCAAATATCAGCTGTAATTCCTGTATATCGCTGAGACGATAAGAGACGTGATGGACCAATAGGATTTGCCTTGGGTGACGAACAACCCACTTGCGTGATCATTGAGCTCCACTGTGCACTCCTAAAGTGAAATAGTCAAGGCTTTGGGCTTCGAGGGTGATTCTTGATGTTGTTATTGAGAATGTACCAAAATATAATGGGATTCTCAGCAAATGGCAGACAACTGCCTGATCAGCTTTTACTCTAAGACTGACTGTAAATTGGGGAGTTGAGTTATTGTGGGGCCATAATACTTCTCTTCGTTCTTGTCTTCTAGCTGTGAGCTGTATTTCCAAAAAGCTGCCTGAACCAGCTGCAAATAAGGAGGAAATGGACGGTAAGAGTCAAATTCACGTGCTTCTTAAAAGCTGTTCTTCTGGTTTTCTTCTTCATGAGTTGTCCTCGTCCGTCTGTGCTGTGATGTCACTGAAGAGTGTGATACCGCTCAGCTGGCCAGACAGAAGCAAAACAAATACCCACAATCCTAACGACAAAGCAAAACAAGACACGAAGACTGTTGTGTTTTTTGATTCTGACAAAGCGTCTGATAATATATTCTCTCGTAGAGGAAGACATGATGGATTCAGTGCAGGCGGCGTCTCCTGCCCAGCCCACAGAGGAGCTGACTGAGCTGGGAAAATGCCTGCTGAAACACGAGGTCAGCCCAAGACTCATAACATCCTAAAGGGGGCATGGCCACTCATTGAATGCTGTATCTAAACTTCATGTCTCTCTTTTTGCAGAACATCTACATGACCCTGTTGACCCTCTCCTTCACCTCTCTGTCATGGAAGGACACCACTAACTGTCACCGCACTGCTTCAATGGTCTGCTGGACACTTCTGCGGCAGGTAGTGCACTGAATGTAACAAATGTCCAATACAAGCCCTGAATTCTTTTTTAATTTTTTATATCCTTTCATGTCACACTTTCCTTTTGAGGGATAAGGCTGGCCATATTCTATATTTTTGATCATTTTCACAAATTCCATGGAAAGAACTGAAGATGTAAATATTTCAAAGCTGTGCACAAGTATATTAGGGCTGTCAATGAATATTCTAAATCCGAATATATATATATATATATATATATATATATATATATATATATATATATATATATATATATATTCCAATAGTAAAGAAATGAAAATGAATATTACATTATGATAAAAAGCACTACTGTGGCTGTCTGCCTTGCTCCAGCATGAAGGGAGTCTCATACCGTAACGTCCCTTTCATTAATTGAAAATGAAATGTCACATTAAGTCAAGCTCAACGAGGAATAATTCAACAAAAACCACACTGATGGCAGAGAGAGAGAGACTGAGACCTCGATAAGGATTTTGTAGTGAAATGAGGAGGTATCTTATAAAGAACTCCTCATTTCAACTTCACCAATCATCCGTTCCTCGTCCGATGCAGTGCTTTCCAAGAGAGCGACAGGGATAAATAGGAAATTGGTGTCCGACAAAAGTTCAGCTCAAAGCGGCGCGCTGCACAGTGCTGCGGCGCACGCAGCCAGGTAGGACACAGTGTCATGAACATAATGCGCAAAAGTAGATATTCAAATAGTTCAGACCTATAGAACAAACATTGGAGGAATAAGCTACTTCGGCTTTGGATACAGAGGAAATACCCGTCATGTATTTTCCTTTAAACCTTTACCACCTCTCTCCTGTTAATGCACTCTTTTTGCCTGTCAGGCTTTTTTAGTTGGTTAAATGTTTCAGTTGGTACTCGCTCATCGCCTGCGACTCATAAGGAGGCTGTGAAAAGTATCTTGCCACATATTTCTCTCAAAGATTTTTTTTCCCACATTCACTCTGTGTCTCTTCAGGTCGTAGCGGGTAATCTTCTTCCTGAGGCGGTCACATGGTTCTACACCAGTGTCCTCAGAGGCCTTCAGGTTCATGGGCAGCATGAGGTCTGCAACTCCACCCTCTCTCAGCTGGCAATGCTCATCTATGAAAACCTGGTGAGGCTAAAGGCAGTCGTCTCTTTATTTCTGCCTTTGTTTGATCAGTTAAAGAAGTCACCTACGACTTCAACGAACCCTTATTTTCATGAACATTTAACCTGCCCTGTTTTGTCACTTAGTTTTATTCAATGTGCAGTCCAAAACCCAACGATGTTGAGTTTCTTTATTTGTTCTTTATATTAGATTTTAAATCTCTATTCTGAGGGAGTCCAGCATAAAACTTTTCACACATAAAAGCACAAATAACCAACTTAAAAACCAAACGGCAAAAAGTTAAAAAAGTGCATCAACCAGTTTACTGTCGTATGTGACAAAGAAAAGCAGAAAAGCCTTATACTTGGGAAGCTGGAATCATTGAATATTTGGGATTTTTGCATGAAAAATAACAATGAATCAATTATCAGTAAGTAGATTTTGATTCATTTTCTGTTGCTCAACTAATTGCGTTAAATTCATATAGTACTAGAGGTATAATGAAAAGTTTAATCTGGGGAACGTTAAAGTTAAATCCTTCTCTTTTTAACTTTCTGTCTGTCTGTCTGTCTGTCTTAGCGGCCTCGCTACATAGAGCTGAGAGCGGTGATGACCCAGATCCCAAACATCAGTGTGGAGAGTCTGGACCAGTATGACCACAGGCTCATTGACCCCAATGCCCAGAAGCTTGGAGACAAGAAGAGGAAAGACCAGTTCAAGAGGCTCATTGCAGGAACAGTTGGGGTAATGCCACATTCAGCCACTAGAGAGCAGTGCTTCTCTACTGTATCCCACTGTAGAGGGCTCATCAGGGGTGACCACAGACGGGCCTAACAGTGCGAGGCATTACTCAGCAGTGTGACTCTGGCTGTGCTGTAAATCTCCTGTGCTCAGCAGCGCAGTGAGGCTGTAGAATCTAATGAAATTCTTTCTGGTGTATCTCAGATAGCCGTGTTTAACCTCTCCTCTCTCTGTCCCCGGCCAACAGAAAGCTCTGTGCCAGCAGTTCAGGAAGGAAGTTCATATCCGGAATCTTCCATCGCTCTTTAAAAAGCCGAAGCCGGACAAAGACGTACAGAGCAGTGAAGCATTGGGCCTGGAAGCTCTCTTCTCCCCGGAGAACAATGCCCTGTAGGAGCACATGGTGGTTCTAATGGACTTCATACTGACTGAAAACCTGTGTGTGTGTGTGTGTGTGTGTGTGTGTGTGTGTGTGTGTGTGTGTGTGTGTGCACAAACCGGGGATTCCCTCTGCATCCTCAAGCTGGAGCAGCGCGGCTCTACCTAACATAGCTGTCAACACTCTTCTGTTTCTCAAAAGGTCTTCTTTTATTTCATGCCACAGCACCAGTCACACTATAAGTAATATCCTTATAATAACACTCGCACAGGTATATGAGCTATTGAAATTTGTACTACATTTTTCAGATTAAACAATGGCCTGTTTCTGTGTCAGATTGTGTTAAAGGATGATCTTAAAACATCAAGACTAGCCATTGATATTTGCTCTGCAGCAGAAGCTTAATTGAGCCACAAAACTATCATGAAAGGGACCAAACGGTGTTCTGTTGTTTCACGGTGGGTCTTTTTCATTTTAAGGAGGCAATATTTGCCCTTTGCCCACCATCACGCACACAGTCGGATATATGGGGCGAGGAAATCTAACTGAGCGTGGTGTGATGTGCAGCATAAAAACTGGCATCTAATGATCCAAAAAAAGCAAAGAATAGAGAATTGCTGCAGGAGTTGTGTGTGTGTGTGTGTGTGTGTGTGTGTGTGTGTGTGCGTGCGTGCGTGTGGCTTGTGGAGCGGTGGAGACCTTTTGTTCTTGTAAAATCTTAATTTCAGAGGTCAGTGTTGCAGATATGTTATGTGACCACGCTGCTGCTCTCGAGGCCGTTATATTCCGGGTCAAGAAGAAAAATCTTCGTACTCTTTTCTCTCTTTTTTTTTGCCGTCATTTCCTTTGACTGGACAAGCTTGAATGCTGTCTCTGATTCTGAAGTATGTGCTAAAGGAAACTCAGGTGCGACGTTCCCTAAGATGGGGTGAAGATGCTTTATGGAAACATACCCAAGAAAAAAAATATTCTGCTGAATAGTGATATGAAGTTATTGTAGATGTAAATATGAAAAACAGTTTTCTGGTTTGCAGACATTACACAGTAGTTGGTGGTTTGCGTTTTGCCGGTTCCTCATATCAGCACAATTTACAGCGACCCAAGTAGTGTTTTGAATTGCTTATTTAATGCAAAGCACATATACTACAAGTATTTCAGCCACATATTGTGCCAAAAACACTCACGATAGACAGAAAATGATGTCCGAGATGCAAAACCTAATAAGATATGACTTTGTGATTATTTAATGGTGGACTCAACAACTAATGTGTAGCTTAATCCAAGTCTTTCTGTTTTCTGGCTGTTTCTATTTGTTTTTTAAAGTGTTGATTTTTGTGTTTGTACTGGTTTTGCCAGCCATAAGAAAAAGATGAACCAGCACTACATTCCTTCATTATCCAAGGGATTGTTTTTAAGCATAATTCAATGGATGTGTTTTGCTCTTATGGAGCTTTCATGTAGAGTGTGATTTGTTGTGTAGATTCAGGCCAATAATATATGGGAGCAGTTTTGGCTTAAAGTGAGCCCTCTTTAAAGGGTGTATGTCTGCATTTCAGATATTACTGAATCAGGTTCACATCACCCTTGCCCAGGAATAGGAACATTTATGAAGCTTCACCTTCCAATCAATTGATTTCACTGTCTTTGTGTTGACCGTGTGTTCACATGTGGCCATTTAAAGCAAATGCTTGTATAACACTAAAATGTTATGTACAATGGAGAAAATATGCTTTTTAAAACTGTAGTGTGGTTTATATTTTGTTTTTAAATAAAAAACGAGATTTCAATTAATTAATCTCAAATGTATATCTTTTGGTTTCTTTTAAATTTAGAATAAATGGAAAAGTAGCTCAACTTATTTTTACTTGCTACAGATTGACATATTTGCTTCTCATTAGTTATATATTTTGTCTTGCTCATGCACCATTTTCAACATTTTGCAAAATGGTGAAGAAGTTGCAAATATAAATTAGGGTGAATAAAATCCTAAAGAAAGAACTACTACAATGTGGATGATTATATTAAATAAATTTTTCCTTCAGAGAAGCACAAGTCGATGTTTAACTTGCTGTGTATGATGTCAGTGAATCTTTACACTGACATGTTTAATATATGTATTAACAACACCTACATACAAATGTGTATATAGACTGACAGATCTCTTCACAGCTGTCCCGCTAATATATAATACTGTATTTTGACAGAATTGAAAACTGTAAACATATTTTAAAAATAAGCTCATTACTTACTCTTTTAATTATATTATATGAGTGAAATTAACACATTTACACCGTTTTGTCATGTCTTAATTTTCTCACCATGATGCTCCATCTAAATACTTTGATTTTTACAAAAATAAAAAGCATTTCAATAAATTTGGAATGCTTGTTTTTTGTTGCGTTTCTGGATCAAATTAAGTATATTCTATAATTAACCTATGCTATTGGTGATGAAATGATATTCATAAGTGTGCCAAACCTCAATTTTCTAATCCCGAGTGTACCTTTTAGAGGATGTATCGTGGAGGAATAATTAATTAGTGAACGAGGGAGAGACTCTTTGAGAAGCATTGTGTGTAAAAGCACTTCTGACTCCACGTCGATAGGGGGCGGTAACGCGCCATTTGCCTTTAGCCCACTGCCGTAAATAGCTTCATAGAAGCGCAATGAAGAACGGTGTTCGATTATGGCTGACAGCGTCTATCGGTGGTTTGTTGTGTACTTTTGTTACTATGAAAACAAATATTTGAAATGAATACATTAATCACGTAGGCTCAGTATTCATGGTCAACAGGCAGTCGTTTTTACGTGGACGTGTTCGACGCACACAACTAACCAGTAGAACCACCCTCTTAAACGTTTAAACACCGGTACGGTAACCGTCAACGTTAGCTGTAGAACCAACCTCGTAAATGTTTAAACACCGGTACGGTAACTTTTGACGTTAGCTGTAGAACCAACCTCCTAAACGTTTAAACACCGGTACGTGTAGCTGAACAACCGTTGGTTGAGCACAGATTCAGTAGCTAATGTTAGATTAAACGGTAACGTTAACGTTGGTCTACATTTCTAGGTTGTACAGTCAGGTACTGGAAGTCATGGTGACTTTTTACGTGCTTTTGTCTTAAGTGGTTTCAACTGTCACAACAAGTACAATTTGAGGTACTTTCTTAAGTATTTTCATTTTATGTTACTTTATACACTCTACTACATTTCAGGGCGACATATTGTAGCGTTACTTTTTACTCTTAGATTAACTAACTAGTGAACTACTTCACAATTTAAGAATTTTGCATACCACATATGTTAAGTTAAAATACAATTTAACTACCCACCCTACTAGTTTATATAGCAGGTAAAATGAGCTACAACATTAAAATGCTGCATAGAAGTTGCATCACTAATGCTGATCTAATGAATACTAATAAAAAAGTTTTAAAAGCGTAAACAAAGTTCAGCTGTATAGTGTATGCAGGCCGGGTATAAGAAGTTTATTAAAGGATGGATTACGATATGCTGAAACAATTAGTCCGTTAATCGATCAGCCTTATGACAGAAAAATGATTATGCAACTATGATAACCAATTAATTTAAGTCATTTATCAAGCAAAATGCCAACCGTTATCTGGTTTCAGTTTTTGAGGATTTGCTGCTTTTCTTGATTATCTTTGCACTGTTAGCGTCACCTCTGGGCTGTAATGGGAATCTGAAAAAATATCTGAAAAAGATCCGAAGAATTGTAATTGCTTACTTTCCAGTAATCCCCATTTCCCCCCATGTCCTCTGGGGCCCATTGCCCAACCAGCAGCACCATGCTCCTCCTGCTCTGCCCGTCACTGCTGCCTGGCTGCCAGATCTTCTCATCAGCGTGACTCGCTGAGCTCAACACATTCCCCTTGTTTACATCAAACACACGACCCACATGCATATGAAGTGGATGGATGAAAACACACCCTTTCTCTTCATCATACGTACACCAATTGTCGATACATAATCCAAATAATACGACATAAACTTGCTCACCTCTCAAATTTAGACACCGGACAGGAAGCAAATCTCAGTTAATGTTTTCTGACGGTACCCCAAATGAATAACAATTAATCTTAGACACAATGATATTGATACATTTATTGTTAACCTTGTTCTAGAGTGATTCGTGTCACGGGAAGGTACAGCAATTGACTACTCAAGGAAAACAGAATCTAAATTACAAAAAAAGAAAGAGATATTCACTGCCTGCATTTATTTGACCCTCTCCCTTCACAAGCCACTGGGCCTGCTGCAGAGAAGCACCCTGCTTCTGTTAATTTGCAGTGTTTCTCTTACACCAAATATTGCACTAGGTATCATGAGCTAGTAGCCCCCTTTCTGCTGTAGCGGTGGCCTCCCACACAACTGCTTTTCACACACGGACTCCAAATGTTTTGAGGATGGCCTGCTTAAGGCAGATCTACAGCAGCATTTGATATTCCTGTCTCAAGGGATATTCAATGTAATAGGAATTTCATTCCCGATTCTTCTCAGCAGCCTTTTTATGTAATGGATCAAAATATTCCCTTGACTTCACTTGTTTTTTTTGCCAGGAAATGTTGGCCCACTAACCAGTGGTTGTACTGTAATTCAAATAACTTGATTAAACACAGGTGACCTCCACTTAGCTTAATTATGTGTATTCTAAAAACAATTCGCTACACCATTGATGATTGGCCCAATAAAGAGACTGGACACTTGTGAATTTTGTTTATATTTTCATATATATTAAAAGTGTTGTGTTGCTCAGTGTGGAATACATTTTTTTTAATTACAATTGTGTCAGTTTTTTAAAACAATAAACGTCAATACTGTTTCAAATTTGGTGTTTTCCTTTTTTAGATAAATGGTGTGCTGGCTGAATGTGTTGTTGAATCATGTATGATTATTATTTATGTGCCTGTAGACTGAAACGTTGCTGTATTTCTCTTGAAAAAGAATTGTATTGTTCCTCATACTTATAACTTTGTGGAATAATTTAACATACATTAGTTTGTTTTCCACCAGCAGCTTCACGGTAGTTTAGCAACGCGTTTGCTGCGCAACACAAGTTTCAGGTCGCAGTGGTGATCGTTGCTGTTTTAATTAACAGATAGGAAACAGGTGCGCGTTTCCAGACAAGCACGTTTTAACCCCGGCTTTGAACGCGACCTCAGCCATTTATAACCGACGATCTTGATTCTCACTAGCTCCTACGAAACAACTTTTTGGGTTCAAGATGTCCGTCTGGTTTTATATTTTCGTTTTTGCTGCAGCCTTTGTAAACACCGGGAACGTGATGACCGGACGGGCACACAAAGTGCCGGTAAACTGCACCACGGTTTTGAGGGCAGCCCAGTTCGCTGTGGTTGAATTCAACAGAGCCAATGTAGAAGAGCAGTTTGCTTACAAAATTGTGAACATAACGTCGGCCAAAATGCAGGTAAAACTTAATCCTGGAGTCCTGCATTTTATACCATGACCATTATTCCCATAATGAGTCTGTTTCCTGTAGGTTGTCGCGGGAATAAACTACATCTTGGACATGGTGCTGGGACGTACAATGTGTAAGAGAATCTACACTGCTGACAATGAACCGTGTGTTTTACGCTTTAAATCCAAGGTAAGTATTTGATGAGGCGCGTAACGCACATAAAAGACACCCTTAAACCCAATGCAAGTACAAATGTGCTCCTTACTTTGCCCCTGTGTAATGTGTTGGTGTGGAAATTAAAAGGATGCACTCATTTGCTGTTTATTTCAGGAACTTCAGTGCCACTTCGTCGTAACAGAAATCCCTTGGGAAGATTCTCGTGCACTTACTCTAAATAAGTGTCACCCATATAATCATTGACTGCTTTTCTGATTGCTGCTTTTGTTGCCAAGTAAACAGTTTTAACTGAACAGTGTTTTAGTGTGTGTTTCATAAATGGAGCTTTTTAATATACTGTCCACACCCTCTTATGTTCATAAACAAGTGATTTAATTGGCTCCCAGATATGCCACTTGTTCTAACGCTGAGTTGAATAAGTTCAGTGACCTGCACTCGCACTGCATTGTATAGGGCATGTAAAATGGCATAATTATTCCAGTGAGTGACCGGGAGCAGCTTTACTGTGCCTCATCTCTCAGTGTGTGTCCTGGCAGCTGTAAGGCTCTGGTTGCGTGTCAAGCTTGGTCAGACACATGGCTGCTAAATGGAGACGAGGCTACACCTCTTCACACTACAACCACGGTCTCCAGAAGGGCTGGGCATGGAGGATTACAGGCATTTTCAGATTACTGCTCAGCAAGACTGAACTGTCTGCTGCTCTGACCCCCTTTTTTTTTTTTCTTTTTTTATAGGCGGAATAGATGGCTTACTGATGAACAGCAAAACAGACAATGCATAGGAGAAATTATGTCAACGAGTGTAGTTTGTTTGGGGCAATAGTGCCATATATCGATATTTGATCTACCACAATTTCAGGAGTTTTTCCTTAACCATATTTTTGCATCACTTAACAAGAGAAGGAAATGGTAAAAACTGATTAGTGACTGATAAAAATGTTTTAGCTGTTTAAAATAGCAGATATTGCTAAGTGGTGTGGGGCCAAAAGGGACTGCGTCTGTTTGGCTTTGATTACAGTTAACTGCCGCATGGATGAGCGGTGCACACACACACACACACCCTCTCACCCACCCAGCCCATAATGTCTCTAATCAGGGATGTCTTAATCAAACTGAGCAAAACATAAAGAATTGGCTGGCACCGTGGATTAGGTAGCAGGGGTTAGGAATGTGGGGGAAGGGGGTTACTCCTTAATGTAGGATGACTAACATCGAAGCTCTGGTGCCCGGAGTATGCCCTGTCCATCTGCCATTCCACCCACCCACCCACCCACTGACACACTAACAGGTGCGTGCACGCAGATACACGTGTGTTTTTCTGTGCACACGCTCGCATACGCCACCCCGCACTCTGGCCCTGGCCCTGCCCCTGTCCTCACTTAGCCTGGGCAGCAGATGGTGAGGGGCAAGGCTTGTAGCCCCCCCCTCCCAACTCCAAGCCACTAGCCCATCACTCCCTATTTTTTTTCCCCCCCACGAACACCACCCCACCCCTCTTTGTGTTGTTGAAGAGCCTGAGTGTTGAAAGGCGAGCCCCAGCTTGTCTCCCCCCCCCCACAAATCCTTGGCTGCCTGCCATTGGCGGGACTCAGTCAGGTGTCCTAATGCTTCAGTTAGGGGAGGAAACGCTGGTTAATCTGCCCATCGCGTGCCACCGGCCATGGCCTGGCCTCTTTGTGTCTGGCACCCCTCTGATCATTCCCTCCACCCCTTCATCTGTCTTCCCCCCCCCTTCTCTTCCAACCCAGTTTCTCTACCCCAAGACAGTGTCATCCTTTCTTAAAGATCATCCCCTCTTCCTCTTGGGATGGGTTCTAACGGCATCCTTAAGACAAATCCAGTAGTTTTGACAGATTTGAATAGCTCATGGTTGATGGATTGAACTATTCTATTATCCTATCAGTCAATAAATCCTTCTCTGTTTTGTGCTGACTCATCTCAGGCATCCAGAATACCTACAAATGCACCTTACAGGAAAACTGTTGCTGATGAATATTACACCATTCTTCTTTGTAACTTCTTTGCCCCTTCACACCAACAGTATCAGGCCTTTCAGAGCCTTTAGGTGCATACCATGTGTTGAGATATGTATCTCCAACCATGATCACACTGCCCGCTTTGTCAATCCCAAGTTATAGTAAAACACTGTGACATATTGTATTTCATCAAAGTTGCTCCTAAAGGAATACTTGAAGTTTATACCAAATTGCTACCAATTAGATTGAGGTATTGACTCATCAATGTAGTGTAATCCACTATTCTAAATGCTCTATGTCTCGTGTAGCTATATCTTTTTGTTATTTCGGTGTTTCATATTTTGCTCTTGATCGTTCATGCATCACACAGGTGAAAGTCTATCTCATTATACAGAAGCAGCACCACAACGTACTCCTGGAAGGTCCAAAGCTCTTGTTAGGATGAAGGACGCTTAGATGCTACTTGCAGGAGGCTGATATGATGTGATTGCATAACCAGAGAGAGGTCATTACCATTTGACCCCTGCTGACCTTCTTTTTGATTGACCCTAGGTTTGGTCACCGCTTCAGAGCACAGGCAGGAGTATAAGGTCAGAGTTCAAAGTATCATCAGCTGTGCTGTCATGGAAACAGCAGCGTTTACCCCTCTGATGGTCAGTTTTAATCCAAGGACAGTGGTTCATTTAAAACTATGGTTTCATTTGCTTTTATTTTGTCTCACCTTTGAAAGGTTTTCGTGTTTACTTCCTTTTAAAGCTCCAAAATTACACCTGTTCTTTTGTGTGGCTACAGCTTAAGATGTTATCCTTTTGGACTGAAATCAGATTTGGAAATATTAAATACAGATGTTTGTAATTGTCTCTATTAGTAGTACTGATGCTTCAGGTTGTTTTGAGGGTTATGTGGCTGTACATTTGCCCGGTTGAAGTAGCATTGTGAACGGCTCATTACATTTTACGGATTAGTTCTTTGTGCTTGTGCTATTTTTTGTGTTTTACATGTTGTCTTGGGGTTTTCTTCGTGTGCTATACAGCAAAGCACACATCTCTTGTCTTCAGTATTGTGACCAAAGCTTCAGGATCCGCCATTGTGGTCAATCGAAACACACCCGCGGTTTGTTTTTCCACTTCCTGTTTGTGACCGTTGTGAAGGGTTTCCTTGCAATCAGTGCTGCGGCAGGCTGGGGGGAGAAAATCAATACTTTCAATGTAACATGCGGCCAATGGAATAAGGGAATGATTTATGTAGGGATGGCTACTCCCTGAATCAGATGGGATTTGTGTTTGGTGGCCGGATGAGTGGAGGGGAGGAGGAGGAGGAGGAGGAGGAGGGGTGGCACAGAGACCCAGAGCAAGAAGAACTATAAAAGGTTAAAAAAAAAAAAGTGTGCTTCACTGCTGTTGATCGTGGCACCACTCCTCTCCCTTTCCCGCTGTCCCTCTCCTCTCTTTTCATCTCTCAAACACACCATGCTCTCTGACTGTCCCGCTTAATCTTAGCGCTGTATTATTATGAAACTAAGACCGACGGGATGCACACATACACACGCCAGGAGTTTAGCAGGTTGTGGACCACCCGCCAGAAAGGGCATATGCCCCATCTCCTCTCCAGATTAATGGGAGCATGTTAATATCACCGTACAGTCAGAGAGGACGAGATAGAGGCAAGGGGTGGGGAGGGGTGGGAGATGAAATGTAGAGGGGGAGTGTAAGAGCCTCGCAGACAGACAAGGCAGGAGGAATGAGAGCAAGTCTGCGAGGGAACGAGGTTGAGAGCAAGTCCTGGAAAGAGACAGAAAGATTGAAGTGTGGAGGCGGGAAAGAGCGAGAGAAGCGAGGACATAACAACCATAGAAAAATATATGTGTGTGTGTGTGTGTGTGTGTGTGTGTGTGTGTGTGTTTGCTTTATTGCAGTGGCCCCACCTACCCCTCCATCCTGTTAAGGAGGCACAGTCCTAAGGAGGAGGGGTAGGATCCCCTCCCTCAGCCACCGACACACACACACGCACACACACACACACACACACATGCTCTCTCTCTGGCTCATACACACACTCTGCTCTGTGAGGGAGCAGTCGCTGAAGAGCTCTGGATAGACCATGCGTGGTTCTGCAGGTGTCCCACCCTTCTCTCATCACATGGATGCTTTAGAAGGTACTATTTCCATTTGTTTCTTTCTCCTTTTTGTCATATTTCCCAATTCTTCTTCAGTTTTCTTAGGTTTGCTATTTTTTCCTTCTTCGCTCGAAGATTTCTTCTCTTCATTGTTTGGAATAATCTGTGAGGCACTGCTGCTTATATGTATGTGTGAGATTACATGTGCGTTTGTGTGAGACTGAATGCATGGTTGCATGGTTGTTTACAAGCTCTCCTGTAGCCGCTGGTCTGACAACTTCAGTAGAGTGAATCCTATTAGCTACATGCGTTTCTCTTCAATTTTATTATCTTGTAATGCTTCATTGAAAACTAATTTTATGGGGGTTGTGGCTTTGGCCGCTTGTTGTATTGTTTAGTCTGGCATTTTATTATTGTTATTGGCGCTCAACTCTTAAAGGTGGAGGGAGACAAAGCGCATTATGAATGCTCTGTGTACACCCTCTTATATGCGTATTCATGATGTTCGGGTAGAGGCTAGTAGAAATACATTTTTACAATAAAAGTGAAGTTTTACGCTTTTTCGGGTGTGATAGTGATGATGGTGAGTGTGAAAGAGTTGGAGATGTACAGAGAAGAGATGTTCAGGTGGTTAATGCTTGACACATTACCCAGACTTTGTTACAGTAGAAAAAAAACAAAAAACTAAGTCAGTTGAGTTGTGGCCATGCTGCATATTCCTCTTCTTAATCATAAAAAAGGAGATTTGTGTGTCGCAGAAAAGATAATTAGTAGAGGCCAAACCAGAATATATGCTTGGTTAGAGAGAAATAAGGGCGATGGCAGCAAAAAAATGGCTAATAATCCGGTAACGTGGAGTGAGTGAGGGAGAGCACATGTCTTGCATGTAACGTGCTGTATTGGAGAACACCCAATACACCCCTCTTCTGCTGATACTAGAGATGGAATTACAGGAGCAGTACGCTCTAATATGTTGATGAAAATATTTACTATGGACATTTTATATCTATATGCAACAGAATCATAAGTTCTAAATGTGTTATAAGTCTTCATTTACTGGCCATTGCATTTTATGTGACATATTTACAGGGATGACTAGGCTAAAATTCTTGCCTTATTTTCGTTTTGTCTACCCCAAGACATTTGGTTCACTGTCCTAGCTTTTGGTTGTTTGCTCAGGACATAATAATGACCGTACAGTCTGTAAATGACCATATTTTAAAAAAATAATGTTGAAGTTTTCAGGACACTCCTACTCTTATTGTCTATCCGTAGCATTCAAATTGTGTCCAGGTCATTACATCCCTGTTTGGAAATCAAATTGGTGACCATTTGTTCAAACAGACCTGACAATTAATCTCCAAATCCATCCTGAAAATCGGTTCCTTCCACAATATCTCCCCCTCATCCCTTTTCTTCTGCTCATCCTTTAGGTTAAAGCAGTGTTCTCTCCCCCCTTCTTTTCGGCTTATATTGACCTGTTAATAGTATTATCCACAGAGCGTGTGGCAGGGCCAGGGTCACATCCCTCTAGGGTTTGGATGGTCAGCCCTCTGGCCACGGTTTGGTCAGAGAGCGGCCAATAGGACCAAAGCTGTGGTCATCCTTCAATCTAGCTCCTTTCACAGCAGAGGTCACACGAGTCAGAGGGTAATAAGTTTAACCCCTTGAGGGGTGAGGAGTCAAAGGTCACAAACAAGGCAATAGA
The DNA here is from genome assembly GCF_910591455.1 of Pholis gunnellus. Classification (NCBI taxonomy): domain Eukaryota; kingdom Metazoa; phylum Chordata; class Actinopteri; order Perciformes; family Pholidae; genus Pholis; species Pholis gunnellus. Next base: position 14,078,483 of record NC_136538.1, read on the forward strand.
GAGAAGGTTTGCATCATCAATCAGTGGCACTCCTGGTTATATCCTTGCATATCGATGACACATGCTCGTTTCTGCCAATCTCATTTGCATGGCTTGCTAAACACAAAGGGCAGCCATTATGATGATAAAAAAGTGAACAAAAATAGCATTGGTATTGTGAAGAGGCTGTGCAATGTCAGTTTTTGTTTGCGCTTTTGCAATAATGTTTGTAACTTTTTTTTGTAATTTTAACACACTTCATTATGCAGATATTTGAATAAGATCCTAATGTTTGTAAATGCCACCCACGTTTATAAATGAATACCCTTCAGCCGATTTCCAATGCCTGTAAAAAAAGAAAACATATTCTCTTTGCAAGAATCTGTTATCTTTTTATTACTGCCTTATGCGTTTGTTTATGCTAAAAAAAACATTGATATGATACTTTTCTTTTTAATATAACACATTTCAACCACTGTACTAATTTTTCCAATATCTGGACTATGTGGACTGGCTATATGTGGACTGGTTATATGTGTTTGATGCTCTTGCATGCTACACCCTTAATACCATGCTGCATTGAATGTGAAACTCTGAAAATGAGTTTTTCTTGTAAGGGAAAAATACTAATCATTATTTTATTAAAGGCTTAATGTACATTGATCATAGGTTTATTTGTATAGGTGTGGCCTCGTTAGCACAATCTTGTGCTAATATACATTGTCTCGGCCTCACAGGTTTCTTTAAATACATGTAATTATTCCCCCATTTTAAGGGGTGCTATTAAAATAATCTCCTACAATGATATTGTGACATTTTCTTAAATTCTACCGCAGATGAGAAAGTGTGTCCCTCCTTGTGAATCTGAAATGGTGCGGTGCTGATGTTTCAGCATCTCCCAGAGGTCTTCTCTCCCTGGCTGATGTTAGCGATGTGTCAGCATTAAGCTAGGCCTGCCTGCTAGGCTGCTGGGGCCGTGGTGGCGACCAGCCCAGCCTGGCCACAAGCCAGACCAGACATGTCTTGGCATCAGACAACAGAGACGTGACAGGATCAAGGATTGGGGGAAAAATATGATCATACACTATGCAGTATTGCTGATGCATAATACCAACACAGTACACAGGAATGTATATAATACACAGTCCTTAAGGAATTTAATAATTTGTTGTTTTTTTTTCTTTTTGATTCAACAGTGCACGGTGCAAGAAAGGATGGGAGGGAGCAGGGGATGAAATAAGACATGCACAAAGATCCCCGGTCTGACTCCAAAACGAGGATGTCGTAGCTACAAGGTATGTTCTTCCGCCAAATTAACCACTGCGACGGTCCTGATGTGTATTACTTTAAGGAAGGCTCCACATGCACATTACATATATGGGTTGTGGCGCATATATGTTAAACTCGGCACGCTATAGGACTTGTGCATGCCATTAAATGTGTGAACAAGAGAGATGTACATGTTGCTCAGTCAGCTATTGCACAGACAGAGACCATCAATCACAAATGCACGGTGAGCCGCATTGCTCTTTTCCTGGTCCCTCAAGTCCTTTCTCTGGGCTGGAATTACACAGCATTTTACCTGCAACACTGCATTTTTCTGGACTTTGTCTTTACCCTGCACCGTAACTCATGCAACACATTTGTGCGCTGCCATGTCTTTTTAAACTGACGAGAGGTGAAGTTTTATAGTGCAACTTATAAATCAGCCCTATATATTGTACACGGTTTCTATTAGGATTTGATTCTCTAGTCGCAGTAAAATGTGCACAGGGGGAAGTCCGTAACGTTTGTGGTTTCTACACTGTCTAAAAATAACGGTATTAGTACAACATAGGTTATTGAAGGCCCTTCCCTTGCTGCAACTACTGTAAGCCTTTTATTAGCCTCACAACAAGGCTTCTCCACGCCTGCTTGACATCTTGTTTCCCTGCATGTACCTGATGTCAGTTGTTAAAGAACTCTGCGTGCACCTCACCCAATATGAACTACCCTTTTCTTTTGTCCTTATGTTTCACCAATATTGTCAATAGGTACATTCTTCCTATGTATTTTCCCTTTTACCATGTTGTATATCTTATTAGGTAATTTATATGATCTCATAAAACTCCCTCATTTGCCGTTTTGAAATATGTAGAACATTTTAAAACACACTGTCAAACAAAGCAATTACACCGTCAAATTAGCTATAGCTCTATGGTATGGGCAAAAGCCAGCTGTATTTGATAGATGAATGTTGAGACCTTGGGCTTTGGATAAGACATGAGTATGCTGAGGGCTACGGTTTTGGCGAGCGCGTGTGATAATCAGCAGGTGGACTGGTTGTTGTTGTGATAAGAGCAGGTGATTGATCATGCGGTCAAGGTCCTGTCTTTCAGACAGTTTGATCAGCTGAAAGGTTCACTTCATATTTATCTCCTGAACTAAGTAGACAACTTACTTTGTGTCTGTCTTTCTAAAACTATTCATTAATGTAGCGAGTAGTAGAAAATAAAATAGAGAAAAGATTATCAAAGGAATGAAACGTTTAGCTGTATTGTAAAGTGTCTATTAAGACACCTACAGATGTGTTTGGGGTCTTACTGAAGTGATGCAGTGCCTGGGTTGTCAAGAAATGCTCTTTGTAAAGGTCACATATTACTGCTTGCTATGTTGTGATGCGGCCAATAAAGCAGCCAATAACGGGCCCTGTGAAACATGCATTAATTGCAATGTTTTGTCAAGGGTTTTATCCTCACAATTTCGTTTACGAAAGTGTGAAACTACACACTTAAGTAATGACTGAACCACAAACCCATAATTCAGCAGACATTCATAAGCCCGTTTAAGATTAGATATGACTGAAGTTCTTTCTGCTTATGTCGGGTCTGCCAGTTTGAAAGTATACATCCCTGTTGCTCGCGGTGAGCCACGTGCTAACATTGTGAACAACCTTCATAAGCATACAGAAGTTAATACACACAATGATACAGTGTCAGTTACCGCACTATTAAAACGGTGGTGTTTTCCTTCAGCTAAGAAAGGAGCAGAAAATACTCTTCATCAGAGAAAGAGCTAAACCTTTGTCTCAAATTTATAAGGCAAATTGATTATAAAGATTGCTGAAATTCAATATTCTTTTGTCTTAAATAATCATATTACGGGAACTGAATATATTTAAGTTTCATTTAGAGAACTATTTTATAACTGTGACCCATGTTTAAGAGAATAGAGGTGATATTCTTTTGGAGAGATGCTTTGAGTTACCATTCTATAGTTCCCTATTAAGATTAAGATTTTACTTTATATATGATTTGGTGATACTGTATATAGATAGCAAGGCCTCATTCAGTGCCGGTGCCGTTTGTTAAATCAAGGTAATGAACGGGGACCATGAAATGACCAAAGGCCTATAACATAATGTTCCCTTGGAACAGGCCAGTCGTCCACTGGGCCTAAATCGACTCCCCACTCATTTACATGAGACATAAATTCACGTTTAAATGGCAGAAAATTGCTCGGGTGGCTGATACACTGGGGCATATGAAATTATAATTGTAGTCAGCCGCGTGTATGTGTTTGTGTGTGTGTGTGTGTGTGGGTGATATAAGATTGAAGAGATGTGTGGAGGAATTATGTGTCCAATAACTGAGATGGGATGTAAATATGGTCAGGACAGCCAGTAGTCTGATGTGCTACCGGCCCATTTCATCTGAGACTGCAATGCAGGGGCTAAATGGCAGCCGGTCCCACACCGAACAGATGGCAAATCAAAACAGGTCTCCACAGTACTATAGAGAAGTGTTTTATATGAAGTAACTAGTCTATGCTGCTGACTATTTTCTTGATTATTCACTGTGAAATCACTTTAAAATGTCAAAAATATATCAATAATATTTGAAAATGTCCAAGATGATGTCTTTAAATATCTTGTTTTATCCAACCAACAGTCCAAAAACCAAAGATAATCTCTTTACAGTGATATAAATGAGAAAAGCGGCAAACCCTCCCATTGGAGAGGTTGGAACCTGAACATGTTTTGCATTTTTGCTTTAGAAATAGATTTTGCTGATGAATTTTCTGTCGGTCAAACAATCGGCCACTTGTTGCAGCTATTAACATTAGTAAACCTGGTTTATTACTGCGTATGAGCAATGACAAAAAACACAATCAATCCAAACTCTGAAACATTTTCACTTTAGTTTCATACGATACACATTCTATCTGTATTCATGTGCGTCTCATTGTGCTTATAGTTGACGTGGCATACATTACTTGCTGCCTGTTACTCAAAGACATTGTGCCCCCTCCTCATCCTACTATCCCTCTTTCCCTCTCTTTCTTAGTGCAGTTTTTTTCTTTCACCTCTCCTCTAACGGAAAGGCTGGAACAAATACACATGTCACATCAGTTCATGGAGATCCCAATTGTTTTTAGCCAGTGTGCACCTCTAAGAGGTCTATGGGATGCCTGTGTTTCTCAGCATGGCTTCGTATACGCAAACGCAACCCCAACCTCGCACAACCCTTGCACACCATGCTGAACGTGCACTCAGATTTACAGACTCATATATTGTACATTGCATTTCTCTGTATTCACTCTCACACACTGTTTTCTATCTAAATCTCACCACATGTCATTCAGTCCAAACTGGACCATCAACAAACAGTACAATATGGCTCACCAGGAGGCCCCTTACAGACCTGTTTCATAATTTGGGCTGCTCTGTCTATTGTATCGGCCTCCTTTGATAAATGTACCTCCAACTGATACAATGCGTCAGTCTTTTTGTTAGAAGAAGACAATTGCTTGTACAGCGAAGGTCCAGGGCCTTAATGAAGTGCTAAAGCTATTGGGCACAAAGGTCGTTTTTGCTCTTAACATTAGATGACAGCTAACGGAGCAGACAACACTGTGAAAGGATGGAGACTAAAGTTCATATGGTGATATCATTATTTTATTGTTCAGAGCTATATGTGGAAGCCAGTAAAGCGTAAGAGAAATTTGTAACTGAAGACAATGAGTTGTGGTTTGAATAGGTTGTCATTGTCAGACCAGTAATGTGCGGCAGGATCTTGACCTTCCCATGCTTTCTCCTTACCATAAATGGTCAAATGTGGGGTTTGAGTAGCATTATTTGCTAAAATCTTATTTTGTTTTGGACGTATTCATAGTAAGTAAAGCAAAGGCTCTATTGAGCGGTCACCAGTATCAGCTTAGATTGACCGTTTCATTCCTCTGTCTTTGCTCCCTTTCCTTTCAGTGCTCTGGCTGTTCTGCTCTTTCTTTTCAAGTTAAAAGCAGAGCTCTTCACACCCAAGACTGGTGTAGGCAGAATACAACATAAGATCATAGTGGTTTATTTATTTATTTGGCCATTAAACACATTACATTACAAATGCATTCACAGTTACTCTTATTAAAGTCTTTAAAGACACCTGTTTTGCATGTTTCTTTTTGAAAATTCAAATTGTGTGGATTACAAGCTATTGTTTGCAAAAGCGTTCAACTTGGACAGCCTTGAAATGTTTGCCTGAAAGGTGAGCCTCCACTGAAGATGATATCACATGAGTAGAATAATCTTATATTCTTCCTTAATAGCAGTGTTGCATGATTTCTATGGTAAAGTGTCGGGGGACAGGTTGGGGGGGCGGGGGGGGGGGGGGGGGGCCTCATGATTTTGGGACAGATGGCATTTAGCTCTAGCTGTGCCGAGCTCAGTGGGACCCGAAGCTTAAGAGGTTAGGCCTGTCAAAACCACTCTGTTCATTCACTGCCTAACAAAGTGTGGACTGTCAGCCTGTTCCGTTTAATAAACTTAAGATTTTTCTTTTGTCAACGCCAGAGCAACACTTTGCAACTCGATGACCTGAATATCCCAACATCCATCGAGGCTCAGTGGAAAACATTGCACCTCTGGCTAAAGACTTTCCAAAATGTGTGGACATAAGTCTGATTCTGTTAGTTAAACTGCAATAGCTGAGTGTTTTGTTAATTCAACACAGTGAGGTTGGCTCAAGAGACTTTTTCAGCAAGTTTTATGCATGACCATGATAAATATGTCAACATATCAATGTAACATTTTTTGTTAAAATCCAGTATTACGTGACTTTAGAAAACCTAAATGATAAAAGGCTAATCAGTAGCATCTGGATATCATATTTGTGATACAACAGTGCAACAATTCTCAGCGTTAATATGACATATAATGCATTTTGGGGCATTTCCTCTTCATTAGTTAGTTTACAGTGCAGAAACACTTGGAAAAGAAAGGGGGTGACATGGAATAAAGAAGACTGACCACAATCAAACCAGGATGTTGTGGTTATATGTATGTAGTAACCCCTAGGCCTCTGGGATGCCTCATATTCAGCATCTTTCTGCAACACTTTGAATTAAGTCCACATAAAATCAAAGAATTATATTTCACCACAAGAGGGAGACATGCTGTAACATGCTGAGTGATTCTCCACCATACTGTACATTGTCCACACGGGACCACACTGCTAATCTGCACTCAAAACGCCTGAAACACAACAAATGCATACATCTACCAGAATATCCTAAACTGTCATGTGATCGTGCAGATTTATTGAGTAAACTATGTTTTAATTTTTGCCATCTCGCCTCCACTCTCTCCCCCATCTCTCAATTTGTTTCAGTGCTTGTTGGGGTCAAAGGCTGGAGGCTGGTGAGTGGTGACCTGAGTGAGAGGCCTGGGTGCTATCTGACCTCTAAGTGGGTGTGCGGCTGACCCTGGAGGATACAGCTCAACAAAGGGAGGCACGTGCCGTGGCCCTGTCACCATGGTAACACGGGACCTTTTTGGAACGGTGTGGGTGTGTGTGTGTGGGGGGGGGCAGGGTCAAAGCTTGGTCTTTATTCTGATCGGTGTTAACCGACTGCTGCCAATTGGCACGTATAGATATAACAACATGCCCACCACAGAACAGGGTATATGTTTTACCCGTCTTGTGGGGACATAAATCTGATTACACAGTCATATTGTAGGGACTCACTTCCTTTTTGGGGACACACTGTGGACAAAATTCCTGTCCTCATAATGTAAATCGTTACTACTTAAGGCGAAGACTTGGTTTAAGGTAGGGGCAAGGTTAAGGGTTAGGATTGGGCTGGTAGCGGTTAGGGTAAGTCTCCAGGAAATGAATGTAAGTCAATGTTATATCCCCAAATGTCGTGAAAGTGTGAAGAATCTAAGGACTGACTGGGTAATCTCTGCAGGCAACTGTGATGGTGCTTTAAATTCTCACAATCACCTGGAGAGATTCTGCAGTTTGTCTTATATGCCTTAAAAAAACTTGCTAGTATAAACCCTTAAACTGTCTTTTTTCATCTCTGTTGTCTCTATCACAAACCATATAATGAAAAGTATTTTTCAACAAGGTGTCTTCTGCAACATGTAAGGAGGAGAACCAACTGTTTACCAAAGGTTGGTTGTCTACCTATGTGAAATGGTGATCAAAGGGGATTTCACGCTCTAGCTTAAGGTAAGGATCATTGCACAATAGAAGAGATGTTGCCATGAGACACTTTAGCTTGATCTGTTCATGCCTCACTATTACAAGTCAAAACAATTAGTGGGTGTTTAAAAGAAGAAGAAGGGGTATTATTGAATTACAGTCCTGAATGAGGGCCAACAGGTGCAGTCCACCTGGAAGACGACATGTTTCACACTTTATACTTTGCCTCTTTGATGCTGTGCAAGCTGCCCGCTCACCACAGATAACCAGCACCGCCCTGATCCTACAACAATCCTGCCATCCCCCTACAACACAGCGCTATACCTACCATACTAGATATTACTCGTCAGCGTCCATGTAATGTAATATTTGACACATCTGCATTTTTTTTTCTTCATTGCCACAATCAATCCTCCTGTCTCTGGCCTGAGTCCTTTCTCCACGTTTACCCCTCCTCCACCGCTGCTTTTCCTGTCTCATCCCCTTCTCCTTGTGTTCTGCTGAGTTTTGGTGAAATCTCAGCTGGCAACTGTGAGTCGTTCACTAGCTGCTCTCACAATGGCCTCTGGGATTATGCTAAACACAGCGCCTCGGCTGCTCTCCCCATCGACCGGCGTCAGCGACGCCCTTTGGAGCACACAGGAAAGAGATGGAGGGCTCTCAATGAAGATGTCACTGCAATTACACAAGTGCGTTTCACAGGCACCCTCTCTGTCTGCTCTTCCTCCTCTCGCATCCCCCTTCCCCACTTTTTAAAAAAAATGTCTTTTCGACAGTCTTTTGAAGTGCAGCCTCATCTCTTGCAGCTCTTTCATAATGCATGCCCACTTTGAATTTGCATGAATTCACTTTCCAGATGCTTCTGCTGCCATCTTGACTTACAATGATGTGTACTGTACAGTAGCTATTGAATTATCGTAGCATGAAAAGAATAATAATGGCTTGTTTTAATGAGTATTTTTGTATCACTCATCTTACCATGAAGAGATATTGCAGAGGGTCAAAATGTGTTGTGAACTACTCCCCTCTTGTTGCCCCTACAGTGATGTTGGGGTGAAGGAAGAACTTTCTGATGCGGATGATACTGCATCAGGAACTGATTGGCTGATGCTCAATTGTCAACAGTACCTGATGCATTGCCTTCAGCATCGAAAGAAACGTCAGAGTACTGGCTCCTTTTATGCTCTGAGAAATGTACCTCACTAGTGTAATAGCCCTTTGTGTGTTGGGACACCAACTCTCGTGCTTCGCCTCTGTGATTTGCAAGCATGACTTTCTCATGTGGTTTCCGGAGAGCAATAGGACCTAGGGGAATGTGCTCTCATCCTCTCTTTCATAAGTCTTGGATAACATCTTTTATTAATCTCTATAAACTACTTTGATTAATCAAGTGCTTTATCTCAATGTCTCTGTCTTTTTTTGTGCATCTGTTAAATAGCTTGCCAAGTTAAATAAACTTTTTTAGTGAAGAGTCAAGCCTTTGCACAGTTATTTTTTGGGTCAACCATGTTTTATTTGCATATTCTGTAGTTTATTATTGTATAGTTTTGATGTGTTTAACCCGGTAAACGCTCTCTAATTGCAAGTGAAGTACTCGCCTTAAAGATTAAATACTGGACTTGTGTCTTGTTAGAAAATAATCTGATTTCTGCCAGGAAAAGACATGAGTTTGACCTGCACCTGCAGGGTATCGCACCATGCAGAATCTATCTGTAATCCTCATGTCATCCACACCCTGTGAGGAAAGGTCAGAAGGTCAGCATTAAAGGAGGTGGCGCCAAGTCCATTTCTATCCACTTGTATCAGCAAGCAGTTGGCACACACACATGCCTACGCACACACAAACACACAATAACTTGCTGTCTCTTCGCCCATGGGAAATCCAGGAAGCCATGCCAATTCCAGCAGATGTTCCTGAAGCGCAGGCATCTTGTAAACACCATGAAATGTATTGGAGGCTAATGCAGTGGTTGCTGACGGAAGTCTTCAACACACGATTTGATTTTAACACCTGCTGCACACATACTGTACATATCCCCCACAGCATGACAGGGTATGCATGTTACAACCCCAAAAGCCATGGAGGTTCATTCTTAAAATAACATGTAGAAGTGGTGTAGGCCTATAAAAACTAAAAAGGGTATGACCCCACATTTCCTCTTCACTTCAAACTCCCTACAGCGTTGTTAAAAGAACACTGGTACAATAAACATAGACATATGAAAGCTTAATTGAATAATCTATAATGTGTGTTATTACAGCAATAAATTATAGGTTCAATGTTGGGAGCCAAAGCAGACATATTGGTAACCTTAACTCAGTTTACTTTGGTTTCTTATTATGGGAATATTTTTCTGTGCAGCAATATAATGAGTAAGGTGTAATAATAGATTATTTTTGAGCTGAGTTTTCCTTAGATAGCGGTGTTTTATGAGGAGTACCTTATTTTATCACTAGTCATCAGTCTATAGAGGGAGCCACTGTAGCCTGCTGATCGTTTACTGCTCCCCGGTGAGAGAGAAACCCGGAGCTCAACCTGCCCGGTACACCGCCCCCAGCATGTCATACTATACGAGCCGCATGTTCATCACAAGTGCTGCTTGCACTCCGACAACGATCTAACATCCACTGCACCGTTTGCATTTAACCGCCAGTCTGCTCCGCGCATACTCTCGGATTGCGACCGAAACATAAACCGGGGACGTTTTCTTCAGCGCGCCAAGAGAGTTGGAGATCCGCAGGTAATTGCAGGTACGTCTCCGAGGCGCCACGGGATGTCAAAGCTACTGCATACAGCGCAGCGCTCTGATTAGATAACGATGAATGTTGAAATAAATCTGCGGTAGCACTTGTTTCTGATGTAGCTCGCTTGTTCTCAGGGAATTGACCTGTAACAAGTGTATCTTGAAACAAGGCTTAAATTGGACATGTTTTGTGCAAATACAGAATTTTAATCAACATGAGCTCTGCATGGCTGATTAAGTCGTTCATTTTCCTGACGCTGACTGACACAGGAGGGCATGTTTACGCACGATCTTTACGCGTATTACGCACTAATCCTTTTGGAGAAAAACAGCAGAAAAACACTTCACTTAGTTGAAGTCGCAGATTTGGCTGGAGCGGTGCCAACATAAACATCACGCCAGCAGCGGGAGATGTTGGGACTCGTTAAGCAATGCCATCAATGATGTAATAGCTGGTATTAAAACTTGAAGGCTTGTCAAGCGAAAAATGATCTTGCACGCTCTATCCATTTGGTTCCTCTGCATCTCGTTACAGTGCTGCTCCGACGTTTGGTCGACATGCTGGGGATCTGCGTGTGTCTTTGTGCGGTTTTCACACACGTCCTCTCTCAGGAGGCTGAGGAGCCGGTCGTATACTCAGTAAGTGAGAGATTTTTTTTTATCAGTCAGTGTTTTTCTGTGTAGGTTTAGCACAACTCGGCATGTTGGAGATGCTGTGTACTAGTAGCTGATGGAGACCTCATGGTTCATGCTTTTATTGTTTTATCATATGATGTTGACACACATGAGAGGACACTCAAATATGTATCATTTCGTGGTAATCATTATCTGTCCTTCACAGTGCACAGAAGGGTATGAGTATGACACAGTCAAAGAGCAGTGCAGAGGTGAGAAATGTTAAGCATTGGTTATTACACATTTGTGCAGCTTTTCATACTTAATGAGTTAAATTGTGTCTTTATTTTTCATATATTTTCAACCAAGCTTAATATCAGTTGTCATTTTAACCAATTGGAATAATTCCACCACAGGAAATGACATATCTAATGTCTTTCTATCTGTTTCTCTTCCTGTTTTTCCTGTCAGACATCGACGAGTGTGCCTCGTTAGACGATGCTTGCAAGGGAGGGATGCAGTGTATCAACCACTTTGGTGGATACCTCTGCCTCCCCAAGAACGCCGTCATCTATATCAGTAAGGAGGGCGAGCAAGTGCCGCTGCCGGAATCCATCCCTCCTGTCCCTCCTGTCCCTGCTGTCCCTGCTGCTCCACCAAGCCAGCCTATTCTCCCATGGTCTGAAGCTAGCCGGAACATCCGCTGTACACCCGGATACACTGCAGATGAGCAGAACCTCTGCAGAGGTAAGATCAGCTACCCAGGTACTCCTACCCCTCTCTCTTCAGCTATAAGATGATACAAAGTACCATCAAAGTAACTTGAAAAACTAGCCTCTCATTTTTTTCGACTTTACACCAACACACAGAGACGGATCCTCTTATCTCAGCAAGTGGTGTTGACAAGCTCCCTAGGAGAGAAATGGGAGTCTGTCAGCAAGACAGAAGGTGTTACCACAAAATGTGGTCTAGAAGTGCAAAAAGGATGTCTGCCACACTCTCTCCATTAAAACAAAGTTGTTTCAGTTATTTAATCTTCCCGAATGTCAAAGATGTTTGGCCTTCATGAGACAGATTGCACCCTAAAAATGTGGGTGCAGATTAAAATCCCCTGTACTGACAGCTTTTTACCACAGTATGATAGCAGAATTAAAGGTGCAATGTGTAAAATCTATCTGGCTTCATGCTACAAACAAATAGGGGGCAGCATTTCACCTCTGCTGCTGGGTCCATTTAATCTAAAGTTACAGTTTTCAGTTATAAAAGAAATAGCCAACTACTAACTGACAGCAGGGCAAGAATAAGCACAATTCAACCAAACTGCTGAAACTCTGAGAGCACGTCAAAAATAACTTTTATCTACTAATCTTTACGTGTGTAGTCGGTCTTTGGTTTATGTTAGCCACCTTTGGGTTTACTGCGCCACTAACAAAGGGCCGTAGCTTTGATAGTTTGTTTACTGGATAAAATCCAAAGTAGCAGACACTAGAAAATGACTCATATTTTCGTTTTGATCCACTACACGGGAAGCCGTTAGCTGTATTAACTCGCATTCAACCAGTGCAAACCCGAGCGCCAGGAGACACAGCGGGAGGTTAGAATGCCCATTTCAGTCATTATGTCGAAGACGTTTACATATTGTGTTGCAATACGTAGACGTCTTTGACATAACGACAACACTTTGAACCTCATTCTGTCAGTTCATTTTTGAATGTTTCAAAACCGAAATTCCTTCCAGATCTTACACATTGCACCTTTAAATGTCAAAATTGAGAAGTGCTTTTATCTCCTGAATATCAGTAGTATGCTTTTGTTGCACTTGGCCAGATGCAGTGCTTCTGCGTGGAAGAATGTGTCTGAATGTGTCTCTAGCAGGGCCAAGCAGGTATTTCATAATTACTTGCTAACGACTTTAGAGCCTCAATAAGCAGAGCTCCAAAGGTGAACTGTTCATCCATCTGTCTGACAGTCATCAACAGCTAAACCATGCGTAGCTGCCAGAGGTGTTGCAAGCCTCTCGACTTTTCTCACTGTGATATCATGTTTTCTAAACTCTTTGGTCGCTGGCAGCATGATGTTTTTGGCCGGAGTTCAGCTCCTTCTTAAAATACAAGAAATTGTTCTTGTCTTGAGTGTTGGGGTCCTCTGCTTCAGGGGCAAATCAAGGAGACCTTTATAATACTGCAGCGAGCTCTGTGCTCACATATAGCCTGTAAACCTTCAGTAGATATTCTCTGGGCCGTGACCAGCTTGAGATTTTGGTAGCTGCAGAAGATTGTGTGGGTGTGATATTGTGTTTGGGCAAGACTCTTTGATCTTTACAAATGGGGAGTGGTTTGAAGATTTATTCTTTGTCTCACAAACACACACACACACACACACACACACACACCAGTACACGCATCAGTGCTCTTCACTGCTTTGTGCCAGATGTTCATGGCTGCACCTGAGAGAGTGAATCTGTGATCACTCGTTACCTGTTTTAGCTGTTACCTTGCCATCTGTCTTGGTCTGTGAGAGATCGGGAAGATGAGTGTGCATATTTAGGGTTAGCTGTATAAATGTAATGTAAGGTAAAGTGCATTGCCGCAAATTACATGTGTTCAGTGGTTAGCGGAGGTATGTGGTGAGTGGCTGTGTGGTGAGGCTTGTGGTCACAAAGCTCCAGCGAAAGTAACAAATTTGATTTTACACCTGGGGCAAAGAGATGTGTGACGTTCTTCATATGTTTCTCTGAATTGGAACCCAATTAGGTTTTATTAGGGTGTAAAACATGGCAGCATATCAGCTAAAGTAACCACATAAGCGAGCTGGCATGGGCATAATACTTATTCATTCGCTGGCGTGCCGCTTCAGTGCATGGGCTAAACAAAGATAGGCTGTTGCTGTCAGCGTTATTGCTTTGAAATGACTGTAGTTTTAACTGGAAGGCGTCTCGTGCCGTCTCTTGGGCGTATGTTTCTGTTGGTGGAGTGATATAATCTTTGTTTACATCAGTCTCTGGTTTCTCTGTCATTACCTTTAACTCGCTACAATGAGCCAATTGTTCTCGGACACAGAATTGTCTTTTCTCTTTTTTTTTGTTCCACAGTGGCTGTTTTGCACGGCTACGTATCTCGCGAGTGAAGGAATTCCCATTAACTTTCAATGGGGGGAAACCTCAGTGTATCAAATAGCGCTTACATCAGGCTCCTCCACTGCTAACTCACCACTCTGTGAAGGAAACCTAGAGTGTCGAGTCAGGTAGGGCAAAGGGAAGGATAAAAAGGCTGACTCTGACTAAATAACCACAGAAGTGCCTGAGCACTGACCAAGCCAGGTTGTACCAACGTCATGGGTTGTGCTAATGCTGAGTTGCTTTGGTGACTTACTGCTGAGTGTGGGGCGAATAGTAGAGAGATCATCCAAATACCCTGGAAAAGAAAATTAAGCCAATTTTCCAAAGCGCAACATAAAGAAAATAGTTTCTAAAACACAAAAGTTTCTCTTTAGTGCAATATTCTTTATGCCGAGTAAAAGCAAAAAACAAACCCCAAATTATACAATACACTTCAACACAACATTTTGGCTTTTAAACAAAGCTTTAATATTCGTTCCCATTTTTTTTTAAATAGGTAAAGAAGCCCTTTGGCTCTGAGTGTGAACCTGAGCCCAAGTGTGTGTTGTTGCAGTGACACATCGGGGAAGTTGGCGCCCGACTCCAGCCCTGGCCACACAGAGACACTCTGAACCTTTACTGTATGTGTGACAACTTAATGATGCCTCACATTTCCATGACCTCCCCCCACCCTCCACCATACACACACATACTTACTGTGTTTACCGCCGGGAGATGCCTACAAGTGGCTTGTTGTAGTCTTGTGTATGCATATTAACTCTTATTTACAGCAGAGGTGAGATCACTTCCTCCTTGAAATGAAGGTTGTCCATCAAACGCGGTAGAAACAGTCATTAAATCTGATGAAAAATAGAAAGCAGCTATTTTATGATCCTCATTTACAGTTGAACATTGTTTGTACTCATAACCAACTTTACTGTGCATTCAGTGACTTTCGGGATATAACTTTGGCCAGAGAGAATGATACATATCATGTTTTACAAGTCCTGAGTTTACTTAGATTTCATGTCTAAATTAGATACTAATGCGCTGCAGTATGGGACATGAAGGGACATGCCACTCCTGCTTACCTGTCTGGTTTCCTGAGGTCATGCAGGCCACATTACCACCTACGTGCCTGACTGATTTCAGCTACGTCTGGACGCTCTTCACCTGCAGTGGCTGGAAATCTTTCCCAACTATGTTCTATTAAGACCGTTAATCCCTGTGTGACAGAGAACTTGTGTACTTTTCCGAACAAGGCAGCGTGCATGCAATAACATTTTTCCGCACAGATGCAATGCTCTTGGGAGGAATATCTCTGGAATGTCAGCGGTGGTTGTTTTTTTCCGTTTGCTCCCATCTTTTGTGATGGTAGGAATTACTCACCACCTTTGACAGATAAGCATCGGATCGATCTGCGAGGAGCAGGAATGCAGAGAGCAGAACAAGCAGAGAGTGCGCAACGTTACGGTGCTGCACGATTTGACCTTTGCAGTTTATACTTTACAGCTCCACTTGTTGTCATTTCATCCTGACGTTTGCACTTGAAGAAACAAGCCCCAGCCACCCAGTCTTTGCTCATCCACCGACAATGTAAAAAGATGTGAGGATATGCGCAGAGCGATTATAGTTTTTTAGGAAATTCCTTCAGATGTTATCCTGTCAGTATTTGGTTCTCCCAAACATCCATCAAAGATAAGCAACACAGATTGTTGAGAAGGGTGTTGCACAGAGAAGGAAGACTTGAACACTGACTTGAACACTTTTGTTGAGGAAGTGGGATCAAGCACAAGCGGACCCACTTTGTTTAGGGTTGCTCGAACAAAAAGACACCTGAGGCACACCTTTGTACCTGTTGAACCCTCCTATTACCAGCTAAGCTCTAGCCTTCCACCTGCTCTCAGACTGATGATTTGCACTGTCCTGCGTCAGTGTGTCTTCACCGTGTGTTTGTCCTGGTGCTCGACAGTATGATTTTACGGTCCGACTCGACATTGAACCTGTTACACTGCAGTTCCAGCTGCAACAACTGGTGTTGCATGTTTGAGCTTTTGAACGGTAGATGCTTTCTAGGAATGGCAACGTTGGAGTACTTCAACAGTACTACCTGTTTCAATGTAAAAAAAAATAGAAAAAAAGGACTATCAGTTGTTAAATCATCACCATTTCCAGATGTTCAAATTACTTGATATCTGTATCTGCCTCAAACATCATGTACGTGTCATGTTTTAAAGTCAGTACTAAAGTCAGAACTCACTTTCCATTTGCAAAGTTTGCCAGAAAACCTGTTGATGTTGCAACTCCTGAGTTGCTGATAAAGAAGTTCCCAATTCTTTCATGATCTTTTAATTGCTGGATGTATTTTGACGTCAGTGTCTCCATGGCAATAAACAGTTTGAATGTCTTTATCCTAGAAACCAAAAAAAGTCAAGAGTTAACCACCTATGACTGAAACAGCTTTGGCGATTACATCCTAAAACATCGACTACATGAGGAATCTTGAAACCAATGTCAGAGAATGTCTTCCAGCCCTCCTGTGTTTTAACGGGTGTAACGTGGTGACTGCATGTTACAGCTTCCTAACGCTGCCAGAGAAGACCTCTCAGACTCTGTGAGTACAATCCAACGATCCAGCAGGCAGCCCCTCTGTAGGCCTTGCCCAGTGTTGCTGTACAGGATGCTGTTAGTGCTTGTGGTGGTGTTGCTGCTGGCTCCTCGCTGCCATCACATCAACGGTGGCAGAGAGGAGCCAGGGGGGGAAGCAGCTTTGCAGTGCCTCCTCAGCGTAAGTGCTTAATGTTGTTGTTATTATTCTCCCTGAGGTCGGTGCCTGTCCAACGGCCAGCTGCTTCCTCCTCTGATGTGCTCACATGTGTTGCTCTTTCCGTTTACCTCATGATGGAAAGGGACACAGGGCTGCTATAAATCACTATTACACTCTGCTGGGTGACACTCGCGTGCGATCGCAGGGTTCGTGTTACTCACAATGTTTCCCCTTTGATGCATATTTTCGACCATATTTACAGGTTTCATTCCTTCCAGGCCACAAATGTGCTCTAAAGGCCGCGAATGGCTGCCGCAGCGTGGCTACTGACGTGTCAGGTGGGCAGAGTGATTGACTGTCTTCACATTGAATAGCAGGAGAGTTGCTCAGCACTTCTTTTTTCTCGATATTTTTCAGAGTAACAGGAAGGATTATTATCAGTCAGGAATGTAGCTGGCACACTGGACGGATTTTCAAGAATGTCAGGACTCTGCCCGACCTTTAGAAGAGTGTGGAACAAACTCACAAATCAGTTAATAAGTGTCAGCAGGACTAAAACTCATGTTCCTCCTGAACAATGGTGAATCCTGGGAGTGGTACGATTAGCAAGAGCATGGAAATGTTTCATGCCCTAATACAGATGGAAATACACAGAATATAAGGTTAGAGTGTCTTGAATTCTTTGATTTCTTATCTGCTTTGTGTTTGGACTTGCTTCGAAAGGGAAACACCACCACTCCTATTTGTCCTGAGGTCTTGTTCAAGCCGGTGATAGATAGCTGCATTTCACACTGCATTGCAGAGAGAATTATACACAAGTGAAACAACGTGCGGGGCAGCGTTTGCCAGCAGGGCTGATATTAAGGTGTTTGGGGTTCAGCAAAATCAAACGCTCAGGGGCTAATGTATGACATGCTAATAAATTTGACTGAATTTTATGGGCTATTAACATTGCACATCTTGCCCCCTGCTTTCCCAAAGATTGAATTATCCAATAATCAGAGGGAAACAGAGATGCTGTCCAACAGCGGGATGACTCCAACTGTTCTTTTGGAACCGCTCCTGCTTTCCATTGCAGTGGTTCAGTGAAAACAAGACTAAATGCTCTCAAGTGATAATTACAACAAGCCCTATCATGTCGGTTTGAATCTGGAGCAAATAACACATTGTTCTGAATTCTGGCCAAACTAATTTTAAGTCCCCGTTTTGGACACATATGCTGTTTCTTTCTCACACATATGCACGCAGTAACACATCAAACATCTCTTTATAGTGTAGCACTCCATTCTGTTAAACATTGTAAAAGGCCATTTAATGTTCAAGCACCTCAAACAGGACCTCTGATGCACACACACCCACTCGTCCATTACACACACTCTCACATTCTTTGAGCTGCCGCCATCCCCGCTACTCCCCCAACTCCCACAAGGCATTTAGAATTAATCTCCCTGAAAAGCAAGGAGTTTTTAACTCTGACATCACATATGCACACACGGCCATAAATCTAACTTCAAATCTTAAAAAGCCCTTTTTTGTTTAAAAAAAAAAAAAGAAGAAGACCTCCACCCTTTCTCCTCATTCTTTCCTTCCACATATTCCACTCTGCTGCTGGACGGCCTTATCTTTCCCTGTGATGTTGCAGCAGGCTCGCTCTTAGAGGAAACTTGTAAGCTGTGTTAAATAAATTCTGAAAAAAAAAAAAAAATCTGACCTCAGAGAACAGAGTCACTTCTCCCCACACGCAACACATCATCACATTTGATGGTAAAATCTGTTTTCCTGTGTAAACTATATGGACTGTACTGAATGTGGTGAGCTGTGGAGGCTTTATGGGACCTAAGAGCATGCCAGTGTGGGATGCCCTCCCACCCCACCCACACACACACACACACACACACACACACACACACACACACTTGTATGCACGCACACACAAACTTCTGTAGAACTTTGTATTGGCAGTGTCTTAAAGGTTTAGTGACAAAGTAGCAGTAACCACAAGATATTCCCGTGAATGAACCTTTGGATTGCATTCAGCACATATGCTTTCATTTAGAGCTCTCCAAGCTTTCCTAAAGGGGGTGAGGATGACTCTGACTTTTCCGTACACAGAACTTCTTCGGAAGCATTGCTGCATTGTTCCCATTTAAACAATTTACAGCTATCCATGTGCAGTTACTTCAAACCAACAGCTGGTTTCTACACCTGATGTAGGAGAGTGTTGGAACTTGATCCAGCTGCAGATGTCTGCCCTGCACCAGCAAACACCTTGTTTGATGGATTCTGGTACTCCCAAGTCTCCCAGGTACTCTGTGGCATGAATGTTGTTGGACTCATGCCAGGCAATTCACGCCAAAATCATTCTAAGTGCACCTGATGTCATTCTAGTTGCCAACAATGTCCTGAGGCTAGAGCAAATGCTGCTTTCAGAAACTGATTCGTGGTCCACGTATTGAAGCCACATGTGGAACAAAGCTGAATGTGCTAACTGCAATTGGTCAAACTCTGCTGCATATCTGATCTGGCAATAATGCTGCAGAAAATAATTGCTTACACCAATGGATTGCTCACTGTTCAAGCAATAACAGCACTGCGGAAGTTAAAACAAACTAAAAATGTGGACAAAGACAACCCTGAAGCTTAGCAGCACTAGTGGCGTGACTCGAGGAATGGCAATGTTGGTTTTGGTCAATGTCTCAACAACTATTTGATCGATTGCCATGAAGTCTTTTGACCTGACAACTCGTTCACACTCCCAACTCGTCAAATACTGATGGTTGTTCAGTGCCGTTCGGGCCTTTAGCTTCTGAATGCGACACACCGGCTGTAAACCCATCCACGTCATTATCAGACGCTCACAGCAACTGACGCAGTATATAAAGAGATAGGGCAGGCGGGAGTGGAGGTGGACGGGTCAAACAAACACAGGACTTTCATTCAGGAGGCCGCTGTTGGTGTCCTGTGCGCTAAACTAAGTCTTGTTCATTTATCAGTGACATGACTGAAGGACTAAAGATGTCGCCAAATATCGCTTTCTGTCACTTATAACAAATCACAGTTTGATTGTCTGCTTCTTGGCACCATGAAAGCATCAACACACATACTTTTATCAGGAATTAGGAGTCTCAGGCATGTGTTGTCTGAATCTATTGCCAGAAGGCAGGGCATTTCCAGTCTCAATGAATCACCAAATACCTCCAGTAAGTAGGCGTGGTTGGGATTCACATGGATTTGATCCCGGCTTCAACTATTTGTTGACATTCGTTCCAATTCTTCATTGATATATACAGGATTTCACTTCCATTTTGTTCTCTGACGAGCACATCACCCTTTTTTGTCATTTTAAGGGTGAGCTAGTGTTTACATTCACTAGCATGTGTAGCTACCTGTCAAGGCTAGCTAATACTGGGGCTTATGTATTGTTGTCTTTTCTAGCCAATTCTCTGCACGTTCAAACTACAGCATAGATAAGTTGTTTTTACATATATGTATTAACATGAATATACTGTATTATTAGCTGAATGGATGATGTTAGACAGTATTGGTTGCAACTTGATATTCAAATCTCTACAAATAATGCAGAAACAAAAACCTTTGTGGATGCACTTGCATATCTGTGGCCTTACATGCCACATGGGAAAATATATAATTATCCACATCTAGACTAGGTAGATCTCTTGGCCTAAGAGGTTAAATCTGTATGCTGCAAGTCTATCGTGAGATATTCTAGCGGGCCACACCTTTTTAACATCCATGTCATGAAGCCTTTGCGCTGTTGGGATGTTATCCCATAGTGTGATGCTGTTATGATCCAAGCATTCAGTTTCTCTCACACACTCGTTGCTGGATGCAGATGCACTTTCCCAGATGCCTTTTCAGGCCACATCAGAGCGTTAGATCGTCCAAAACAACACTGCTTTTCACCTTTGTCCTTTATTCAGCGGGTCAGTGAGCAACAAGCCTTGTCTGTGCATTCCTCCCTGAATGCAATTTGCACCTGTTGTCTCTCAGGTGCACCTTTTAGATAAACCCTGCTTTTGTCCCTAATGTACTGAGTTCATCTTATCACTGTGCTGCCAGAGGGTTGAGCACATTTTTTACCTTTCCTCTCTTTAAGAAGTAAAGACAGCTTACCTCCTGTCCCACTTTTTGTTTCACCGGCTCTTTCACAGCAAAGCAAGCCAATTTATATCCGGCTCCAGTCCCACTGGATGGTGGAGGCTGTGTGGAGGGCATATAGGGCACTTGATGCTCTCAGGGAAGGGCATGACATGGAACATGTCCAGGGGAATATAAGATAAGATCTTTATTGATCTCCAGTGGGTTTGTTGCGATAGTGTAAGAACAGAATTGATTACAGATAAGTACAGAAAGTACGAATAGAATATCAGTTCGACATATCTGTGCAGGAGCAAGTTGGGCTTTCCTGCACTGATTTTAATAGTTTGATTGATTGTGGTGTGTTTTCTATGAATAGGGGCTCCATGAGTTTCATTGTCTCCCTGCAGGAGGGATAATGCAATCATGTCTGTTTGTCTGCAGCAAAGAGTTTAGGTTTTCCACTCAGGTTCTTCTGACTATTGTTGGGCTACGCATGTGTCAAATCACAATGCAGCAGAACCCCCCTTCTTTTCTTATGTGCGTGTGTGTTATTGAGGATAACTGTCTGTCGTGCTGTTAAACTGATGCCCACTGGCTGTCTGCATATGATGAGCTGTGTCAGACCACCCAAGAGGACTGCTGGTGGGCCCACAGGGATGAGAGTATACAGTATGGGCCTATTTGTGTGGGGGGAGATGGAAGATGGAAGAGAAAAAAAAGGAGCGAGGGCAGTTACAGTGAGCAGGCCTCTTTTAAGAGGCTCTGGCTCCAAGTAAACCAAAATTGAAAACGTGAAAATCTTACCACTACTGTTTCCTTTATTTTAGCCAGAGCTGGATATTTCACTTTTCTGCTAAAATCTTAATAACTTACAAAGGTACTTTATGGAAGTTTAACACCTTATCGTCACCTCATTGTCCCACTTCCCACTTTAAAATGTGAGTCGGTAACATTTGAGTTTGCATTTAGGAAATCACATTATTAACAAGTTGGTGATAAATGCGAGTTGTTTACAGTATAGATATTTCTCGCTGCAGTAAAAAATGGTTTGCCTTTGATATTGGAAATTGCGCATCTTTCTGACAGGAGCTTTGCGTTTTTAAGATTATTTTACTAATGTTATATAAGTTATTGATGATGGTGTGAGGGATAGAAATCAGATCTGTGTGCTTTTGGGTTGATGGATGTCTGATGAGAGAGCGAAGTGTTATGGTAGAAAGCACATGACTTATCATTTGAGCTCTCTCTCTTTCACACACACACACACACACACACACACACACCTACACACACACACACACACACACACACACACACACACAGACACACACACACACCCTTCAAAGAGCTGTCCTGTTAGCAGAAGATATGATCTGTGTTTTCCCCTTCACCCGGAGCTGCTGAATAAAAGCCCTCTTTATTTAATCGCCCGCTCTGTGTGTGAACATGTGTGTTTATGCCCATGTGTGTGATGTGATGGTGTCAGTGATCACAGATTTGTTCTGTCTGTTTGAAAGCAGTTCACATATCACAGATCACAGAGTACATACAGTCCAGACATGTTGCTTTGCTTTGTCTGCCACATGTTCCTGCGTACAGTAGGCATTAACTTGGTGCAGCTTCCTCTCAGAGTCTGTTTGTGTGTTTATTGCAGACATAGATGAATGTGCGACAGGTAGACACACTTGTGGTTCTGAACAGACGTGCTACAACACCAGAGGCTCCTACACCTGCCAGTGTCTTCCAGGCTTCCATAAGAACGGAGACCACTGTGTAGGTGAGTGGTGGACGCAAAACACACTCTCTCTTCGCGCTTTTTCACATGATCAGAACTGGTATCAAGCTTTTGAAGTGGTTCCTGTATTATCTTTTATCAAGAATTGCTTCTTTGCAATGTATCTTACTGCTCTGTTTCTGTTTTCCTGCAGACAGAGACGAGTGCGCCCCGGCCCACTACTGCATGCACAGATGTGTGAACACACAGGGCTCTTACTACTGTGAGTGCAACGCAGGTCACAAGTTGGCCATCAACAACCACAGCTGTGTTGGTAAGTCACTGAAAAGCCACGTGTACTCGTGTGTTAATGTGTACAACATTGAATTGTGAAAACATTTTTGCTTCAGTGCTTTGTCCTTTAGTGGCACCAAGTTTGTCTTGGTGTTGCCAGGTTCACTTTCAATAGATCTGAACACCTGTTGTTACATGTTTACTTGAAGAGTTTATTATAATAATCATAATTACCACTTTAGTGTACATACAAGCAGAACAAAACCACATACTAGGGTAAAGGAAAGCTAAATATATACTTGATAAAACACGTAAAAACAACAACAAGTGCAATTAATAAAAAGAGCTGGATCTCCAGGTATGTAACACTTCTGCTTCTGTTCTAGATGTGAATGAATGTGATGTGGAGAATCCCTGTCAGCACCACTGCTACAACCTGATTGGCTCCTTCCTCTGCCAGTGTGAACAGGGCTATGAGCTGGCACAGGACACGACCTCTTGCCAAGGTGAACACACACACACACACACACAACCACACATACAGTATATACTGTACAAACACAGATATACAACTGCAGATAAATGCACGTTTGTAAACATGTGTCACATGCCCATTTCATTGTAAGCATAGCCTTCTGCTGATGATCTAATGTATGTTTGTGTGTGTGCATTTCTTCTGCGCAGACATTGATGAATGCAGCTTCTCCAGCTACATGTGTCAGTACCAGTGTGTTAACAGCCCAGGAAGTTACTCCTGTGAGTGTCCAGAAGGATATCAGCTCCAGGGAAACAGGGTGTGTCAAGGTACTGCAGTCCTCCTGTTTCCTCTCCCTTTCCTTCTATCAATCTATTTTTTGAATCCCTTCTTAGTTAATTGATCTATCTTACCCTCATTTCTGTTTTTTCACGCACAACAAGTGCCTCAACTCTTTGAAGATCACTCTTAACAGGAACTTGATCATGCCTGCTATCAGCCACTATTCTACCTCTCAAGCGGGAATGAAAGTCACTCTCAACCAGCACTGTTATGGAAAGAATTCAGAGGTTAGGCAAAACAAATACAACAACTTTGTGTTGCCCTGCTAAGCCACCTCCGTGAATTTATATGCATGATGTTGGTTTCTTGAAGTGGATTTATTTGAAGCTCCGGCAACCGCTCAAAGGGAGAGCTGTTATTTTTTCCTCTCCCTCTCGGTCAGGTGCAGGCTTTATAGAGAGAGCCATGAATCCGGCCGGTTGTGTCAGATGGACCCGATGGTGATGAATCCAAGTTGCTGTGCCAGAAATAGCCTTGTGGTTTGGGGCATGTTTGATGGGGTTATTTTCATGGTGCTACAGGGAGAGAGCTGCAGTTACGCCTGTGTGGGGTTGCACCAGGGGCTTCCCTCCACTACAGATCTGCAGGCTTTCCTCTTTTACCTCCACATCTGCTGGAAATGCAGCTGTACAACCCTAGAAACACTGTTCCCAAATTGTACACGTCCTGAACTTTGACTGTGTTTTCACAGCTCTGTTTCATGAAGCGTGTAGAGTTTGTGTGTGTTTTGGAAGTTTGGGATAGTAGCATTTTCATCCAGCTATTTTTGACTACTCATTTTCTTTCTCTCTCTCTCTCTCTCTCTCTCTCTCTCTCTCTCTCTCTCTCTCTCTCTCTCTCTCTCTCTCTCTCTCGGTCACCCTGCCAATCACAAGACATAAATGAGTGTGAGACGGGGACCCATAACTGCAACGACGATGAAATGTGCTGGAACTATTACGGAGGCTTCCGCTGCTATCCCAGAAACCCCTGTGAGGCACCTTATGCCAAAACCTCTGAAAAGTCAGTAAACATCATCCAGTTCTTCAGTTTCACTCTCATCAGTGCAGCCAGTTTCACAAAGATTGTTTTAATTGTTGTGTGTTTGCAGTCGCTGTGTCTGCCGGTCTCAGGCAGAGTGCCAGAGTCTCCCACCGTCAATTGTCTACAAATACATGAGCATCCAGGCGGACCGGACTGTGCCAGCAGACATCTTCCAGATTCAGGCCACCAACATGTACGCCAACACACACAACACCTTCAAGATCAAAGCTGGGAATGAGGCAGGAGAATTCTTCCTGCGGGTAAGTCGGTGGGAATTGTTGTTTTGTCGTTGCATGAAAAGCTGAAGGGGGGTGTAACAGGTAACTGGTACAGTGTCATGATGCTGTCAAAATCTGCAGTTTCAAGGAAAATCCTGAAAGTCACTCACATATTCACACTATTGTCATCCTCCTGATTCCGCTTCGAACAATTACTCAACCTGGCATTTGATCAACATATGGCGACTGATATACAGTAGTTAGAGTTATGCTCTATCACGATAATATTTGGCGCTCAAAGCAAACAAGACTAATGATCTACAGCCATGCTAGCGGCTCTGTCAGGCTACCGCTTTGAGCTAAATGCTAACATGTTCACCATCGTAGTTGAGCTCGTTTGGATGCTAACATTTGCTAATTAGCATGCCGTTAGTCTCCCGCCAAAGTTATAAATCTGTATTTACATGCTTACATATTGACGGATTACATGTTCTTGCAGCGTTCCAGCAACGTGAGTGCCATGCTGGTGCTAACCAAGGCTCTGTCAGGGCCCAAGGAGTACGTCGTGGACCTGGAGATGGTCACTCACCATCTGACCATGAACTACCGCTCCAGCTCACTGCTCCGGCTCACCATCATAGTCGGGCCCTACGCCTTCTGAATGCCACAATCCCCAGCAGCCCACATAAGTCTGGTTCAGCAAACATAGCAGTGTAACACAGCAGATGCCTGTATCAGCATAACATACTGTACATTTTCATACAATACAACATATAACATAGGCTGTCCCAGACTCATACAGCAGCACAGCAGTTCCAATAGGCATGCTCAGCCCAGCCCGTGCTGTAATGTGACCACTGGGCATCTTTTTCTCTCAAGGTGCTGGGAAGCATTGTAATGAAGGGTTTTAGGAACCACACACTGTTTTTCAACAACAGCACTTAACATTAAACTATTTCTCATCTTCAAAGTTTACAATTTTATTTTTTACTTTAAGTGCCTGAAATCGACATAAGACAGATAAGAAATGTGCTAGATGTAAGCATTTTCACTTTTGCTGCTTCCATACTAAAAAAAACAACAACTGGAAACAGAGCAGTGGCACTCAGGAAAAGAGGCCTAGTGGGCACACATCCATACGATGATGGATTTCTGATGCAGCTGTACCTACATTTATCACTTTGTTTCAGACCAGACCTCCTTCCAATAACCTGTGTATGCATCAGTGAAGAGCTCTGTTGTAAGAAAGAGAGAAATAACAATCATATTTTCTATATTAATGTACATGACAAATATCCAGTATGAGCAGCTTTTAATACAAAAATAATTGACTGAGCTTTTGTTGATACATGTTGTAGGGGTTAGTGCTGTTGTGCCACGCTGTTTGTGCAAGTTTCTGTATAGTTTTGCTCATGAGTAATAATTTCCAGAGAAGCCCAGAACAGTTCAGAAGTGTAAAAGGAGAGTCAGTTGAGAGAGTACTAAACTTTACATGACAACAGGCTTGATGCTCGTAGACTTTAGAGTTAAGTCTTGTACATACTGAGGTAAGAAATCTGTGTTTGTGTGTGTGTGTGTGTGGATGTTTGTGTGTGTGCATGTGTGTGCATGGCTTTGTTTATGCATGCAAGCGAGTGAAAGTGTGAAACACAGATGGGGAGTAAGGGAAAGAGTGAGAAAGAGCTTGTTCTGTGCCCCCACGTTCGGTGGATGTGATTGAGCTGTTTATGCGTTTCTGTGATGCCATCCTCACAGACCTCGGTCACAGAGGCAATAAGAGAGATTTTTTTTTTTGTTTTGTTAAAAAACACGCACAGGAAATGACGGCTTTCGTAACACACCTCGGCCAATCGACCACTCACTGGTGCCACAACGATTCTCCAGAGTAACAGCTGGGCTTTCTCATGTCGGTCCCAGTCAAGAAGTCACACTGGCACCAGGCTGGCTTGCGTGATAAACATAATTACAGTGCTTTGCCCTGTAGCTGGTTTCATGTGTGACACAGGGGATTATTAAAGTGTTAATACAATGCCACCACAATTTTGGCAGAATGAGAAATCTTTCACTACCTGCTTTGCCTTTCGTGACTCTGCGTGTCTGCTCTGGCTTATTGCTGAAACACTGTACACTGTAGACACACAGCACTGAAAACCACACTGAAAACCAACATGTTGTCGCCACTTCAAGTGTAGAAAGTTGTCCATCTTTTATGTGGTTTCAGCAGCGATCATGCATAGTGCCTTAGAGGTAAACACAAATAAATGTAACACTAATATTATCATTCATGCTGTCAAGACTTCCTTCACTGAAATGCCTTAATGTTTTTCTCTTCTATTTAAAATATATATTTTTGTCATATGTATCTTATATTGATTGTACTCTGAAGAGCAAAAGTTGTATTGTTGAATAAAATATGATGGATAAATGGGGCTAGGTTGTTGGGTTTTTCCTTTATATTCAACAGCTTGTGTGAAAATACTGCACTGTGCCTGTACCAAAGTGAACAAGATCCAACTTCATATACAGTATCATGGAAAATGCAGCGGTTGTGTGAAATGCTCCGCTGCTCCTCCAATGCTTTGGGGAAAACGTGAGGATGATTTCATCTGAATATAACAATGATAAATGCAGTGAACATGATGCCCTAGCCATCATATCTATCTTATTTAAAGAGATCCAGAGGGGATGTAGTGATATAGTATGTTGAGTCAATGTGTGTTGAGGGACAAATGTGAAGCCTGCACACACACGCAACATATTTAGATGTGAAATTGGTTGGGAGGAGTTTTATGGTAAGTTGTTACTCAATCATTCTGCCGTCTAGAGCTTTAGTCAGAGCAGCGTTGGGATGTGTAAGATGATACACGATGTGTCATTGTTCCCCTAACCCCATCTTCAGCTCGCCGCTCATTGGTGCTCTGTGTTTTTCGCTGTCCGTGCACGATTCAACCCCCAGCAGAAAACATTGCTCACCCACTTTTGTTTCTGTGACTCAACCATGTGCTGAACTTCTTAAGAAGAGCAACATTTCCAGGTCCTTTAATAATCCACTCAGGGTAAAGATAATTAACTTAATCTCCCTGCATGTAGTTTGACAATTCATTGATCACCGAAAGACCTAAGCCAGAGTCGCTGGATGAAGATCACAGAGAAGAAAAAAAGAGTCATGAAAGTTCAGTAAGTTGAATGTTTGTTACCCTTTTTCCACTATCCCAGTGATGCAATAACTGCCCTCTCTTTCATCCTGTTTTTATACTCTGAACATGTTTGGGATCAGATAGATAAGTGAGCTGTTCATATCAAACAGTCATGTATTTACACAGTCACATTTTCCACAAAGCAAGTGAACATTTCTGAATCAAGAAATTCAGTACATACTGAAGGCATCAACAAGAAATACAGAACAGCTGCTTTACAAATGCATACAGTATATATACAGTATATTAACAACAGGGCAAGATTAACCCATGAGGAGGCCCCGGTGAAAAATGAGGTCCGGGCTATAACTGAATTTGTGACTGAGTACAATTTGATACAGCCCAATGCACTGGAACCTCAAAATTAGGTATTTATACAGGTTTTACCTTAAGGTAACCTATAATTTCAGATTATATTGTGATAGTCTTCTGGGTCCCTGAGGGTTCCACTGCTTTGCCTGTTTGGTAACACACACTTGCCGTATGCAGTACGTAAAGGAGACAATCCATTGCGTTTTATTCCGATTTTTGTGATGTCCACCAAAAAGGTAAAAACACAGCTTAATTATTCCCAAAAGCCCCACCACACACATAGTGGCGCTTTGAGCTAAATGCTATCATCAGTATGTTAACATGCAGTAACAATGTCAACATGTTGATGTTTAGCAGGCATAGGCGTTTACCATGTTCGCCATATTAGCATAGCATGTTAGCATATTAACATTTGGAGACATTTCACTCAAAACCACAAATATTAACCTCATGGTGGCATAACACGAAACAATCATAGGATCACCTAATTCATTTGGAACACATCGTCTGGGATCAATGAATGTCTGTACAAAATGAAAAGGCAATCCATCCAGTGGATGTTGAGATATTCCAAAAGTTATTATGATTCATCCTCTGGGGATCGTGACTGATATCTCTACAAACCTTTATCTTGTTGAGATATTTCAATCAGGACCAAAGTGATGGACCGACACATTGCCCTCCCACAGCCATGAAACGTATACACAGAAATATTGTGACATTCACTGGCCTCAGACTTATCCAGGTTTAACCTCAGGGCCTACATAACAAAAATGTTGTTAAAACTCAAGTGATTAATCACTTCTCTTTGGGAAATCACTCACAATCGCTTCATAGCGTGCAGTTGCTCTATGTTCTCTTGTCTTGAGCTCGTTCAGAGTGGGTGTCAGGGAGAGAGGTAAGAGGTGTTTTAATGCCGAGAGAGAGTGCATGAAGAGGTGACTTTATTGGATGGCATTTGAGATCGGAAAGGTATGGGATGAGGTCACTTGTTAACACTGGCAAAAAGTGCCACACAAGGGTGGCATAACCACACAAGGGCATTCACAAGGAGACACACTCACACACACATGCACGCCGCTCGAGAAACCGCTCTCAAGGTACCAAGAACGTACACACGTCAAACCAATTAGCAGAACCAGCCGTGCATGTGTGCATGTTTGTGTATGTAAATTGTGAACTCTGCTGGTATGGTATGCTGCCCGGTGCCACTGCATGTGGCTGTTGAACACGTGCCAGGTCATAAACATTTCCTGCCAACCACAGATGTCATTTCAATCAGCCTTCAGTCAGGCTGAGAAAAAAAAAATCCTGGAGGTCCATACCTGTGTGATTACATTCTCTAATTATAGTTTGGAGCAGTAACTCTGAGATGACTAAACGAGACGGGCCCTCAGGGTGTTTTGAGTGTAGTTATACCCAGACAATTAATAGGCCCGCTCCTCAGAGAAGAGTTTGTTACATGATGACGTACCTGACCGTTTTAAGCTCGCCAGGGAAGCCTTTGAATTATGACATAATTACAAGGGAAAACATGATATACAAGGATGATAATTATTCCCAAGTACAGTAACAGTAGTGTAAGTGGCATTGCCTTTTATGATACAAGTTCATATCAAGAAAAAAGTTTACATTTCTCCTCTGAGGGGCTGCAGCAGTGTGGAGGGTTTATCATTAGCCTGGTTAAAAGAGGAAATACTTTGGACCTGGAGTGCATCATGTTGGGCCACAATAAGTTGAATTGTTGCTATATTCAAAGGAGGCTTGATCTGTTGCTACAGTACCGAGTATGTACCCACACTAGCAAAGCAACACATATCTAAGTTGCTGGAAAGAAGGAGAAGGTACAGGCTAACAGGCCATGCATGCAAATAGTAGCAGACTAATTAACACACATTTAGAGAAGCACGCTAGAAAAGGACACGCTGCAAGAACATATATTGCCAAAATGATTAATGACAACCTGGCAACCCAAATCTTACTGTTCTTAAGTGCTGATCTATAAATCATAACAATTGATTTTGTGACCATTAATAAAGCCCTTAGTTATGGCTTAATTAAGGTATGGCTATAAAGAGAGCGAGTCCGCCAGACGTGCTCTTATTGGTCCAAAGTCAAGGTGAAGCAGGAAATTGCTCAATAATCCTGGAAGGAAGGTATAGAGGGGCTATAGAGGGGCCGTCTCACACACATGCCTCTCCTTCATTCCTATCTGCATTAAAGGAGAGCTTCACAATTTTTCCAGTCTGCTTTAAAACAACAATCAGGTGCCCATATGGACCCTGACGTGGTTTTGCTTGCTGTAATCATTCTTCTTGTTCATACCGGCCATTAAGATATTCATGCTTAATGTGATTTCAATGTAAGTGATGGGGGACAAAATCCACTGTGAGCAGTCTGAGTTAGACAAATCAAGTGGCTATCTTTCATTATTTTTTGGGATGAAACAGTGGCCGAAAACATTGCAACCCATTGCTCCCAGTCCACGTCTATCCCTCAGCTCGACATCTGATCTTTAAGCCTTTTCATAGTTTCCACTTCCCTGCCATCCCCCCCAATACAACACATCGAGAGAGTACATGATGTGTGTGTGTGTACTGTATGTAGCGCGTGTGAGCACATGCATGTGACAGCGATGAAGACAGGCAGGTGGAGGGGAGGCCAAGGGTGGATGCGGGCTGTTGACGTGCCAGTCAGTAATACTTTTCCTCAGGTTGAGGTGTGCTCACCGGGAGGGTGTGTTACTGCTGGAAAGCTCTGTAACGAACAGGAGGCTGGCTCTCTGCCTGATCAAATTCCACCTTCATATCTATCTTGCCTTCCAAAAATGTTCAGCATACCAGTGGGTTTTATTGACTTGTCAGAGCAGACAGCGGAGTGCAAGCTCTGCCTTGTAAGGTGTGCAGTTAACAGGTTCCTACAGCAGGAATGTCTGCTGATGACTTTTTATTTGTAATACCTTTTTGTGGTTTTTGCTCAAATTGATGATCAGAGCTACATGTGCTGGGACTGTATTTATCCAAGCTGGACTTGATTGCACATGTTCTTTTAAAATGAACTGGACCATGAGTCTAACATAAGCTAGCCCCAGTGTGTGTCTCTCTTGCATTGCCATTACTTTTCATTCACAGAGCTTTCCCTTTTCAGAAATAATGTCATTTAACAACACATAAGGCTGTTCTGAAGATATTTCCACCCATATTTTAACCCATCTGGATGGAAACATATTTTGTCTCCTGCACGATAAAAAAAAGATTTGTGAACCTGTTTCCTGAGTTATGAATATAATAAAAAAGATGCTATTTCTGGTCCTGCTCCATTGATTCTGTCATTTTGTCCATTGTGGGTCTGACAGTGCTGAAGAAGTGCAATGCTAAATGAAAGGTGTACTCTGTTAAAGCCAGGGTAGGTAATGAATTTTAGGAAAAGAATGTTGTTATATTTATTGAAATTCTCTTTACATCCTGACAGCAATCAGTAAATCAAATGCTCTGACACAAAAAAAGTGATAACTGTGGCTGTCGCAGGACCGCAATAAGCCTGTCCAATGACTCATCATCCCCGGAGTCTTCCACAAGCTGCTAGCTTGACAGCTGTGAGTACTAGCAATAGCCATGTTTGTTGTTTACGTTCATAATGATCGTTTTGCGGGAATGGCTTTGGAGGGGGGCCTGAAGGGACGGGCTGTCAGTGACTTGCTTGCTTTCTTGCTAGCTTTAGCAACTTTTGGGGCTAGTGCTGCTAGCTACTTTAATTGGAAAAGAGTTGTCAACACTGGGCAGGGTTCTTTGGTCGGATAAGTCTTTTAATCTACCGTATACTCTTGCTGGTTTATCCAATGTTACTTACCCAAGCTTTAATATAATTAAAAAAAATATTATCCTTTTTTTTACTCTACAATATTTTATATTTTCATACATAATAACATGTTTCTTGCATGGTAAAAAAATAGCAAGGACATATTTAATTTCCACTACCTGGATAGGAAATATAGCAGTGGTTGGAATATTGTTTTAGTGTTTCATTGAAAATCTTCAAAACCACTTGAATGATATAAAAGATACCTTCAGAGCAGCAGTACGGGTTAAACAACCTTTTCAAACATCACCATGTATTTATTTTTCCGATGCATAGGTCTGTATTCAAATGTAGTGGTTATGCTTGAGAGGCACAAAGTGGGGCTGAATGTGAAAATGCAAAACTCTAAAAAAGATTTTCCTTCCTGACGAGGCTGTTCGTGGTGTTTCCCACACTTCTGCAGGATGTGTGCACACATTGTTACTGACTGGAAAGCGTGGCTTGACTTTCACTGGTGAAACTGAGTCAGGCAAAAACAGCTATGGTAAAGTGCCAATGCTGACAGATGCTACTACATTATCTGTGTCATAATGAGTTTAGCCTCTCCCCCCTCTGTATCTCTCTCTCTGTCTTTCTACTACTTACTCTCACCCCCTGTCCTGCAAATACAGTTAACTGCATGACCATCCGCGATGAATGGCGGTTAACAGCTGTCTCTTTTTTGATGGTTGCCTGTGAGAGCATGTAATTGCATTTGGCCCTGGGTGTACATGCACTCATTAAACCAGTGTCAGTGCCCATTACATTCCACAGCAGTACAACTCAGGTACAGAATGCAAATCCCAGACACGAACCCCGTGAATGCTTTGGGACAAGAGCACTGACGGCCTCAGCTCAATTAAAAAAAAGAAAAAAAGTTCCATTGATTGTTTTTAGGGTAAATTTACCTTTTTCAAGTAAACAAGTAATTCTGATGAACACACATTTAATTTATCTCATTTCATTGCGTAGAAACTGGGTAAATGTTATGAAATTTAAAATAGATTCTAGCAAAACACAGCCAAATATCTCAGTATTAGTACTACGAGGATGTGTCTTGCTGGAATAATTTAGCTGGTCCCAGTTGTTTGAGCTCACAGGGGATAAGATCTGCTATGTTGGGACCGGATCCATGCTGGGATCAGATGCAGAATTCCAAAAATGCCCATCTACATGCCAAGATTCAGTGTTGGACCCCTTTTGTTTTGTTGAACCCATCTTATCTCTTTGGATATTGTTCTGGTATCTCTCCCTAAAAACATTATGAAGACAAAACATTAACCTAAATGTGAAGGAAGCTGGTGGTCTCCCTCAGCCGATATCATGGAGCTGAGTTTGTAGCTGGGGAAAAAATAAACAACGGAGTCCACAAAACCACAAATACAGACCTTATGTTCTCAGTGGCTTTCAGGTCCTATATCCATCAGTTATTGTGATACGTTATGTCATGCTGTGTGTCCATTGTTATGGCTGGGGCCTCTCTGCTGGGTGAGACAAACCATCAGTCATGTAACGCCCAGGAAGGTGCAACTGTCTGCCTGAATTTTACAATAATACTGCAGAGACAAAGAAGACGTGACATCTCATACAAAAAGACTCACATCAACTCCTGTTGTACTGCTTGTTTCTCATCACAATATGACATGTCAGTGCATTCATGACTTATGAGATAGAGGATACAAAGCTGAAGGTAATTAAAGCAACAACAAACAAAAAAAAGATGAGTGATGGCATTATTTGCATGTCAACAT
Organism: Pholis gunnellus; assembly: GCF_910591455.1. Taxonomy (NCBI): domain Eukaryota; kingdom Metazoa; phylum Chordata; class Actinopteri; order Perciformes; family Pholidae; genus Pholis; species Pholis gunnellus. The sequence goes on from NC_136538.1 coordinate 14,112,409, forward strand.
GTCAAACCCTGCAGATGTGCAACACAGCCCAATGTGGGTGCAGCCTGACACCTAGTGGACAAACTGCGCATGCACATCTGTCATATCATCCATCACCATAACCCAGAAAAACTCAGGTAATGATTTTAAGGATGAGACACATTAAGCTTGTCTCTTAGCAGCAGATAGTCGCTCATATTTTGTTCACTGCTCATTCAGAGAGAAAATACGTCTGTGATCAAACATAACTGGAGGAACAACGATGAGCGGTGTAATGCTGGGATTTTCCAACAGATGGCAAAGTCTGTCCAGTTTGCAGTGTGACACAGGCCTCACCCTTGAACTAGGCCTCTCTCTGGACAGTGTTTACCACACTGTCATATTCATTATGAAGGAGCAAATCACTGACCTGTGATACCGTGTATGGCCAACCGCAAGGCTAAACTAAGGAGTTGACTCAACTAATAAGGTATTTTATTTATTTATATTATTCCAGTAATAATTGAGCATTTTAGTCAGTCACACTACAAAAACCATCCTAATGTGTCCTTAATGAGCCTCTGGATGATAGGTCTTCAGGTTTGGCAGTCTGTACACGCCCTATAGTTAGTATAGAGGGACACTGTTCCAACTGTGTGCTTAACTGTTTTCTGGTGACTTGAATAATGAGCTATAAAGAGGAGACAAAGGGAGAGTGTGTGTATGAGAGAGAGAGAGAGAGAGAGAGAGAGAGAGAGAGAGAGAGAGAGAGAGAGAGAGAGAGAGAGAGAGAGAGAGAGAGAGAGAGAGAGAGAGAGAGAGAGGTCCCTCCATCCTTCCTGGTGGGAGGTTTGAGATGCGCTGCGCAGACCCGTCCGCTACCGACGCATCTTCCTGGCCTGCCCCCTCCCTCTCTCTGTCTCCCTCTCTCTCTCTCTCTCTCTCTCTCTACCTCTCTACCTCTCTCTCCCTCTCTCTCTCCCTCTTGGTCTCTTTTTCCTCCTTTTCTGTCTGCCACTAGCCTACCTGAGGGGAAGTGCACAAAGCCAACACGAAAATCTGGCGTGTCGGCCTGGCCCTGCGCGCGCTATGCTGCGGTAGAAGGCCGCTGTTTGCGGTGTTTACAGGGGATGTAGAGAGGGACAGAGGCACCGCTCTCCCCGACGGACCGCGCCGACTGTCTGCTCTGCTCTGCCCAGCCCGCTGCATCGCTGAGCGGCCTGCGAAGCACACAAGATGTCGACCAGAACGCCATTGCCAACGGTGAACGAGCGTGACACCGAGAATGTAAGTGCTGCTATCCAGAGACACCGGTGGGATACCGGACGCGGGTACGGGATGAAAATGATCCGGGCTGTACGGCTATTTTGCGCACTGGTCGGTGCAGGTTTATGGCAGCAGCGCTTTTTGGGGGCTAGTGTTGCAGAGCGACTCGACCAATGAGCACTCCGGCTTTTTTTCTTCTTCTTACCCCTGTGACGGGAATCTTAGCACGGAGCCTAGAATAACCTAGAATAAAGGTGCAGTTTGGGTATGTCTGCCCCAGTTTCTGAACACAACACGGCTAGCCTGAACAACGCACTGCGTCAGTATGCTGGCTGTAACGACACATGCGAAGCTTGAATGTAATGTTGAGAATGAATGTGGCCTGTGAGAAAAATGGTGTTGCTCCACTCGTGCAACTGGGGGTATTTTCTAGTCCACAACGTCAATATTTAGGGAGGGTGGGGGAGGATGTTGTCCTACTTTTCAATGGCAACGCTTGGTAGCATCGCAATGTGACATCCATCACCTATTGGGGCCTGTTGTAACTGCACGCTCAGTGTTGAAGAAGAGGAGGAGGAGGAGGAGGAGGGAGCGTGTTATTATTCACCATTCTGCTGCCACGACACTGATACAGACATGTAGGCTATTTATTAACACCGGGCTAAAGGCATGGCTTAAACCGCCGGAGACTTCTCATTCATTGTGTGAAGGAATGTTTATGAACGGCCACCCCACTGCTCGCGCGCGTACACCCACGCGCCCTCAAATCACAGCATAATAACACAAATCTGTTGAGATCAGTCCAGATGAGCACCTCTGGATGTATGCTGACAGGCTCTGACATATCTAGGTTCGTCTGATTCTTTTCCTGGAAACAGACTAAACCCTCCTTGTATTATATCCGGTTACAAGCAGTGGAAACAGCTGGAAGCAGTCTTTTATTATTTATTTAGTTATTCCCAGATTTTTAAAATAGGGCTTTTATTTTGTCTCTCCATTTCAGAGTACACTTACCTGGGTTATTCATTGTCAGGTGACAACATTTAAATTGGAAAATGCATTTACAAAGTTTATAACCGAAGGCCTAATGACATCAGCTCTCTGCTCATTATCTGCCAGTATTCAGAAATGCATCAGTGCTGCATCTGTCTAACAGTCTAATGCTGCTTTAGGTCTCGTAGACATAGACTGCTAAGTGTCTATTAAAGCACTGCCTCAGCAGCAATGGCTGTAGCCAGCCAGCCTAGCCTGCCTCTGTTGGACTCCATCATACAGCCCCAGGGCCCACTAGCTGCTGAACTGCATTGCATAACAGCTAATTACTCAGAGAGACGAGTGGCTTTAAGTGCAGCAAAATATAAGAAGCTCTCTCCTGACTTTCTTTATTTTTTATTAATGTGTGGTCTGTGCAGGTGTGTGCTATTGTCTGGCCTCCCTGAAGACATTACGTCAGTGTTTGAGTTAATGGATGGTCTAGTGAAACAAACTTTGTGTATTAATCAAGTGCTCCAAATCACCTGCCTGTCCAGATGCTCCTCGGTTCATTTACAGAGTTTTGCAGCCAAGCCAAGTGTGTGTTTGTGTGTTAACACATGTGCGTCTGAAGGATAAACTGGCCATATGACAGATCGGATTTAAAGTTGATGGGAGGAACTCAAATCACTTTAATGTGGACATATAACAGCTGCATAATAAGTAAGGCAGTGCAAGCTACACAGATTTCTACAAGAGGGTTTGGTGCATTACAAACAAGGACGCTGACTTTGACTGGCATCTAATCAAAACTTCTTCTTGCCTTACACACACACACACACACACAAACTGGGGAGAGTTTGAATCCTGCAGTGTAGCTCTCCCTCTGTCAGGATGTATACTATCAGAGGTGATGCGCGCCCTGCAGGGCATAGCGTTTCTCCAGTGAAACGGGAGCAGAGGAGCCTGGGTAACCAGACCAAGGCTTTATTCTCTGACTGGGTGTGGTGCTCAGGAGCAGAGGATCATGGGATCTCTGACCTGGACTGACATCAGCAGCTGTTGTGGAGGAGAGGAAGCAGACCGGCAGAGACTGTGCGTCGCCCGTGCCAGCTCTGTACTTATTGCAAGCCGGTCCTAATTCACCTTAAAATGCCATATCATAGGGACACTTGTTAACGGGGTTGGCCATGGGGCCAGTAATGTTGTTATAACTTTTGACTCTGTACTGCACATTTTGTAGGTATTCTCAAAGGCACAAAGTTAAAGGAGTTTACTTTCTTTTGTCGTTGAATCTTGTCTTGTGTCTGATGAGGGCTTTTTGAGGTTACGGTGTCACAGAGGGAGAAGAGGGAGCCTGATTCTCTCCCGCACAGTTCCTCTTTGGGCTTGCATGGAGGGCACTACTGTGTGTGACGGCATGTAAATGAAATTACAGTAAATATGCACGTACACATAGAACCCCTCCTTGAATCTGGATCTAGGTTAATGGGTTCATCTCTGTTTGCACAGCAAATATCCCACCTTTGGCACACACACAACCCTCCACTGCAGCACTCTGCAGCATTGTTTGTTCGTGTGAGGCCAACGTAGCAAGAGGAAGGGTCCTTTTGGGATTACCGACTGTGTCAAAGCCAGAGAGGTTCATGAACTTGTAGAATTGGTGTCTGTATAAATCACAGTTCCAGTCAGGGAATGAGGATGTTACTTATCTCGACATGTGTGGCTTTTTCCTGCAGCACTCTTCGGTGGACGGCTTCGTTGAACCCCCAGTCCCCCCGACGAAATCTGCGAGTCGCCACAGCCTGCCGCGATGCCGCAACTCTTTCACCTCCACAGAGGAGCACCCCCATATTGGCAATTATCGCCTCCTCAAGACCATTGGAAAGGGGAATTTCGCCAAGGTGAAGCTGGCACGACATGTCCTGACTGGACGAGAGGTGAGACAAGTTTTCATTTATGTCATTTCGGTATCAATGCATTGTTCATCCCAAAACTATGTCAACCTCACTCTTTCATTTCCACATGTTAACAGTTAGGGCTGCAGCTTACCCTCACTTTCATCATCGGTTAATCTGCCGATTATTTTCTCGATTAATCGGTGCAGCCATGTAGGCTGAGCCCTTGGCAGGGGCCCGGGTTTGATTGTGACCTGCGACCCTTTGCCGCGTGTCATCTACTCTCTCTCTCTCCCCCGTTTCCTGTCATTCTCCAGCTGCTCTAATACAAAGCAAATCAAAGCCTTAAAAATGTCAGAGAAATGTCCATCGCAACATCCCAGAGCTGAAGTCAAATTATGACTTGTTTAATCCGACCAACAGTCTAAAACCCAAAGAAGAAAACCATCAATGAACAAGTGAATTTTTGATTTACTTGTTTCAGTTCTGGTACAAAAGAATGACACAATTCAAAGTGTACTTACAGCAAGGTCATCTTCTCATTGGAGTTACAATTTGACACATCCACCACATAACCTTAGTATAACAAAAAGAAGGTGCCATATTTATTTGCTTCATCAACTCTCTCACAGAAAGATTCGGCTTGAACGGGTATTTTGTAAATGAGAGATGTTGATTTCACTCCAAGTTAATAAATCAATTTTTGGGCCTGTATAAATGAATGATTTCCTGTCATGACAATATTGTACTTGTCCATGTTAGTTTTCCCTGTCAGGTCAGCTCAAGCTCTCTCTTTTTCTACCTCACGCACAAACACACACGCACACACAGTCATACACCGCTGACCTGTCAGAGTGATGGACATCCTTCTTTGGTGTGTCGGTAATTAAAGCTCCTGTTTCCCCTCAGGAGAAAACAGTGACCTGCGATCTGTTCACTGTATTTCGCTCAGCAGGTACCACAGCACTCACTGACAGCCCTGATCCACCTCAGATATCCTCTCATGTCTGTTTCTTAGCCACTTGTTTCATTATGTTCTTGGTCAGATCAGAGTATGGAGGGCATGAATATTCTAACAGGTCAAACCAGTAACAGGCTGATCCATTCTGCGTCCTTTAATGCTAATATTAAACAGGCGTATTGAGTATGCTGCACACTGCTTGCTGAGAAGGTCAGGCTCTGCGTTGTGTACCCGAGTGCTCTTGCTGGCTCATCAGAATGCAAAGACATGGATCAGAGTGAGAGAGAAAGAGAACAGGTGGAAAGAACACAACACTAAAAAACCGAGGCTGTCTGAGCTTGTGCCCAGCAAGCCGTTTTTATCGGCAAACAGCTAAAACAAAAAACAAAAAAAAGGTTTACCTCTGTAGAAAAACATCAAAAGAGCTCTGTGGAGAGAGCAGCAGTCACTTCTAGGTGACTGAGTGTCCTCTATCTGCTGAAGAGGGCGACTACATGATGTGCACACACACAGTCACACACACTCACATGCTGAGCTGTTTGCCTGTAACCTATATCCTTATCTCCTACCCACTAGGGAGGGCGATGATACATTATTTATCAAATTGATTTATCAATTACCAGAAAAATGGTATCGTAATGATACCTCATCATGTTATTGTTTTCACCAATATTAATAAAAAAGACAACAAAGCTAAACAAAGTCAAGCAAACATGAAAATATAGAGGCTTTATGGCAAGTAAATACTGGTAGATTTAAAAAAGTGAACTAGTCAAGTACATTTTTAATAAGAATAAACTGCAAATAACTAGATTTAGTACATACAAAGTAGACAGCAATACACATACATAAAGTATCTCTTGTATATGCAGTACATATTTTTACTGTATGTGTATTTGCACGATTTTGTATAAACTGTGTAAAGACTGCTGGAATAAACTTATTATGGGCTTTGTATACTGTGGCAGTAAGATTATGTGTGTGTCTGTTGGTGCATAGAGTATGCACAATACTTGCTAAGAGAAAAGAATATTATGTTCACTCTTATACATTATATTCCTATATTCTAGCAACAGTAATGCCTTTCTTTTCTTTGTATGAGATAGGACCTTGTACTCTGCTACAATAGTTCCCTTCAGCTCACAAGAGATCATGACCCTGTGGTCGTGTAAAATGAGCTCAGGCGGAAGTCAAGATGTAGAAGAACATGTAAAGCTCTTCAGCACACAAGTGAAGCTATGATTAAGTGTCCCCTCCGTGTCCTCTAGCTCAATATTCTCGTTTACGTGTTTGAAAATGCGCGCGCGATCACAAGACCCGCATACGGTGAAGAGCATATGGCTGTGTTTTACGAACGCGCTGAATAATTAACAGTGATGCGGGTTGCCCTTCTGTCACACTGGAGCTGTATTATTCACCCTCAAATCCATTCGACAGGAAACACACTCACCCACGTGCACACAGACACCGGCGTATGATGCGGTGCCATCCGCTCGCTCATCAAATCTGAGAACAAAATATAATATTGGTGCACTGTGGCGTCGAGGAAATGTAAAGAATATCTCTGACTCATGCAAAGGGAATAGTGGAAGTTGGAACAATGGAGTGACACACAGGAGGACAGCTCCGACACCTGCAGGCATACGTTGACACACAAACACACACAAACAGACATGCACACATATGCATGCACCTCCAGCTTGAGTTTCGTCTATGACAGGAGGAAGCAGAGAGGAGGTGGGCGAGGTCTGTCTGTGCACCTGCCCACCCAAGACAGGCTGCAAAGAGACACCACCTGCGTACTGCGTGTCCACACACAGCGAGCCTTTCTGCAGTCTCTCACTCCGCTCTCTCGTCTCCCTGCTGGACTCTTTTCCTTTGCGGTCATTAATGAGTTTAGTTAACAAGTTTGGTGGGAATTAAATGCAACGTGTAATGTAGGTATTGGGAATCACCTGCATTTTCTTCACCGTGACTCAGCATTTGCTTTCTGGTTTTCCCCCGTCATCGGTGCAGCTTGGGATTAGAGTCAGAGTCTGCATCAACTGAAGCATGCTTATTAAGCTCTCATAATAGCCGGAGTCACAGTAACGCTGCTATGTTAAGTTGTTATTAATGCTTACGTGGCATCATTATACTGCAAAAAGCAATTTATACCCTTCAACTGTAATTAGAGGTCAGAAGTCAGGGTTGCAATCTCTGTCAGAATCGTATTGAACAGTTGAACATATAGAATGACAAAAGACAAAACAAGTCTGGAGTTTGATAGTTTCACAATGCAACACATTGTAGAGATGGAGGACCTGCTTGAAAAGAGAGATGAAGCCACAATCAGTGGAACAGTTGCTCCGGATTCAGCTCAGAACAACAAATACATACGTGTAAAAACATATTGCACCAGGTATTTGTCAAGTTTACAGTTTTGAAGCAAGTGTAAGCCCCTGTTTTATTTCAAACATCTGTCTGATTTATTCATCATAGCAAACATCAATATCTGTAGTTTATTGTCCTGTATGTTAGTTGCCAACATAATGTGATAAAGATTAGCACCAAGTTTATACTCAATGTCTGTTCATTGTATATGATGGAAAACCCTTAACCCTTAGCTCTTATTCCATAGTGATTACATGGTGTGTATGTTTGACCACAGCGCTGCAATGCGCCAGCAAAGACTGGGGGGGGGGGGGGGGGACTGCTTGCTTGTAAATATGGATGTAAAAAATGCTGGACTTAAAAGACACGGCTGTTACACGAGAGTGGAAAAACATGCAACACAGTTGTTGTTGGAGCTTGAGGATACACCCCATGGGCTTTGGTGAGGAACACTGAATGTAAACACAACTGTTTACAAGAAAACTCCACAGGGCACATTGAATATAAGAAATGACCTTGCTGCCTATGCAAACGTTCTTATTCTTAGCCACAGTAGCTGCTACCTTGGTTAACATTAGGGAGCATCAGCATTGCCGTTGGCATTTAGCTCAAAGCACAGAGCAACTAGCATGTCTGTGACCTCCTGAGTTATTAGCCACGAGTTGCTCCTCCTTTTCAGCTGAGTTGTTTTATTCAACAACAGTGCCCCTTTACATCAACACCACCATAAAACTCATTTAGTATGAATGCTGGTGTTTTTGAGTGTATATCACTTACAGTGCGCACAACATGGTAACACTCATTATGTAGACGCTTTCATTTGAGCTGGATGACGATAAAACAGTTTGGATCTGAGTTTATTTCTACTGACACACAACAGAACACCATCACATTTAATATGTTTAACACTGTGAAATGGTCCGTAAGGACACAGTTGAAGAGTCTAAACTCCCCTCGGGGCCTAAAGAAGCCAAGCAGACCCCCGTGCTCTCTTTAGCAAGGCTGAACAATCTCAATTGCTTGGTCAGACCGCAAACTGTGACATTCAAATGTATTCAGTTATTCTTAGTCAAACTATTATTATTGTGAAATAATTTTGTGCAACATCAAAAGGCCACACGTTTTCAGTGTAATTACATGATATTGCAAAAACTGCTCCTTCAATCTCTTATCAGCATAATGTGTGAGCTTACTGGTGAGTCTGCCTGCAGTGGGGCTCAGCTTTGCTTTGTGAAAGCTGCTGAGCTTTCACAAAGTGAAGGGAGCAGGTCGGTGTCGGTGTGCACGTTGGGGTCGATTATTGAGATGGATGCTTCAGACTGCTGCCGAGCAAGATCTGCCCGGCCAACAGTAGATCACCGACCTGCAGAGTCACATATACTAACACTGGCCTGGCCTGCCACACAGAGACAGACTGTGTGTGGATGCATTTACATAAACTGTGAATGCATTTTTTTTTTTTCCTTTATTTTCGCCAATCAAAGCGTCATCCCTTCACAAATTACTGAACAGAGGAGCTTTAAGGTGTGTTCAGATAAAACTGATTCAACCGTGACATGTTGAGACAACGCTGCCTCGCAGCAGAGTAGTGAAATAATGAGGATAGCTCATATTAACATGAGCGTTCGCTGTGCAAACCAAAACGCAAATGCTAAAGCTAGAATTCGTTATCTTTCATCTCTACATCCCTCTTCCTTTCTTCTTCTGACTTTGACGTTCTCTGTCTGTTTTTTGTTTCTAGGTGGCGGTGAAGATTATAGACAAAACCCAGCTGAACCCCACCAGTTTACAGAAGGTGAGTCAGTGTTTTTATGGCCACATGGTAACATTAATGTCTTGGTTACGGCCGTCATGCCCTTTCCATTAGTCATTCCAGAGTGGTTGCCGCTCTTGTTTCCTTGCTCTTTGAACTCAGGATGTGCTGTTTTACATAATGTAATCAGATGTAGTCAGGAGAGACCACAAGGCTTCTTTAATCCAGTGCCCCCTCTTGACTTTTTGTTGGTATGTGGTTATGAGCAGCTAAAAATACCCCTGCCTTGCCTGTCTGTCACTTACCCTTGTCTAGCAGTCATAACCAATTACAGCGAAGAGTTTGGGACAGTTTCCTGATTACTAGATCCAAATCCAGCTCTTTCTGCTGATTAAACGCACACACTCACGCAATCCTCTTGGTAGATTACAGCATGTGGAAGGGAAGCGGTCGCTGCTACAAGCTTCACCTACTGTGAGTCTCATGCAGGTGTCCAGCTGACAGACGGGACTTCTTTTCGGAGGTCAGGACATTATCGTGGCATGGTCCCCCCGTAGCTCCTCTTTTAATTTCAGTGTTTTGTAAAGGATGAACAGATTGCTAAGCAACCTCTGCGGTGACTCATTAGACTGTAATAAAGGACTGTTGTAACCACCGCCACACCTACATAGATGGCAGTTGATGTCTTGATGGACCTCTTGGCCTTCATCTCTCTGAAAGCTGCCAGGCTGAGAAAATATCTCAATGGCAAGACAATAACAACAATTTGCTTCCCAAAATGTCTGCCATCCCACATGTGTCTGAGTGGAGTTAACCCAATGAGTCTGGCTAATCAAACAGGGTGTAATTGTGAGACAAATAGACAGATTTGGGTCTGGCTTTTAATCCTTCTTGTTGAACTGTGAGACGAGACTATCGGGGGGGCGGGGGGGGTTCTGGCATGATTGTGTTCTCCACGAGCAAATCTGTAATTATCTTGGATCTTAATGGGATCCGACTGCAATTCGTCAGACAATCAGTGCGAAGACGCTTTGAGAATTTCAAGCGCAGAGTTCTGTACTCGTCTAATCTGACTGAGATGAATTTCATTGTGCGAGCTCTTTTGTTTGACAGCCTATTGTGTGGTTTCTAATCTGCACACGCACAGTGGTCTAATGAAGATTTAGAGGCGTTGTGTGTGTGTGTGTGTGTGTGTGGCATTAAGATGCTGAATATAAACTGACTTCACCGCTCTGGGTCTCGTCTAGGTCATGAGAGGTTACACACCCCGTCGGGTCGGGTTGTCCGCTGCCTGGTGACGGTCACGGCAGACGTATCATGTGAGACTGCCGACCAATCAGGATCTCTCTGATCAATTATTCAGTGAGCCTTTCAGATGTCAGCTGCAGTTGACCTGAGAGGGTCAATATGGAGAAGTCCTTTGGCTTTTGGGGGATGAGCTATTATTGGTGTAATAGCGTGTATGAACGTTGTTGCTGGTGTTCATGTGTTAAATCTGGTGTGTGTGTGTGTGTTTGTGTATTTGAGTGTAAAGACATGTTTATATCTGTACGGTGCTCGTGGCCCTGCACTATAGATTGCTGTAATGGTATACAGAGGTGCCATCTGCAATGCAGAAGCTCGTCTTATAATGCAGCACTCGTCTCCTGGGTTGAATCAATAGTCTCATTGGATCAGAGTGTCCTATTCTATCCTTCTGAAAGCTCAACTAGTGATGCATTAACATCCACCTTAATACAGTTTTTGTTTGGATTGGCCAAATAATATTTGTTCAGAAGGAAGTCAGTCAGTGGTTGTCATTCCTGGGGTTTGGGGTTCGTAGTGCTGCTGGTTTTCCATGTAATTGCAGTTAAAGGCAATGATTTCCACATTGGATGACCTGATAAAAACAAAACAAGCTATGGTTCCAATGGAATAGACTTAAAAACCACCACTCTAATTCAACAAACAGACTTGTACTTGATGTCTACAGATTTGGTGTTCAACGATGTAAACATCTCACGCTGATGTCAGTTATTTCACTATTTTTCCGCATGCTTGTTTTGTTCATGTGGAGAAGTCTAGACTCAATTTCACTTTGTTCCCCGAGGGTGTCATGTCAGCCATGCTGACCCTCATCCGAGGAAAGTGGCAAGAAAATGTGATAATAAATGCATGTAGAATCTACGTCCATCCCAAATTCTGTCTTAGGATGGATTTGTTTTCCCGTCTCACATCAGTGACAGTCCTGGTAGTTCTGCAACACGGATTCTTGGACAAAAAATTGATGCTACCACGGTGTACATAATCATGGTTAAAAGTGCCATTCTCTGCATCTGAGCAGGCTATTTCTAGAGGCAGATATAAACAACAGACGGTCATAATTATTGATTCGATGACTCAGGCTTTCTACATGCATGAAGAGCAGAGATTGAAGGATGCTTTGGTGAAATTCTGGTGTCTAAAATGACCTTGTCTCCTCTGGCTTTGGAGTTGATTAAACATGTTTGTACTGAGGATGAACCTGGGGAAGAACTGAGCCATGCATTTATGATCCTGTTTGTTTGTCAGTGCGGGTGAGTGCGGTTTCAGAGGTCTGCTCTGGCTGTATCGCTCCTCCACTCAACGTTAACGGCGACTCTTTCATGTTAGCCCGTCAAAATGCCACTGATCTCTCTTTTTATGGTCTCAGAGGGAGCCAGGCTGTGGGCACACCATCTGGCTCAGTCGGCACAGCCAGTGCTCTGCCAGATCCCATACAGCCGCACACACAAGCCTGCATGACACATACATACATACACAGGAGATCCTTTGGTTTATGCAGAAGGCTCCAGCTGGCAGAATCTCTTGTTTTTTTTGGTGTGTTTCAGTCACATTTGGCAACATTTCACACACATGGAGGCCTTCCGTTACCTTGGTGCAGCCATTAATTCACTCATATACACATGCAAACATCCTCTAACCAATCTCAGAGTAGGATTCAGAAACCACAGAGACAAAGAGATGAAGTCAATCTCGAAAATTTCTATTTTTGTCACTTATTTTCCTGACCTTATCTCTGTCGTTCTGGTGTTTCCCTCCGATTATTTGATTTTAAAAAGAGGTTAGCAGAGGCCAGAATGAGTCACAAGGCTAGAATGAAGCTCTGGTCTGTTCCTTTATGGTCCTTTCTTCCCCGGTGTGACTTTGTGGTGGTTTCAGTGTAACAGGAAATGAGGTCAGCTGAGCTTCCAAAGCACCTCCTTAGATCCGCCTCAGGAAATGCATCACATGTCATCTGTGGTCAGGGATGTTGACGTTGTCGGGGTTTTTATGCATGTTTGCCCTAAAATAGGCCTCTCTGTTAATCCCCTCTTTCACTGAGCAAACGCTGCTCTCATCCCACCATCCCATCGCTCTCTGTCTCCTCCTAATCTGTAAATAAGAGTTTTCATTGCTTCAACAATGACAACATCAACGAAATATTAAAGGTTATATAATCGACCAGTCAGACGTGATAGATGCGCCGTTCCAGACCATATTAAACCCTGAGCTTTTAAAATGAGAGACACATTCACATTTGGAAAAGGTAGAGCCGTGAGGCAAAACAGGCCAGAGAACGTGAGGAGAGAAAGTGAAGAGAGTAAACGAGGCGACAGAAACACTGGCAGCGTCACTGAAAATGTAAATCTTTCTAGATGTGGCTCAGAGCCACAGTGCTGCTAACCTTCAGTCTTCCGATGTTATGTCTGAGTGTCACGGTTTTAAGGCAGCCAGAGTGTGTTCAGAACGACATGCTCTGTGTATTTTCTGCCAGTTGCAAAAAGCCCACCATGGGGGTCACGCTCTTTTAATGGTTGTTGTTTATGTCTGTCTTGCGCCTGCCACACTGCATTAGCCGATGAAATGCTGTCGAGCCCATTGGCTACAGGAGCGTTGGTCTTGTTCAGACGAGTGGAATTTGATTGGACAGACAGCGCTGTTGTCCGAGGTGTATCATGAAACAAATCAAATGTTGAGGCGGCAAGATAAGCACGCGTTTAGATGTTTCCAGCGCTGTCGAGACATTTATTGTGAGTTAAAAGACGATTTGATATTGTTTTGAAATGCTCTCCTCCTGCTACTTTCAACACAAATGTGTTGTTCACAAGGCAGCATTATCAGGGAAAAAGCAACGTGCAAGACAGTGTTCAACCACAGGTGTGTAGCACTAGTTTGCACATGCACCGTGCTGATCGGGCAGGACGTATGGCTCGGGTAGCGAGTGACAAGTTATAAGAAAAATGATATGTTAACGTGATATCAGACTTATACACTCTCCAATACACCGATCCAACATTTTAGGCTGAATCTGAAGTATTTTCCAATACTTGTATCGGTATCGGAACAATAGAGACAGAGACAGGTGTTATTTCCAGCACCAGGAGTGGAGGACTGGACAGATTGTCTGAATGTCAGTGACACCTTTGTTCCCTCTGTCTGTCTCTCACTGTGTCTTCCTTTGACATTATTTACATTCATGTGTGGTTTTATTCGGGCATTTGAAAACATGCACACACACACTCATTGGAGGGGTGAGGACTTCCAGGCTACTCGTCCTATCAATAATCTGTGCTGTGTGCTGCTGTGACAGAAACAGTCCAGCCAGTTCCTGTGTAAGTGTTCCCAGTCTGATATCTGCTGTTCTGCTCCTTTTGCATGGGGGCTCTGCTGTAATTAAGGCTAGTTTGGGAGTCTGGGTGCCCCTGGGTGGCTGGAAGTAGGTCACTGGCACAGACTACTGAGATCCAGGCGCATTAGAAACGGTGTGCTTTCGTGTTTGCGATACACATATTGTTGTTGCAGCTATTCTTGTAATACTTTTGATTCAATCTCTGTCTCAATTCACCATCTAAATCAATACTTTTTATTCATTTTAGTTTCAAGAAAGTCATTTTGCCTCAAAGGAAGTTGGCCCAGATATTCAGGACTCGCTCACCTTCTCCAAAACCACGTTGAAAACTGCTTTATGCCCCGCTGTGACTCCCCTGTACGCCTGTAGATATTATTGATATTCATTCTCGACTAGATCAAAGATCCTAAACTCATTACCTCCTGTCAGCCTCCACGGTGGCTCCATACATCCCCATTGAGTTTTTATCGACGGGGGGCTGCTTGTTGTCGTCGTTTTCCACCGCTCTTCTCAGATTTGTTCTAATTTATGTTTCCAAGTGGCTGCACGCGTGCTTCCCATGTGAAGGGCTTTAGGGCAATGATGCAAACAAGAGAGAGAGAGAGAGAGAGAGAGAGAGAGAGAGGAAAAGAAGCAGAGAGAGGAAGCGATAAGAGATGAAGATAAAACACTGACTCTTTAGGCCATCACTCATTCCGATCAGAATAATAAAGAAGTCCTGTATTGAAGGATGCGTCACATGTTAAAGCACGTGAGTGGATGGATGCATGCATATCTAAGGCTGCGACTTAATGCGCCTATACTTGTGTACTGCAGGATCTTCTGGTTATTGTGTCAGTGTGTTTCCACTCGAGTTGACTTTGTTACCGTGGGGGGAACCTCTCAGGCCAGCGTAGCAGCTGATGAATATGGAGCAGGGTTTGCCACACAGAAGAATCTCACTATTCTGAGCAGCCACTGAGGGATTGAAGATTTTTGTTGACAAAAAACGTTGGTGCCGTTTAAATTACACTCAACATTATTCAAACAAAAGTAAATTGTGCGTTCCTTGTGGACTATGTTCAGCTGAAGATGAATACACATTTGGTGCTCTGAGTACTTAGAGCAGGAGGACAGTGTACGTGGGATTGATTCAAAATAAACTACATTGCCCATTTTCATTGTAACGAAGGCAGATGTCACCCAGTGCAACAATGCGGCTCGCTTTTTTTTTTTTAATTGTGTTTGGACAACAATGGAGCTCTATGGCACAGAGGAATAAGCCATTTCAGGCTTTG
This sequence comes from Pholis gunnellus, assembly GCF_910591455.1. NCBI lineage: Eukaryota > Metazoa > Chordata > Actinopteri > Perciformes > Pholidae > Pholis > Pholis gunnellus. Next base: position 14,127,497 of record NC_136538.1, read on the forward strand.
GCCCTCACAAGCAACACTTGTTAGAAGGGGGGGGGGGGGAATCCTTTTTTTGTTTTCGTATTCTTGTCTTTTTCTGGGATTTTTTGACAATAAGAAAAATATAGAATCCCTATTCTTTGAGCCGTCTGCAGCAGCTCGCTGTACACTGTTGTGTGTGTGTGTGTGTGTGTGTGTGTGTGCTGGGTCTAATGAGACAAGAGGTGTCAGAGAGAAAGCAGAAGAGAGGCAGGAGAGCAAGTAGAGACAGAGAACAGAGGAAAGAATTAGAGAGAGAGGGAGGGAGAGAGAGAGTACCTGCATGTTGTTGAACCAGACTGTAGCTGAGAGGTCCTACAGAGTCGGGCCTGCTCACACTGGTATAATGCCTGTGTTTGATGACCCAGAAACATAGACTATCCGAGCACTTATGTAAGACCAAAAACGCCATTTGAAAAGCTGCACGCACACACTGACGCATACACACCACTACAATGTCCACTCTCATTTTTAATTTGACGTGTTCTGTAATGACACGTAGAGTAAACATCATTTTTCTACTCTTACAATACACAGGAGGAGGCACAGCGGACATTTTTGCTTCATCAAAGTGCTCAGCAAATGGCAAAATCTGTGCTCCGTCTCAGGTAGCAGCGGTAGATGCTGAATCCCAGCCGGGCGCGCGTTGAAATGGAATACTCGAGCGCAGCCTGAGCACGACTGGGAATCGGCAGAATGTAAATGATTCAACAGCACCTCTAAGTGGCTGCGGGAGCTCGTCTGACATAAACAGCCGCGCCGAGAGTGAGGAGACACGGTTTAAATGAATGAAAGGACTCTGAATTCTCTCCTTTCTCTCACTCAGCTGTTGTACATGCTGCTTAGAGAAAGTAGACCAAGAGGAGGGGATTTTCCTTTTCGTGGTTTCTCATAAGACTGAATAGAAGCTTTCCCCATCTGCAGCACAAGAGAGTCTTCTTTATCATAGTAAACTCACATTCTGCTTTGTTTTCTAGATCGGCAGCGCATCAACTTGATTATGCTGCTCTTTTTTAAGATGATTACATTAGGCAGCAGATGTCTAACTGGCTGTAAGCCTTTGTACTGCTGCTCTGCAGTGGCGAGCTGGCTGGACTGCAGCGTGTCAGTGGAATTGTGATCCTGGTATCATTTGTGTCGAGTTTTGTGCAACGTTGTCACTTGCTTCAGTCACATTGCTTTCCACGGTAGATCCTCACGTCCTCTCATGTTCCTGAGTGTAATCCAGTGTCAGCACACTGTGGTGCTTTGGAGTTTATTGTGGCTCAGCTCCCTTCCCTCAGCTCCCTAATCAGAGCTTGATAACATTTTCCAACTGTGTGTTTTTCCCAGAAGAGACAGAGCTGACACTCAGGGTCACTGCATGATTCTGGATTAATTAAATGTCCCTCTGTGTCTCAACAGCTCTTCAGGGAAGTCCGAATAATGAAGGTACTGAATCATCCAAATATAGGTAAGTTCAAACAGGAACCTGAAGCAGCTTGATGGCAGCTCTGCAATAATATTCCCATTTGATTTGGATCAGTGTTAATAATTAAACAGATATTCAGCACCAAGTTGAATATCGCTTGGTGCTGAATAACTTGCATCGAAGGAATATTATTCTTCTGAAATCTGAGCTCACACTTAAATCAACATTTTTCAATTTGTCCTATTTGTTTCCCTGCTTTTTTAGTACATTAATTAATTAATTAATATTTTTTGAGTGGAATTCTCTAATATCCTGTTTTCAAAATGAGAGCATTACCACATTTTGACTTTTACTAACCCAGAAATTGAGGTATGACCCAGCAGTTTGAAGATCTTAACAGGTGCATTGGCTACGTACAAATGCTTGACTTCACTTAATATGTTTGAACATAAAGTATTGGCTTCCTAAAGACTTCATTGAGACTCAGATATGACTTTTAATGCAATGAGGGAACTCTCACCAGACGAGTAAAACTATCTTTTCTAAATAGCTAATGTATTTATCTCCGCTTCCTTCTCCTTCCTTTTTCCCAATTTCTTCCTGCAGTGAAATTGTTTGAGGTGATTGAGACAGAGAAGACGCTTTATTTGGTGATGGAGTACGCCAGTGGGGGTGAGTGAGGCATCAATGCACGTCCACTAAATATGTGACACTTGTTTGATCATGTGAGTGTATTCCTGCTTTTCATTTCCACATTATGGGTTCTAGAGCAACTTAATTAGCACACAGACAAATACAGTCATTACTTTATACCACAAGGTCATGTAAATTGAAGCTGCCTCTAATCTAATATTCATATACAAATAATAAACTATTTAAGTGCAAAACATGCCATTTGGATGCTTTTATCTGAAACACCTCACAGCACTAGTGACTGCATGATTATAGTTGTGATAAAGATAATATAACATGTGAATATACTGACTGATAATTGTATATTTCCTCTCTCTACTCCAGGAGAAGTATTTGACTATCTAGTAGCTCACGGCAGAATGAAGGAGAAGGAGGCCAGGGCCAAGTTCAGACAGGTGAGTCATCAGCACCTCTGTCGTCATTCCGCTCACTGCTTTCAGAGGGAAGACTGCATGCACCAAGATCAAGCCTCGTCACCAACTGCAGAGGAGAGATGGAGCGCAGATAGCTTGGCCAGAGAGAACAGTGGGGGAACAGATGCTGCTCTGACACCTAGTGGTGCTATAAGAGCAACAAGGCATCAACAGCAATTCAGTGGCCTCTTTCATGCTCACTTATACTCTGAAAATGAACAGAATTAGACCAGTTCTTTCACGTCCACGCTGTTCATGTTTATAATCCCCCACTGATGGTCTTAGATGACTCAGAGGAACTGTGTGTGACACAGTGTAGGCGGCTTGTGTGTGTGTGTGTGTGTATCTCACAGTACAGATAGATCAACATTCAGAAAGGTAAAGCGTGTGTGCGGCTGAGAGCTGGCAGGTGGGCGGCATCTGTCAGAGAACAGTGTGTTGTTTAATTTGATTGATGCTATTCGGGCATATGTTGGTGAAATTACAACTGTCAGCTGTCATAGCAACTGCTTACTGTGTGTAGCATGATTAAAAGTGACATTTGGGCCTGAAGAATCTCAAGATTTGCTTGCCTGAGAAATACAGTTCCTAGACTTTGGATAAAGATTCAAAAGCCTCAAACTTATCCTGTTTTGGAAGCAGTAGAAACTGTTTTCCCTTTTTTCCTTTTGTAAACCAATCACATTCTTATTAGCCATTAACAATATTGAGGATGTTTGCAACATTTCCTTTAGCATGATGCAATATGAGCTTTTGCTGCCAGAGCTTTTGGTCGTAGAGGACATAATCAAAATTCTCCAGCTGTTGACAGTGAATCTGAATAATTAATTTACTTCAGCTTTGATGAAGGAGTTTGCTTGATGAGGATGGTCTATTTTGATTTGCTTCCCCGTGAAAAAATGATGATTTAAATGTAATTTTGGTGCTGACACAATGTTGCTAACAAAAAGTCTTGCTAGCATGAAAGCACTCTTGTTTGTTTACTTCAGAATTTCAGATGAGCCATGACAACAATTCATACTTTTTTACATTTTGTTGCAGTGCTTCAACAATTTGTCTATTGTCAGAAAATTAATCTGCAATTGTTTTGATAATGGATTATTAGTTTCAGTTACTTTTCACGCAAAACAGCCAGATATTCTCTGTTTTCTCGGTTCTTGCTACTTTTCAGGCTCATATGTGACAGTAAATTTAATTTCTTTTAGTTTTGAAAAGTGCTGCAATAGTTTTCTTCCTTAATATTTGATATACCCGTGGTGTTCCATGACGTGTGTGTGTTTGTATTTCAGATTGTGTCTGCAGTGCAGTATTGTCATCAGAGGAGGATAGTACACAGGGATCTAAAGGTGAGGATCTGATATCTGATTTCTCCTGAGTGGTATCCATATCCGGCATGTATATCTTGGGAAAACCATCTATAATCAATCATGTTCTGTCAGCTCTGATATGTTAACAATCCACATGATGATCTCTTCCCACCTCAGGCGGAGAACCTGTTGTTAGACGCAGATATGAACATCAAGATAGCCGACTTTGGCTTCAGTAATGAGTTCACTGTGGGAAGCAAGCTGGACACCTTCTGTGGCTCCCCGCCGTACGCCGCTCCAGAGCTCTTCCAGGGAAAGAAGTACGATGGACCAGAAGTGGATGTGTGGAGCCTCGGGGTCATCCTCTACACTCTGGTCAGCGGATCACTGCCCTTCGACGGACAGAATCTAAAGGTGTGCACTCGTTCTGGTTCTGGGATGCATCACTGTCCGTGTTTCTGTGGACAGAAGAATATGTTGCTTTACAAAGCTCTTACAACGTTGTTTTGGTTTGATACTGTTCCTTCTGATCAGCCAGTTAACACATCGCTGCTTTTCACCTCTGGCAAACACATATTGATAAAGCGCTCAGTATGCTTCATATTAAGTTGTCAAGTCGTCTAAAGGTATGGTCACATTATGCTTTCAAATTTCGCTCCATCTTTCATTCACCTCTATCTAACCCTGCATGACTTGCATGCGTTTCCTGTTTTGGTGCGATTTAAATCACGTTCTGACTTCACCTTTCTTTCAACTTTGACTATGTAGATATGCTCGGTCTGATGCCCTGTGTTTGTAAATGGTGACGCTTTTTTATAGTTTCATCAACATTACCAGACAACAAACTGTAGCATTGCTCTCGTCTTCTGTTTACAGTTTGTGATCACTCAATATTTATTGATCACCAACAGAGACCTTTTATGGGGGTTAATTGAAGAGTTTATTCTTAAAACAGAAGACTAATGTGATTGTACCTGAGACCTTCTATGATGGCAGACTTCTTTTTATTTGGTCAGAAAAGGTATAAACACTTTTGCTTTTTGACATAATCAGATGACAAACAACGTAGCTCATTTGAAAAGGGCTGGGACTGACGATCATTATGTCAATTAATCTGTCTATTACTTTCTCTATAATTGATTATTGTTTATGCAAAGAAATAAGAAAAAGGTGTTTCCAAAAGCCCGAGATGATGTCCTTAAATGTCTTGTTTTGTCTACAACTCAAAGATATTCAGTAAATGTCACAGAGGAGTAAAAAAACAAGAACATTTTCACATTTAAGAAGCTGAAATAAGATAAGAGTAAAAAAATTCCTCAACCTGATGAATCGATTATCAAATAGTTGCCGATTCATTTAATATTTGACAACTAATCGATTAATCGTTGCAGCTCTGCATTTGAAGCGTGCTGAGACAGTTGATATATCCTTCAGGACAGAGATGAAAGGACGGAGCTGCCTCTGTTGCATTTGAAAGTCTCAATAGTAAAAGTAATATTAACAAATGCCTCTCTGAGACATTTTTTATTAATGAAAATATCGGAATCATTTTGTTTGAATCTGAATTCGCATGGACAGTACATGCGATTACTCATGCGGTTTCATGTCTGTCTGTCTGTGGCTTGGTGTTCAGGAGCTGAGGGAGAGGGTCCTGCGGGGAAAGTACCGTATTCCTTTCTACATGTCCACAGACTGTGAAAACCTGCTGAAGAAACTACTCGTGCTCAACCCTGTCAAACGAGGCAGTTTGGAGGTATTACCGCCATTTGCATTGTTGCATCTTCACAGTCATTTGCTCTCCATTCAAAAATGTGTTGCACAGCAGCCAAACATACAGTCCTAATGACTTGGAAACACGATTGTTGTGCGTCATCTGGAAGCACATAATTGCTGCTGTTGTTAATTATCAACCAACAGAACATTTCCCTTTACAGTCTGCCAGATGGAAATTTGGAATCATTATTCATCTGAGATCAAAGAGTGGCTTTACATGATTCTTTGATCAAAGCGTTCACAAATAATAAAGTTAAAGCATCGTAAGAGATAAAACTGAATTGATTCAACAGAATCCGTCTTTTAGTGCATCCATGTAACCAGGGACAGTTGTAGCTTGTTTTCTTCTTTGCAAAGAACATACAGAGTCAACACCACCTCTGCACTCAGGACCAGGCTGACGTTCAATAGTAAAGATTTCTCCACCAATAATAACAATTGATCACGCTGTTGTTCAGCCCCAGCTGATTTCAGAAAGAAGTCATTAATTTCTCTTGTGCCATTTGCCTTGCACTTAGCTGTCATGCTGTGTAATTAACCGGCGTGAGTCATGATTAATTATCTGAAATTGCAGTTGAAGTCATTGTACTGGACATACATGAGCTCTAATTGTCTTGTTTCTTTGTTAGCAAATAATGAAAGACCATTGGATGAATGTGGGTCACGAGGAGGAGGAGCTAAAACCTCACATCGAGCCGGAGGCGGACTTCGGTGATTTATCCAGAATAGGTGTGTTTGAAAGCGTGTGTGAGTGTGTGAGTGTGTTGATGTCACTCTTCATGTCATGTCCAGTTTACTGACTCTGCGATTCATTTTGACTTCTATCCGCCATCAGAGCTCATGGTGACGATGGGCTTCCCTAAAGATGAGATCACAGAGTGTCTACAGGGCCAGAAGTACGATGAAGTCATGGCCACCTACCTGCTGCTGGGCAGAAAAGCTCCGGAGGTCGGTTTGTATGACTTGCATCATCTTGACATCATCCCCGGTGGTTAATGCATCAAGTCATGTGACCACACCCCTCATCCTATGCCTCTTATGTTTTAGTTCGAGGGGAGCGAACCGCTCACCAATAGCATCCTGGGTCAGCGGCAGCGGCCGACCAGTGACATCAACAACAGCTCCAGCATTTCTCCTGCTCATCCCAAGGTCACGCGCAGCATCTCGGCCAATCAGAAGCAGCGCCGCTACAGTGATCATGGTGGGGATGATGAGGGTGGTGGTGGTGGTGTCGTAGAGAAGCCAAGTAAAGTAACCTCAATCTTCCCAGCTCTGAGAGTGCTGCTGGCTGCGTGCTGCGTAGGGGGAAGTTGCTCTTCGTCACTGAGGATTGGCCTGTGATCACCCTGCTGATGTGCCAGTTAGCAAGGCACTAGCTCTACCAGCTCCAGTGAGGCTCCTAAATAGCTGATTGAGCTTCAGAAAAGTTGAAGAGATAATTAAAGCACATTTCAACTGTTATAGTGAAAAACAAGGTGCACATCAAACCTAGACTAAGTGGTTTGTTGGCTTCATGTTTATTTTCAAAATCAGCCCATCCAAATATTTAAATCAGTGACTCGAACTCAACACTGCACTGGTTGTTTAGCAGCTTCCTCCTATGTCGTGTGGGGCCATTGTGTCTGGCTCCATCTGCTGGCTGGCTGCCTTCCTGCAGCTCCCCGAGGAACAGCGCCTCAAAGCATGAGGAGGGAGCAGCTTTGCTTTGTACATGCTCACCTTGGCTTCTGTAGCTGTGCGACTGAATAAACAAAGTGTTTGGTGCAGATTTATGTTTCATAGACCAGATGATGTCTAAATCTTGGCTTTGAGTGGCTTTGCTTGACGCTATTGTTTGTTCTTTTTTGTCTGATAATTCCTGCTATTGGAGCTGTAATAGTGACATGTCCGGATCGAGAGTTTATACGTTTGTTCTCATATGTGCGTGTCTCCTAGTTGGTCCGTCTGTGCCCCCGGCGGTATCGTACACGAAGCGTGGCCAGGCCTTGAGTGTGGAAAGCGACCACAGGGAGGAGTGGGACGGAGCGCGCCGGCTGGAGCTCAACACGTCGAAAGGAGACGTTCCCGCCTCACCACTTGGGGTGCAGGAGAGGAAGAAAACTACAAGTGCTGTGGGGGTGAGGAAGAGGAGGACACAATTGCTCACACATGTCCATCCTCAAACATACCATGGTCATAAACAAATAGGTGCAGGGGGGTCTATAATGTACACATTTATTCCTCTATTTGTTCAGTCCTTGAGCGAGCAGGCTTTACTAATGCTTGAAATGCTTTGACAAGTTTTTTTTCTCTTTCCACAAACAGACCAATGGATCAATGACTCGCAGGAACACATACGTGTGTGAACGATCCTCTACTGACCGCTATTCAGCTATTCCCAATGGCAAAGACAGCAGGTAAACACAGACACACTAACAGTTAACTGCAGGGTGAGATCTAGCTCTCCATGTTCTCTGTCAAAAAAATGTTTTTTCTAATTTAATAGTGCATAACACAAACCCCCACTGTACCAATGACTAAATATATATTCATCCTTGGTCCCCAGTTTAACCGAGGTGTCAGGGAGCACCTCGTCGACTGCAATGAGCTCAACACGACCTCGTCACACCAAGTCCATGTCATCGTCAGGGCATCCTTCAAAGAGCACACTGCCCCCCATCGACGACAACACAGAGCTGAAGGCCAGGTGAGCACCCTGACCATCACCTGTCCATCTGCAACAACTGTGACAGTCAGGACTGCGTATTTTCTATGTTGAAGTCTATTTGTGGCAAAGAAAGTGATGCTGATAATATGGTTTGCTTCTAAATTACAGCATATATAGCGAGCATGCAGATCTTTTGACACATGTAGTGATTTCTCCTTTGATTTTTATGTTGCAGCTCCTCTCCGCGGGGTCCATCCACCTCTCCGTCAGCACACAGTATTAGCACCCCGGAGAAGAACCGTTTCCCCCGTGGTACCACCAGCCGCAGCACCTTCCACGGAGCTCAGCTCAGAGACCGGCGCAGTGCCACTTACAACGGCCCCCCAGCTTCGCCCACGTTGTCCCACGATACGGGGGCTCTCGCTCAGCAACGCAGGGGCACCTCCACTGGGATCATCAGCAAGATCACCTCAAAGTTTGTCCGCAGGTCAGTACACCTAACAGTTAAGGTATTCACATTTCCTTTGACTGGGAGGTCTCAGCTCTCACAAACACCACAGGAATAAAAGTGTACTACTTTATAATGCCTGAGGGACTTAAGTACTGGCATTCATGAGTGCTTCAGTTTTGAAGGAATTGCTGTTCCTTTGCTACTGAACTCCGATTTATACTCCTGCGAGTGTGCGCCTATGCAATCTGCACGCTCCAAAATGCCAATTTAGACTTCTTCATTGATGACTGGTCCAACTAAACACAAGTGTTGCAAATAGCATTTTGAATGTATGTCATCTGCTTTCATTGTTAATAACCTTCTCTTTACATGCATCCACATTATGAATCTTAATGGGCTTGATATCTTATTCTTAAGATATTAATTTACAAGACTAAGAGCCTGCAGCCACGCTGGCAGCTCTGTGGGGCTGCACTTTGGCACTACAACATTTTGAGCTGAATGCTCACGTCACGCTAGGAAGCTGATATGCAGGTATAAAAATAAGAGAGTGCTGCAGGGGCCATGTATTTATGTAGCCCAACCTGGAATTTAGCATTGCACTTTTGCAGAAAATGAACTTTGTGGCGCTTATGATACTATTTTGAAAGCGTAAATGCTATAGCCAGAAGTAAAAGCATTGTACTCCACTGTTACATGATTTCATGTTACCACCAGAAAGCTAAAGGCGCACTAGTGTTCTAGTGTTAATGACATTTTGTAGTCTCATTTAGCCTCTTGTTAGCAACCCTTTTTTTGAATATGTAAAAGCTTCAAAATTCATATATACTGACAACTACAGACCATATTTCTAACCAAAAACACATTAAAACAACCATTGACTTCGAGACGAGGGAGCCGAATGTGCAGGAATATGGACTCATTTCCAGGTTTTAATGAGTTTTGATGCTTTTAATGGTTTTATGTGAAGCACTTTGAATTGCCTTGTTGTTGAAATGTGCTATACAAATAAACTTGCCTTTTAGGACTCCTTCCTGCAGCCCTCTATACCAATGTCACTGCTGGTATCTTAGTTCAGCATGTTTGCACTGCTAATGTTTGCTAATTAGCACAAAATACAAAGCACAGCTGAGACTGATGGTAATAATTTTGCAGGTATTAGTCATAAACCAAAGTACTGGACAAATTGAGTAGCTAATAAATAAAATGGCTAAAGCTGGGCTTTGAAGTGCATGTAGAGACATAAAAAAACATCCATGGTTATTGTCTGTCGCTGATTAACCTTAAAACAATAGTAAAATTCCCCAAAACCAAACTAAAGAGATTAAAGGAGTACTTGTGTTCAGATTACTCTATGGAAGCTTTTTCAGCAGTAAAAACAAAGAAAGCATCACACAAGCTCCCTGCCTCCTGAAGACATTCTGATCCACTCCCAATGCTTAGTGCTTATCATAATTCCACACTGTTACCTCTTGCTGTCAATATGACAAGCAAAGCATAGGACCACATCATGCATATACAGCAGCTCCTTGTGTCACCTTCACGCCTGCCCATCTGGTTGAGGCTCACAGCTTTCTCTCCTTCTCTCTCCACATAGAGCTCTGTCTTTCAGGTCGACCCGGAGGTAGGAGAACACAACGCTTGCTGCACCTGTTCCCCCCCCTGTCCAAAAAAAACAAAACAGAACTGTGCCCACTATGACCTTGGCCCGTGTTTCCTTAAACCCTTACGTATTTGCCCACTACACCACATCCTTGCCTACTGACACCCTTGTTATGCCGTCTATTTCCTTCCCTCGTGTCCACTGCCTCGAGAACAAACCTCACGTCTCACCGGCATTTCCTTTACTAAGCTAAGCCACGATGTGTGCTCCTCAAGTCGTTAGCTTTCCTCTACTCACTCTCCCTCGTCTTCATGCTGATCTTAAGCGAAAAAGCATGTAATGGCAGAATCACTTTTCCACTCCTTATAGATCAGTGGGGATTAAGGAAAGGTAGCGTTCAGTAGACGGGATGATGCCTTTGGTTATTGTGAAGGGGGCTACAATAGTGTGTGCATCAAGAAGTCACCTCATTGTGTGCTGAACCCTGATACCCAGGAGTGTGGATTCTTTCCTGGCATGATGCCCTCTCTGTGTCCAGTGATGATGGGGGTGGTGTTGGGAGTGGGGTGGGTGAACTCATGTTCATCAGCTCGGGGGACTAACGGTGTATTCCTGGTTTGTTTCAGGGTGCCTGGTGAGGGAGAGGCCAGTGCCAGGACAGAAACACCGAGGTGAGAATTTGATTGAGACGTAGATTTCATAGAAAGCTTGTAACCAACTTCATCCTCCTTGAACGCCTCTCTCCACTCTCTATTTCTGTTCTGTCCTCTCTTCTGTTGGTGTAGAAGTGTGTCTGGTGATACAAAAGAGGACGGCAGTCGGGACTCCAAGCCTCGCTCGCTTCGTTTTACCTGGAGCATGAAGACCACCTCTTCCATGGAGCCGGCCGAGATGATGAGGGAGATCCGAAAGGTTCTTGACGCCAACAGCTGCGATTACGAGCAGCGTGAACGCTTCCTGCTTTTCTGTGTCCACGGCGATGCTCGCCAGGACAACCTGGTCCAATGGGAGATGGAGGTGTGCAAGCTGCCCCGCCTTTCCCTCAACGGCGTGCGCTTCAAGAGGATATCGGGCACGTCCATCGCCTTTAAGAATATCGCCTGCAAAATTGCCAATGAGCTCAAACTGTGACAGCAGATGGAGTCCCAGTCAGTCTTTGGTGAGCTCTGGTTACGGTCTATTCTCATCACTGGATTAGTGTTGACTTACAGGACAGCACTACACAATTCAGCACTGAAGGTCCTCACCTCGCAGAATCAGGGTGGACTCGGCTGGTAAACGTGCAATACTGGCCATGAATGTACTGTACAGGGTAGTGGATCAGAGAGATAACGCAAGGTTTAACCTCTGTGACGGAGAGATAGCAAAAACAGCTAAACCCCCGTTTTTTTCTTCCGTCCGGCCCTCTGTCTCTCTCATTAGCCCGCTGCTCCTCGTCATAGCACACATTCATGTAACACGTGCAGTATGCAACTAAAGATGACCATCCTGCAATAATGTTTTCAAATCTCATTTTCTAAACGCCTACTACAAGATCTACTCTCCTCGCTGAATAACCATTAAAGTTACTGAAAGCTAAGATAGCCGCTTTTCCACCTGTGTTAAGTCAGTATATAGATCAGGCTGGAGCCCATACTAAAACTATGTAAAAAGAGAATTGTACTGTATGCATAACATCTGCAGGTACTGTATTGTATATTGATTTTGCGTTCTGTACAGAATTTAATTGTCGATAATGTCTTTTTTTCATGGGATTTCAGTTCTTTCCTAATATAATTGATGTCTCTTAAAGCATTATCCTTTTGGTCTGTGAGGTTGTTTTTTTTTTATTCATTTTTTTAAGAGCCACCATATGAAAATAGTGTTTTTAATTTTATTTAAAGAGCACTAAATTATTTTGTGGAGTATTAAGGGATGTGTTCCCTTGCCTTTTGTGTTATATTTTATTTGCCTATGGAAAAAAACACTAAGTTGCACCACATAGACTTGAGTAGTAACTTCAGTTAAAACTGAAAATGTGTTCACTTTATTTTGTCTCAGCGGTGGGTCGGTGATTTGGAGATCCTGCTGCAATTGCACAAGTTTTCCAGGGTGATGTGTATGAACATGAGAGTATGCACCTGTATTTCTTTCATGTTGGTTTGGTAGTCCTCAGTTTAACAAAAAGCAGGGTTTAAATTGGTTTACTTTAGAAAGCAGAGGACGGGATGTCTTTATCCAAAAAAACTGGATGAAAAGTCAAACAATCACCTTGAAAGAAGCAGTTGGTCTCATGGAGCCTTTCTAAAGAGTCTGATTTAGTCCTGCCACCAGTGTGATTGTGCAGGTACTTGTGTATCTCCTTGCTTGTGTTTTTTTCCGTTTTTTTTTTTTTTATTCAGCGAATTTTATTGTATTTATTCCATTACATTGTAATGTGCTGCTTTGTAGAATTGAGGCGTGCACTTTGTTGGAGAAAATAAAAATGATTTTATTTGTTTGTATCTATTTAATTTTCTTTCTTCAAATCTGAATCCATAAGTTAAGACGTCAATTTCCCTTGAGCAGGGAAGTAGATGTGTTGGTGCGTGTTGTCTTGCTTTGAGGACCTGGTGTCGGCATTTCACACTGAAGCAATGCCATGCTACACAGTGCCATTAGAGAGCTCAGATGAGATGCAACAGTTAATAATGTAAACCTTTATTGACTCTACATAGCATGATATTAGTCAGTAACTTAATTCTAATCGTGACACAGTTGATGTATTTTGCATACATGTTAGTCAAAGGTAAAGCATTATGAACAATATCCACAGTGTTTCAATTTAGTTCCTTCAATTGTGTGAAAATAGTTCCTGTGTGCCCAAAATGTTTTCCATACTTCTTATGAAAAACTGTAATTTTCAATACTTTAAACATTATACAAACAGTTAACAATAAAAACGTTAGTTGCAAGGATTTACAGGTATATTCTCACACATTTCTGTTGATATTTTCCAAATTATAAACATCATTTTAAATCATTCTCCTTAACAAATATGTATCTAACTGGCGTGGTCCCTCTTAAACTTACAAAAGCTAAATTTACAAATATTTTAGCGCACACGTGGAAAGACAGAAAAATGTAAACATTTTGTTTTGGCAGATTGGTTCAGTTAAACATCGTTAATAGATTATAAAGTACCATTTCGTCATTACTTTCTGTAGATAAATATATGAGATTACAAATGTATAAACATTGCTGAGTCACATTAAAAGCTGAACACAGAAAAAAACCTACAGGCAAGATTTAATGGATTAATGAGCATGGATGTTGCATTCATCAGGATGGGATGGCCAGTGTGAGGCCCTGCTCATGCATTAATGTCTTGGCAACATATTGGGTCTAATCCTAATTTCAGGTGCATGCATTGAAACAATATGCATCTCAGCCAAACGTATTTGGTTGAAAATACATTAATGCCTGCCTTGCTCAAGTTAGGATCACCTGACACTTGCAGTGTTGTCTAGATCTGTGGCGACAACCATCTCTTAACATAGTAACCACTCAAATAACCAAACAATCAGCCAACCAGTCAAGAGAACATTCGCTCAGTCGCTCAGATCAATGACCAGGTGCTCATAAATCTGAGTTTTCCCTTTGAAACTGGAGGCCAGCAGGAACTGCCGGTTGTCTATGGAGACTGGAGAGAAGGCCCTCGGTGCCTGGATGTTCACCTCCTGGAAATGGACAAACTCGCCCTTCTTGGCATCCCAGCGGTACACCTGGGTGAACGAGTAATCGCTGCCCAGGATGGCGTACTGCCAGCTGCCCACGGAGAAGGGCTGGAACACCATGGAGCCACGGGAGGGCACGGTCTGCAGCTCTATAAAGAGGGCCCCGTTCCAGCGCATCACCTTGGAGTCGCCGATGAATCGCGTCAGGCAGATGAAGAGGTCGGATTTGACCTGAAAATGCTTCACAGCGTAGACGTCCTCCATCTCTGGGATGTCGGTGCGTCTGTCAAACAGCTTGGTGGTTTTGTTCCACTGGTAGATGACCGGCCTCTGGGAGCTGCTGGACAGGATCAGGTGAGGCTTGGAGGAGATCTCCATGTACTCCACATCGGTGTCCCGGTACCACGGGTGGAGCGATTGGTGAGAGTAGAAGCCATTGCCGTTCCACTTGTAGATGGTGGTGGAGCCGGCCTTGGAGCTGTCTGCTATGACGAAGAAGGATTCTCCATCGATGCGGAACGTCTCCACGTCGTTTGGTTTGCGGATTTTGAGGATGTCAATGCCTTGGAGTTTGATGAATTTGTTGGCAGAGGTGTCGCGCTTATAGATGTGTGAGCCACCAAACAGCTGGGCCACAATGACAAAGAGCTGGTTGTCAATGACCAGAGGTTTGCAAATCACTGTGGATGTGCCTGGTGAGGAGAAAGAAGAGTCTTCAATGCATGTCTCCATCTAGTGGCTCCTCTTCCAATCTCACCCCCACTCCTTTTAGACCCGCACAGCTCATTCACAACCACATGACAGCATATTTGAAATGACTTTTACTTACTGTCAATGTCATCAAAGCTTCTGAAGACCATCTCCACATGATCCCACTCTAGAAAGCTGCATTTCCCTATGAAGGGCTGGGCAAACACCACATACTGGTCATTCCCAAAGGAAAATGCCTCCACGGATATGGATTCAAACTTCAGGGACTGGTAGGAAGCGAACTCTATGAGAGGAACAAAAACATGCTTTAAATGACATTGAAAAAGTCAGGAGAAGCTGTGATCATTGTTATAAAAATAAGGTTGAATGAGAAGTATTTTCTGTGTTCCACCTGTGGTGATGCAGTCGAAGGACAGCGGCACCAGGTCGTTGATCTTCTTGTCCAGCTGCGAGGCCGGGCCTTTGCAGTAAATCTGGTCCACTGTAGCGTTGGTGCTGTATATCCACTCCACCAACCACTTCAGCTTACAGTCACAGGTGAACTGGTTCCCTCTCAAGTCCCTGAAGAGAGAAAACCAACAAACTAACTTCCAACGGGAATGCTCTCAGCCTTTTCAATGTGGTTGCTCTCTGGCCCTCACAGCTTCACTCTGTGCCCTCATTAATATCAAGAGGGAGCACAAAGGAGAACTGAACATCTTCAGTGGGTGATGGATTGCTAACTATCTCTCTTCCTCGCTGCCGCATGTAATTTTAATGGCGCTAAAAGCACCACCCACACATTTTTCAAGCCTTGGCTGAAGAGAAATGATTATACAGAGGTCTATATATAGAAGGACTTGTCCACGATGGCTTACATTATACTTTGTTATGTAACACTGTGCAATTTATCTCTTTGTTTCCGGATAATGCAGGAATTAAATTTGTACTTACACTTTCGTCAAGGCCTCAAGACCCTTGAACAAATCTTTGGGCAGAGTCTCCAGATTATTGTAGGCCAGGCTCCTGGAAGAGAGGAAAAAACAACCAGATATATTGCTTATTGTTTGTGTTTCACCAGCTATTCAATATACCTTCCCTCTTCATTAAATGCAAATGTTCTGCTGTGTGTATTTTCATTTGTAAAAGGAACTTCCAGTGCCTCATAAAATCGAAATGAGGATGTGTTATGTGTTTCCTTGCAGAGGGATAGAAGGATATCTGTTAAAGAGTTTGGGCACATCTTGCCACCCTGGAGACAGAAGGCAGGAACATTGCTTATTCTGAGTTTAAACATTAAGCTATTTTTAGAGCTGCCTCCTCAGCAATTGTCTGGCTCTCTCTGCTACAAAAAATGATAAAAAGTACTTCTCTTGAAGAGATTTTTCTTACTTACTTTACTAAATCTGAAACAAAATGAACATGTAATGGGGCCTTAGGCTTCTAAGCTTCATTAAGTTGGACAGTGAATGTGACAGGATTGGCTTCATAACCATGTCAACAGCTGCACAGTGTCACAGAAATGTCTGTGTGGCAATAAATATTGTGTAACAAACTTTATCACTGGAGCAGTTCTTGCCTGCCAGACAGATTATACTTTCTACTGATAGAAACAGAACTTCTCTACATTCAATTTTAAAAAGTGATACGATTTTGTATTGAAATTGAACAGAAATCAGGACATCATCCTATTTTTTAAAGAAGAATATCTAAGTAAGAAATACAGTATATACTTACAGATGCACTAGGGTTTTCAGTCCACGGAAAGCGTGCGGTGAAATCGACTTAATTTGGTTGTTTTCTATGAACCTGAAAAAGGTGTTGAATAAATGCATGAGAGGGGAGACAATCTTGTTTTTTTAACAGCTTTTTAACAGCTTTTTAACAGCGTGTAAACTTGGGGCATCTACTCACAGATACTCCAGATGAGGAAGACCGAGGAAAGCATCCTCGTTTATAGATTCCAGGTTGTTGGCTGTGAAAAGACTGTGCAGAGAAATCCATTATATTTCACTATTACTTCTCACAAATTGGATACTAACAAGCTGTGGTTTTACATTAGTAGCTTAATGGACCTGGGCTGGAAAACTCCCTCATTTCTCCTTCACAGCAACCCAAATACATCAAAGACAAAGATCAATGCAGCGTCGCATGTTCGTATGAAGAACACAGTGAGTCAGTCAGTACTCCACCCCATGAGAGAGGAGTGAAGGGGGATTCCCTATTCAAAAGGAGGGATTCCCTCTCAATAATTCACAATATGCACAAATACATGTTAAGGAAAGACATAGATTAATGCTAGGCAGAGAGCCTATTCTACCCTGATATGAAAAGGTCTGTAGGGAAATCATTTAGAGAGGCAATTTTCTCCAAAATGATTTATGGTCCAGCTCCCCCATTCAGATTGTAGGCTACAACATCAATTCTACCATAATGTGTGGCATCAGAGAGGGAGATGTCTTGAGCATTAAACATGGCGTTGATCACCTCACTGGGGACTGACAGCATGCAACAAAGACTGAAGAACAAAAAGCTCCAGAGAGATTTCTCACAGGAGATGCAGGGCAGGCGTGTGGATGAAGCTCTCCTTCGGGATTTCAGTGAATTCAGACTTGACGAATGACCTGAGGGGGGGAGGAGGACACACGACAGACAGACACACTGGTTAGCTTCAAAGCACAGACTGTCTCATACGAACATGTGATCCCTGTCTGTTTTCTTATGCATTACTGTGCAGCAGAAGCAGAAGCAGCACTGAAACCCACCAGCAGAGACGAGTGTGTTTTGTTAATCTATGAAAGCCCTGGTTAGGAATGCTTTATTAAATAACAATAATATGACTTACAGTGATATGACATCGGGCGGAAAGCTGCGAGGGATCAGTCCTGCGCTTTCGCACAGCGCGTTATCTTTGGTACATGTACATGATGAGGGGCAGCGAGGCTGTCTGGCTCTCTTGCTGTCCACCGCAAGTAAAACGGACGCCACTACAAGTACGCAAAGCCAGGGCGATCTCTTGGGCATCTTGCGTGTATTTTCCATTCTTGCGAACCGCTGCGGGCACGACCTGCGCGTCGAACAGCCCTGCACATGAACCAGAGTCTCCGCTGTGGCTCCTCTTCCACTGCTGCTGCTGCCTGGAGGCCAAGCGACGCGCTGTCCGCTCTTTATCTCCGCCAAGTGCCGTGCGCCGCCACCGCCTCTTCTCTGGAGGTGATTAAACCGGGCGCCCCGTACGTCCACAGCGCTGTTACACTACACCCCCTGACCAAAAAAAAAATCGATATCCCCCCTGTGACTAAAATATAATATAATCAAATTCGTGCTGTAGTGGCTGAAGCTCAGAAAAATACCAGCTGGCGCGGTGACAAACACGGTGTGAGGGCAGGTGGGGATCCCAGCGGGAGCAGACGGATCATCTCCATCCAAAACCACGCCTATGATTTCAGCAAAACGCCACACTCTTCGTGTCGACCTCCAGGAGGATTCCGCCCATCAGCCAACGCGACGGAACGGTGTAAATATTCGTGAATCAGCTGGAGAAAATGAAGCCCCGACATGAGCCAGCGGATTGCAGCCTGTGGCGCAGACGCACACGGGCTGTGTATGCGGGAAGCGGGTGGGAAACCCCAGGAAAATTAATTGTCATCATGGAAATACAGCTGTAGCATTGGCTCAGTGTACTCCACTAGACTGTCAACACCCTGCCATATAGCTTGTAATATTATTGTCATTATTACTTCGGGTTTTGTTTCAAATGTTCCCATATTTTCTTGGCACATTTTGGGTTCATTTCCTGGTTTGCACGCGGTTTCTATGGCGACTGGTGGATGCAAAATGTGGCTGCCCTGTGATGTAGGGGTGTGGGGAAGCCCTCCTGTCATCCTGACATCTGCTGTGCTGAAGTCAAATGGACCCCATCCCCCCTCACGCCCCTCACAGACAAAGGACAGGTCGATCCTCACATCCTGCATTTCTGCACGGGATTGTGTTTCACAAAGCCACATAACAAAGCATATACTCCTTTCTTTTCCCCCCCTACTTTATTCCTTTTTTAAATTGCATTCACTGTTTTATTGCACTGTTTTCTGCTGTGCCAGACATGACATGGGAGCCCCATTAGGTCTTCTTTCTAACCATCTAATTTCTCGCTGCAGATCCCTCCAGAGATTAAAGTAAGATTAATATGTTTATTCACTGTTCCTGGAAGGGCTGCATGCGTCAGACCTTTCTGGGAAGAAACAAGAGTTTGAAAAGGTCTCTGAATAAATACATAGTGCTCTGGAACTCCAGTCTCTCTGATGTGATTACACCATTTGATGTCCAGTGTCTGTTTATTATGCCTTTAAAAAAGACAGCAGGGCATTTGGAGGAGCAGGGTCATGCTTTGGGAGCTGCTTCACGGTATGCTAGAGGGAAGGTTGGAAGAATAAAGCTATTACCCATAAGGGAGATACTCTGAAGGAGACTGCTTATACTTCAGAGAGAGGAAATATTCAGAGAGGAATTGTGGACATGGAGGAGCTGGAAGGGACAGAAGTAACAAATATCTTTTTTCATAAGCAGCTTTGAAACCAAATGGAGAACAGTGGATATAATTGTTGTGCTGCAAGATGATGGGTAATGTCTGCGCCTCATAAATGCCGTCATTCATCGCCAGAATAGAACACACTCTGTCCAGCAGTTATTCGACCACAGCCTGACTGTTAATGGACTTTTGAGATCTGTGTTATTGGTCTTTCTGCAACTGATAACCAGCATATGACTACACATTCTGCATGTGCATGACTTCCCTAATATGTCTCTACGGCGAAAGAAATAGGCTAGCATTATAAATAAATGTGTTTCCAAGGTAAACATTCACCTTTTTGTTGTAGCAGGTGCACAAAGAGCCTGACTGTCTTCCCTGAGTGCCCCACCAGAGGGAAATATAGAACCAAGGTAGAGGTGGAATGATTTACGAGCTCCCATCTCTTTAAAGGTATTCTATCTGGATTTTTAAAAAGGTTTTTACTTGCATCTTTCTTTTCCAATTTTCTCTTAATTATTTATCTTAAATTAGTTATTATTATTATTATCAACAAGGAGTTTAGATCACGTTTAGAATAATATTCATACTATTCTAAAAAACAATCCTTATTTTCATTCATATCATGGTACGAAATAGAAGAGGTCACACTCGCTCCAGTCCTCCTTCACCAGTGAAAGCAGCACATTAAGTAAACATACTCTTGTGTTTCTGTTTGACCTCTGGACCTACAAAATGTCTTAAGGTGTCATGTCAGTCCACAAAGCTGGCTTACCTCCCTCGAAGTGATTTGCGGGCTTTTGTAACTGAGATGCTCTCTGGTTCCTATATGAAGTATGAAGTTTACAGGCCACCTGTCAGTCTCGCATTAAGGGGATGATTGCTTATGGCAGCATAACCTCCATCAATAACCTTCACAATAACTGTCTGACACACAGTCATTTACCATTAGTGCAGAGAAATATAAAAATTGTTGTTTCCTTAGTAGCACGAGAGCTGAAAGTTAGTAGCAGTTAAATCTCCACTTCAAACCACAATAACTGAATAGGTGGAAATTAAGTCACGATGAAGGAGCTGAACATATTTAAAGTTTTATCTTAAATTTAATGTTATGTTGATTGTAATGAGCCACATGGGGTGGAGTGGATAGCAGGGCCGTCTTTCAATCAGAAGGTCGGTGGTTTGATCCCCGGTTCAGGCCCCACTATTTTCTTGTTTATGAATGCTACTCTACACACCGTGGCTAATTACAATGCATTTATATTCCTCTTGAACGTTTGCATTTGATGAATGGATACCAGCAGTCTGAAAACACAAACCAGTCTCCAAATCAGTGACACAGGTCTCTTGTAAGCTTGTTAACAGTTGATTAAAAGGTGATGTTTGGTCAGTCCTGGTCTCCTAAACCCCTCTTTAGCTGGATCTTAGTGGTGGAAAATGTGTATACAGAGGCATCAATGAGGCCATAAGTCATTATCAGGAAACTCTTTCTGTTCAATAATCTTTGTGTTGCAGCTAATATATCCAAACATTACACCTGTGATGCAACTGAAATGAAGTGTAAAATTAATATTTTCATTCTTACTAAATTTGTGTAGTCCGATTAGGCTAAAATGCACACATGCATGATTTGATTTGAAAAAAAACGTTATTGACATTTGTCACGAGTTATACATGATGCTATTGCACATATAACTATGTATTTATTGCTATACATTCACAACAGAGTCAACTTTCTTTGCAAAGGTTCCATTCATTCGAGATTCAACGTTCTTATTTAAACAAACACTTGCTTCAGAAAATATAGTCTGACATTGGTCTGCAAAGTCACAAACTCTAGTTTGAGAAGTCTTAACATTTCAGCTTTAAGAAATCACACCATAACATTGGTGATGTGTTGTTTCACACTCAAACAATACCATTTCTCCTGTACAGTACATGCGCAGAGTTTCTACATGACACCTTCCTGTCCTGTAAATGCCACATGCACTCTACACATGCTGACTTATGAGCAGGACGGCAGTATTTCTACTTTATGTAAGCAGGGGATTTAAAAAGGACAGCAGGGGCTCGTGGTGGCTTATAACCAAATCCAATTCAGTCAAATCTTCTTACATCTCGCACCCATTTGCCCGGGACATATGCTTGAAATTTTGAAAGCACTACTTGAAGTAAAAATAACAACTAGAAATTTTGTTTAGTGTGCTCTTTCCCTACAAAATAAGAGCATTTTATTGTCGTATATACCAAATATTCCCCCAAATATTCAGAAATAAGAGTTCAAACAGCATCACATTTGCAGCCTAATATTTCTATTAATATCATGTCCAAAGCAAAAGAAAGTTAGCTATGTATACCGATATTATATCCAGTCTTAATTGTTATAATGATTAAAAGTTCAAATCTTTTAGCATATACAAGATGAATGAATGTGTTCATAGTATTACATTCAAACTGTTTACGCCAAAGACTGGTGCCAATTAAAATAGCTTCTTGTATCAGATGATATATATAGTATAATAAATAAATAAAATGCATTATATAAAAAAAACAATAATACAGGTTTTTTTGCACAATAGGATTCCCTTATCTGTGAACACATGCTCATGCACATACACAAACTGTACAAATACACATCCAGAAAACATTCAAAAGTGCCTCGACCGTCCTGGAGGTCTAACTGACGACACACGTCTTTGACTTCCCACCTTCTTGACCTGTAAAAGGAACAAGCGAGAAATACGGTGAGAATACAGGCAACAATGAAAACACAGAATGAGCAGGGGGGATGTGGTGGCAGTGGTTTCAGTGCTCACCTTCACCTCCACCTTCCAGCTTTTTCTTCTCGTCTTCGATAGCTTTCATCTTGGCCTCGTAGACATCTGCGAGAGCTCTCCACTCGCCCCTGTTGATAGTCAGGCCATCGAACATGGGAGTGATCTCTACATGGAAACGAGAAAACTCCTGCAAACAAACACGGGGGTGAGGGCAAATAGAAACATGAGAAAATACACACCATATCATGTTAGTATTTATTAACAATAACTAGTGTTTTTATTTGTATATGTACCTTGTACACAAAGGAGCAGACGAAGTCAATGAAACCACACTGCATCTTAGGCAGCTCCTCAGAATGATCCCTGTCCATCATTGGCTAAAGAAGAAGAAGAAGCGGGAGGTGACGGTTATTGTTATGACTTTATGACAACATATACAGTGCAGGCAACATACCAGAAACCTTAGCTTTTAAAACGTCTTACAATAGGCTGCTGGTCAAGGACCGTCCTTTCAAGATCTCCCTGCTCCCAAAATTCTGCCGCCACCATTAGAGCGACCTAGGACCATAAGAACCAGTAGAACAATGAGAACAAATGGGAGAATGATGTTTTGTAATCGTTTTACAAGTCTTAAGAAGGGAACTCGCCTTGCTCTGAACCTCCCATGGCTTTGTGATGGCTGACAGGTCACAAGCCGTCATCATCATTGCCCTGCAGAAAAGACGACACCATGAATGACAACTAGAGACTCAACACAAGACAATCTAGAGAAATGGTCAAAATTTTCACATGATACACTTTGCATTTACATGATGATTTCCTTTCTGGTTGGATTGTTGGAGATGTAGCTGATCTTCTCTTTCTCATCTGGAATCGCCTCCACAGCTCCCACAATGTTTTGGAACAGCGTTCTCTTCCTGAGAGACGAGAAAGCTGTCAGTTCTTGTCAAACGTCCTTGAAAATCAATAACAGGTATTAAAAGTGTACTTAGATGGAACATCACCCTTGACATTCCTTACTTGAAGTAGAGGGCGAGATCAGTGGCAATAATGCAAACTTCGAACAGATGCTGCACCGTCTCAAACTGACGCTTTTGAAGGTTTTGGAAGATATTCAGGTTCTGGAATCGATAGCAGGAGAAGAAATTAGACGGCAGCCAAGAGTCCCTAAATCTGGCAGGCTACTGTACAGCATGAAAAAAAAGATATGTCTATTTCAATGCACAACTACTATGAAACACCTACATATAAACATGTAAGGACCCACCTCATTCTCCATCAGTGTCTTACTGTACTCAAGGTGATGCCGCTCCATAATTGAGGAGCTGTGCAGTTTTGCCAGTGGGGATAAACTCCTACAAGAGTCCACCAGAATCAGAACATATGAGTCAAACGTTTAGATGGTTTCATCATGTTTCTCACCAATGCATTTGTCCAATGACCCACAAAAATCGTACTTTGATTGGTAGAGATTGTTGGTTCCTCTGTGGTCAATATCGTGGCAGAATCCGGCAGCAACCATGGCAAAGGTCTCGAGATCGGTGTAGTACTTCTTCAGTTTACCTGTCTGTCGAGAAGCAAAGGGGACAACCCTGTGTTATAACAAGCAGTAGAGCAACTAATAGGAAAAAAGAGAAAGAGATATTTGTATGACACTCACTAGCAGCAGGGTGAACATGGTTTGTCCAACGTTGAAGCCGTGCCTCCAGTTGTGGTAGGTGATGTCACGGTATCCTTTGCGAACGGTGTACATCCACCGTGTCAGGATCTGACAAAACAAAACAGAGCTGCAATAAATCATCGTTGGTTCAAATAGTAGAAACCTCAGACTCAGGTCACGTAAATGTCTTTCTCTGCTTTCAAGATGCACACATGTTGATGTGTTGAGTGGTTCACAGGTAGCCTGACAGGCAAAAAGAGGGGAATGAATACAGTTCCTGACTACTACTGTACCTCAGCTGGGACTTTGAACTTCTCTACCACCCCCAGCTCAAAGAAGCAGCGGATGCCACACTTGATGAGCTCCAACTCTGACAAGGGGAAGTCACTGAAGCGGAACTCATGCAGCTCCACCTTCTGGGCATCAGGGATGGTGGTTCTCTGCGCGTTGGAAACAAGAGCAAGCACTCAGTGTGTCATCACAAACCCAGTGAGTTTATGGGAAGCACCGTATTCCACACATCGCACAGCTTACCAACAGTTTGTACATCTCCTTCTGGTCACAGTCCTCTGGTGCAGAGCCAAACTTGTCGTGAGTGCTCTGCAGAGGGGAAAGGTACTTTAAAGGGAGCTCGATCCACAAATCTGTTTTCAGGCTGGTTGAAGTAAACACAGCCGCTTACCAGAATGCTCTGCACGTCATTTAGTGTGGCTGTTGTCTGGTACATGCGCATTTCCTGGGCAATATCTTTGCTCCACTCTGTCTTGTTCAGTTTGTCGTACGTGTCACTATTCAGAGTTGACCAGCCAAGGAACTGGGTTAGCGCCTAGTGACATGGACACACACAAAACAATCCAATTCATTGTATAACTGTTACCTAATTCTCTTACAGTTAGTTAAATTATACAAATATAAAAACATTACATTAAAGTACATTGGAAGTGTATCATAACAGCATCAGCAAAACATTATGTTGGGATGCTTAAACAGTAAAACAAGATTTAAGAAGAGCCACTGAAGACAGAGAGATAGTTTTCCGTACTTCTGTAATTTGTTCATCATTCTCGTCAAATGGTTTTTCATCTTTTCTGTTGAAGAAAGTGGCAACACCAACAATTTCTTCCTTTTTGTTGACGATAGGGAGGGAGAGGACATTCTTGATCCTCCACCCAGTCTCATCCACCGCTTCTTTCTGTCAAATGGTATAAAATAGGACATCCAGATTATTTTAGTGACGTAACGAATTTATTCCAATGCCAGTTGTCAGTAAACGGCGTCTCACCTGAAATTTGAAGTACTCATCTGCTGCAGTATTCATCATGTTGCAGATCTAGAAGTTAAAATAAGTCATCACATGTGTGTTTGGAGAACAACAGATCAACGACACTAATTATTCATCTACTGCAGGTTTGTAAAAAGAGAATGGAACAAACGTGAAACTCACAAATCCATTCTCAGCCACATATGCTGGGAGTCCGCTGACCAGAGCCCAGTGGTCAGCAGGAGGGCCGCTGTGAGTTCAGAGAGGATGAGTAACTGCATGTCTTCTTATTAGACGACCAGTTAACCGCTACAATTATGCAAATAAAGCGTTTTTTTTACTGTTGCTACAGTGCCGCATGATGCTTACGGGATAACTTTAATCTCCTCTTTGTCTTCCAGCAAGTAGTCAATAATCTTGTAGAAGATGATTTCCTGAATGTTAAACATAAAAGAACGTTTTTTAATATTTTTTTAAATCTTAACACATTGGTGGATATGACTATTGTGACAAGAATAAACCTAGCTTTGTACTTACTCTGCCATCAGGTGTCTTGGGGCCTTTGTATGGCTCCACATCCCCTAGTTTAATTGGCCACTCATCGAAGAATTCCTGGCGCAGAAAAGGCAGAAATCATGTTTCTAAATACTTAATTGTTAATTAATAACGGTTGAAGGTTTTCTTCCTCTACGCACCTTTTCTTTGGTCATGTCCAGCAGTCCCACAGAGTATCTCTCACACTTGATATATGGCCTCACTGTGTACAAGGCTTTGTGAAACTGCCTCTCAATATCCGTCAACTCTTCAAAAACTTTGCTGGCTGACCACAGCAACACCTATTGCAAAGAAAAGTATCACTGCTCTATCATTTTCATAGAGGTACTTTGATTTGTGTGTTTGTTTATAGCGCAGCTGGAAAAGGAATGTCGTTCCATGGTTTTCTTGAGAAAAACAACAACAGACTGGACAAATGAATGTATTACTGTCTATTTTTACCTGGCTTCTCCTGGACTCTATATCCCACATGCAGGAAGTGTGGGCTTGGAGAGCGAGCACAGCAGCAAAGTTCACATATTTATAGAAGAGCTGTAATGGAAGAGCAAAGAATCCTATCGCTTTATGAATCGCATCCACATGTTCACATTTTTTTAAATGACTGCAGCCACATTCTCCAACAGATCTTCACAGACCCTCTGACCTCTAGAGCCCCAAAGAGGCCATGAAACAAGGTCAGAAAAAATATCTGAGCTTCTTTGCCCTAAATGGATTATAAGTTGAGATGTCATAACGGTGACTCAAAGTACAGAGGCATCCAGATCAGAGACAGGAAAGCTTTTGGGCTAAAATTGGCCAATGGATCTCACCCTCTTACTGGATTTGTACTACAAACCCTGCAGCCTCAATGGTATCGTTTCAGTTTCTCAGCCAAGTGCAGTTAGTATAAATACCCACTTATTAAAAGTGACCCTGTCCACTCACCTCCTGATCACTCTTTGAAAATTCATCAGCACCTTGTTTGTTGAGTGCCATGATGACACCGATGGGTTCCATCTCACACATAATGGGAGCCGTAATCATGCATTTGGTGGTATATTTGGTCTGTTTATCCACAAAGTCACTGAAATGAGAGTTCTGAAAATAACAGGAGATGCAAGTTAGAAGGTTGTGTGCTTGTACACTGACCACAAGATGAATGTAAAAGATGTAGCTACTGTATGTTTTCTAAGATGTCAGCATGTTTTTTTACCATATTCTTTGATCTATTTGTTTTGGTCTTACTTGTTTGTGTCTATTTCAATTATTATTAAGACGTTAGCTCACCTTCTTAACATCAGCGACGTTCTGAGGCTTCTTAGAGTGTGCCGTGAATCCAACAATTCCCATGTCGGTGGGAAAAACAATCTCCGCATTGGGTTTCACTATGTTCTTGTCAAATGGAGAATTGTGTGACACATCGAAGAGGATCGTGGACAGCTCAGGTACTCCGTTACGAGACCTGTAGCCAAAGTAGCTGCAGCGATCAGCCTGGATCAGCAGAGCAATTCTCTGGAGAATTTTATGCATGCCCTTTTCCATGGGGTTGTTGCCCTGCATCTCCTTTAGAAGCTCAAATATGAACACAGCCTCCTGGATGGTGCTGACCTCCTTGTAAGAAGCTGGTTCTTCGACCTGGACCTGGTTATTGAAGGCTGCAGTGATCACATCTGCCTTGACCTTCTTGTCGTAGTACTCCTTAGCAAACTGTGGGTTGTTGTCAAGGAACTTCTCTACAGTGTCTTTGTCTGCCATGTTGTGCAAGTTTGGATGAACAATCCCTTCTGCAGCTGCACAAGGATGCTCCTCTCAGATGGCTACAGCAGAGCAGTAGAGGTGGCCTCCAGAAGATGTGGCAGAGCAGACCCT
Organism: Pholis gunnellus; assembly: GCF_910591455.1. NCBI lineage: Eukaryota > Metazoa > Chordata > Actinopteri > Perciformes > Pholidae > Pholis > Pholis gunnellus. Next base: position 14,154,824 of record NC_136538.1, read on the forward strand.
ACTGAGATATTTCCAAAACTCGTCTGTGGACACAGCTCTCAGTAACAAGCGCGGTAGTGAGTGGCTTACAGGGTAAGGGGATCCGAGGGGTGACTAATAACTGTGACGCAGGAGTCATAAAGCCCCTGAGCTTTCTTAACTTGTAAATCCAGCCACTGGTCATTTTAGTGGGGCCAATCCCCTAACAGGTGATATTAGCTGAGCTACGGCGCCTGCAGTGTGACCTGCACTGTAGAAGAGGGCACGGATCAAGTCAAGGAGTCAAGACTGCAATCATTCCTGACGGTTTCCTCAATCTATCTTCATTCATTCATTTTAGAAAGTAGTAAATATTTTGGTGAAAGGACACGCTGTATGATATAAGGCGGCTATGGACAATACCATAATAACAATACAAGGCAAAGTTTAAGTGCCTTATGATAGGGATTTTCAAAGTGGCGTCTGTAATACTATCAGGGGGTCCAGGAAATAATTAGCTATAAATAATAAAATGGATCCGTATTATTCAAAAGTGTTTATCTACGGATAGGGACCATGTTGCGCCATTAAAATAATTGTGACGCGCAGCAATAAGTACATTATTTTTAAGTTTAAGCACAGCTTTATATTGGTAAGTTTAAGGACCTGGATTCTTGAGGACGATGCCAGTCATGCTTGTGTTCCTTTTCTGAAAACGTTTAAGATCAATTATTTGAAATGTAGGCAATACCTGATGTCATGTTGAGTCTAAATGAATAAAAACACCCTCTGTTTATAGTTTATGGTTGTATTATATGTATTATATATATTGTATTATATTCAAACAATGACCGAGAAATGTCTATTCACAAGTGGCAGTCAATATATCAGCAAACCAACGGGTTGAGTTGGCACGAATAACTGATTATTACAGGTATATTCACACAATTATACAATTCAAGGGAAAATACTTCAAATGAACCATCATTATCAAAGTGGGGCCAAAAAGATGGGACTCTTGTCTGAGTAATGTTTTCCATGTCCGAAATATAAATATCCTAAAAATGGTATCCTTTTTTATTTAAAAGAACCCTATAAATTGAAGGCACATTTTTAAAGATGTATTTCTTCAGTAGGAATCATTGGGCTGAGTGCCACAGGCAGGGTGGGAGAGTCTAACTATATATCCTTATAGTGTGGCTGGGATCCTCTGTTCCTAAAAACCTCATCTTTTAAACAGTCCTTTCCTTCACTACCTGACAATTTTGTCAATAAAAAAGCGTGACAACAACTGAACTCCTGCTCACCTGTTCTCACTACCACAATCAGTCATTTGTCAGCCCAGTTTCTTTGTTCGCCATTGTTCTTCATAACAAGGTGTTTAATGGTCTAGCTTCCACCCTCCACTAGTGCTGTGACTTCTTCTTATTAGTCTTTTGGATTTTCTTGTTGCCTACATGTAACATGACTGCCGTTACCTGCCTGTATTTTGAAGTTATTTTCACAATAAATTACTGAATTAATTCTGCTGCTTCCTCATCTATCTGCATTTGTGTCCAGTCCCTGTTTCCCTGCATTGCCTATACTGTGACGGAGAAGCTTTGTCAGAAGGTGATTTGAGGGCAGAATCCACAACCGATTCAGAGCCTAAACACAGAAACAGGAGCACTTTAAAAACGGTTTAGCATCTGTTATGTTTGTTTTACATGATTGTACTACCATCAGCCACAGAGGTAATGTAGGCCTAATGATAGTTGCACTACAGTCCTGCTCTCCTGGGCCACCTCTGTGAGCTAGCAGTTAGGTTAAACCATAGACAGGATTAAGTGGGATTGTAAACGGCTGATTAAACCTTAATTACTCTTGTTGACAGACAAACTGCTATTGGTTAGTAGATCTGCTTATAGACACTTTCACACCAGAAAATGAGGCAATGGCATGACTAAAACATCATGCTGATAAACAGCAGGTCAGCCACGAACAAGTTGAGGGTCAGGATGGTCTTGTTGGTCAGCAGTCTGCGTTCCCACATTACCATGGCTGCAGCTCCCACATTTGCTGCCACAGAGACCAGGAAGACAGCGTGTTACCAGAGAGGGGGAGGAGGAGGAGGAGGAAGGGTGGAGGGTGGTGACTAGCCTCTGTAAAAGGGAATCAACCTGAAAGGGAATCAAACATTACAGGATGTTCTTTGTGCTGCGCAGTCAAACATAATACTATTCTGTGCTACTTCAATGTCACATTTGTTTTCCAATAATATCAAACACAGGTATACTTACACACTGTGGAGCACGTCTTTGACAGCACACTACAGTTTGTTGACTGGGATTGACACGGCTACCCTGAGCCTTAATCCAGTTCCTAATCTTCAATCAATGGAGCTGTTGATCGGTAATACCGTGTACACCTCAAATTATCTGTTAAGATCTAATTAGTTACACACCTGTTGTATTTACGTGGTGAATTAGATTACCAGGTTTACTTCCTCAGCAGTGATCCATTAATTGATCAGTGGTTTTACTGAAAACAGGCTTTCCATCTTGTTCAACCCCCACACATTTAAAACCTTTTTACAAACTAGTTAACACACACAGTCCTCTTTTCTCTAAAAGTATTTTTGTCATGTCTGGGTTTGACAATCTTTCACAATTTCACAAAGTATCACACACAACTCTTTATTTTTGAAATACTTACAAACAAGACTAAGAGTCTACAGCCATGCTGATGTTTAGCAGGACATATTTACCAGGTTCACCATCCCAGATTAGCCTGTTAGCATGCTAACATTTGCTAATCTGCACTCAACACTTAAACTCAGCTGACGCTGATTGGACTGTTAGTATTGCACCAAATTGGGCACATTGAAGCCGTGACCTGGTAGGAGTGTTAGATCAGGGAACCAGCAAAGTCAGTAGAATTCATCCTCGAGGGACCTTGAATATCTGTAGCAAAGTCCAACGCAATCCAGCCAATAGTTGCTACTCGCGTGGCTAAAGCTCTGCTATCTTCTGATAAAGTAAGAAAGAATCCAAAATACTCTGAAGCACCACCTCAGCAAGTCAACAAGTAGTTTATTAAGATAACCTTAAGATGACGTGTACCTCTGGTTACACAGTATACTGTAGGTAAAGAAAACAACAATCCCTATTACAGAAGATACAGAATTGAAGAAGTTCTCGTCTCGGCTCAGTCGGAACAGATCTCTAGGTGGCTCATCAGTTCTCGGTAGCGACTGGCTGGATACTCGGCTCGGCAGCTGGGACACTCCAGGAAGCTTTCATCCAGCGAGCTGCTGGGAGGGGACCATGTCGGGGTGTCTCTGGGGCGCAGGGAGGCCGCTTCACACGAGGTGCAATCCTGCTGGTCTCTCTGATATGAATGGAGTCAGCAATCAGTTATGACAGATAAGACTCTGGGTAACTAAATCAACGTTTCAAGTACTGTTATGGTCGACCAACAAAACGTAAAGCTGTACTAATCAATATTTGATATTAAATGGATCAAATTAGCTCTTTCAGTTTGTTTTGGATTATTGTTTTGGTTTTTCAAACAAACCGCATCTGACTCTTATCAACCTTTTCTGTGTTTTTACGCTGTCCCTACAAAAACTAATTACTGCAGCTTTAAGGTTCATCACTGATGAAGTTAGGATACAATAATTACTAATTACTAATACTTTGCACTATTCATGCCAACCTTTGACTGTTGTGTCACGTGGTCTCTAGGTTTTTCCAGCTTCTTCAGAACTCTGACCATTTGCTTCTTTAAATAGGAACAATTCTGCTTCTCATCCTCAAGGTCTTGTGAAGAAATCTTGATCTAAAATGTAAACAGTTTGCATTATTATATAGTATTGCATAGTTGTGGGGTATTAAATAACACAAAGAAGTAAATCCTTTGCTTATGTGAGGACAGATAGTTTCCCTTTAGAAGAAAAGCAAAGAGGTGAGAAAGTTTGACACGCCCACTTCTGTGGAAGATTGAGGCTTAGATTCACAAAGACAGACTGAAGGTCACGAGTCGATGATCCTCCTCACAAAGTAATTAATGTGGCAATATTGAGAGTGGATGGATTGAAAATATCCCTCAATATTTAGTTAAAACTAATGATTTATTAAAGTAAGGGGACCAAAAGTGAGATTTCATACCTGTCGCTCCAGGTCTGCAATCTTTTCCTGGTCTGCATGTTGATGATTTAAAAAAAACTTCTGCATGAGAGACGACTGAAAAGAAAGATTTTACTTCCATTTGGTCTGCTTTCTTCCCTTGTATGTTGAAGGTAAGATTCTTTATTTTTCTTACTCTACAGTTCAATGAAGACGTACCTGCAGCTCAAGAGCAGACCTCCGCTTCTCCTTATCCAGTCTGCACTGGAGGTTTTCGGTCTCAGCCCTCTGCCATTGTTCTTCATCCTGGAGGTCTTCGGTCTCAGCACTCAGCCATTGTTCTTCATCCTCAGAGCAATGATGATCTCCCTGTGCACTTGTTCTGCTCATATTTGCAGTCTGCAGCTGTTGCTTTAGCTCTTCCGCCTCCCTCTCTGTTTCCACGCACCTACACATAAGACGGTCTGTCTTGCAGCTGACTACCAACGTTAAGCAGCAACATATTCTTTATTTGTTAGCAGCAGACATACCAGTTTTTGGTCATGTTGAACTTCTCTCTGAGCACCTCCAGCTCGTCTTTGGCTTTCTGTAAGAGGCTTTCATAGTGTTCCTGCATCTGGCTTATTTTCTCCATCTCTGTAACGCGAGAAGCAGAGGCTAAAAATCGAAATGACACAATCACAGATGTCAGAGACAGCCGTACAACATGCACCATGTAGTAATAAAATACATGATTTTGCTAGTGCATTGCAAGCTGCGGATTCTGTAATAGCGGGCTACTCGACGGCAATCTTGATATCTTAAACACCTTGTTGTGACAGTCTGTTGCCCCTTGTGGCCCCAGCAGTGAGTGCCCACTGCCCACTGTCTCACTCACTATCTGAATGGTCCTCATTGTGCTGCTGTAAGCGGGCCTGATTGGCTTCGTTCAGCTGCTTCTCCAGCCATAACATTCTGGCCAGAGTTGCCCCCACGTAGGCCTCTCTCTGCTGGTCATATTCCAGCCACTGCTTGTTCTTCTCCAAGGCCTCGGGGGATTGAATAAAAGAAAGAGAAGCACATAACTGAGAAACACAGAAAGCAAGTCTTGCAGGACTATTGGATAGAAACAAATGCGCACACAAAGTAGGCACTAACCATGAATACCAGAAAGGTGGATTAGGCTTTTCTGAACAATACAAACAGAAGAGACCTTTTCCCTCCAGATGTGTGGCCAACAAACAACACTTACCTCACGTAGGTCATTTTTGAGCTCTATTGCAGTGTTGGTTGAGGCCCAATCATCTGAAGCAGAGTCCTATTTGACAAACAGGAAAATACAGTACAGCATTACACAACTGTCCCCACTGCTTTAATAAGACACTGCATTGTGACATGTCATACCAAGGCCCGAAACACAGGCCCAGTGGGATTTAAAGCAACACATTCTCAAGTGTTGTGACCTCTACAATATCCAAAAAGTCACTGTGAATGCATGCTCTGTATGAGGAAGTGTGAACAGGACTCCTCTTCTGAATGGGAGACACTGCAAAACAACTGCTGCCATCTAGTGGTGTAAAACTGGTAATCAAAATCACTAAGCAGCAACATTTGTCATTTAATACTAAAATCAAGTCGTGGTATACCTTCTTCCGTGCAACTTTGTTCTCGAGATATTGACACCTAGTTGAGACGCTCACAAGCTTGTTCTTGATTTCTTCGACCTCTCGTGAGTAACTGGATATGCTTCTCTTTCTCCTCATACTCACTACGTCCATCTGCTTCCCTTCTTTCTTACTCATCTGCTCTGACGGCAAAGCCTTCTCGTCTCTGGTCGTGAGCTGCTGACAACTCACAAGCCCGACAGTTTCAAGAGAGAGCAATCTCTGCAAAATACACAATGAGACATACAAGTTATTTTACTAGTGCTAAGTTATTGTAAATCCATACCTTGCATTGAAACCACTCCCAGCTCCCAGTGGCAACATCATTTAAAAGATCAATGTGAGTAACCTTGGCTAGTTGACTTCTGTTGGGTAAAAACCAGAGTATTATTGAGTTTACCTCTACTAGCCTATTAAGTTCCACCAGGGTCTTCTTCAGAAAGTCATTCTCCTTCCTCAGACTGCTGATGACCACATCGAGCTCTGACTTGAGCTTCTTCTTGAGGGCATGCTTATATATGGGTGACATCATCCCAATCCCCTGTTAACACATGTCACAATACACTTTCACATTTTGTCAGAATTTACAATTTCAACAATAAACATTCTCAAAAGGGTTTAAGTTGATTTCCCTCCAGATGTTGTCATTAGCAAAGTAACTTTGTTTTTTTATGCAATTCAGACATTTAGCGTTAGCTGCACCTTACTAACACATTTATAATCTAAAGTTCCAAAGCATTAACTCCACAATAGCCTTAAGGTAACATCTTATGACATCGAGTTAGTGATCTGATTTTAAAATTGTATTGAGTTAAATTGGCTAGCTTAATTTTTAAGCTAACATGGCCCAGTGCTCAGAAATAAATGAAAATAATGTAACCGAAGATAATTCATCTGAATGTAAACTACAAACATCTAACCTTACTAGATGGACCTATAGTTTAGTGACTGTTTAGGCAACAAGTGATCGTTAACTTAACTTTACATTTGTTAATGTAACGCTAACACAACGTTAGCTAACTGATTGCCTTTATACTGGATTTTCGATGCTGGTCTTACTAAGCTAACGTTAGCAGCTACATAGCTAACAATATGTTAGCTGAACATCAATTTATCCTAGAGATACTTTCACATTTTAAAGCTCGTTTTGTTAGCCAGCAACATCTTAATGCTCGTAGATGACATCACATAACGCTAATGATCATTTAGTTAGGGTAACTAACCTTATTTTTAAATTACGATTTCACCAGGTCCCCTTTAGTAGTAAAGGAAGTCAGTAAACGGTCTAGCTAACCGCTAGCTAACGTTAACTAGCTAACTGTTAGCTAACGTTAATTGGGCTGCTTTCAACACTGCCGCCTAAACTCCAGCCTGGTCCTCCCAGAGCAGTTCAGTGCCAACATGTTTAACAATAATATTGTTTCTGGAGCAGCGTGTTTTTGTGAATTAATTATATGGGAATTTTAATCGTGTTCATGTCTCATCAAAGTAAGGAGTGAAGGCTTACTGCAAGTTAGCATGTTTAACATGTAGGTTAGGTTAACTGCTAGTTTAATTAAACCGTTATTTCTGTCATCATAGGATGATGCATTATGCCACTAGAGGGCGCTGCAGCACAAGAGAAAAGAGGACCAACTCCGCAGGTTTGCCTGGATGGTACATGATTTAACTCACAGTTCTGCACAATGATGCCAAGCAATATACAGTTATACGAGTGACGCCGTTTGAAAGCAAACGAGGCAACTAGGCTCTCCTTTCCTTAGTGTGTGTTTCTCGCCTCCTAACTCTTATCCCCTAGGCTGGCTGGTGTGTGTTTCCTCTGACTCATGAGTAAGGCTGCCCTCTGGTATCCAGTGCTCACCCCTCTGCACATCTGTGCGTTTCAGTTCCCTCTGTAGCGGTCTCCCTCTCCCGCGACGGAATATGAGTCGTTTCTCTGAATGAATTTGGACTTTTATCAAAATGCTTCGTGTAATTGTGGAGTCGGCTTGTGGGATTCCCAAAAAGAAAATTGGACACCCAGATCCAATCGCTGGTATTGTCTTTAGAGGTGAGACTATTGCTTTTAATATTTTTTTCCTGTGGTAACAGCTGTATGCTCTATTTACTCTTTATTCATGCACACAGTCTATCAAGCTATCATCTTTTCTGTCATCCTGGAGGTTTTCTACATCACTTTTGCAGTTAAATGCATTAGCAGTTTACAGTAGTTTGAATACGTTGGTAGTGATTCATAATCAAAACGAAGAGTACATCCTTATAAGGTCAGATAAGCCCTCTGTCCACAGATCACAGCCACTTCCTTTGACTTCAGCTTGGACTTTATATATTTACAAAATGAGATGCCTACGTGTATTAAGTGTTCCTCTGTTTCCAGCAGATTGTAAAATGTTGATTCAATCATTTATTTATCTTTTGAAGGAAGTAACGACCGTTCTCTCCAGAACATAAAACTGTAAAACCAGATTGTGAGTTTTTGCATATAAATATGGTCTGTTTGTTGTGTTTACAGGTGAAAAGAAGAAAACCAAAGCAATTGACAATGAATTGAATCCTGTATGGAACGAAGTAAGTGCAGGATGAGTTAACTGTAATGAGAGACATTTACAGTGTGTTGACTTGGAAATGACTTACCTGAGAGCTGCTGTCATTACCTCAGTTAAACTACTGTATGTTGTTGTTTTAAATGATTGAGTGTAAAGGTCTCTTCCCTTTAATTACAGGTGCTTGAATTTGATCTGAAAGGCTCTTCCTTGGATGCATCTTCATTCATCAACGTGGTTGTCAAAGACTATGAGACAATCGGCAAAGACAAGTATGTGCATGACAAGCATCAGGCATTGAAATTGCGACATTTGCGTGTTTCGTATTGTTAGCTTAAAGTGTGCTAAAGGCATTGTTTAGTTTTTTTGGAGGGAATGAACACATGACCCTCAGCCTATACCTCCCAGTATGACTAAATCCTGATCATTTAAACACACTGCCACTTTAGTGGAGGAGGCCCTGTGATGTGAACCACTTCCCCATGACTACGTGTAGGCGGTCTTTATAGAAACCCCCCCTCCCAAAAAAAACAAACACCTATGTTTTGCTTTGTAGCGCAGGTATTAACTGAAAGGGAAAACCTCACTACGCCTCAAAGGTTTACCTTTTGAGAGGGTAAACGTGTGATCTGTGAAAGTGCTTCTTTCTTAGCCGTTGTACTACAACTGATACTACAACTATCCATTTTAACAGTTGAGAGTAGGTATGATTGTTTCTTAAGAAACAGAGCAGCATGTTTTAACTTAACTGAGCTGTATAACCACAGGACTCACTGCGACCGTGTTAAGACTTGCAGCAGCGTCAGTGAAGAGGCTGTTTTGTCTACCTCACAATAGCACTCTCGCTCTTACGAGCATTGTTACCTTAAAAGGAAAAAAAGTCATTTCTTTCTAACCCTCCCTACGGTAGACTCTGCACTTTATCATGTTTCTGCTTAATTTATTATCGTTTATCTGTGTGTTAGTGTATCTGTGTGATTTTGACTCTTTTTTTCTTTCTGCAGTGCAGACAAGAATGTGGAAGTAATAATAATAATAACAAGTGACTCACTCTAGTGACTGGTTGTGTGTAGTATGCATTATTCTGGGGCAGGCACGAGGGATGGGGGGAGGATGGGGAGGTGACTGCTACAGCCACGAACACACAGGGATATTTTTCCATGATCGCTGCCTGCAACGCATGAGGGGGGTGAATAAGAGAGCTTGCGCTGGCTTGTCATTGGCACATTTGTGATGAGTCGTACCACAGCCTGTAATCCAAAGTGAAATAAACTTTAGACAGACAGTCAAGCTGATTCTGGAGGGAAATATGTTTGGCAACACTTTGTGACAAACTCTTCCCCATGTCTTCAATCTAGGAAAACCTAGAAAATAAATTTGACTCGAAGAACAGAGAGATTTGTTGAAGTTTGTTAAAGATTGCTTTACGCCTAAATTAGCTTTGTTTAATAGTGACGTCCAAGTAGTGGAAAATATATCAGTGTGCCAGGAATGTATCTATCTGGCTCTCTCACTGTGGTTGGAAAAAATAGTTTTTTTTAAGTGCAGCAGATCTAAATACTAGAAACTAGAGTTTTAAAGTTTTGTTTTCGTTTCTGAAGCGAGTGATGTATACAAACGTTAATTTGTCTAAACCAGTCCTTGCATGTGTCCTCTGCAGTGGTTGAGCCAGCACATGCCTGTGGTAGATGTTAATTGTTTCCATCTTTCTGCTTTTTCTTCTGCACGTTTTCATAATCTTTGGGCCTTGCCAGTGTAACCAGCTGACCCTTGTCACACAGCAAAGTATCCAGTTTGTTCTCTTAAGAGATGCTACTGCTGCCCACAAATGGCTCTTTTGTTGTTGTTTTTCATGTCGCTTTTATGATTTTAGAAAATGCCCAATGTGTTGTAATCCATTGTGGTTAGTAATCACTGTTGCGACATGACATCTGTTGGGTATGAAAAGTAGGTGGGGTTTCTATGCTTATCATAATATGTGAAGAAGTGAAATTGGGAAGTAGAAACCGCCAACTATCCAGAGCAACGAGTCATTTCAGTCCCAAACATTGCTTAGAATCCCCTCATGTGGTAAATTGCACAAGTTTGTCACAAACTGTGGAACCAAAGCGTTCCTCTTATTGTTTAGTTTAGCTATTCGTCCCTTTTTAAACAACTATTGTTTCTCTGCAGCTGCAAAGATGCATTTAATGACGTGTGTGTGTGATTGTCTGTCAAAAGGAAACATAAATGTGATGCTTTTCAGGTTCATTGGCTCTGCAACAATCCCGCTGAGAGACTTGGCCAGTGGTCACATGAAGTCCCTCCCATCAAAGAATGTGCCCTTGATCAATGAGAAACAACAGGCTACTGGGGTGAATACATTCAGCAATAACATGTGATACTTCTTATGATACGTAATATAATAGTTCAATCCGCTTCAGCTCTGGCAGTGGATGGTATCTGTATAGATCTGCAGGAAGTAGTTTACGTTGAAGTATATTTGGTGTTTGACATATACAGTAGAACTTTTAATGCTAATTTAGAAAGCATTTTCTTTGTTCAGGCAACCATCAATTTGCTCATTGGGTATGAGCCACCAGCCAACACTACTGTAAACCCAAATGAGCAACCAGATGGAGACACGTCTCATGTGGATGCAGGTAAGTAAACAGATAAGTCTAAGAAAAGAGATGGTAGTTTCTGATTTTACTTATTCCCTCCCAAAATAACAAAACAAAACATCACATTCCTTTACAAGGAATAAGGAATTTTAAAGTTTTAAGGTATCTCCTAGAAACATACGCTGATGATTTTCGTCAAGATTTCTATACATTTAAAGAAATGTATCTGTCATGTTGTAAGGAGGTTAGTAAATACATCACACACTCCCAAAAGTGTTTTGGGAATATTGATTTAGATAATTTTGTGATTATTGTGGTTTTGCTCCGCAGGAGACAGTGATGAGGGTGATGAGAGGGAGGCAGACGTGGAGGGAGGAGGGCAGAGTGGAAGCCCAGGAGCTCCCACTTCCTCAAACCAGCCTGGGAAACCCAGCCACAAGCCAGTCCGTCTCAGGCGTAAGAGGACTAGAGCCTTGGCCAATAAGCCTCAGGACTTCCAGGTATTGTTCGAGTTTTGATTCATGTGTTCCTGGATCATCACAAATTTCAGTTCAAGGTGAAATTCTTATAATTAATCACATGAGTGACAGCAGGCTTCACCAGTGCCAATATACAATGAAGCCAACAGATAGTGAATTATAACATGTATCCCTCATTTTAGAGAATTGCAAACATGGGAACCTTCGATTGATTATGGCTCAGGACAAGTTTCGCTGAATTTCTTTGGGAACATCATTTTGTTCCTATAAAATGTCAACCCGAAGGAATCAATGGTACCTTTTCATAAAGGACCCAGATAAATGTTGTCACTGTTTGCTCAGCTGCCTCACTGTGGCTTGCAATGTTCAGATTCGTTTTCGGGTTATCGAGGGTCGACAGCTGCCTGGCAACAACGTCAAGCCAGTGGTTAAGGTGAATGTATGCGGACAGACCCACAGGACCAGAATTAGAAGAGGAAATAACCCGTTCTTCAACGAGGTAATTAGTCTGCAAAAAGACACCGCATCCTATTGAAAGTAATTGGTGACGGCTAACTTTTCCCTTTTATCTTGCTTGTCAACATCCACGTGTCTTCTCTCTTTGCCGCTGAATCCCCACCAGCTTTAATAACTCTCTGGGGTATTTCTCTCTGTGTCGGCTGCGGGGATAGGACAGTTGACCTTAAAGGCAGTGTCAGCTTTGTCTAACTCCTCTCATATGCATTTTCCTCTGTCTCAGCTTTTGCCAAAGCATACGCATCTCAGCTTAACAAATTGTAAGTCCTTTCATGTTTGTCACAATCCCTGATAACAATGTGTGTCTGACATCAAAATGTACTGTGCATACAGTGACTAGGGAAATACTAATACTTGTTTATGTCCCTCAGATGTTTTTCTACAATGTTAACATGCTACCTTCAGAGCTGTTTGACGAGAGCATTAGTCTTCGGGTGGGTAGATAACTCCTTTTTAATGCAATTTTCTTTAGCAAACATAAAATTCATTAATTTTTTTTTTTAAATCAGAAAATGTCTACATCTACTGTAAGTTGTGTTTTTCTTGACAGGTTTATGACTCCTTCTCCCTCAGAGCTGACAGTCTAATGGGAGAGTTCAAGGTATGCCAGTTGAAGTGCCAGCAGGTTGACAGATTTTACATTTTCCAATGATTAAAATGTTTTTATTCTTCTTTACCCAGCTGGATGTTGGCTACATCTATGATGAACCAGGTCAGTATTTCCATACCAAATGCATACTATGTGAAAAATGTATATTGTTTGTATATATTATACTGTAGGTGTTTGAACGTGTTGAATATCTATGTCCAGGTCATGCCATAATGAGGAAATGGCTCCTCCTGAGTGATCCTGATGACTCTAGCTCAGGGGCCAGAGGATACCTGAAAGTCAGCATAACTGTTGTGGGCACCGGAGATGATCCACCGGTGTGTGTACCTTCTTTCTTACCATCAAGTTTATTTCAGCTGGACACAGAAGGCAGATCTGTTTTGAAAAAGACCATGACAGGCTCTCCTCTCCTCTCGTTTCCGGTTGCGTTTGAATGTGAGTGGTGGATGTGAGAGAGAGTAAAAATACTGCACAAAAAAGAAGGCTGTCCACACACTGGTGAACCTTTTATCCCGTTCTGCCAAGTTGGCCATCGGGCTGACACGGAAGAATCGAGCTTGGTAGTGAGGATCCGGTGAAAGTTCCGGAGGGACTGTTGAAGGCCCGACTCAGGGTGGAACACACCTACTACCAAACAGTGGACAATGTACAGGCCTTCAGGGAACATATTGATCATTGTGATTGATTGTTTATTTGTTCTTTGGTGCTTTAATTTGATTAGTTTGGTTTATTTAAGTTTATTTTTTGCTTTTCAAGTGATGTTTTAGAGTGTTTTCTGTTTTTCCCTGCCATAGTGAAATAAAGGAACTTTAAAAATCTCTCCTCTCCTCTCCTCTCCTGTGTCCAGACTGAGAGGAAAGGGATAAGTGAGGAGCAGGACGACATAGAAAGCAATCTTTTGGTGCCAGCCGGTGTCACAATGCGTTGGGCCACACTCAGCCTCAAAGTCTTCCGTGCCGAGGATATGCCACAGAGTAAGTGACCTATACATTCCTGCAACCATCGTAGTTTAATGCAGTCAAATCCCCTTGAAAAACTTCTATTTAGAACCTATTTGTCATTGCAGTGGATGATGCCTTTATTCAGACGGTAAAGCAGGTCTTTGGAGGGGATGGAGACAGGAAAAACCTGGTGGATCCATATGTGGAAGTCAGCTTTGCTGGCAAGAAGGTACTTCATGTTTGACTTAAAAGAAAAAAAAAGATGTTTTAATGGTCTCACTGTGTGACTATTATGTGTATAGCAATGGCATTTCCTTTTTTTTAGCTGCACACCAAACGCATTGAGAAAAATGCTAATCCGGAGTGGAATCAACTCATCAATCTCCAAGTCAAGGTAAGAAAGATGCATTTTAAGATGTATCTAATGGGCTTGATTCAAATGTCCAAAACACTTAAACCTTCAGCGCAAATCAACACATGCCTCTGTCTGCCTCTTCAGTTCCCGTCCATGTGTGAGCGCGTGCAGTTGACTATTTATGACTGGTAAGAACTCAAATTCATTCATACACAGCTGCACAAGTGACAATGATGTCAAAACCAATATTTGAAGTGCCAGTTTATTCTTGGCAGGGATCGTCTAACCAAGGACGATGCCATCGGAACAACGTTTTTAAACCTGAGCAAAATGTCTTCCTCTGGTGGAGAGATTGAAGGTAGTAATGTAATCTGTATTTTTTATAATGATTACATTTTGATATTGCTATACGACATTTAATATATGTTTTTTTTCCCAACTGGAAACAGACGCACGGGCTGAGTGTAACCCAGTGTCTGACTGTACGTAAGAATGGTCCTCTGCATGTTTTTAACATGTTGCATTAAGTGTTTGTTCTCATGCACCTTATTGCTTTACAGCCTTGAAACTGTCCATGTTGGTGTCTGTATGTTACAGTGAGCACTGCAGCATCAGAGATTGGTTTTCTCCCAGCTTTTGGGCCTTGCTATGTCAACCTGTACGGTAGCCCGAGAGAATTCACCGGCCTGCCCGACCCGTACGAGGAACTCAACTTTGGAAAGGTAGGCCTACTTTATCAGCTTAGTACAGTCGGTTCAGTACTCTGAGGTATAGACAGATGGGACATTTTACCTGCATGACAATCTGTACATTGCATTTTGATACGTTTCAGGGTGAAGGGGTCGCCTACAGGGGTAGGGTCCTTGTTGAGCTGTCCACTCAGCTGGATGGGAAGGTTGATCAGAATGTGGATGACATCTCCAGTGATGACATCCTAGTGGCACAGGTATACACTTTGTACTGTAACCACAGCTGTCTCCATATTTATTTGATTTCTATGATAATCCTTAAGATAAAAGCTTAAGCTTTTGAATCTGTAAGTTGTCATACATTACTTTAGTAGCTGAGTGTCTAGCGAAATAGATTTCCAGATGAGAACGGACACAGAAGTAATCCCACCCTAACCTCTAACACTGCCACATCCTTTTGAATTGAGTGCAGAAATACCAGCGGAGGAGGAAGTTCTCTCTGTGCGCTGTGTTCCACAGTGCATGCCTGCTCCAGATGCCGGGCGAGCCAATCCAGTTTGAGGTCAGCATTGGCAACTATGGTAACAAGCTGGACTCCACCTGCAAGCCGCTGTCGTCCACCACCCAGTACGGCTTTGCTGTGTTTGATGGTATGAAAAGCTTCAGTCTGAAAGAATAAAAAAATGACTCGAAGATTTATTCTGTTTTATAATCAAGGGTGTTTCCATATATATAAGTATATTAATACAACCTCTGCTGTAGCAGTGGACAGTTCTCATGTCAAACTGTTTACCATGCTGTAAATCTGTGTCTAAAGTGTCATGAAGCCAAAGAGGAGAACCACATGTGCACCAAATGTCAATGAGTCTACTCCACAACTTGTGTTTAAAATGACAGGGTATATTTATTTTCTATCCCACAGGTAATCACTACTATTACCTGCCCTGGGCTGACACTAAGCCCGTAGTGATTCTCACTTCATACTGGGAAGACATCAGCCACCGTCAGGACTCTGTCAACGTTCTCCTCTTCATCGCTGAGAGACTGGTGAGAATGAGTTACAGTAGCACATATTGCACGTCTCAACACAGGCAGTACTGCTCAGTCATCTCCTTTTATCTGTCTTTGTGATTTGTTTTAGGAGTCCCACCTCACGTCTTTAAAAACCGCCATGTTAGCCAAGGTGTCTGAGACACGTCTGGCAGAGATTTGGGTCAAACTCATCAACCACATGATTGAGGACCTGAACAGGTAGGACAGGACCAGACTGATTCCCACACTGGACCTGTGTGTTGTATGAAGTAATGCTATAGTGTAACTTATCATTAGGAAAAATGTTATTAATGTGTTTATTGCTTTTAGGTCAAATACAATTGCAGGTGGTTGTTAGGGTTTAGTTAGGGTGATGTTTTACCTTGTGTTGTTCCCATCCAACATTAATCTCACTAACAAACTCTTAACAGTTTCCAGCTTCCAGTGCTAGAGGGCCAACCCAATGTGACTGCACTGGATCTCCAGTTGAAAAACCTGCGTGATGCTGCTGTAGTCGATATCAGAGAGATGGCCAATCGCATGAGAGAGGAGGCAACAGATGTCAAGGCTACTGTTGGTGACATTGAGGACTGGTTGGACAGAATCAAGCAGCTGGCAGAGGAGGTCAGGAAATGCAAATAAAATAATGTTATGTAGCTCAAAAATACATCAATTCAACTTAATTATGTAACTGAAATGTAGTTTGTCTCCATCAGCCTCAGAACAGCATGCCAGATGTGATCATCTGGATGTTAAGAGGAGAAAAACGGGTAGCTTATGCTCGAGTCCCAGCAAACCAGATCCTGTTTTCAAACTTTAGCGAACAGGCTCGTGGCAAACACTGTGGACGGACCCAGACCATTTTCATGCAGGTACAAAACTAGCCAACGTACAGTAACACATTCATATATTTTGTATTATATATTTCACTGTTACATTTTCAGAAAGAGTTGCCACACTAATACTTTTTGGTTTGTCAGTACCCCATGGACAAAAACAAAGGTGTGAAGGTCCCTGTTCAGCTGCGGGTCAACATGTGGCTCGGTCTCTCTGCCCATGAGAAGAAGTTCAACAGCTTCTCAGAGGGAAACTTCAGCGTGTATGCTGAAATGGTACAGTAGCTACACAAAGCATTAGCTTTTTTTAAATACATACACATTTAATCTGATTTCAGTTGTGTTATCTCTGACTTTAATTCCGCAGTATGAGAACCAGGTCCATGTTTTGGGGAAGTGGGGAACTACCGGCCTGGTTGGTCGTCACAAGTTCTCCGATGTGACTGGAAAGGTGAAACTCAAACGAGAACGCTTTCTGCCACCCCGTGGATGGGATTGGGAGGACGACTGGTTTGTTGACCCAGAGCGATGGTAAGTTTGAGAAACTCACTTTATCACACACAAGCACACACACTCGCACAGTTGTACGTGATTCATGGCTTGTATAGTTTCAAGTAGAAACATCCTGTTATCACTGAGCATATGCACTCGCTCCAGAATCCTGTTCTTTTTTCAGCTCTGTCCTCTATTAATTGTCAGTAATCATAAATCTGTACCAGCCACAGCGTGAACACAATCACAGGAAATGAAAAGGAATTTTCGGCATCACTCAGGGTTTTGGTTTAAGG
This sequence comes from Pholis gunnellus, assembly GCF_910591455.1. Classification (NCBI taxonomy): domain Eukaryota; kingdom Metazoa; phylum Chordata; class Actinopteri; order Perciformes; family Pholidae; genus Pholis; species Pholis gunnellus. The sequence goes on from NC_136538.1 coordinate 14,171,923, forward strand.
AGATCTCTCTCCCACCAAGGCTCATGTAAACAAGTCTAGCTCTCTGAAGCTTGTCTTCCTGACCTGTTCCACTTAGTTTGTCATGGTCCTACATAGCTGCTGTGTGACTCACAAAGCTTCTCATTAACTTTGTGCTGTGGTGGTGTTTTCTATAGCCTGTTGACAGAAGCAGATGCCGGCCACACAGAGTTCACAGACGAAGTTTTTCATAATGAAACACGTTTCCCTGGTGGGGAGTGGAAGCCCGCGGCAGAGCCCTACACAGACGTGGTACGACCTACTGCTATCACACAGATACAGTAAACACACATTGAATTTATGTGAAAAATGTGGATGACGATAACAGGACAAAAGCTTGTCTATTCATGTTAGTTTGAAATGTTATCATTGTTTTTCCTGCGCCATCATGTACTTGAAGGTAGGTTGCATAGTTGTTGGTTTTATTTAGATAAACACATGCACCTCTGCAAACCTTTTATGGATGTGATCTGTGTCTTCCTGGTTATGATATGTAGTTTGCATTACGGCTGATACTAATAATTGTAACATCATTTTGGGTACTTATAGCTAAAAGGAAATAAAGCTGCTATACTCAACATTTATAATGTGTAATGTAGAGTGGGTCACCCAAAGATAACTATCACCCAAGCTGTTCAGTTCTTTGGAGCATTTTTGCATCAGCTTGTTTTAGTTTCATGGGCGACAACTTTACTTTTGGATTCACTTTTATTACAGAAGCCTCTCTGATAAACACACTGTATGCTACCAGCAACAAAAGTTAAACGCACAAAACGAGCGACTAGATGGTGAACGTAAAGAACCAGATATTTTCCTCAGGAGTTGGTAGAAAGATAAAACATGAGCTAGAGGAAGAGGGCATGTTGGATTTTATAAAGCCACAAGTAGCAAAATAAATTAGTTAATGCAGGTTTATAAGCATTGATAGTGATATCAATAGCAATTCTTTACATAGAGTAAATTTACTAAAATGAGGGTCTGTGTTGTCTAGAATGGAGAAACGGTTCAAAGCCCAGCAGAGTTCGAGTGTCCACCTGGATGGAGCTGGGAAGATGACTGGAGCTTTGACAGCGACAAAGCTGTGGATGAGAAAGGTATCATGAACACTAAAACTGAACTATGTGATCAAAAGCTTCTATTCATTGTGTTTGAAATACTTTAATTGGTGTGTGTGTATGTCTGTGTGTGTCTTATGACACTAGGTTGGGAATACGGAGTTACCATTCCTCCCGATGATAAGCCCAAATCATGGGTTGCATCAGAGAAAATGTATCATGTCCATCGCAGGAAGAGACTCATTAGACCACGGAGGAAGATATCTGATAAAATGGCTGTTATTGAGGTGAGGAAGAGGAGATAAAGAGTAGATTTGAGAGATGTTATCAGTGCAGTTTCTCATTATTTTTCCTGTCCTTGTCTCTTCCACAGAAGCGAGAACCAGGGGAAGGCTGGGAACACTCTTCCCTGATTGGCTGGAAGTTCCATAGGAAGGAGCGTTCCTCTGACACGTTCCGGCGCCGCCGCTGGAGAAGAAAGATGGTGCCATCAGACTGCATCGGTTCCTCCGCCATCTTCCGGCTGGAAGGGGCATTAGTGAGTCTTACTCAAGTCCCCTGAGAAACTCTTCTACATATGAGTTGTTTTCTTAAATTTCCCCGAACGAGGCAGTTGTCATGGCAACAACAGTTACTTTATGCCATCTGAGTCACATCCTCTCATTATTCTCCTGCATACGCCTGTTCCTGTCAGAAGTTGGCAAATCATTCAGGAAGTTTGTTTTGGTTCTGCATTCTTTCATTTACGTTTTCTTCTATTTTGTTCTTTTAAGCACTTCACCCTGCGTTTTGTTAACAGGGAGTCGATGTTGACGAGAAGGCCAGTAAAACGGATGCAGCCAAACTATTTGGTGCCAACACACCCACTGTTTCCTGCCACTTCAGCCGTAAGTTGTTGGGGCCAGATAAAGCTAATTACTGCTCCCTCATGCTGATTGTTTCTTTAAACTTCCTGATGCACGATAACATTCAACGATGAAGTCCGTTTTTACAGTTTACAGTTGAACTTGCTGATAAATGTTATCTCCCTTCAGAGTCTTACCGTTACCACCTGAGAGTGTACGTGTATCAGGCGAGGAATCTCTGTGCCATGGACAAAGACAGCTTCTCAGGTAAAAACAAAGCAAAGTGCAAGCCTGGTCAAGAGGAGTAAATGACAGTCACAGTATGAATTACATTAAACAGGCACAGATTCACATGAGCTAAATACTGTTCATCAATACTCCTGGTCCTCCCCAGATCCCTACGCTCATGTGTCATTCCTACATGTGAGCAAGACCACCGAAGTCATAAGGTCCACCCTGAACCCCACATGGGATCAGACTCTCATCTTTGAAGACATTGAAATCTACGGAGACCCAGAAACTATTGCCCGCAACCCTCCTGATGTGGTGTTGGAGCTGTGCGACAGTGATCAAGTAGTACGTTGTATATTTAATCTGCAATTTAATGCAAAAGGGGTTCATGGACAGTGTGATCAGCCTATGCTAATTGTCTGTGTGCTGTTGCGCTTTATTTCCCAGGGCAAAGATGAACCTCTGGGTCGCTGTACCTGCCCTCCAGTAGTGAAACTGAACCCCAGTGTGGCTGTCAGCCCTAAGCTGCTGTGGTTCCCGGTCACCAAAAAAGGTTGCAGTGCTGGTGAGATACTGCTGGCTGCAGAGCTCCTGCTGAAGAACAAGGTAAAGAAGAAAATAGAGAAAGTAAACATACTGTGACTTTAACTATGAAACGGTATTTAGGAGGCGATGTTGTGCTTTGCCGTCCAGGCGAATGACGGAGATCTGCCCCTGGTGCCTCCTCGCAGGGGGGAGAAGCTCTACATGGTTCCCCAGGGAATCAGGCCTGTAGTGCAGCTCACTGCGATTGAGGTACACCATCACGCCATCCTGCTCCTTTGCCAGCCCCTATAAATTCCCTTCACGCACACTACTTGATCAGACAAGACCAGCCCAACCCTAAGATTTCTGTTGCGACTGCATTTCTCCTCCGTAATTCTCTTTCTCCTGTGTCCTGCCACCATGCTAGTCCTTTAATCTGCTCATCTGCTCAGTTTCTTTTAAGTGCGTTAATGTGTTCCTTTGATCCCAGGTCTTGACTTGGGGCTTGAGGAATATGAAGACCTACCAGTTGGCCACAGTTTCCTCCCCCAGTTTGATCGTGGAGTGTGGTGGTGAGATTGTTCAAACCGCTGTAGTCAAGCACTTCAAAAAGAACCCCAACTTCCCTGGATCTGTGCTGCTGCTCAAAGTGGTACAAACCCTTGAACTTTCTAGAATAAATATCCAGATACCTGTTAAGTGTTTCATGTCTGGACCATATTTTCCTTCAAGTTCTGTACTATTGTTTTCTCGCCTTAGCTTCTGCCCAAAGAGGAGATGTACACCCCTCCTATTGTGCTGAAGGTAATCGACCACCGGCCATTCGGTAGGAAACCAATAGTGGGTCAGTGCACCATTGACTGCTTGGAGAAGTTCCGCTGCGATCCGTATCGCATTAACAGTGAAGTCTGCATGTCTGCAAGAGGTACATACAAAAATGCATGCAGATAAATGCACACTCAGCTACATACTGTAGAGGCTTATTGTATCCTGTTTCCATTGACTTTGCAGTGGCAATGATAACTGCTGCCCAGGGAGATGTTGTCATAGAGATTGACGAGAGACCCATCGTAAAAGCTGAGGTAAATAATAAAGCACTCACAAAAGGTGGGAGACAATGTTTTTTACATTGACTTACTTTTATTGATAAATATTCTTTGTTTGCTTCTCACTTTGCAGCTTCAAGCAGAAATGGTGAGATGTTCTCTTTTCAGAGATCTACAGTCTAATGATAGATAACATCCCTAAAAATACTAAGTTCATCATCATTTTCCATCGTGTAGGAGGAGGAAGCAGTAGACTGGTGGAGTAAGTTCTATGCCTCCGTTGGAGAACAGCAAAAATGTGGGCCTTACCTGAAAAAGGGATACGACACATTACACGTAAGAACATGTCGTTGCACTTTGCAAAAACACAATTTTTGATTTTATCTTTCCTCTTTTCCTTGTTTGTGTTGGTTCTACAAGCAGCAGCAAGCTAGATGTGACAGACAGCGTCCTTGATCTCGTTTCTCGTATCCCCAAGAGTCTGCAGTAGTGTATTTATAAAACAGAGAGACGTTGGCTGACAATAGCAGTCAAACATTAGGGAGATTCAGTAGTTATGTTAGGTTCTAAGTTTAGTTCAGGTCTTTAAAGGAAAAACCAGACATATGTGGGACTTCTGTAAAAACTTGCAACTAAGGTGTGAAGTTTAGTTAGGTCGAAATCTCATACTAATGAAAGTTTGACTTAGTTTTGTGTAGCAGATAGTACAACATTATGTGATTTACCGTCATTGATGTGGTTGTGTTATGGTTTTCAGGTGTTTAACAGGGAACTAGAAGAGGATGCACAGTTCCAGGGACTCAATGATTTCTGCAGCACTTTCAAACTTCAGCGAGGAAAGACTGAAAATGAGGAAGAAGATCCCTCTGTGGTGGGAGAGTTCAAGGTAAAGAAGCAACATTTTCAGGAGATATTCCTGTCATGAAGCATCCCATTATACCTCAACTTTTGTAACATGAGAAATCTCTGCTTTTGCTGTTGGACAGCCACGTCTGCCCTCTGGTGGATGATTTATGAATTTCATAGACATAGTACGTGGACAGTATTATTTATTGAGCCTGCAGATTGGTACGTCTGTAAGGGGATAGTTTGTTACATGGTATGTCACCCTGTCCTGAATGTTTAATTTAGTTCTGCTATATCTTGAACTGGAATTCACTTTGGATTATATGGATCATTCTTTTTATATTGTTGCAAGCATATTTAATAATTAAGAGTGTTTAAAAAGATTGACCAAGCTGAGTGGCAACATCAGTAACTTGATATTTTGTTGCTTGTCGATAAGATGTGGTGCTGTCCTCTTTGGTGATATTCAGGGCTCGTTCAAGATTTACCCGCTGCCCGATGACCCAGGGGTGCCAGCTCCACCCCGCCAGTTCAGAGAGCTTCCTGCGAGCGAACCTCAGGAGTGCCTGGTCAGACTTTATGTGGTGCGCTGTCTTGACCTGCAGCCGAAGGATACGAATGGCATGGTGAGTATTATATGATGCTACAACTGACCAACCAACCTGGTTTTGTGATGAAGAATTGAGTCACAACCACAACCGTGCTCTAGATTTAATTAAGTGAACAAGATGATTGAAGCTAATGAAGCTAATGTTGTTTTTCTGTTCTCATTTCAGTGTGACCCATATGTGAAGATTGCACTGGGAAGGAAAACACTGGATGACAGAGATAACTACAAACCAAACACCCTCAACCCAGAGTTTGGGAGGTGAGACTGAACTTTTTGTTCGTTTATTATTCGTTCAAATGGTTATGGCTGCTCTTAAAGGAATACCTCACCCCCAAAAGGACCATCTGTGTATTAATTACTCAGTGTGTTACTTTTAATTCTTGAAGAAAAGTTTGTTTTGCCTCCATGTCTACACGGTGAAGTAAGAATCCAAAAACTGATAAAAGTCTTGATGAATTGAGGTAAACGGGGGCCACATTTATAGCAAAACTATAAAACGTCCATTTACAAACTCTCTAACAACTTTTGCAGTATAATCCGAGTCTCATTTTTTCTCAGTTTTTTGATTCTCCGTACACCGTGGGAGCATAGGAAGACATTTTTTTTTCAGAATTCAAGATTCACGTTTGAATTATTGATATAAAAATGTTAATTTTAATGTTAATGTATACTTTTAAGTTTGTGTAGGACATAAAGGACCAACAAACACATTATATGTCCTCCATTTATGTCCAGGATGTTTGAGATGTCCTGCTTCCTGCCTCAAGACAAGGACCTGAAGATTTCTGTGTATGACTATGACTTACTGAGCAGAGATGAAAAAGTCGGTGAGACAGTCATCGATTTGGAGAACAGAGTCCTGTCTCGTTTCAGGTCCTGCTGTGGCCTGCCACAGACTTACTGTGTGTAAGTATGTACTCTCACAGCACAATAGCTACAGCACAGTTGATACATCCTACAAAGGAAGCCTCAAAGCCAAACCAACAAAGCTACAATTTTCCTACAGCTCAGGGATCAATCAGTGGAGAGACCAGCTGAAGCCTTCTCAGATCCTCCAGAACGTGGCCAGAGTGAGAGGCGTTCCTCCTCCACGCACAGAGGGAGATGGCAGCTCCCTGTCTTTCTCAGGAACACAATACAACCTGCAAGATTTTGGTAATGCCAGTCTTGAATGCCCTATTATCATATTTTTTGTATAATTATCTACTATCTGTATGACCAAGTCTCGTTTTTTTATATATTTGCCTTGTAAAATATTTAACAGTAATTAATTTGTGTGCTGCAGTTGCATTTTGTTCCCATTAACATCTTCTCCAGTATACTATCCTTTCATCCTTGACTATTATGGTTTGTCATGTGCTTTGCAGAGGCAAACACTGTGATCCACCCGCACTTAGGCCCAGCCAGAGAGAGGCTGGCTCTGCATGTCCTCAGAAACCAGGGCTTGGTACCAGAGCATGTGGAGACCAGGACCCTGTGCAGCTCCCACCAACCCAACTTGTCTCAGGTTAAAACAACAGCAGTGACCCTTTTTTTAGTAGAAGTACAAGAAGTAGAGATAACGTATGAAGCTGATGCTCTGTGAAATTTATATTTTACAATTGTTGTGTGATAGCTTTGTTTAAAAGACTCATCATTTTCCACAAATACAGGGACAAATTCAAATGTGGGTGGACATTTTTCCCAAGAGCCTTGGTTTTCCAGGGCCCCCGTGTGATATCACTCCACGCAAAGCCAAGAAGTAAGAGACACTTGACTAAATAATGTTTTATCATCGTTTATTCAAGGATCAAATATAACAGTGTATTTAAAATAGGTACGTTTTGCGAGCCATCATTTGGAACACATCTGATGTTACTCTGGACGAAACAAGCATCACTGGAGAAAACATGAGTGACATCTACATTAAAGGGTACATTACTTGTCCTGTCTCTTACCTCAACCCTTCTTTTGTGTTTACATATGTTTTACTTTTATATGCATTTTTCTACCCACTGGACTCGTTCACAAATAGCCAGTCTGAAGTCAACATTATCGTGTTTCCTAGATGGATGCCAGGTATGGAGGACAACAAGCAGAAGACTGATGTCCACTACAGATCTCTGGATGGTGATGGAAATTTCAACTGGAGGTTCATCTTTGGGTTTGACTACCTGCCTGCAGAGCAGCTGTGTCTTGTCTCGAAGAAAGTGAGTGAGATCGTGGAGCAGGAACGAAGCATCAAGTGACTGTTGCTGTAACCATATCATTTGTTTTTGTCGTGCTGGTATGATGGCAGGTAATGATCTGAATAAAGTGTCTGTCTTTTACAGGAACACTTTTGGAATCTGGACAACACTGAATTTAGGATTCCTCCTAAATTGATCATCCAGATTTGGGACAATGACAAATTCTCCCTGGATGACTACTTAGGTGAAACAGCATTGTTATTTACCCCGTTTTATGCCATGACAACACAAAGGGAAGTCCTTTGATAGAGATCTACCAAAGAGAACTATTGCATAGGAGACAAATTATTATTTTCTATCCATATCTCTGTTACAGGTACAGTTGAACTGGACCTTCTCAATCTGATCTCTCCTGCTAAGAGCCCAGAAAAGTGCAGTCTGAAGATGTTGCCAGGGAGAGCGGGCTCAGTCGCCTCAAAGAAACCTCAGCCCAACTCACTTTTCTCCCAAAAGTCTGTCAGAGGCTGGTGGCCATGCACGATCGAGCAGGATGGGAAACGTGTGCTTGGTGTATGTTTATGTCAACAGCACAGTCCCTAGTTAAGTTTTTCTTTTTTTCCTGGTTACTGTTTAAGACTGTGTTTTAAAACTCTGCAGGGTAAAGTAGAGATGACACTGGAAATAGTGGAGGAGAAGGAGATGGAAGAGAGACCTGCTGGGAAAGGCAGAGATGAGCCAAACATGAATCCCAAACTAGACCCACCCAAGTAATAAATCCTGAAATACAAATGCATGGAACATATGATTTTCTAGTTCTATGAATTGCTTAACATGAACAATGTGAATGTTGCTTTCTTTCTCCATTCAACAGCCGCCCTGACACGTCATTCTTCTGGTTTATAAACCCTTGCAAGACCATGAAGTTCATTGTTTGGCGCAGATTCAAATGGATGTTCTTGGCAGCGATTCTTCTTCTGCTGGTCATCTTGTTCCTTGGGATCCTGTTCTACTCCCTACCAGTACGATTACTTAGTTTCCTGATAATTTATTGATTTCTATATTTCTGAAACTGTGCATATTGTTTTTCTACAGTGTTTTGTAATCTGAGTTAATATTAATGTCTATTCTATATCCACAGAACTACATCTCAATGAAGATTGTGAAGCCTTTCTCTTAAGGAGCGTTGCAGAGAAGTTGTCTGCCTTCCTGCTGCAGAATTTACAGTCCTCTTCACCGCTTCCATCCCTCAGAAATATGCAATAACTTCCTCTGTTGATGCCATATCGTACTGATCTTCAGCATGCTAACCTCACATAATCAGACCTGACTGCTATTATTTTTTTCACTCTCAGCATTACAGTATATTTCTTGTGATGCAAATATATCTAATGTTAAAATTAAGACCAAAAAAATCAAGAATGTCAAGAATGATATATTTTAATAAAATCTGTTATGAAGAAGGTGTTCATATTTTTTTCACACATTTGAAATCCGTGCAAATGTTGGAAAACTATCTACCGGTATCGGAGTGTTACCGGTTATTCCCAATATTAAGTTACATTATATTATTATTATATAATATCAAAACCAGGTCCACCTTCTGTGAATTCTAGGTTATGATATTATAAAGTGCATTAACATGGTGGTTAACCCAACCTATTTAGATGTATAGCCTAGTATTTTAGTCAAATTCACTATATTAAAAAAGAACCAATTATGTCATTACAACACAATTTAGAAACCAGGCTGCAATAAAGAGAACCGCATAATTTAAGCAATGAAAAAGAGAAATAAAATAAGGCTAAAATTAAGTACAATATGAAAATATAATGTCTACTAAGGTGTTTTACTGCTACTGTATGAAATACATTTCTTTACTTGACACAATGTGCTACTTTGTTACTTTTCTTCTATATTTTCTCCAGGACTGCAGGGAGACACTGTGGGGGAAAAAAATGCTCCAAACTTTCACTTTCACAAAATACAGTTAATCACGTCACAATTAAACCTCAGTCTTAAGAATTTGTTTGTTTGTTGGGTAGCTCTCCTTTAGGACCTCACCTATTTTATCTTTGGAGGAAGTAGAAATGTAATGTATCTTTACTTTACTCTTCTATCTAGTATATCAACGCTTCCTTAACGGTTGCACGACAGTAAACTCCTTTTTGGCCAAGTTGCTAGGATACCAACTCATCGTCCCGCCTCTTTTTCTGGTGAACGTGTCTGATTGGCTGACTGAGTGTTTCTACCGTTAACGTACAGGAGCTGCCTGCAACAACTAAGAAAACGTAAACCAATGACGGAAAGATAACATTTGGAGTGATATGTGGTTAGAGAAGTAGTTGTATGTGAAAATGATAATGTAATGCAGCTATCTCACAAGTCTTACACCAAGAGGGACATGCTTGTAAGTTGTATCTTTTCGTTTTATTGGACACAGCACTGCTAGCTCGATGAGGTTGATTTACGTCAGTGCTATCTAACGTTACAAGAATTGGAGCTAGCGAATAATAGCTAACGTTTTGATTTGTAGCCAATCAAAGCTAAGTTAGCTCAAAATGACTTGGTTTTTTTTGTCCTGCAAGATGTGTTCGCATCAAGGTAGCAAGCTACTAACCAAATCCCTCGGAAAGAAACATCGTACAACTATGGTGAATACCCCAAAACAAGTTTTACAGTGAACATAACTCATGTCAAAACTGTAAGGTTGGTTGGGGTTAGTTAGCTAGCTAGTTGTAGCTTTGTTGAACCTGCTAGAAGGAGCTTTCCATCGTGATATGCTGGCTACCGAGCTCTTGCTGTAATACAGTGACTGGTAGAAACTGTCACTTATGCTGAATCGAAAGCTAAGACCACAACTCGCCCCGCAGTCTCGTGACGTGAGAAAGTGGCCGAAACAAAGTCCTAACACACCTCTGTGAAGTTTTACTGGCTGTCCGAAGGTCGGAGTGTCTCTTCCGTCCAAGACCAAACAAAACAAAGCGTTGCATTTGGCTCTATGTAAAGTCCAGTGTTGCATGAAAGCGGGCAATATATAGCTGTATTATAACTTCGTGTTTGTATGCAATTATAAACATTGTCGCAGCTTCTTAGTACGTTAATCGTTTGTCTTTCTTCAGCAGCTATTGTTGATTCATCTTGTCTGACCTGCTGAAGATGGATGAAGAGATGGAATCTCAAGAAATCAATCCTGCCACAAGTAGTTCTGAGTACGTTTATAATAAAGCAATCTGCACATATAAGATCCTTGTTAACAAAGTGCACGCTGGGAAAGGGGACACTGCATCACTATGATCATAAGTGGACACACTGTAGATTCAGCCTACTAACAAGTTCTTCTCTCACTTTGTTCTCTTCCTGTCCTGTTACAGCGTGACTGCTGAAGTCAAGCCAGAGGGCCCAGAGGGCACAGAGAATGATGATCCAAAAACAATCTTAACAGAGGAAAAAGATGAACTCTTTTGTGGACCACAAAGGAAGGACACAACAAAAGACTGTGCACTACTGGAGAACATGCAAGATGATGCAGCATCTCAGACTTCAGTGGACTGTGGCTCTGCAAGTGGGCTGGATGAACCTGTTCTTGCAGGCAGCAGAAGTGACGCAGATCAAACACCCTGTTCTAATGGGCAGAAATCTAAAAGGTCATCTTCTCCTGGTTATAACCCTGTTAAAACAACCTGTGCTGCTGCACCCTCTTCAAATCCCAAACTCACACTCTGTCTCAGTGATAGTCCCAGGAAGGGTGTCAGTACACCTACCAGTGATGTGGAGATGCTGAGTCCGGACAGCCCCGTTAGTAAAACCATGTTCGGCAACAGCTCTGCAGACAAGGATCACGATGGCGGCGCTTGTGCAGAGGACTCTAAGCAGCTTGACAAATACTCTGATTCTGGATGTTCTGCGAAAGAAGAAGTCCCTCTGGTTGACATGCGAAGGGACGATGCTGAGAAAGCTGAGTACAGTGGCGCATCTGATATGAGCCAGGAAGCAATTGGAAGCCAGCCAGTTGCATTTTCTGAAAGGTACTTGTGAACTATTTCCATGTCACACCTTTTTGTCCTAGCTCCACTATGCTCACAATGTCCTCATCACGTGGCATACTGTCCTGTTCTGTCTTTGTTCTATACAGCGTTTCACTCGCATCACATGACATGGACAGAAGATGGCTGGGGACACCCATAGAGGAGCTGAACAGAATGCCTCAGTGTGCCCCCCCTCTGTCTCACCTGAAAGCAATGCCTAACCACACTGTCACAGTCAGGGTGAGTGTTCTTTGTGTGTGGTATGTTGTGAAGAGTACGGCACTAATACAACTTGCATGCAAATGGGACTGGGCATTGTGTGGTGGGTCAGCACTTGGTGTTTTAACAAGAGAGAACCAGATAAGGAAACGTGGTAGGGAGAGTGAAACCATCCTCCATGATCCCCTCAGGGCCTCTTGTCAGTAAAGCTCCTATCAGCCTGTGTCCTCCACTAGTCCCACAGGAACACTGTCAGTGCTGCTGTGGAGCTACCACTTGCTCTCGCCATCAACTAGCCACTGCCACCCATGCGAGCTTCTCTCCATCATCCCCTAACATTTTTTTTAAATTACTAAATCTCTAAATATCTCTACATTAAAGACAGGACAGCTGATTTTCAGTTGTTAAGTCAGTCCGCAAAGGAACATATGACTTTTGGTAAAACAAGTATCAGGCTTGTATTCCCATTATCTGTGTATTCAGTTATAAGATCTATAGTAAATCTCTTAATTCATTTACTTTAGAAGTAATGAACTGAGCTAAAGTCACTGACATCTTAATTTCACAACACCTACCATACCTTGTAATAAGTTTCTAAAAGCCAACTTTTTGATGAGCAAAGAGAAAGCAGTTATCTCAATTATCACTTCTCTCCACACAGCAGTAACCTTTAAAGACATTTAGTTTTTTCTCTGTTACAGACAGATCTCCTCAGAGAGGGTGAGGTCCCCGTTTCCTATCCCAGCAAGTTTAAAGATGCGTGGGACGACGTGTCCGTGAAGATGCCGTGCTCTGAGAAGAATCTTTTTCCTATGGAGGTATACTATACTATGGCATACTAGTGCATCACAGCTTTGCATACTGTTTTTACCACAACATTGTTAGTTACTTTAGGAATATTCTAGTAAAGGCAATTTGTCATCAGGATGGAGGCGGTTTCCAAAGTCGGTGGGAGCTGATCCACACTTCCTTGCAGGGAGGGTTCAAAAGTTCTCTGGATGTGAGGGTAAGACAACTGTGCTGGACCAGACTCTGCTGAATTAGGCTGAACATACTCTTCGTCCTCATTAAGACAGGTTAAACAGCCTTTAAATGTCCCCACTGAAAAATCTACAGTTAGGGAAACAGACAGCTATTCGTCTTCTTCCCGCTCCGCTTTATGTTGGCAAACAACAAACATTACACATTACATCCATCATCTTGTAACAGAGTAATTCACACCTCTGTTCTGCCACCGCCTACTTTCCATGAACACTTACTTTGTGTTCCAGGAGAGATGAACACTGTTAAGTTTGTAATCAGTGACTGCAGAGTGGGAGTTTACAGGAGTTTAAAATGTACAAAACATGTTCCATAAACAACCACATGGTGGCAGAGTTTGTCTTGTATTAAAAGAAGCCTTGTAATCTGAGATCCTAAATATTGTTGTGCTTTAAATTTGCTGTTAATCTGCTGCTATAGAGTTTAATATATTTAAGAATTGTCTTCTATGTATAAATAACTTCATGTTCTTCTACACAGGATGCGATATTGAGATACAACATAACCCATGCAAAGAAATGGGACTTCACTGCCCTGAACCTTCTTTGCACAGAGGTAAGCTGTCCAGAACATGACAACTGTTTGTTATCGGCTGCTCTTGTACAAAAGATAAAGCAGGAAGAATACAGCTTCCCTGAAGCCCGCTGATCACACTGTATAGTCAAAGTGTGTCATGCATCTTTGCTGAACATTAAGCATATGAATTTTAAATCCAATTATTTCGGAGTAAAACATCATTTAAAAAAAACGATACATGCATTCTTATACTAATTTTCGATAAAACATGTAATTTTAATTGACTTAAAATAAATAAATAAACACCTCACCAGTGAAATGCAGCCATTTGTGTGTTTAACAGCTCTGACAGTCCCTGTGAACTTTTCTGGCAGTGTTTGTCTAACTCACCGTGATTAATTATGTCTTTAAAATGAACCTTAATGAAGAATGACGCTAAAGCTCGTACTAAACTAGAGTTGTTGTCGCAAAGGGAGCCTGCTCTCCTCTGTTTGGCTGCGAGCCCATCAGTGTGCTCCGTCCGGAGTCTCACGGGAGCAAATATGCTTCAGTTAGGACAGATGAGCACAGAGCATAGCGGCGGCAGCTGTTGCTGGTGAACCAGGGGAATGTCTTTCTTTTTTTCTGTCTACTTCCTATTTTTTAACACTTCTTTTCCTCTTCATGGACTGTAATCACATACCTGTTGTTCGAGAAACTTTCTCCCATGTGGGATTCTTATGACATTACTTATTAAAACTGTAAAGACATTTAGTATATCCAAATAAAGCGTTAGTCCTTCTGCAGGAATTCCTTCACATATTGTAGATACAATATTTGTCGTACTGTTTGCCTGCTGGACTCAAATAGAGTCTATACATACGGCATATTACCACCCAAATTGCTAAAAAAGAAGAAGACGGGGTCTTTGAATAGATAGTAAACTCATTTCAGCTCCAAGCCTAGTTTGGTTACCTACACGTTTATTATCAAACTCTTTCAGGGTGGGCTCATTTCTTGGTTGGAGCCATTAGGAACAAGGCCATTATTCTAATGGAAGCTCTTAAGTGGGAACATTTCATCCTGCTTACAGTCCAGTCAGACTGTTATCTGAACGTTGATTACTCAGCTAAATTCAGACCGTTCCAAAAATATGTTTTTCTTCTCCTCTCTAAAATAATTTCTCAGAGTAAAAGCAGAGAGCTCCATAGATCAATAGCCACCTGCGCCTTTTTTTATAGCTTAATCCAATTTAATTAAAAGGTCCCATAAACTCCAGCAAGAAACTCGCCCTTCCAGCGGCTCCGCTCTCTACCCTGAGCACAGTGTATCCCCGCATGTATTTCCTGCAGAGGAATTTAGCAAGGAGGGATGGTATTAGCAGGAGAAGGACAAGTCAATTGACAAAAGTAATATAGGAATATCAATGTGCAGATACAGAAATACCTACTGGTTGTGTCTGCTTCCTACATTTCTATTAGTTAATGGATGCGGACTAAGGGAGCATTTAGATCATCCTGCCAACACGTAGAGCAGGAATGATTAACAGCTGCCATTCTACAGCAGACATACCATCTTTCTAATGTAGTGAAGAATCGCATAGACTGAATTGGTTAGCCATTCTTTGGACAACCCAATTGAACAGTAATTGACAGAATACTTTTTACTGCTCCTCCGCTCACACCTTTTGAAAAAAACAAAATGTTACTCCTTTTCCTCGTAGTTTGTGGTGAATTTGAATCTGAACTGTTTTACTCCTCGGCCAAGCTCACCTAATTAAATCTAGAGCAACATTTGTGCAGCCCTGGGGTAATTGTCACGAGGTACATTGCCCCTGGGCCAATGATTGACACGCCGCTCAACGTGTAATAGCCATAGGGGAGAAAAAAAAAAGAGTTATCCAAATTAGGGCTTGTCTGTAAATTGTCTTAGTGTTTCCCCCCCCTGCCAATTGAAACTGTCACTGTGTCACTTTCTGATGAATGTCTTCAGGCTGAGCAGGAAAGCAGTCCAGAAGTACGTACAGCTGATGTTACAATAGTACCTGAACATTCAGCCGCAAGACAACAACACGCTCTGTCGCTCTCACTTTTGTGCTTCATCACTCGTTTTGTTTTCTATAACATTCCTAGACCTCTAAATACAAATGTGAGATTGAGACTTGCGTAGGTTGAGCTGCCAGGAAATTAAAATAACTTATATGAAGACCAGAACGGATGAAAGGTCAGAATGTAATCGATGATTAGCCCATGGAGCAGTAAATCTGGACCGTCATATGTATTGATGTGAAGATATAGTGTGTGTGTGTGTGCTACCTAACCTGTGTGTTACCGCGGTGGCCGGCAGCTGAAGCCGTGGAAAGACTGAGGGATCATCTTTCTACCCTCATCCTGTCACATCACCAGCTACCATCTATTAGTCCCACACGAGCACTTTATGATGTCTGCCCCCTCATTACTTCTGACAGCATTTAGTCAGACCTGCTCTGCAGCCATATAAATGCCCCCCCCCGGCCAAATCACGCACCGAAAGACTTCCTGCTGAAATTGAAGCCACCCTGCCACTCTCTCCACAACTGGTCATTTACATTTGCTCCAGAAGTCCATTTAATCAGCGCAAGCCTCCCTGCTTACCTTGATAGAATAAGGCAAGTGATTGATGAGCAAGCCAATACACTCATAAGTGATTGCGTTGTAAATCTGGGTCTATGATGGAATAACTGGGTGTTTATTTTAGAGGGAATTGCAGATGGATGCTGAGGTAAGCTATAGGCTGAAGTATGGACGCCTTGGCCGTGGCAGGCTCGCTCCCAGATTGATGGTAGTTTCTTCTGAAACTGGTTTCTGTGTAGCGAGCAGCTCTGCAGCATTTCTTTTTCCTCATTCGCCGCTGAAGTGTTGGGATTATTTATATCTGAGGAGTGGAAGTTCACCCTAAAACAACAATAAACCTCCATTACCTCCACTGACACTGAGTTTTCTTCTTGAATGTGAGAGAATTGAGCATCTTTCCTTAGATATTGGTTACTGGTATTGGGTTATGACCTCAGACTCACTGTCAAACAGTTATTACACCTCTTAAACCTTCCTCATATTCTTCAGGGCCAGGTTGTCTCAAGACAATACTAAACCCTAAAAGAATAATTGCAACTATTGAAAAATAAATTGCACGTGGAGCTTTCACGTGTCATTGTATTTTCAGTTGTAACAGAAAGGTTATGTGGGTGTGAACTGTTCAAAAACTGATAGTATTATTTGTTGAAATCTATCCATACAAAGTAAGGTATTACTGAACCAGCCTGCTTTCTATAAAATAAGGGTAATGGAATATTAATGTAGAAATGTGAGAAACACATATGCCTGTATAATACAGTATGCGTGGCTCAGTTATGATCGACTGAGAATAATCTATATTAGTTAAACAATACTTAAATGTTCGGGCAGATCAGTAATAACTCTCTGTGTGGCGTGACTGCAGACTGCGGCCTTTTTATTCTTATTTTTTTCACGTATACTTTGACTTTTCGGAGAATGTATGGTCATGAAAATTTGCCCCGGCGGCATGAAAAAGTGTATTGGTAAAATGATGTTTGAACCCTGTGTTTGTCTCACTATGGTTATGGTTTACTTTAAAATAAAAGGACATAGTTGCCAATATAAGAGATACAAACTGTTTACATTTTAATAAAGAAAGCAACCAAGCAAAACAAACAAGACATTAATATTTTGGTTGGAAAAAAATCAGTGGTGTTACAAACCAGTATGTCACTTCAGATCTAATCAGTCACTCTGACTTAACGAGGCAGAGAAATCCCATCTAACAGAACTTCTGCTGTGTGTTTGTTTTTCTCTCCTCTCTCCAGTATCTTGTTCATCCAGAGTTACAACTCCTGTTTGATGATATACTACCAGCTATGGTTGACCTAGCACTCAATGCTCCTGTCCTCTGCACAATGGTAAGTACCGTGTACTTATTTTTGAATATGTACACAGTTTATGTTGGGGGGGGGGGGGGGGGGGGGGGGTTGTGTGAGGTAATTGAGTGGTGAGCTATTGCACTACAGTTAAACAGAGGTCAGCAGCGTAGAAGGATATAGGAGGAAGGATGTAAGTGCGTGCAGTCAGCGAAGAGGCAAATGGTTCGATGGTGGATGTTATACAAGACCAGCTCATGAGTTACAACCGCCAGATAATGAATCCCCCCGTTTTGGTCCATATCAAGAACTGCTTCATTAGAAAAGAGGGCTGCGAGAGGAGAGGTCCGTCTCATTTCCACTCATCCATCTGATGTGTCATGCTTGTGCACTTGAGGAAATTCCTCTTATGAAATTGAAAAATATCATTCCATTCCTTTGGACACGTTAGTTGTTCCTCCTCCGAGCAATATATTTTGAGAAACAGGGCCCTCTCTTTGACTCACAGTAAATTGAGCTGATCCATGTCACAGATCTTTTAAATGTCATCCCCGTTTGTCTTCATTTTCGTTCTCCGTCATCAATTGTAGCGATGCAAAAATTCCAAGATTGGTATATCTGTAATTCAGTTATCTATTTCTGAGTCCTCAGTTTAATCAAATCATCTTAAATCAGCTCCCACTCTGGGCAGGACTGGAAAATCCCTCTGATTGCTACTGGAGACAGAAACAAGGGGCAGAACGTTGAAGATGCTCAGCGGTTGGCCGATGAAGCTTTCTGACTCTCCGCTTTAGTTTGCAGTATTAAGCGTCAAGGCTAACGTTTATGCGTGTGTGTGTGTGTGTGTGTGTTATTAGAGCTGCTATTGATCTGCTAACTGCGCAGCCTTGGGAGGCTCTTTAGCCCTAATCAGTGAAGATAGATGGGCCCTGTGTGTCTGACTGAACGAACCCGGGGGAGAGCAAGAAAACCAGGACCTTAATTACTACCACCCATTTACCTCATGGAACTCTCCATGTCTCCTCTGCTTGCTATATTGCTAAATTAATTACCTACCCCCCCGTTAGCCATCAAACCTACACTACTGCACACACATAACCTTGTGTGTTTGTTGTGCATCTCTCTCTTTGTCCCTAGGTTTCCCATTCTGATCTCCAGTCCCTCAGGTTCGGTCTCTTTGTCACTTTTTTTTTTCTTCCTCTCGTTCTCTTTCTAGCCAATTCCCCTACTGAAGTCAAGGGTGAACCACTCCCTTACTCTCTCTCAGGAGCAAATAGCCTGTCTTCTGGCCAACGCCTTCTTCTGCACATTCCCCCGACGCAACTCCCGCAAGTCGGAGTACTTCAATTATCCTGAGATCAACTTCTACAGGTAGAGGCACACCATCATTTCAAGAACTTTATAGACACGAAACAATGATCAGTAGCTCACTGGGGAAATGGAGTGAGCTGCAGTCATTAGTTTTTTATTCACAAAAGTAAATTTGCCCCGTGAGCTTTTCGCCCTTTGTAAGCCATTACTTTAAGCAGGGGACTTAGTAGATCTTAGACTCAGATATGAATCCTCAGGTTGCCTCATTGGTCTGTATGCTTCAAGAAGAAGCGTACGATGCTGTCGGGCAGGAGCAGGATTGGAGTCATTGGCATCATCACACTTTTTTCTGGTCCTAAATGATTGTGGAACATCCCGTGTTGCCCAGGTTTTATTGGCATAATAGACTTCAGCCGCAGTACGTGTGCATCAAATGCATTCAAAGATACGTATTATTGTAGGTAGATTATATCTGTTACAAACTGGTAGAATTCTGATTGAGCTCCGTTTTTAGTGATCCTACCATTCAGAGGAAACTGATTTCCATAAGGGGGCACTACTGCCTTGAAAACCTTAATAGATGAGTTCTATTACTCAGTTTTGACTCATTTAGTGTCCAGTACGTTTACACGCAGTCATCTGGGCCGGTGGATCTAGCTGTTGAACACAGTCACAGCATGTGGTATCTCATTTGTTCTTTTGTCAAAGAGCGTATTTCTGTTTTTGTATAGTTGTAAGATTAGTGCCTGCTGTACAGTGACCGCCCCTGTCACCTTATAGCCTTGAGGACGGGACTGTGGGCAGAGAGTCTCTTTGAGCTCCATGTTTCTGTTATGCCTTTATGAGTGGGAGGGAGATTCAGAGCCAGAGTGTTAAATTGGGGTTTGCTGTGTCTACCCACTCAGAACCAGTGGTCTGTTAAGAAAGCCTGGGATGGCTAATTGTAACAAACTGTTTTAATATACTTTTTTTTTTAAAGACACAGCACACCTATCTATCTGTCACTGGTCTTCTCACAATCTGGAGCAGTCACGTTATTTGGAACGGAGGGAGGTGATGCATGAAGTCAGTCAAGTCTATATTCTTGTGTCTGAAGTACACAAGCTCTATTCCAGTATTTATGGCCTGTAAGCACCTCAGCACACACTGACTTGACATTGTCCAGATATCACCTCAACTCAATTTCCCTGTGTTTCTTTGAGGCACCGTCTCCTCGTTAGTGATGCGTGATCACTTCCGGTGTTGTGGCCCGACATCGTGGCAATACCTTATTATGATAGTGCAGAACATAAAGGGTAGCTTTAATACTATATCATTTTCATATTCCCTGCAATCTGCATGGGCTCTAACTGCTATCCAGACTCTAATTAGCCATCTACTCTCCCTCGGGGGTCGAGCAGTATTATTTTATGAATCCCAGGAGTGGTCATATTGATCATGTGTGATTTGTTCCCCCCCCCCCCCCCCCCCCCCCCCCCTTCAACTCCCCCATTTTATCTGAATCTTAATCGTACTCGCACAATCAGTCATCTGTATGGGTGCGTGTGCTTCCACATCAAATGTTAGTGGCACGCTAAGTGAAGGGAGCTCTGTAATAATGTAAGCATTGATTCCAGTTGCACGGCTGGCTGTTCAGACCCATGCCAGCGCTCGGTTTGCCTGCCTGCCTGCCTTCGCTATTAGCATTTCTGCCGGCAGTGAAATACAGGAAAGAGCAAGAGGGGAAAAAAAAGTCTTGGTGTTTCTGAGAAGATGAGACAAGACAACCAGTGCAGTCTAAAATGGGCCCTGGATCGTTACTGGCCCTCCCTTTCCCCCTGTAATTGAGGGAGTGTCCGTCACTTTGCTTATCGGCTACAGTAGCGCTCTGTCTCTCTGCAAGCAATCTGCTGATTGCTGTTTTGGCAGAACTGTCAAGGTTTGTCCTCTGTTAAGTGATGGATAGATTCGAGGAAGAGGAAAGAAGGCCGACTTATCTCTTTAGCTTCTTTCCCTCCGTATGAGAAGATGACGTAGGAAGCCTGTTTAGCAGTTTAGTCAAGAACGAAAGCTCATTATTAAGAAATATATCTTCTGTTTTTGCTCCTGAACCAAGTGACCACAAGTTGGCCTACCTCATTTGCAGGGAAACAGCCTTTTTGGTATTATTAAAACTGTCAGAAATCCTCTGTCTCCTGGTGCACTTTATGTAGGAGGTAAGGTTACAGTGGATAGGAACCAAGTAATTAATATGACTTTTGATATGCTGGAATTGCCAAATATATTTGTTTTTTCTCTCTCACTGAAGGCCTTTTAGTGCATTGCGTTTCCATTTAATTTGCCCCCTCTGTTTTTGTTTCTTTACTGGTCTATGCAGAACGTGGCAGGAGGGAAAATGAATGCTTAACAGTGATTAATCATCAGCGTAGGTCGCTTTTTAATGGAGGGAGAGTACCAGTATGGGATGATTTTAAAATGTCCACCCAATGCTCTCTCTCTTTTCTCTCGCTCTCTCCCTCCTTGTCCCTTTCCTCAGTCCACCCTAGTTTTAATGGTAACTCTAAAGAAGTGAAACACGGCCTCGGGCATTACCATTGTATGAAGGACAGAGGGAGATGGGAGAGACATTAAGCCAGTTTAAATGCTTGACCTCACTCCTGACATGTTGTGGCATGGTTGTGCACTGAGCTATAGATAATGCATCTGAGTGAAACATCCATGTCTCTCATCTGCTGAAACACATTACGTTTAATTTAATATCAACACAAATATATATTTTAAGTAGCACATACTCCATTCAACATAGTCTCTTGTGAACTCAAATTCTCATTTGCTTTCTTTTTCAGGTTATTTGAAGGTTCTTCACCGAGAAAAATTGAGAAATTGAAAACTCTGCTGTGTTACTTCAGGAGAGTTACACAGACCAGTAAGCATTAATGATACCCCACATCATGTTGCAGCTGTTGTTTCTCTGTAATGCTCTCCCATGTTTTTCAGTTGATGAACATTTTTTTCTTTTTTTCTTTTCCTTTTTTAAGAGCCGACGGGTCTTGTTACATTCACAAGACAAACACTGAACACTCCTCCTAACTGGGAAAGGTATTACTTTCAACTCTACTTCATTATTCATTAAACAATTTAATGACACACAACAATCCATATTAAAGGAGATTTGTTTTTAAAATGTGTCCAATATTTATTGATGCTATGTTTTGGGTCAGTAAAACTTTTTGTGTACAGTGACTCTTTAAATTTGGTTAAATTGTATCAAAAAATGAGAATGTCCCCACCACTTGAATGAACATATCTGAATGTGTTGATGTGGTCCGAGTGGCGTAAGGACCACGCTAACAACAAAGAAAGTTCCTACAAAGTAATGACTAGAAAGGTTTCAGGTGATATGTGTTATTGTATTTATTTATTTTGTATTTATTTTATTGTAACTCTAGAGCATTAGATCAGTTTACTTTTAGTACATGCACACTTTCCTGGAGCAAGTTGCGGCTTCACCTCCCTTAGCATTGAATTAGTTTATTGTTTTAATACAGGGAATTACTCATTGGTCAAAGAATAACTGAACGTTTTGCTTTCTTTTTTAAGTTCCAAGACTCTGCTGAAGCGCCTACACATCACTTGTGAAGGGACGATTGAGGATGATGGATACGGGATGCTGCAGGTAAGAATTTGTTTGCATCTTTTGCACCAAACTTCAAGTATAACTAATTATTGAGCCTGGCGTAATTAAGGTATATTTTCGTGCCAGTGCCCCCCAATCTTTGTAAAAAGATTCCCCTTTTAAATGATTTCCTTTTCTAACTATAAACTCAACGTGGAAATAGTAATAGCATACCTGTGTGAAGCTTTCAAAAGTCAAAGAGACTCACTTGTCTGAATAGTTGTCCACAACCTGCCGACAATCTAAATCTGGTGTATGATTTTGGGGTATCTGGGTAAATTGTTGGCTTTATTTCTGCATTGATTCACCCCATCTCCTCACTCCCCTCAGTTTTCAAGGACGGCTGGTGTTTTTGTTTTTTTACTCTAGCTGACAGCTGATTTTTACACTTGAGTAGTTCAGAGGAGGCAAGGGTGGAGGAGTAGACCCTGGGGGTGGGGGATGAGGGAAAAGGAGGCGCATGGAGGAAAAGATGACGAGGGTGAGCCATCTCACTGGGGCGACCCAGTGGGCCAGGAGTCCTGCCGGCGGATTGATGGCTACCTCAGCGGGCTGGGCACTGGCTGTGCGTTGAGTTTTCATAGAGCAGAGTGGGCTGTCATTCTGTCAGGAGGTGAGATTGAAGGGTGAGAGGGGAGGGGGGGTGAGGTCATAGGTGAACCAGTGAAGGAGGTGAGAAGTTGAGCGACTGGGTTAGACGACATACACACATGCAAACACACTCACGTTCACACAGATTGACGCAGCTGTGGGCCAGTGAGCAGAACCCTCACCCCTGACAGTCTGTTTGAATTGCAGCATTTTGATTGAATCTGCTTTCCTCGTATCCATGCCACAAAAACAAGGAGTGGGCTTAAACGGCATGAAGCTCCAGGATCACACCAAGATATTTGGCTAAAAATGGCTTAAATTCAATTGAGTTCGAGGCTCCAGAATCCAGATAATGATTTATCGGCTGACAGTTTTTTCCATAAACCCATCACATAAACCTCTATCTATTTCGCACATTTTGGTTCTGTGAATTCCTTGTTAATTATTGACCATCATATACATCGATACCGATATATCTGCAATGAGCTTATATTTGCCAATATGTTGGCCCGGCTCATTGAGAACAATGTAATTGTAAAATCATCTTTCATTCTTTGAACTACAGGTTGTACTTCCCATTATCAGACTAAAGGATGACAAATATTAAGTACCCACTTGTTTTTACAAACGAAGGCCGGAGTGTTTCCTCTCTCCCTGTGGATACATCACTATATAGTGAGACCACAGAGGGAATGCCAATCCACTTATCCCATATTTAAAAATAGAGGCAGTCTGCAGACATTCATGCAGATTCTGCATTACTGCTCATCATCAACTGAAGATTTTATAGATATTTTAACTATCTCTTTAGATTCCATGCGAGTTGTTCTGCTAGGATTTCCTGATTTGATTATTCACTAGCAGGAAGCAGTGCAGTGATCCTTCGACATTTATCTGTGTTAAATGACCACAATGGATGACAGATAATAAGTAGACACTAATAGAGTAATATGTTCACGTAATGGGAGGGACGGTAGCTAAACCTCACAGTTCTTCTCAACTGCATAGTATGGGCAAGACGATATATTAATGTTGCTGAATCAAGGTTTGTGTTGTTGTGAATATACCTGAGGTATTTAGTGCCATGTTGGTTGACTCTTCACTTTATTCTCTTGTAATATTATTTCATTAGGTGGACTTTGCAAACAGGTTAGTTGGTGGTGGAGTAACAGGACATGGTCTGGTCCAGGAAGAGATCAGGTTCGTCATCAACCCGGAACTCATTGTCTCGCGCCTCTTTACTGAAGCTTTGGAATACAATGAATGCCTCATCGTCACAGGTACGTAGTCGCACACATGCATAATACCTATTTTCATATTCTACTTTGCATGGCATTAATTACTGGGCGTCTTGAAAAATCGTTTCACTTTTAGTAAATCAAATGAAATCAATACCAGCGTACACCAGGGAACAATTTTATCGACTAATTACATTTAAAAACAGGAAAGAGCAAACTGCACTTTTCACTTTTCTTTGTTTTATTCAGAGCTCCATGTTTCACGGATGCTTCTTTTATTGAACTCGATCTGGTCCTTCCTTTCCTTCCTTGCGGTTTCCCCGTCTTCACTTCATGTGTTGTTGACAAATGGGATGAAGCAGAAATGTATTGTCAACAAAGGAGAAGTCATATTTCAGAATAAAAATATAAAAATATGTAGTACAAAAGATAAACAGTACAATAAATTAATAAACATATCAGAGTAGTATAGAATAATTCATATGAAATAAGTAACCACAGAACAATATTGAGGTAAGTCAAGAATTAAAAAACAATTCAAGTAATGGCATATGAAATAAAATACCCTATATAAGTTCTTGGTCTTTGAGGTTTGGTTGGCTCAGAGGATTCCTAATAAGCAGACAGACAGCAGCTTCTGTGTGGCCTGAGTCTGCAGGGTTGGAGTTTGCGCTCCAAGTACCATGGCGTCACCAATGCTCAGCCTCATCAGTGATGGGACCCTTGAGTAGTAGTAATGAATTGTATTCTCGGCAATAAGTCAGGCAGCTTTCTAAGTGAATTGGCTTCGCTCATTTTTTGATGTCATGGGCAGAATCTCTGCCAAGTGGCGAGTGTGTTTTTGGTGACCTCAAGAGTGCCTCTCTGCTTTTTACAAATGATGAAGTTTGTGTGGTTTTATCGGACTGTGACCTCTAGCACCCACTTGTGCTGGTTGCATCCGTGTATGAAATGAGTCAGCACCACTTTTCAGTCTGAGGCCATCATACTCCACCAGAAAATACAGTGAATTGCCCCCATTGGGTTAGGAGCAAGTTGCTGCCCCAAGTGAAGCGGTGTGAGTTAGAGCATCAGCAGTGTTTTAGGCATTGTTCCAGATTGTTGAGGGGAAAAGGGAGCTGAGCCTGAAGGCCAGTTCATCTACGTTCCAAGTCCTGGCCTTATGTCCATGAGCTCTACACACACATTCAGTAAGTTTCTCATACGGAGACTAGATTTTAGGACAGGTTATTTATAGGTTTCCACCCAGTTAAGACTTTCTGTGACATGGTACTTATTAGCCCACATTTTGCAGGGAATGGAGCCGTTGTAGAGCAGACAGACAGTGTGCCTTTGCTGCCATGGTATATTTCTTTACTGCTGTTATCCACCAATTAGCATCTTGTGACTCAACAGTTACAGAATCAATGTATTTTGGTCATATAAGACGGTTATCTAGCTCTAGTCGTCGTGTATGTGTCAATCCATGGATTGGGCGTGCCAGGTCATAAAAATGAACATTTCTGGTGAATAGTGGAAAAGCAGTGAAACAATAGCTAGCAATATTTCTTATAAACAATCACTGCGGTCATCTGGATGGGAATGAACCTCCTAGTGTGTGCATAATGTGTCTCTAGAAGCCTGTCAGTCCAACAAAGGGTGAGCGGAGAGCAGCGGTCCGTCGCCCATACAGATAAATACATATTAAACAATAATAAATGCTAAAGTGGGCTGCCTGATATACTTGTGCGGCTGTTAATATACCTTGACGCCCGACTCAAATAGAGTTGATATGCGGAAAATTCTGATAAATGTTCATTTATTTAAAACCAGCCTACTTCAGTGTTAGAGGTGGAGTGTTCATGCCAATGAGAGTCTCTAAATTGGATAAAATAATTCCTTTGGGTGGGTGGCGTCCCCCATTGGTTTGTGGACTGCCGTTTTGAAGCCTCGAGTTTGGCATTTAGGCCGTCGTTTTTTTGCAAACAGAAGTGACATGATAGGGTTGAGCTAAGTTCAACAGACATTTTTAGGCAAATTAAAGGTTACAATTAACTCTCGTGAACTGCAAACACACTGTCAAAGGGTTAAAGCTCTAAGACAACAACACAGACAACTTCCAGACCGGACTACGCAGTGGGGAGCGACCTTTCAATCACAAGGTAGCCCCACTCTAAAGCATCGACTCTGAATGGGACCATAATTTACTTAATGAACATCAAGCTGTATTGAGGACGATTTAAAACTAACGATTGAGACCAACAACTCATGTTTACAATGTTTACTGAGGTAATAAATCAAGTGAGAAGTGGGTTCATTTTCGCATAGAGTCGCCCCCTCATTGGCTGTTAGTAAGAATACAAGTTTAAGGCACTTCCGCATTGGCTTCACTTTTCAGACCTGGAGGTTGCCCAGGCAGATTCAGATGACGTCAAAGCTGATCCGCGCATCGCTACAATCTATACAGAACGAATAGCGCAGATATATGATTCTACCACTCTGAATGCAATACACCTTCATGCCATGTGATATATTGGTTGATATTTTGTTAGCTTACCTAGAAACCACACAAATCTCACATGCCTTTCTAGTTTTACACATAAAATTGGCTAAACTAGTGTTGTTTTCATCTCCCGAGTTATTTTCTCTCGTTCATTGAGCCCCGTGTGTTTATTGGGCTCCATTCATTTCTTCCCCCGTCTTTCTATCCAGTAGCGGTGTAAATCCATTGCATTGATTCACTTGTGACTGCCCCGTTATCCGTCATTCCTCTACAGCAGAATTGCTCTATTTTTCAACCTCCAACTCACTCTGCTTGGGTCAACCTCTCTAAGTGTTCTGCCCGTTCACTCGCCTCCCTCCCCCTCCTCTGGCCATCCTCCCTCTGGTCAAAGTAAGGGCTAATGCAGATTAAAATCATAGAAGCACGTATTTAATACAATACCCCACGTGCAGTTACTGCCAAACAAATGAATTAACATAAATGTTGGGATGGACATAATGTGATCAAATCAAATACACACATGTTGGTACCTTCATTATCTTTGTTTGTGGTGTCATTGCAGAGTATGGAGAAGTTTTATCCCATTGCCTCCTCACCCCGTTTCAAAATATCCTCCGTTGAGTCAGTTGATTGATGCTTGCATCATATTCATTTTATTGCTACTTTATCTAGCTTGACCGAGCAAATATTTAATATACACTCGTCCTGGTTTGTGCCTGTATCTCACAGGGGCATTAAAATGAGCCTTCAGATTTGCTTTTGATCACACAAGAGGCATCATTATCCGGTTTGATAAATCCATCTGTTTGACATGAGTGCATGTATTATAACTTAGCTGCGCCTGCAGAAACTCAAATATAGATGGTGCTCCCAAATGTCTGCACTTCATTGATTCTGTTGATTCTTTGAACTTGTGCCTAGCAAGAGAGACACATGGGCTCCGGCTGAGTACCGAACTCAGGACTTTTAAGGGTACAGACCGAATTACGTTGCTTCTACTGATTTACATTAAATCAATCAGTGCCCAATTTGGGTACTTGAGACCGCACCTTGGTGAGAGAGTAACTTGGGAGTGTAGAGAGAAATAAAGAGAGCGGGACTACGTCACCGCTGCAGCTCGTTCAAGTCACAGTGAGTCAGGGCAATGGCGAGCCAAAAGCGGTTCCAAGGGTGGGGGTTACACTTTCCAAAACTCGACGCAGACGACGCTCGCTGCAGTGTTTGAAATGCGAAATGCAAAGCTGACCAGGGCAACGCGTCTCACATGTGCTTCCTCCGAGAGACACATGACAGCACTCTCAAGCCATGTCCTGTTGACAGACTGTGATAGGCTGGTGGTTGTAGGGATGGGTTTGGGAGAGGGAGAGGGAGGTACAGAGCAGTTTTATTTTGTGTGGTCTGTGTAAAATGTTCTGAATAAAGAACACGTTGAAATTACAGAGAGAGTAAAGTACCGAAAAAAAGGAAAAGTTGGGTACCAGTATTGGTTATAATGTGAACGGTACCCAACCCGAACACAGACAAAACGAAATAGGAAGAGACGAGGACTTTGCGTGGTATATCTGCACCTTGCATATCTGCTACTGTGCATTGCTTGTTGCACATAGTCTGGTTGGAACAGCAGAGTAAAGAAAAGGAAGAGCCAACATGGTGTTAATACCCCTGATCCACAGGGGTCGTACCACAAAGCGCACACACACAACCAGTGCTGTTCAGTGTTAAAATGGACTTATGTCTTGTTCAGTACGCTTCTTTCTTTGTGGCGCCATGTTATCTTCTCCGGAACTCCCATCCCTTCCAAGTCACCTTCAGTGGTTAGTCATCGTCCTCCTCCCTCCCTCTACCCCTCCTCCTCCTCCTCTCCACTTAACTTTATTACATTTGGACAGAAAGGAATTTATTGCCCAACTAAGGTCATTGCTCCACTAATGGAATGGCCAGTTACGCCATAGATTCATTTAAACCTTTCAGAATATTCCTTGCACGCATTCAGTGTTTCCTCTTAAGGTCTAGTCTCTATTTCTAGACTCTCTTTTTCCGTCTCTGTTTTTCCTCTTCGGTCGAGTTAATCGTATGTCTTTGTCTTTAGAGGTGTCTTACATTGGGTCTTTCAGTGCATTTGGAACTTGTACGTCACATCAGTTTTTGTCCAAAGGCGTTTTCGTATCGGAAGTTAGAGGGACACGATGTAATCTTGTGATGGAAGCCTGTATGCCAGGAGGCTTTTATGGTCGGTTGCCAGGATAAATAGGATCAAGGTGAAGGACAGCTCTGTTGATGGAGGAAGCGATACGGGTAGCCGGTTGTTTGACGTTAAGAGTCACTAATGTTGTAGAAAAAAACTTTGAATGGATCTTTAAAATAAATGTTCAATTTGTTCATTCAGCCTAACCTTTATTTAGTCATTTGCCCAGTTGTTGTTGGGTTATGTCTTGGCTCCAGAACAGGCCATTATCTATGTCATACTTTTACATAGAAAGGCACAAATCAAAAAACATCATTCACACTTAGACTTCAAGTATTAACAGATGCTACATGCTTAAAATGAAATGAAGACAATTTTGAGAAAGTAAAAGCAGCGTTTAATTACTGCTCTTCAAGAGATACTTTCAAGAAAAGACATTTAGCATTGCTTTTAAAATACATTTGATCTTCTCTTCCACTACCATACGCAACTCTGCCAGTACATACAGGAAAACCTCAATGGCTATATGAATCAAGTGTTAAGCACCTGCTCTTCATTGAGGTGCAGTAAAACGTCCTCATCCCAAATGCATAATGTTTGGAGCCTTTAATAGGCATCGCTTTCAGAATTGAACAGCTGTATTTGCATTAAAGAAATGATGAAATCTTTGGAGCTCTAACCGTCAGCACACACCAGTACAGTATATAAAGAAGCTAACTTCTTAATGACAGAGGTGTGTTACCCTGTCGGCTAATGAATGAGTCACGGGTGTTTCATGTTTTGAAAGCATTTTGGGAATGTGGCCAAGGTTAGCTTCTTCTGTTCTCACCATTTCTTCATATTATGGCTGAAAGCTTTTTATTTAAAAGCCCAAAGCGGATTACTTATTAAATCAATGGCCTTTATTTATGACAATCCAATACAAGCTGATACTGTGTACTCGCATGGGGAGCACAGAAAGCACTAAATGTGATTTAAGAAATAAGGCGCTGAAACGGATTTAGGCCCTCTGGGTGCTCTGGCTGCTGAATACTGAGTAATCTCTTCTTTTTTTTCAACTTTCTTTCTTGTTCTGCAGGTACTGAACAGTACAGTAAATATTCTGGCTATGCTGAGACTTACACATGGAAGGAACGCCACAAGGATGAGACTGCCAGGTATTTGTTCCTCACATAGTACTGTTTGGTCAGTCAGAAAAAGTTTGAGAAAAGTTGATGTGGATGTTTTAAATCATTGTCAATTCCATCTCTCTTCTTCTTTTTTTTTTCCAGGGATGACTGGCAGAGACGATGTACAGAGATCGTGGCCATTGACGCTCTTAGATTTAGACACTTCCTTGAGCAGTTTCTCCCTGAGAAGATGGTCAGAGAACTCAACAAGGTGAGAGAGAGAGATGCGTTCATTATGAATCCCGCTGCTTTTCCTGGCAAAGCCTCTCCTGCGTAGCATTAAGGAGCTAGGATTGGCCAGGTCTCTATGTTCGCAGAGGTACCGGTCAATGCCTAACCCGAACCAATCGTCTCCCCCTCAACCAGGTGTGCAGGGCGGGTCTTTCCAAAATGTTCTGTGGGATTCATAAAAACGCGCGAAAGAGATATTCTTGTCTGTTTGCACATAGATTGACCTGTGTAAAAGTATAGTTGGTTTACATTATTACACAATAAAATACAATGTCAACTCTTCCAGAAGATGTTGTTGTCAGTAAGTGACGTATAGGATAATGCTGGACATTATGCTGTGAGTAAAAGCTCATAGGGGTGAACTTTGACATATCATTAGGGACCACCTGCAAAGATATTCATTTAAGGCGCGGTGATGTGTCACACCACTGAATTGATCTCAGGGATACCGACAGCTGACACCCAGCCGCTGCTCTGCGGCCAGATACACAATGGGGGGAAACAGTTGGCTCACTTCTATTTTTTTTTTATTTGGACAGTGTGTTTGGCTAACCGCTAAAATATAACAGAACGACCGGTAGAGACACCACTGTACCTCGCTGCGATAGCTTGGTGTTTTTGTTTTTGGTAAGATTGTATAAAGTGTATTATATGACAACTTAGAGCTTGCTTTCATACAAAGATGCTTGTTTTTGAGTTTGAACGAAGTGTTTTTGACAATGCTTTCGTATTCTTTTAATTAAACAGTTAACGAATCTAGTTTTCTACTTTTTCTGTTGAGGAATTAGGCAACACATTATGCATCTGTGGGCACTTTCAAAGGCTTTATTGCAATTCAACACTGACTTTTTCATGTTCAGCCCACATTAGACCAACCAAACTGAAAACAACACTGCTGTATACTGTACATCTCAACACAGTTCTAACATATTGTACAAATAGAACGTAGAAAAATATTGAAAAAGTTTCTCTTGTTTCTATTTCCTCCCCACCTTCCGTTCCTCCGACTCCCTGTGTGTGTATCCCAGGCATACTGTGGATTCTTCAGACCCAACGCAGACAGCAAGCTCCTCTCTGCAGTAGCCACAGGCAACTGGGGCTGTGGGGCTTTTGGTGGAGACACACGGCTCAAAGGTATCGTTAGCTGAATTACAAATATGTATCCAGATAGATTGTGTATAACAACAGGTGTGAAGAAATAAAGCTTTTTCATACACAGGAGCTGAAATGGTACCACTGATATAGGTAGATGCGTAATATTCCTTACATTAAAATATTAACTGTGGATTCTCAAGCAGGAGGTAAATATAAGTAGCTCGGATGGACTCCTTGTCGCAGCCATTGAAGCTCCTGCTCTCGCCCAATCTCCTCTGGTCAATTAGTGGCTCTCCCAGGGTGTCACTCACCCGTCCCGCCCCCCCCTTTATAGATCAGCTGACACACATTTATGTTTTCCATTAAAAGGGCAATTGATTACAGGGAGGGGACACCATAAATCCAGGCTGATGCAGTTCTCTGCGGGCTTACACTACATCACTCTTCACAAGCAGGGGCCCCTGACTGTCCCCTCCAGTAAACCACACTGCACATTTTGACCAGTTGTTTTTTTCTAGTCAATGTCTTCAAACATTTTAATTAATTGTTATGTTGTTCGTACTTATCATTAATGGGGGCTGTGCTTTACTAAAACCCAAATATTCTCATGAATGTCCTTCATTATTAATGAATAGCATAGGTATGTTATTGTACAGTTTCATTTAGTACTGAAGCTGTTAATTTCCTCTGCAACACGCTATGAATAGATCCCCTGGATTTGACAAAGTCCCTGAGGATGATATTAGCTTACGGGGACCCCCGCCCTTTAGCCCTGGAATTAGCATAGCCGGTATTTTTAGACGGCAATAACTGTATTTTACAATACAGTCCCGAAGCTGAACTGTGATGTGGTAGTTACAGAAGACCAAGCTGTTATGTCGTTCTTAAGATTATAGACCTTTTGAAAATTATGTTCGTTTTGTGTGTTTTAATCTGCAATCAATATCCATTATGTTAAATATTTAAAGTCTTAAGACCTAATTTGCCAGGGCTAAAAGATTGAGTGCTGTTGATGAGGCTATGCTAGCAGTGGTGGATTATTTACTCTTCGGATACAAATTGCTCCTGTCACTCGCGTTTTTTTCTGCCAGAAGCCCTACCTTATCCAGCTTATTGACCAATTACTTCCTTTCCTCAGCTTCTTTTCAGCGGTCAATTACACATTTATGATTGCATTCTGAAACTGAAGGATACTAATGATGCTAATATGGTAAATTGTTCTTGCCTGGATTTCCCTTTTAGCTTCTCACCCTCTCACTTTTTCAGCCCTGATTCAGTTGATGGCTGCAGCAGAGGCCGGGAGAGACGTGGCGTACTTCACATTTGGAGATGCTCAGCTCTTGAGGGATGTTCATAAAATACACGCTTTCCTCACTGAGAGACAAGTCACCGTCGGTAAGACTCGCACACAAACACAAATGTTTTTAGTCTTTTTGTTTCGGGAGTTAGACTCTCTAGTCACTAAATTGCATAACAAACATGAACGGAAACGATACCAGCCACTGTTAGGAGTGTGGGGCTCATGGGGCTCGTACAGCACACGGAGTTTGTCCTTGCTGGCGTCATTACAGAGACAGTATGCATAAATAACAGAATGCAGTCCATCTCAATGTTAAGTTATTCCACCTCATGGGCCATCTCTGTTCCTTAGCCCATCCATTCAGCCTCAGCCGCAGAGTGGATTACTGCCTGAGCTGACCCCAGCCTCTCTCCTCTCCCCCTCCCCCTCTTTTCATTTTTCTCCCGCTGACATTTATTGAAGCCTTTCAGAGAAATTCCCCTCCAGCCATCCATTTCCTAAAGTGGAGCTACAGAGAAAAAGCTCACAACTTGTGTGTGTGTGTATGTGTGCTTGATTTATAAATGAGACCGAACACGATTTCATTTTTCTTTTTTCTTCTGGTTCAGTTTCTGTCTCTCTTGCTTGTACTTTGACGACCTGTTTATTCTCATAGTCCACATTTTCTCACAAATCCTGTTTTTACCTCCCTCCATATTTCTTTCTTCTCTTGACCCCTGCACCATCCCCTCTCTCTATCTTCACCTCTCTTCTTTTCTCTTCCAGGGAGGCTGTACTACCTTCTGAACCAGTACTCCAGTTTGATGTGCAAGAATTGCCGCACGACACGACCTGACGTCAGTCTCTACGATTTCATCTATAAGAGTGTCTCTTCCCCTCCACCCGCCGACGCCCCAGACTCTGCTAAGGATTCTGGGATGTCCTCTCTCACATCAGACTCTCAATAATACGGACAGAGCTGCAACTTAACCTCCCTCCCTCTGTCTCTACGAGTAAAAGAGACTCCAGGTTCCGAAAAAGCCTCAATGTGCTCTCAGCCTTGTGCTTACAATCACGTTTTCTCTCACACTCCCTTTAAGTTTGCGATCCCAACACAAACTACCAAACACACAGTTTTGCCTTTCTCGTTGGTGGAATTATAGGAGCCTCGTAGTATGTCACCTACATGTGGTGAAATGTTTCAGAGACTTATAGCAATAGTAAATCCTGGTTGCTGTTAGGCCTTTCTTTAGTCTAAATGTGATGTGGAATTATTTTGTTTTTACAAATATTGCCAAATATTCATCATATGCATGGTTGTGGACACTACATTGTTAATAATCCAGGACATGATGATCATGATGATCCCTAGTTATCTTGTTCTATATTGTGTTTGCTTCTTCTTGGATGAGTCGTCTTCTCTATTTGCCATATCCAGGCTGTGGTGATGTTGCTGAATGCAGAGAGATGATGAGATGCCATACTGTAGTCTATGCATGGGTAACATTTATTTATCAAATATTCTACAAACACATGCTGCTCTTTTATACCCTAGGATGTAGATGTTCAACTCACATATTGTCCTTATTTTAATGAGTCAAAACCAACTATAACATTTCACCAGTATGAGAATCATCTCCGATGAAACGGATGCATTTCATTTATGCTGATTGTCATCTTCAGACCTTTGATTATATTTTGAGTAACATAATCATTTTCAAATATATTTGCTGTTAAGCACAGCAATATTACTGTACTTTATATACTAATTAATAAACGGGAAGCAGATAAAGAAATAATTGCTCGCAAAATATTATTTTTGTTAATGATTTTACTCAACTTTTACTTTGGCGATGTTTTTTATTCTTTACTGTATTTTCTGATTGACAGTGTGGGTTATATTTAATGATGGGTTCATAAATAAACTGGAAGGCTGTACATGTCTTGCATATACTTTAGTTTTTTAGGTTGTACTCTTTATTATAATTTCTTAATTAAAGTATATCCTGTTAAAATGGTATTTCTCTGCTGAAATCATTATGATTTACTGCCTGATGATCAAAGGATCACGACAGTACAAGCAAAACATTTGCAAAATAACACGGGGTTTATTGGACCAGCTGTTTATTGGTTGCATAGGCCCACTTCAGTTAACTCGCACCTTTTGATGTAAACCAAAAAATATGTCAAGAGGCCATTCTGCTGTGTTTTCAGTATGTAGTTTATTTACATCAGAATATGATGGTAATGTAATTATTCAGAAATGATTCTTTCAGACATCAGAGGAAATTAATGTCTTATGTGCATGTTTGCAGTTGTGCCTCGGCACCACAGATTTGTCACGTAATTTCACATAATCATACATTATTTAATCATATGGAAATGTGATTGATTTTTGTGATAGCACGTGTACCAAGGGCTTTCAGACAAATTTAATTCGGCTGAATTACGGCTCCTAAATACCCTCATGATGTGGACTTCCATAAATGGGGTGTAGGCTTGGCTAGGGTAAGTGGATTACACATTATCTGCTTCTCCCGCTCTTTGTACTGAGGCCGGCAATGAGCTGTGGACTCAAAACAAAGTCAATGTGGTTTGGCAGGCCTGACTGTTGATGGCTGCTGCGAGCCGGGGTCACCTGAACATGAACTTTATTTGGGTTACTGGTGCCTCCTGGATTTATTGACAATGTGCCAGCCAAATCCAGCAAATGAATAACCATAGTCAACAACAATGATGACATATTTAGACTTATTCATATATAAAAAAACAATTTATGTCAACAAAAGTAGAAGGTTAGAGAGATTTTCACTCGTTTAATTTCCCGCTGGTCCAGTTTGGGCCTGTCGAGTGATGTAATTATTCTAAAACAGAATGTAATTTAACGCTGAGCCTGTAATGTTACCCAGCGGCACAGGTCTTTTCATCGATAAACACTATTAATAAAACGCCAAAAAGCAACTGGTCTTCGCTCCATCTTTGTCAGGCGGTGAAATCACTGCAACAAAATGGCATTTCCAGTTCATAATTGCCTGACCCTACGTTCTCCAGGTCAGCCGGAGACCAGCAGCAAACACGAATGCAAATAATGAAAAAGGAGGAACTCTGTCAGGAAACACAGCATGACTGTGAGTTGTTTTAGACTCGATGCATAGAGAATATGTTCTTGGCGCTGGTTTGTTTTTATTGTTTGCTTGTATAAAGTATGCTGTGCATTATGTAAATACATATTTGAATGGTTACATTTTCCATTTTGCTGTTGTTGAAAGGGGAGACTGACAAAAAAAATGACTATTTTAAAAACCCATAATGATGTTCTAATTCATGTGATGCTCTGATATTTAGACCTACACCGTTCTGTCTTTGAGATCCTCTTGCAGCTCTTGCCCACTCCATTTTCCCCTTTCCAGGGTCGTGTTTGTCATGATTGATAATACTGTTCATTCTGTGCCAGCAAGTATGAATGATGAAAATCTAGATGGGGAGGAGAGACAGTGAGAGAGAGAGGTTGGGGAGGGAGGAATGACAGAGGGAAGGAGGGAGGGAGGGAGGGAGGGCCAATTATCTTATTGTTTAACCCACTCAAGGTAGAAGCCCATCAATCTGAATCCACTTGCTCAAATGACTCATGTTCAGCCTTTATAAAAGTTTAATTGCCTTATATAATTAATACTGAGGGGAAAGACGTATGCATGATGTATGTATATGTACGTATGGATGAGAAGTGTGTGCATGGACTCATAGATTACGGTAAGTAGTCTGATTATAACATTGATTGCTGTTACAAATAAAAACCCACAAACACAATAATACATTATTTTATTTTTTTATCACTTAAGAAAAAAACAAATGCATGAAAAGATATTTAAGTTTGATGATTATTTTCCTTTCTCGGTTTCCCTGAGATGGTGTGTTGGTCCGTGACCTGCTCGCTGTGCACAGGAAGCACCACCTGACACGCGGGGGGCGTGTCAAGCCGTGCATGCGCGCACTCGGGTCTGTCACCTTCACTGATACCTGTCCTGTTTACATCCTACGGCGATAACAATACGAGTCTAAGGTAAATGTAATGTAAAGAAGTAAAACGTGGGTGACATTTGAAACCACTGTGCTATTTCCCGTGATACCGCGCGAAACGCAGAGACGAGGGGAGATTATGAGGATTTATGTTGACGTTGAGGGATTAGTGGTCAAGGGGATATAGACCCAGGATGAAATAGGCAAAGGCTTGGCATTGATTTCAGCACTGTAGCTTGAAGAAGCGTGTAAAGCATCCTGCAGGAAAAGGTGAGAAAGTTACTAGCGGTAGACGCTGCAGCGGCAGACCGTTCTACTTTGGCTCTTCGCGGTTACTTGTAGCTGCAGCGACGCGCGGTTACTTGCAGCTGCAGCGACGCGCAGGCCATTGGCCGTATTTAGTCTTGCAGAGGTGTCATTACGTATACGCTGCTTCGGTCAGTGGAAAGCCCATTGAAAATATACGCATGTAAAGGTAATTTCATTCATAACGTGCCCAATTATAGTGCGATATATGCGCTCTGCCTCTGTGCGTAACGTACAAATTAATCAGCTGAAATATTGTTTGATGCGTCACATTCAGAAATACCTCATTCAGAGGTTGTTTGCAATAAACCATCAAAACCAGTAATGCAAACATTGTTGACTCTCTCTAAGCCCCAACTTTCTCTTTCTCTTTGCCTCTCTCTAGCTATGAGTCAGTTTCGGGCGTTAGCGGGTGTGCTGAGGGGTGGGTGTGTTGGAGGGAGTCCGTGGCTGCGATGGTGTGGAGGTGTCCCGGCCAGGCGCTGGGTTGATCCCAGGAGAGGCTGCTCGTCTGAGGCCGCGCCTGTTCTCTCCGCGGTGGCCAGCAGCCCCAGCTATGTGGAGGAGATGTACTTTGCCTGGCTGGAGGATCATAAAAACGTCCACGAGGTAACAGAGTGCAACATGTGCCATATCTTCCCACATTACAGAATAAGAGATGACAATGTCAAATTGAATGTGTTTTTGCCCATGAATGGACATTTTTAGAGGGAACACAGAGTTGGGTGGGAGTGGGTTTAGCAGCTACATTACCATGAACTGCTGTTGCCAGTGTTGGTCTTGAAAAGGGCACTTATTAATAAATGCGCTGGTAGCTCAGATGCCTGGGGCATCTATGAAATAGAGGCTACTGCTGCAATGTCTTGGATTTCTGTCCAGCGTTTCTCCGTCCTGTCATCCTCCAACCTAGCTGTCAGTAAGCAGCAGGGGTACTCCTCCTCCGCGTTTGCGATGGACCTGCTTGCCTCTGCTGGATCTGTCTGATTCTGTGTGTTCTAGTCTTGGGACACCTTCTTCCGTAACATCCAGGCCTCCAGTCCGTCTGGCGAGGCGGATGAGAGACGCCCTTCCACTCTGCTCCAGGGCCGAGCGCTGTCCCACACACCAGACATGGCACAGAAAGTGGTGGAGGACCACCTGGCCGTGCACAGCCTCATTAGAGCCTACCAGGTACTCCACACTCACCCGGCCCAGCTGTGACACACACACACACACACACACACACACACAGAGCTATCAGCTTGTATAATGTACATTTATGTTATTTACAAATTAAAAGATTGATCACATATCTCATGGGCATCTGTTTAAATTGTAATGCAGTGTCTGTGTACAGAATTAAGATGTCATCTACCCCGAGCCACAACTGGCTGACTATTTGTTTCTCCGACGTGTGTGAAAAATGCATCAAACAAAATCCACTCGACTTGCCTAAACAGATGCATCTGGCAATGAAAGCTGTTTATACTCTGTGTCCCTGTATTAAAAGGAATATACAATTTGTTTGTCCCTGCACGAGGTTATGCAAATTGCAAGATTACCTCTAACCTACTTACCCTTGCTGCTTTTTCGAAAACTGGAAATATCAAAGAGATTACTTAAACAAAACAGGAGGTAACATTTCCCCTCGACCTCAAATTAATTCGAAGAACTATCTGAGGGATTTATTAAATTCTGTCTTTTGGCAATGGCGTCACTTTTATTCCCAGTTTGATGCAATCCTGGTGGGAGTGTGTGTGTGTGTGTGTGTGTGTGTGTGTGTGTGTGTGTGTGTGTGTGTGTGTGTGTGTGTGTGTGTGTGTGTGTGTGTGTGTGTGTGTGTGTGTGTGTGTGTGTGTGTGTGTGTGTGTGTGTGTGTGTGTGTGTGCGTGCACACACGTACATGGACATAAAAGCACTCCCATGGGGCTCTTTTCTCAGAAAGGCTGACCTATAACTGAGTGTTAGCTTATTCTCCAGCTGTTCACGCTCGGCATCATGATGGTAGCCCCTTGCTGAATCTTATTCTCTCCTACCTGTCACTTCCGCTTTACTTTACCTGATTCTCCTCAACTCTTCTTTTCTCCCTCCTCCTTCACATCTTTGTCTGTCTCTCTGTGTAGATTCGTGGTCACCATGTTGCCCAGTTAGACCCTCTGGGCATCCTGGAGGCTGACTTGGACTCCTTTGTTCCCTCTGACCTGATCACTACCATCGATAAATTAGGTGAACCTCACAACACCAGCAATCATACCAGAGACATCCAGATCACAAAAGACTACCACAAATCTAAATTGTGAATAAAAGAAGATTTACATTTACTCAAGTAGTTTCATAACCATAGGCCCCATGAAACGCATGTAAAACAGGCTGTATCATTTAAACAATACACGTCACAGTAAAAGGTTTTGTCATGTAAATACAGGTCTACAGTAATACTTATACATTTTCTGTAATAGGCTTTGTGCGGATATTGTATAGAACTCCCTATTTTATCCCCCATTCCTAACTAACGGCAAATAGAGAGAACCCACAGGCGGTAAATATGCTAATTAGATTCCTACTATAGAAGGCCTTCCTTCTAATTACCTCAGGATACTTGTTGTGCTTACGTATTTCAGTCATAAGCATATTCTCATGTGCGGGTTTACTTCAAAAGCTTAATTTGCCATTTATAATGAAAATATCTGGATTTAAATGTTTCCTCCTCTTAATTACGATATATATTTTTATCCCATTGAGGGTTTGTACAGTACATACATGTGCATCTATACACACATTATACACACCCAGGGTTGCATAACTCATCCTCAGACTCTAGAGTGTAAGTGGTATTTCAGTATAAAAGGCCCCATCACGTTTCCCCGCCAAGTCTGTGCAGTATACGGGCTGGTCAGCCTAATGCTGTCATTAATCTCAGGCCAAGCTCTTGTCATTCTCCATTTCATTTAGCGGACTGAGGATCGGTGGATGCGGGACGGCCACTGAAAGCAATCGAAGTCTACAGTAATAGCTAGTAAAGAGGAGAGAGAGAGAGAGAGAGAGACATTGTTTCTGTTGGCTGCTGTTATCAGTGATCAGTGTGTGTCAGGACATAGCGTTGCATTATGTATTGTTACCAGGGCTATAGCTCCCTAATGAAAGCTAATGACAGCCTCCGTGGCCCCTTATTTGGTCAGCTGATAGTACAAGAGTCTATTCTTGGCCCCCTTTGTCTTTGCTGTGTTCCTAATATGATTTGCACCTGTCTCCTCTTATGTTGCCTGCGATCTTGAGCTTGACCAGCTCTCTCAGGTGGGCTTTGTCAGCACTGAAACTTATGTGGGTCCTCTGATACGGGTGCTGTATCGCCACAGGTCCTGCTATTGTACCGTCTATAAACACGTCCTGGAAGTTGTTTTTATTTCATAACCAAGCTATATTATCAACAGTTTTTGTCATGAAAAACAAATTTGCTTGGATCAAGATGTAAGTTAATTCACTGCATGTTCGCAGGGAGCATGACTGTCCGATTCATAAAAAAAGGTCCAGTCCAAAAAGTGATTATGCTGCCCTTTCAATAAGATTGCAGCCTCAATTAAGGCTGCGGGTAATAATTATATTTATGATCAAAACAACTTACCAGTTGGTTATTATTTTTTCAAATCAATGCATTAGTTATTTGGCTATAAAATGTAAAAAAGTTGTGCTTGTTTTGCCCACCAACAGTCTGAAACTTCACAATGTTAAATTTACAATGCTGTAAACCAGCGAATCCTCACTCTTGAAAAGCTGGACCAAATGATTGTTTTAGTATTGGTCACATCATTCACATGATATCAGAAGTAATGGAGGAACTTAAGATTTTCTCAGTCAAAGTATATTGAAATTACAGATCATGAATTAAACTTGGATGAACGCAGGTCTTTGTGTTATGAACGTTGTTGTGCTTAATGAAATGATGTGTTCTGGGTGTTTGGCTTGAATCTTGGGATTGTCACTGGAATAGTTCTCCTTGTAAGCTGGCAGCTTCCCTCCTCTACAGTGTGGTACTGCACAAAAACATGATAGCAATTGATACATAGCAATAATAAAAAAAAGCAAACCTGTGTTTCACATGGTGTTTATCGTAGGCTTCTACGGTCTTGATGAGTCTGACTTGGATAGAACCTTTCAACTCCCCCCCACCACCTTCATCGGAGGAGCAGACAACACTCTTCCTCTTAAAGAGATCATACGCAGACTAGAGGTATTATATTTGTTTACATGTGTTAATGATGATGGGGGGGGGGGTCGTAAAACTGTACCATGCTATTTGTTTATCTCTTCTTTTTCAGGCATCGTACTGTGGTCACATAGGAGTTGAATTCATGTTCATTAACAACGTGGACCAGTGTCAGTGGATCCGTCAGAAATTTGAGACTCCGGGAATCATGCAGTTCACTAATGCTGAGAAGAGGACTCTGCTAGCCCGTCTGATCAGATCCACGCGGTCAGCAGTGAATAAACATCTACTGACTTCCACTTTGATGACAGCACAGTACCTCACTTTTAGTTATAGCTCACATCAGAGCCTCGCATAACATTAACACAAGTCTTGCACATGCATATATTTGGAGAGATAAACACCCTATTCTTCATGTGAGCTAATTTTCATCTTTGATGAATGATCTCGGGAGTTACTGGAGTTTCTTAGAAGTGATCTGTCTATTGTTAATGTGTATACACTTCTTATTGTATCCTTGTTTGTACTATGCTGTTGCAGGGTTATCATTCCTATTAACACACACACACACACACACACACACACATTGGTCCTGAAATACATAAGCTAAATTCTTGAGTAGAAGTTCTCTAAACCATCACAGATTTGTTCTCATAATAATTGTCTCTACAGAGCTAGTTAGTTACCATCAATACCAGTCAGTAGTAGTGTAACCTGTATCATCAGTTGTACAGAAAAACATCCATGAACCCTATATCTGAAATGTTTTTATGTCCAGCTTTGAGGACTTCCTGGCCAGAAAGTGGTCATCAGAGAAACGTTTTGGTCTGGAGGGCTGTGAAGTGCTCATTCCTGCCCTTAAAACCATGATTGACAAGTCGAGCGCTGCTGGCATCGACAGCGTGATCATGGGGATGCCTCATCGGTACTGTGTATAACACATTTCCTCACATTTTAGCTCAATCCGTGCATACAGCTGATTCTTGTCCTTCCATATTTGATACAGGGGTCGACTGAATGTGTTGGCCAACGTGATCCGTAAGGACCTGGATCAAATCTTCTGTCAGTTTGACTCCAAGTTGGAGGCTGCTGATGAGGTGAGGGAACAGTGTGGAAAAGTATCAGAGGAAAGCATTCTGGAGATGCTTTATTTCATAACCTTTCTCTACACCTGTAGGGGTCAGGTGATGTTAAATACCACCTTGGGATGTACCACGAGAGGATTAACCGCGAGACAGACAAGAACATCACTCTGTCACTCATGGCGAACCCCTCCCACCTGGAGGCAGTGAATCCAGTGGTTCAGGGCAAGGCCAAAGCGGAGCAGTTCTACAGAGGAGACACTCAAGGAAAGAAGGTAACTCTTATTGTACTGGATGCGTGGTGGCTTATGTTCTGTTTGGTGCTGTAAATGTAGATTTCCATTAGCGATACGTTGTGCTACTCTGTCCTGTTGAGTCTATGTCGTTTTTTTTTTTTACAGGTGATGTCCATCTTGATTCATGGCGACGCTGCTTTTGCTGGACAAGGAGTTGTGTATGAGACTTTCCACCTGAGTGAGCTCCCCTCCTACACCACACATGGTACAACCCATGTGGTGGTCAACAACCAGGTATTGGAGTGTTTGGTGTCATACCTGATACATTTACCAATTACCAGAATGCATACATTTTGTAATGTACTCGCATGTTATGGCAGTCATACTAATCGAATACTAATGATATCACTGTTGCTACTATATATATTTATTACTTCTGCAACTATTAATAATTGGGGCTGGACAATAATTCACTATCGTCTGTCAAATGAAGGTGTAATCATATCGTTTTATTGATTCATACAAATCTGTTGTTTACATTAATTATGCCAAAGTAAAAACAAACAAAATGAGCTGTTAAACGTTTTGTTTTAGACATATTAAGATATGTTACAATGTTACATGTGCGTGTATAGTTGTACTGAACATCATTTCATTAAATGTGCATGTGGCTCTAAATGATTTGGCGTGTGATTGTTGCCTCTCAGATTGGCTTCACCACAGACCCTCGAGTGGCCCGCTCCTCCCCCTACCCCACCGATGTGGCTCGGGTTGTCAATGCACCCATCTTCCATGTGAATGCCGATGACCCCGAGGCTGTCATGTACGTGTGTCGGGTGGCTGCAGAGTGGAGGAGCACCTTCAACAAGGATGTGGTCATTGACCTGGTTTGTCACAGCCATGTCTTAATGGATTATCAGGAAACACAATTGTAAGTGCACACTTAGACATGATTTCCTGCGTGTGTATTTACAGGTTTGTTACAGGCGGTTTGGCCATAATGAGATGGACGAGCCCATGTTCACCCAGCCGCTGATGTACAAACAGATCCGTCGGCAGCAGCATGTGCTGAAAAAGTACTCCGACAGGCTCATTGCGGAGGGAGTGGTGACACTGCAGGAATTTGAGGTTTGTGATCTAATGCTGTTTGCTCTTGTTAAATATACTGTATATTGGTAGCCGTTACTGTATACTGTTCACCATCCGCAGGACAAAGTGCATTAAATCACGCTCAGATATTACCCTAGCCTTCGAGTAGATATGTTGCGCCAGCAGTGCTGTATTTGAGTTTCAATTTACTGCCTCAGTTCAATCACCTAGCCTCACAATCCCTCATTTAGGGAATATATTGCTCGATGAGGTAGAAATACAGCTCAGATTCTTGCGCCATTCAATGGAATTGCTCAGGCTCTTCGTCCAAAACAGAAACTTTGATTGTAACATCCATTCTGAACATTTTTTTTATACCACGATGTCAGAGAAATACTTCCTGGCTTTTGATGGACATTGTTTTCTGTTGTGTGGCCTGCTATTTGGACTCATCTGAAATATAGCAAGACAGAACCATTACTGCCGGTGGAGACTTCTCTCCTCTAATATTTCTCTCTCTCTCTCTCTCTCTCTCTCTCTCTCGTGTTCTCTTTCTTTCTGTCTCATTTACAAACAGTGTTGGTTAGCTGTAGTCCTTTTAATTGAAGTAATTAAACTGTGCATCAGTTAATATGTGGCGTTTGGCATTGGTTGCAGGAAG
The DNA here is from genome assembly GCF_910591455.1 of Pholis gunnellus. Lineage (NCBI taxonomy): Eukaryota > Metazoa > Chordata > Actinopteri > Perciformes > Pholidae > Pholis > Pholis gunnellus. The sequence goes on from NC_136538.1 coordinate 14,215,770, forward strand.
AAGTTGCCAAATATGACGAGATATGTGAGGAGGCATACACAAGCTCCAAGGATGAAAAGATTTTACTCATTCGACACTGGCTCGACTCCCCCTGGCCAGGTAAATTGTTCCTTTGCAATCCAGTAATTGAAATGAAGAAAAAATATATTTTCTGTGGATACAGTGAAGCTGTCTCACTCTCTTTCTCTCTCTGTAGATTTCTTCACAGCTGAGGGAGAGCCCAGGAGCATGAGCTGTGTCCCCACAGGACTGGATGAGGAGGTCCTGCAGCACATTGGCCAGACAGCCAGCTCAGTGCCTCTGGAAGACTTTAAGATCCATGCTGGTGAGTTTAGTACCTTTGTGCTGGAGAATAGAGCAGACAGACTATCTGATGACAGTAGTCCTACTGATATGCTGTGCTAGAAATCTACACAATGACAGAAGAGCACACATTACTGCAGGATACGAGATACATGCTGCTGAATGATCAAGATCCTTAAAACAGTTAAACCTCAGTGTCACGATTACTTCATTTGTTGTCTGCAGGGATGATATCAAGTCAATTAAAGGAGTTCACCTGTAAACACATCCTTTCCTAACAGCAGGTGTTTAGCCTGCACAGCTGATTTGGCGCACACTATAACTATTAAGCCTGCCACAAGGGTTTTTAATGTTATTTATGACACAGTGCGTCAGTCCATTACGTTTTACACTCACTTCCCCAGTGCTCTCCTAAGAAATCCCTTGGTTTCATTTTTGTTCATCTGTCTGTCTCTCTGTCTCTGTGTGTGTTTGTGTGTGTTTGTGTGTGTTTGTGTGTGTGTGTGGTTGTGTGTGTGTGTGTGTGTGTGTGTGTGTGTGTGTGTGTGTGTGTGTGTGTGTGTGTGTGTGTGTGTGTGTGTGTGTGTGTGTGTGTGTGTGTGTGTGTGTGTGTGTGTGTGTGTGTGTTCTCCAGGTGTGTCTCGTATCCTGCGTGGCCGAGCTGACCTGGTGAAGAATCGGCAGATGGACTGGGCTCTAGGAGAGTACATGGCCTTTGGTTCCCTTCTCAAAGATGGCGTTCATGTACGACTCAGTGGGCAGGATGTAGAGCGGGGCACCTTCAGGTGAGTCCATGTCAACCCAACTGAAAACTCAATGTTGCCTCTACAAGGATCTATATGAATCTTTTGTTCTTCTTGTGTCTATAGTACTATATGGGACACTAGGAAGAGCCCTCTCTGCCGCCACAGTATAGTAATGAATAAACAGAGCATTTTAGGAATATTGATTTTTACCGTTTATAGCTTGAAGTCATTGTCTCATCACTCGCTGAATGAACTCACTTACTGGGTCACACATTAACTTTGTCTTTCCTTACAAGGCGTGTTGCTAATTGGTGCTAAACAAACTTAGAGCTAAATCATATCGAGATGAAATTGAATTATCTTTTCATAATTCAACAAAGGTCTCGTCTGGAGCGCATTGGTAGCCGAATGATTACAGCGCATGACGTAATTTAACCGCATCGTCATTTTGATTCTGGCCTCGGGACCTTTGTTGCATGTCATAACCCCCCTCACCCCCTCTCTCCGCCATCTTTACGCTATCCTCTCTTAATAAATAAAGGCAAAAATGGCAAAATAATAATCTAAAAAATCTAACTGAAAAAGTGTTGTTTACTCATGAAGGGTTTTACATTTTTTAAATGTAAACACTGGATCGGTATTGGGAAATATCTTTAACATTGAGATATTGATTTCAAACAACCACCCAGCCTAACAATGTCTTGAATTGATATTGCCCCAAATGTATTGTTTTGAAATAAAATTCTGTTGGGGTCAGCCTGCCTGACTGGACATTAAGGGTAAATCACCTAGAAATAGTGAATTAAGTAATTGTGGGGGGGGGGGGGGGGGGGGGTCTGCCAGACAGAAGACGTCAGCACAGTCTCCTGGGAACTGTGAGGCCCACGTGGTGTTGTCATGGTATGGAGGGACGAGTGACACATGAACAAAACCAGCTCCCCCTTTCACTGTGCCTGTCTCATCTGTCCCCTATCATTTCTCCACCAGCCCATCTTCACTGACACCCCCCCCCCCCCCCCTCATCCCCTCTCTCTCTCAGCTCACAGCAACATACATCACACTAACTAACCAGAGGCTACGGGGCTTTTTCTCCTGCCTCGCATTTACCACTGACATCTACTTCTTCCCATCCGCTGTCCCCTCCAGCAGGGTCATTTGCCAGGCTGACAAAAATGACAGCAGTCAAATACTCCACCCTTTATCGCCGTATCACCTGTTGTTCATTTAAATCCTCTTCCGTGTGAGAGTCCACATTGTGTGATTTGTTTTCTTTCTCATTGAACTTCCGGTATACTTTACCACCTCTTACTGCTTTTTTCCCCCACCTACACTTTTTTTTCATCCCCCACTACTCTGTTTCCCTTCACAGTTCTTAGGAGCTGAGCATATTGGCATGTTACAGTCGAGTGGGTCTGTTTGCGTTCCTGTGATGTACGTAACAGCGTGCACTAATGGATTCTTTCGTCGTGTTTGGGTGGGTTGCGTGCGCCGTGCACCCCTTTCCCTGACTAATGGGGCCCCCAGGCAGAGGAAGTGTGTGTGTTTTTGTGTTTGTGTAAGGAAGAAGAGAGGAGTGGGCACGCAGTTTATGAGGCAATCCCAGAGAAAGACCTCATTCTCGTGAGGTTTTTGGTTCCTCTTTGGATTGCATGCAAGTGGTTCGAGAAAATGAAACGTGAAATTATCTGCGTTACCTCAATTAATGCTGGATGCTCTCGATTTTGTTCATTCATCAAAGGATTTCTTGAACAGAAAGTGTATGTACGAATGTGGATCAAGGATCAAACCCAACAATTATGCAGTACATTATATGCCTTCATTAGTCCATAATTATGGGTGATGTTATTCAGAGGACTCAAATCATGATTATCTAGTCTTCAAGGTGGTAATATATCATGTTCAAGATAATAATCAAAAGATTTTGGTTATTTCCTGCAGTTCTTCCGCCTGGCCGTTACATAACCTTTCGCACTGTGTGTGTGTGTGTGTGGGTGTGTGTGTGTGTGTGAGTGTAGATGTCATTAAAGTGATGTTAAAGCGGTGTAAGTGATTGTCTGATCGTGCTGGTTTTGAAGGCTGATTCTTGCAGTGGGAGCGAGTGGACTGCTAGAGTTTGTTAACGCTTGGTTCTTTGCTCCCATCAACTCCTGTACAACTCCTCATACTGACTGAAGATGAGGAGAGAGGAGGGCACTCTTCATGGAGTGCCTTTATGTGCAGTGTGGGTGTGTGTGTGTGTGTGTGTGCACCCTGCATTTCCTCCGTTAAAAAAATCCTTTTACCCTGTTGTTTTTATCATCGTCATTTAAGACAGAGTCCTGCAAATCCTTTATGGCAATATCGGACTGCTGTTATAAATACTACACTTTGTTTTTGTCCTCTTCTTTAAATACTAGTGGTGAAATTATGTATTAAAGCAATATTCAATAATTAATAACCATCAAGTAATTTATCAAGTAAAAATATTTGAAACATTTTTTAATCCATTATGAAAATAATCATCTCTCTTTCTATACATGTGTCACAGCCTCTTAAATTGATTTGTGTGGTTGTTTTTGTTTATATCCAACTTTATCAATTCATCTCAGCTAAATGTGATGGTAATGTCTTTCTGTTGGTGTGTCAGTCCACTTTGATCTGGGCTGAAATATCTCAACAACTATTGGATGGCTTGTCAAGGTCCCCAAAAGATCAATCCAAATGACTTTTGTGTTAATGTTTGCATGCCATCACACTTAACTAAGATGGTTAACACTGTAAACATCATAACTGCTGACAGTTAGCCTTTTAGCATTTTCATTGTAAGCATGTTAGCTCAAGCCACAGATGTAACTAAGTACAAGCTCACAGAGCCGATAGCGCGGCTGTAGCACTGTTTATTTATGCCTCTTTCAGTCATTTCTGTTTCCGCCTCCCTTATGTTTTGCAGCCACCGTCATCATGTTCTGCATGACCAAGAGGTGGACAAACGTATCTGTATTCCCATGAATCACCTGTGGGCCGACCAGGCTCCTTACACTGTCTGCAACAGCTCCTTATCAGAGTATGGAGTGCTGGGTAAGCCAGACAGCATGCTTTAGTTCATACGTCATTTTTTTGTAGCTCCATATAATGATGCATGTGACTCCAGGTTTTGAGCTTGGCTTCGCCATGGCGAGTCCGAATGCTCTGATCCTCTGGGAGGCCCAGTTTGGAGACTTTCACAACACAGCCCAGTGTATCATTGACCAGTTCATCAGCCCGGGTCAGGCCAAGTGGGTCCGCCACAATGGTATTGTCCTACTGCTGCCACATGGGATGGAGGGAATGGTGAGAAGGGAAAACAAAGCAGTCTATATGATGTCATTCTGTAGCATTTACAGATGAATTTGGATATTTTTGTAATACACGTTTCTCTTCCATTTTGTCATCATGTGTTATATGCTGTTCTTCTCTTCTGTCCTCAGGGCCCAGAACATTCATCAGCTCGACCTGAACGTTTCCTGCAGATGAGCAAAGATGATCCCGATCACTTCCCTGTATGTTCACATGTGCAATTTACATTATTGCCTTAATGGTTACCAATTTGAGTAACATCATTACCTAATGCAAAAGCTCTAAGCCACCACACAGTGACCTGCAGTTAATATCCAATAGCTTCCTCTTTTATTGGCTATGCTGATGTCATGACCACTTACATAAGTGATGGCTTAAGTGATGATTGCCAATTTCTTTAGAGCTGAAAAGTCTCTTCATTATGGCCTCCAAAGAGTTGGTATTCAGCAGAAACTCATGTCCCAAGGGTGCGCTGGTATGAGTGAACATTCAAGGAGGGAACCACAGCGGGCCGTATCAGCAAAAGCTTACCAGATTCATCTTCAAATGGGATATTGATCAAACTATTAGTGGGAGCACACAAAGGGATTAACATTCACTGTCCTGTGTGTGTGTGTGTGTGTGTGTGTGTGTGAGAGAGAGATACAGTACACTGATGCACTCATGCACTGCATATCCTGCCAAATTATGAGAAAAAAAACATGGCTGCAACCAACACGACAACTCTGTAATTCAGAAACTCTACATTAAGTTCAATTTCTGTTTTCAGAATCAATAACCTTTATAATGCTTTTGTAACTCTTTCTTTTTCTTTTTTTAAGGAGTTCGATGGAGATTTTGAGGTCCAGCAGCTGTACGACTGTAACTGGATTGTGGTAAACTGCTCAAAGCCTGCTAATTACTGTCATGTGCTCAGACGGCAGATTCTGCTACCATTCAGAAAACCGGTAAAGTGTAACATCGTCTTTACTATATTTTATGTGTGTCTTAATTAGCTCCAGTTTGCGCTTGTTTTGTAATTATTGATTTTACATTTGAAATTCAGCATAGATTGAAGTCACACACGTACAGTAAGCCTACTACCATAAAAAGTCCAGATGGTCATTTGACAAGACTATATATAAAAGACAATTCCTTATTTCCTTGATGACATTAAAAAAAAAGCAGTTTGGGCTTTGTATGTATCTTTGAGTGGGTCATGGCTGTTATTGGAATGAAATCAGAGTCTCAAATATGAAAACATAAGAGGGGCAAACTGGGGTTATGTCCTTTTCACATCTGTTCATTGCTTTATCATAAGAGACAAATTATTAAAACTACTATGTTATGGTACAATACTATATCAAAAAGGATCTCTGTTTTCAGAAAGATGCAGAACCTGATTTAAACCTCTAAAGTAGAGCTAGTTTGGGTATAAAGTTTTGGGACGTAAAGCATTTCTCCTTTTGTGTATATGCACAGCTCTTTTTTCAGTCTCTCACAGTTTTCAGCCACAGTGAATGTCTTAACTGATCCCCTGTTGCACATAAATGCAATGCTTTGCGAAGCATGAGAAAATGACTTCCTGAGCAAATTAGTGAGGGGGCCAATTGGGGATAATATTGTTTGTTTTTTATGAAAAACTCTGGACTCGGTCTACTGAGCACAAAGGGTTTTATTTACTTGATTGTTAAAGAAATGTTTTGTTTTCCCAATGCTGATGTTGCGTGCTATATGGTGGCAGCAAATTAGCGTGAAAAGAGATAAAAACTTTTTTTCTCTTGAATTTTTTCAAAGCGTGCAAAAAAAGATACGGATGATAGAATCAATCTGTTGTTTGTCATTGACGGAAACTTTTACCTTTTTTTTTCCCCACACAGCTGATCATTTTCACTCCAAAGTCTCTGCTGAGGCACCCTGATGCAAGGTCCAGTTTTGATGAGCTCGCTGAAGGTGGAGTTTTACTTTGTCTCAGTAAAATGTGACGTAAAAAATCGGTCATAAATGTTGGTGGACTGGATTTGTGTTACATATCATATTCGATGTCTGCAGGCACTAAATTCAAAAGGTTGATTCCAGACGAGGGCCTTGCGAGTCAAAACCCATATCAAGTGAAGAGGGTGATTTTCTGTACTGGCAAAGTCTACTATGAACTGGCCAGAGAGAGGAAACGGCACAAATTGGAGCAAGACATCGCCATCATCAGACTTGAACAGGTGTTTAATCCCTCAGCGCATGCCATGCACTGAATTTTGAAAAAAAGAGTGATACAATGTCATCATTTCGACCTCCCCCCTCAGATCTCTCCATTCCCGTTTGACCTGGTCAGAGCAGAGGCAGAGAAATACACCAATGCTGAGCTGGTCTGGTGTCAGGAGGAGCACAAGAACATGGGTTACTATGATTACGTCCGGCCACGTTTACTCACAGTGGTGGCCAACAGGAGGCCAGTTTGGTAAGGGTTTATGTTCACTTGTCACCTGATTTGTTCATGACAGAGGTAAATTAGAATAATCAGGTGACAAACCTTCAATGTTTTATTTCAGGTATGTGGGACGGGACCCTGCAGCTGCTCCTGCGACAGGGAACAAGTCCACCCACCTGAATGAGCTGAAGAGGTTCATGGACACAGCGTTCAACCTGAGCGCCTTCCATGGGAAGGACTTGTAACTGAGAACTGGAGCGAGAAACAGACTGGAGGTGCAGTTTCATCTCCAACCATTATGGTCTATTTATTAAGTCTTAAATTAAGTGCAAATTGGCACATTTTGAAACTCTTTTAGCTTCGTGACAATCTGGAGCATAGTGTTTTTAGTAAATATAGTTTCAACCCGTAATAATCTTATGGGAAAGAAACATCGACAGCGCTAAATGACCTATTCCTGGATCACACGGCACAACATTTATGTTTATTGAGATGCTCTCTATGTCAGATTTAGTAAGCGCTCATTGTTCAAACCCGATCAATAGTAGCTTGCAGTCTTTCACGACCTGCAACAACTATGATGTGAAAAGCATCATGAAGCACAACAAAAAATTGGACGCACTAGTCTTCCCAGGGGCCTCTCGAGTATTCCAAACACTGTGATAGAACGACAAATTGTTGTGCTCTGACCACGTCCCATGCAAGTAAAATCAAGTCGTTCTGATTAGTGTAGCCTCAAATAACCCTTTATAACCATTTGTCCTTTTACCCTCAGTTTGGATAAGGGACACTCCACACTAAACACCTCATCTGTCATCGGCCATTTACAGTCCGATCACATGTAGTCTGGATCTGCACTTTATTCAATGGACACTACTCATCGCAGGACATTTACTGTATGAGGGCTTATATGCGTGTATGCACCACAAAGCCTTGTCTAAAGAGAACCAGACACAAAGACTTTCAGCCTCTCAACCGTGCTACAACACCTTCATTTCAAAATAAAAGAAACTATAACATAAACACCAAATAAAAGTCACATTATTGTTACCCAGTTATGTAGTGAAGTAGCAACTGTACCCTCTTTGTACCTCTAATAACACAACACAATTAAGATTTGTGACAATCACGGTTATTGGAGTAGCTTTAGTACTGTATTGCCGCCATGCTGAATACTAGTATATGATAGTAGAATAGATTTGTTTTTGTATTGATTTTTGTAGATGAGTAATAGAAGCAATGAGATGCACACAAAACACCAACTGGTGTAATTAAACAATGAATGTGAAATACATATCGCAGGTATGAAGACTGTTTTGAAATTCAACACATCAGTAGGTTTAGTGCCTGTATTTGCTTTGGCTACCTTAGCTGCAAGTGAAGGAGTGTGTATTTATTGTCACACCTCACTTCACCAGGAGACATGAGCCAGCTGGCACAGCGACTGGCAGCCATGTTTTCTATTGAGGACATAAGGCTCAGCTTCCTCTTTGGAGGCTGAGGGATGCGCACACATAATAAATACAGCAAAGCTTTGGATGCTTTCAGAGCAATATTGACACTTGGTTGTCACGTTAAAATCCCCAGGTATTAGTTACCACTGTGTTCAGAAATGTTATGTTTCCTCTTTCGTTATACTGTAGCTTACCTTTTCACTTTCAGCTGGGATATTTAAACATAAGCCATGCACAGATGTCATTTTACATATCTAATTAAAGACGGATTATGTGTGTTAGTTTTTTAATGAAAAAAAGATGTCCACATATTGTTGTGGGCATTAAGAGATAGGCAATAAAATATATTTAAGTTTAATAACCTGCTTGGTCATGATTTTTGTTTGCAGATGATGCTTACCAGTGTAAAATAGTTTGAAGCGAGAATTCATACATTCTTTTTTTAAATTTATAAATACACTTAGATGTTTTGCTGCTACAGACTGCTTGGTCCGGAACAAATCAGACCAGTCTTGTGTCAGCAGACTTGAGATATATTTTGCTGTGTGACCGACATTAGAGTCAGTTTTCAGGCTGTGTGACTGCTCTATTACTGTGTTATTGTTTTCATTTACTGTTATTCCATACAGTAGTTGTTGTTCAGAAAAGGTGTACGTACACAGCAGGGCATCATGTATGTACAGTGTCCTCTCCCAGGTTGTCATTTAGTAAAGTGAACACAATGGACTACATATGGCATATTCAGCATTTGCCCAGAAATTAGCCTGTAAACATGCTGGAATTATACAACCAGGTTTTCTGTGTGTCAGTTAGTTTGTTATAATAAACATAATTTAGGAATACAAAAAATGAAATAAACATAACCCTGGAATATGCAATGGGTGACACATGCGCCCCTCTAAAAAAGACCGGAACCATAAGATTAGCTAGTAATGCAGTGATAATAATAATAATTTAAAAAACAACAACCAATAAGTGCATTTCTATACAAATGAACTGTTGCCGACTGGGTTGTTGAACAAGAGAACGGAATGCTGTTTTATATTGTGTGTATATATATATATATATATATATATATATATATATATATATATATATATATATATATATATATATATATATATATGATTTCTGTTCTCTTCAGTAAGCGTTCTCCACAGCAGTAACAGCCTCTTCGCAAAGTGGGTCCAGTTTTCCATCTCCACCTACAGAGAAAAGGCATTAATAGGTTTTCAGACGATGACTCTGCTTTAACGTCACACAGTGACATCACATTGACGTAACACGTAGTCTCCGCTTTCGGTCGAAGGTCAAAGCTAACCAAACTCACCAAACTCCAGCTGCTTTACATTACAGCTGAAGACGATCTCCCCGTTGACTACGAGCTCCACCATGTTCCACTCGCGCGTGTTTTCCAAGACGCATTGGTGCCCGCGCGATCCCAGAGCGGCTGCAGACATATTGAACGGACACTGTTTGAACTCACCTAAAACAGTCAAGGCAGACACAACATGCTGGTATCCTTATTGGACTAGCAAAGAAACATACCCAGAAGACCCTGAAGGCGGAAGGTCCTGTGTTCTACGACTCCATTGGATTCATATGGTCCATGGAAAAGAGTCACCCGCGCGTTTTTCGGCATTGTTTGTTGTTGTCACCTCACCTGGGTTACTGTTGCACACTATGCACCTGTTGCAAACATTACCTCTCTGGAATCTGTCCAAGGATTTCTTTGCTCCTCTTGTTAAAAGACACAAAACCTGTATTCAACTTTAAAATATTGTTTTTTTTTAAGGCTATGTGATCTAATAGTTCTTTATTAGAACACTACATTACATGTATCTAGTTACGATAAATCAAATATCAACATGATTATAAGTCAATATACTGTAAGATTTAAGACTCCGACTTTTTTTGCACATAAGAAAGTTTTTATTATAACCATGTATCACAAATAAGACATAAAATGACTTACTATGCTGGTTATATTTAAAATAACTTTTTTTTGTCATAATTCCAAGGCTTTTGGTTAATACTGACACATTTGCAGATGTTGCAGATCAATGTGCATTGTCCAAATGTAAAAATAAATAAATAATTTAAGAAAACTTGCTAAAAATGAATTATATAGTTATGATCAAATGGACATCCTGATTCCATAATACAACTGGTCCATACATTCAGAGCAGTTGCTGGCATGCTCAGTGTATAACTTAATGTGGCGGATATGTGTTTTAATAAAGCAGAATCAGAGTAGATTATTTAAAACTCAAACATGGTATTGATATGCATCTACTCTGTGAACATTAAAATGAATACAAGCCTTAAGGTGTCTTTCTTTTAATCTTCAACAGTACTTCATAAATACAATTAGTCATTAACACAGTGATCACCTCTGGTTAGTAAGTTTGATATACTTACTTTTTATACTTACATTTACACATTGTAACATTAAATTATATCATACAAAAATAAATAACTTAATTGATATATTATTTTCATAAATGTACAAATAAACATTTTTTATCACACTTAACATTCTTTGATAAGCTAAACAGCGCCCCGTTAAAATCTTTGCCAGTTGCTTTTTCCAGCACATGGAATACAGAACTCAGCATCTAGTGATTTTATAAAAGGATACTTTTGTTTTTAAATAGACATGTAATTATTAGCACATGTATTGTTGGTACATTAGACACAATTTATAGACTACACAAATAGAAATTGCATAGAAGATTCTAGTTTAAACAAGTTACCATAATCTTCAGAAAATCATTAGATAGCAGCATGCTATTTGCAAGTTGACATATAGTGAGATGATCAGTAATTCATCAGAACTCACAAACTACTTTTGCTCGACACCAAAAAATATATTTACTCTTTTCTTTGGCTGATTCATCTCAGTTTAGTGCAAAACAACAATCAAAAGCTCAGCTTGATTTCTTTTTTTTTAACCTACACATTTTGACGGAAGTTTCTTGATTTTTTTGTATGTGACAACAGAAAATTTCCTCTATAATAACCAAACACCTCTAATATTCTCTAAGTAAATTACCATCAGCATGTCATACATTTTACAGTATACTACACACAGCTTTACGTAACATTTTGTTTCACAGTTACAGTGCATATTTTGTGAATGACAGCAGGAATACATTGTGACAGCACAAATATACACTTAAAATCACATCACCACTATTTTCACTGGCACTGACAGTTCTCTATGATTTTTTTCCGTTCTTCAAAGCTTGTGCCTCTTCCTGTGATGAAGTCTGGGTTTGAGCCTCCACTTTAGTCTGGTCTGGTGTCTTCAGCAGAATCTGCGGCAGTGTTTGCTGATTCTTGGTCAGGTCAGTTGGTCTCTGAGGTGTTTTGTTTTTCCAGTTTGTGTCTGTCTGCGTGTGCGTCTCAAGGGTCTGACCCTGTCTTTGCTGTGCTGGATTGGAGCCGAAGTTACATCTATTGCAGAGATCCCTCATGTCCAGGAGTCCCTGCGCCAGACTCTTGACAAATTCTGCTGAACATGTCTGCGAGCTCTCGCGGAAACTGGACACTGAGAAGATAATGTGTTCTGATTGGGGGTTGTAGCACGCTCCATATCCGTTTGGAACCACCGGCCCGTAGCTGCAGAACATCTCAACAGTAGTAGGAACCTGAGGGAAGACCAAATCCTTCAGTACTGAACTAATAGCAGTTTAACTAGTGTGTTCAAATACTGCTTTTAGGCCATATATTAAAGAGGTACGCCTGCACTTTAGTAAGAAATGAATGATCAAAGCTAAAGCAGCTGAGGCCGAGATACCCTGAAATACCCCCGAGAAAATGTTGGCTTCTACACTTCCCATTATGCAACTCAGCCGTTTCTTTCATTTAGAGCTGCAACGATTAATCGATTAAAAGAAAATTAATTGCCAAATATTTTGTTAATTGATTTGTCGTTTTAAGTCATATTTCAAGCAAATATGCAACAAATTTGATTCCAGGTTTTCAAATGAAGATGATTGAAGAGGTTTTTCTTGTTCTTACATTATAGAATATCTTTTGTGTTCTGAACTTTTGGTCCAATACAACAAAACATTAATTGAAAGATAAAAGTAGAATAGGAGTAGAAAGGACATTGGACTGTTTTCTTTTTGGCATTTTATTAGATAAAAAAAACAAAACAAGGCAATTGTTGTTCATTGTTTTGGTGACAACAAACGTCAGTGGGGCAGTAAAGTATAGCTGTAGCTCACTGGGAAGAGACCGGACACAGCTCCAGAGAGATGGCTAGCTAGTTAGCTATGTAGCTTGTCCTTGTCAGTAACGAGGCGGAGGGACAGTTAGACCCAGCGCTGCCACTGGCCAGAAGTCTGCTGTACGGCCCCCTTTTCTGCAACCAGTGTAGCATTGAAGCATGACGGAATTAGCAAATTAGCCAGCTGTCCGCTAGTTAGCTGGCCAGCTAGTTAATTCCACCATGCTGAAATGCTACACGGGTTACAGAAAAATTAGCTAAGTTGTCACATATGGCGATATTTCCTACACCGTGACAAGACAAGAGTGTGGATGAAGTTGTTCAATTTTACTCATTGTCTCTACTCTATATGCTTTGAAACATTATAACTGCACCGCTCATTTTATTCATACTGCAAAATCTCACCTCAGTGAGTACGCAACGTCCCGTAAGTTAGTGTAGTTTATGTTATATGTTATATTTTCAGACTTTAGAAAGCTTGTTGCAGCGCCACAGAGGACAATAGACCACTGCTGTCACAGGCTGAGCAGTACTCCTTGTAGTGAGTAAACTGAACTTCAAGTGTAAAATCGGTTGATACTTCTGATTTAAATATAGTTTCAGTCTAATGTTTTAAAAATCAGATGACAATACCTGACTTGTAGAGAGAATGAACTGATTACTGATGAGATGAGCTTCGTCTTTGAATATTTCTGGCTTCTCCATGTTCAGTTCATGTGCAATTTCACGTAGTCCTAGTAAGTGATTATCTATTGCCATCCCTGTAATAGCCTGAAAATGAGAATGAATACATATGTTATTGTGTTTTCTTTGGCAAGTAAAGTCAATGTTGTCATTGAAATCTGTTTGAGGTTAGGCAATAGTCACCAGAATAGTATATTTTGTTTGCGCGGCTATGGCACTTCGTAACATCTCCTTCTTCTCCGTATCCTGGAGATGTAAACAAAAAAGAGTCAATTACTAGATTATTAAATCCCTTTACTTACAGTAAACATAGTTATCATGGCGAAGTTCATCAACAGACTGAAGTAGAACATCGAAACACACTCTCAAAGGCAAAGACAACTGCTAATCTCATTTAAATTATGAGACAGTATGTATCTTACGTTTGTGCTCAGTTTCCCATCAGTCATTGCTTTGACAAAGGCCAGAGCTTCTGGTGTGGCTGAGCGGATGTTGTCGACCCTGCCCTCATGAAAACGCCGAATAGAAGCACTCTCATAGGTTGACACCGGTCTGCCGTGACATCTGACACAAAGACAAAGCCTTGTAGCTTGGTGCTCTGGGTTAATGTGACGTATGAGAATCAGTCCTGTTGTAATCATCTCTTTCTTACCGGTAGTAGGCTAACTGAAGAGCAACCTGGATGTAGGCATCGGGACTCATTTTCTGCTTCTTGATGAACTCTTTCCCGTAATCGAAGAATTTGTGGACATTCATGTCCAGATTTTTCACCTGTCTGGGCAAATAAGGATACATCCTGCTGCAGTGCAAGCTGAAAGCATCTACTCATACATTTGATTTCACAGAAACTAGAGTAAACACACACCTCTGTAGTTTGTCAGCAGAAGAGGCGAGGAGTTTGTGAATCTCTGGAGTACATTTCCAGCGGAGCCTGCGTGGTGCAGGCAGCTCGCTCACACTTGCCGCCCTGACCAGCTTTGATGGGCTTCCAATCCTAATTTCACATGAGAATATTATATCAATTGGCATGTTTTTTTTAGCATGGTCTTATTTGGATTTTCTAATCATATCACACACACATTCTACATTTAATTTCTTACATGTATTTGAGCAGATATTCTGTGCACTGCACGAGGACAATTCCTTCAAATGGGGAGTGTTCACACACAACTCCGCAGCAGCCGTCAGCTCCTACAACAAACTGACGCAGTCATGCTTTTGTCAGTGGTATTTTCTCATTGAACCAAACTGCAATGCTTGATTATCTAAGATTCAGTTAATTTGCAGTGAAGAAATAATTTAAAAAGAAAGCCAATTCATTCGAGACATTTGAATTCTTCATCAAAACATCTCCATCAAAGTTCATGCTAATGACATCGGGCTGATGGCTTGTAATCAAATGGAGACGTCTCTATCAGGATTTCTTTGAATGTAAATTATTAATTTGGCATGAGATTGGCTAATTACATTCACTGGCACTGTGATAGGAACATGAATATGTTCAGTTATGTCATTTTCATCAATAATTAAGGAGATCTTTACATACATTCCTTTCCTCGCTTCATTCTCTTTTTCTGTAGCTGTTTAACAAGTTCTTTAAAACATTAAGGGACAGTGTGCAACATGCTAAGGAGGCCAACATTAAAAGTAGCCTTACTAGCTCACTGTGCTCACTAACCTGCATTGGCTTGTCGTACCAGCGGTTGCCCCCATTCTTGGCCACTCCTCCACCGTGCAGCATCAACATGGCTCTTGTTGTGTCATTTAGCCCCAGCCCACTGGCGTCATCCAGACAGACCAGACACAGACAACGTTCAATCATGTCCAGAGAGTCCCTGTTAGTAGACTCTAGAGCATATATACGGGGAAAAAAAGTCAATTTGTTGGGGCAAATAGACTTGGAAACACTGAGATCCACCTGACTTAAGAGAGTTTCATACCTCTCATTAGCACACTGCGAGACTCTGCCCACTCTGTCCGTCCATCTGAAGTGAGGAGCCCAATAGGTGGGAGCTGCTCTTCTTCGCTGTCAGCCATCCTGGCGACCTTCTCCAGCTGAGTCAGCAGGTCTCTTTCATTCAGTCGGCGGAAGTTGATAACCACATCCATCACAAAGAACTGGACAGAGGTTCAGGTTGGACAGTAGATGTTTCAGTGCACTCGTCCCTCAGGTCTTACTTTTAATACTAGCTGGGAATATACAATGCAGGCTGAAGCACACAGGAGAATTGTTTCTGATATCTGGTAGGATGTGCATGTCGAAGGGCAGCAGAGACTTAAAGGATAATTCAGTTTTATTACGATTAGTAATTGTTAAACTTTGATAAACTTGTCTATGAAAACTTTGGATTTGTTTTTCATTGTGTCTGACCTGGTTTTTACAAGCCACAATGATGTGTTCAGGCTCTGGCATCACGCTACTCTCCTGGGCCACCAGTATGTCCCTCTCAGGCCCCGGTAGGCGGTAGGAAGTGAAGAGGCGATAGTACTGCTCCATGCAAAGAGGAGTTCCAGCCAACTGGCCCCGAGCACAGTCCACAGGCAGGGCACGTCTACACACAGACATACATTACTTTGTCAGGCCTTTCAGTTACACATGAATCATATGTAATAAATGATTCTGTTGTGATTGAATCTCCCAAGTTCATTTGTCCTCTCATTGTAAAATAACTTACGAATCAAGAAGAGTCTTGTACTCCAAAGCCCCAGAAATTAAGTGAGCAGCAAACCTAGGAAAGAAAAACTTTTAAATTGTAAAATACTTCCCAAAACACACACACGCATGTTGTACTTGGTCTCTCCTTCTCATGCTCTCTGTGCTCTTTGCTAATGTTTCCCTGCATTTAGCCTTGTTTTTGTGTAGCTGTATTACACTTAACAGTATAAATGCTATATGTAAATCATCTGGTTAAAGAGCCAGTCTCAGATCAATGCCACGTTAACCAAACCACAGCCTTCATTGTCTGTTAACCTTGCCACCATTAGCCTGGCCTGGCCTGGCCTGGCCTGGCAGCCCTCAAGGTGTTCTGGGTAATGACCCTATCTGTCAATGTATAGCACGGAAGTGTTCAATTTGCAATAATCGATCAAAGCCGGTCTCATTTCTCTTGTCTTTGATAAACAAAAATGGCCTGTCAAGTGGTACATTTTTGATTTTTATAATGCATGGCAATTTCAGCTTCCTCCATCAAAGTTTCTGTTGTCGAGGATGGCTAACAAGGGACACAACTGGGTGACAATGCACTTCTGTGATCTGTCCTGAGGTTTCCCTCATGACTCATTTGTCTCATTTTGTGCAGTGTCTCACACCTTAAAGAGTCCATGGGAGCCTTGAAGTGCTGCTGTGGGAAGACCATCACAGGACTGGAGTTGACGGGCAGAGCCTGTCTGTTGTTCAGGTACATTTCATTCAGCCAGTAGTCGTACACCTACAGTCGGACATAGAGGGATTCGATCAAAGGCACTATCTCAAATTAATAGTGATTTAATAATGGATAAAGGGGGAGAAATACAACACTGTACGTGGCGGTTTAATATTGATTTTACACAAACTGACTCTGCAAGTCAGTTCATGTTTTCCTAATCTGTGAAGGGTTTGTTTACATCAGTAATATTTGTAAACAATGTTGTAAAACAGACACATAATTGTATTTATAGTCACACAAAATGCAGTTTATTTGTGCTCAATGTTAACATTAAAGATCAAATACATTTCATTATAATGCTTAGCGTGACTAGTTGAAAACAATTTGTTTGAAATGACTTGCACGCATCTTTATTGTGTGTTTATGACCAGATGATTTTATTTACCCAGTTTGCCTTGTTGTCCCTCCTCTCCATGAGTTTGCTCTGTAGTAGCTCCCCCACTCCTCCAGGTGCTCCAAACTGCTGCACCACATGTTGGGTCTTGTTGAACTGTTCCTCTGTGAGCAGGTGCTTCATAGCCCTCAGGTACATGTCCAGTGTGTCTTTCAGAGCGGGGAGCGGCAGCTTAGGAAGACCCTGAGCGATGTGGGACATGCAAAACTTCAGAGTGTCCTCTGCCACATGCAATTTTTTTATTTGTTTTATATATATTAATTCAGCTGCTTGCCAAAGTTGTAAATTGTTCACTTGACTCAGAAAAAGAGAATATTTAATTAAAGTACCAAAGCACATGAATTATTCTCATAAAATAGAAAAGTCAATTTGATGTCTAATTCTTATTAGTGTTCTTTAATGTAATTATATATTATACGTTACTATTTGTTTGTAAAACATTCATCTCATGCATATTCCAGTGAAATAGACTCGCTATCCATATATAGATGTAAGTAAAGTATATATTTACATCTCTGCCTCCTAAACCTTTGGAGGGCTCTTGGTCCAGAACTGGCATGTTGGCGGTGCAGAGGGGCAGCCTTTGAGACAGACTGTGTCCACAAATAAAATGTTATCAGTATCAAGATCATGCAAGTCACTTTATATTAGACGGTCTAACTAAGAGCAGTTGTCTTTAGACGTTGCACTACTGTGGGAATATTTCAGACAAAAGTACAATGCTACTCAATAAATAAAATGTATCACTATCACAATAAAAGAATGCACACTTTGGAAGATGTTTGCATATTTTTCAAAATTGTCATAAATAGCACTAATAGGCTACATTTAACACATTTGAATAAACCCTCACTTAAAAATAGAAATGTTTTACTCACCAGAAGGAAAAGAACAATCACTCGTCCTGGGGCTCAAACAAGGAGTTTAGGTTTATCCGTTTAGACTTGAATCCATTTCTGGCGAAATTTCTTTTAAATTTCACTACCTTGATTCTTTGATTTTCAGCATCTTTCAATCTCCAACATGGAAAGAGCGCATCTCCCTCGCTGGCTCAGGAGAGATGCTGAGAGGGTACCTCACTCTCTTGGCTGCCAGGCTCCTCCCAGAAGTCCTGCTATTCGCCGAGAAGTTTATTTGGCACTTTACATCTTCACGCCACCTTATTGAACGCCTCAGATGCTCACACGCTGTGCCGACGAACACTTAGGATGTATTTTGCATGAACTTTCTCTTTTGCTTTGTGGATTCTCAACACTTTCAGTCCAGTTTGCGCGCATTGATTCCACCGAACTGCATTTGACTGATTTAAATGACGTTTATGCAAAGATTTGCATTCTGAACCAGCGCAGACGCTATGACAAACTGTTGAATTTACACACAATATCAACTTCAGGAGCCTACATTAGTTTGTTCCGAACTATTTTTTTTAAATTTCATTTGGAGAAGTTGCCCTTTATATGATTTATGTGTAACTAATAAGCATCGCAATACCTCAGTTGCAGGCCGTAGTAGATTTAATATTCGATTGTTCAATGAATTCATGTTCAAAGGTGAACGTTCAAAGTGAAAAAAACGTGCGTTTTAAAAATACAACCGTAATTTATAAAGTGACATCATGTTATCATATTCATTTTGTCAGTGTGGATTCCTTCACCTGTAGAGGAAAATAAATGTGTCAACTACCACAATAAGTGTAATTAAGTATAAGTAATTTAATTAATTGCTTAAATAAATAATTTCCAAACAGTATCATTCACATAATATTGATTTAATTATTTACATGAATATACATGTATGTACAGTCGTAGATCACACAAGGAGGCTATGCATTCCAGAAGTTCATCATCCAAAATAAACTCAAAATGATCAGACAACAAGACGCAGATTTCAGTTCATTTCCATCGCTGTATCTTTCTAAAAACGTCGTGTGACACACAGTATTGCATATTGAGTTTAGCAGCACAACTCTGGCAAAATCAATACAGATTACATTGAAAGACGCATTCATTATAATTGTTATTTTGTTAAAATACATTTACACACAATCCCTGAATATGAGTCAGTTTCTGATACAGTCATAAATACTGTTAATGAATAAACATTTATCTCGACAATTCTTTCACAATACTCTCACTTTAAAGATAAACAAACGCCAGCGAGCGCCTTTCTACTGCAAAAGCTTGAAGCTACTTGATTTGACGATACCCGGAGGAATTGGCACCAGAAGCAGTAAATAATTTACACAATCCTAATCGTGTTATGCAATTGATTAGATCGGAAGAGATGCACACAATTCAACATGGGCACTTTGATACGTTTACACTTAGTTAAGGGTAATTTACGCATACTCTCCTCCTGAGGATTCCTCCTCAGAACACGACCGTTGCGCAAATGTTTCAATGCCATTCTCGTCTATTGTTGTACACAAACCCTTTCTCTTCTTCTCTCGTTGCTCCATTTTAATCGTATCATATAGTCCTGTTGGGCCGTCCTCCAGTAGCATATTTCGCTCGGAGAACGAAGGCTTCATCTGTGTCACGTTCTTCAGCAGAAGGAGCGCCGGTGCGTAAAGTACATTGGCGAGGCCCATGCCCAAGTTGAGCTGGACAAAGCCCAGGTTGTGCACTATTTGTCCAGCCGCCACTGGTCCCAGGGCATAGGCCACGCAGTAAGAGATATCTGCGATGGCGTACACACTGCCATACACTGACACATGTCGCACATCCACCAGGAAAGCCAGGGTTGGCAGGAGCGCCGTGTCCACAAAGGCAATGCCAAAACAGATTCCGCACAGCGGGATCATGAGTTGTCCAAAGGTTTTACATGCTGGCACTGTACAGGAGCTTGCGCCTATGAACACCATACCTATAGCCCCGTAAAACCACTGAAGATGGGGGTACTTGGCTGCTAATTTGACAGTGAGATATACACCTAAAACATGAGGGAAGAAGGCAGGGAACCAAGTCATGCCGATCTCCCACTGGCTGGCATGCATGTTTTCCTCCATCCAGTTGGCGATAGTGGGTTCAAGAAAGGCGAGAGGGATGTTACAAACTGTCAGAGCACCAGCCACGACAGCTATATAAGGATCAAGCATTAGTTTATGCATGGGGGTGCCCACTGGCATGTTTTCTCTCTCTCGGTTAGAGAAGGGTTTCAGCACAGTCAGGCACAATATACCATCGAGGAGGCAGATACAGGCCAGAATTAGGAAGGGCACCCGCTTCCCTGCAAACTGGTAGAGGACCCCTCCAAAGGGGGGCGCCACAAGACTTCCAAAGGAGATGAAAGCCAAGGCAATACCCAGCGCTTTGCTCCTCGCTTTCTCCTCTGTGTACCTGTCTGCAATCAGAGCGATCCCCGCGGTGTCCGCGAAAGCCGAGC
Organism: Pholis gunnellus; assembly: GCF_910591455.1. Classification (NCBI taxonomy): domain Eukaryota; kingdom Metazoa; phylum Chordata; class Actinopteri; order Perciformes; family Pholidae; genus Pholis; species Pholis gunnellus. The sequence continues at coordinate 14,236,116 of NC_136538.1, forward strand.
CGAAGCCCTGCATGCTGCGCGCCAGGAACAGAGTCGCGTAATTTTCAGCGAAAGCAAAAGTAAGGGTGGACAGAAACATGACATTGAGACCAATGAAAAGTGGAATTTCATACCCGACCCTGTCTATGAACGTGCCACTTAGCGGGTTCACCAGAAGCTGTAGGATGGCCTTGGAGGCAAAAAGAACACCAATTTGTAGGTCGAAGTTCCCCTTGGCTGTTTTGTGGATGGTGCTGTTAGTGAAGTTGGTGTGCGGTGCAATGGCTTGGGCATGATCCGCTGCTTGCTGTAGCTCTACGAGGTAATCGGGTATAATTGGCACGATGACCATGTAAAGCATGTTGTCTAACAAAAGTGCTGTACAGACTATTACTAGAATAATCCGTTTCTGCCGATCTGGGTCTTGGATCACATTGCCCAATTGTTTAGTTCTTTCGCCCATCTGGGACAGTTTGTTGGCTGCAGATTGTGCCAAATTAGTAGTTTGTCCCTCCGTGGTCCCCTCCGGCTCCATGATTTGCTCCCTTTCTGCCTCAAGTCTTTTGAGAAAGAAAGAAAATCGGCTTCCCCCAGTTGATTTGTTTACAGAATTGCGCACGCCTGGCACATCTGTTCTGTCTTTTACTTAGTTTTTTTTCCAGCACCGGGAGCCCTACTAATGAGCTAGATAACTTCCCTCTACTTTTCCTCTTCTCTATCCCTTGCGCCTTCCGTCATCGCACGCGCTTTTCCACTCCCGTGACTTGGACTCGTTTTATCCCCGCCGTCCCTAGTTGCTTCATTGTCTCATACCCCGTCATCCAGGTGACGCGCTTGTCCCAGGCAGCACTCACAGGTTGGGGATTCACCTACAGCTCACAGTGCCGGCTCCATCAGCGCGCTTGCACTTTTAGGTCCGTCTTCTGCGCTCTTTCGGCTCCCAGACGCTCCCAGCTGTCTCCAGTCACCTGTAACGCTGTGAGCTAAGTCATCATTTTACATCAACCGGACTGGTTTTGTCGGCCGTGGAAGGAATCCACACTGCAGTTTGTTGACTCCCATAGGTGCCCCCTCCCCCTCTCCCATCTTCGCCGGTGGCTGTGACGCACAATCCTGCTGCTCTCCAGAAAATCTTTTATGCTGATTAAATACAAAATCCCGACTGCGCACTGCTGTCCAGTGAATTGCTTCAAGACAGAGCCATGGGTGCTTGCCTCCAGTGTATGTTATATTTAACCTCCTCAATTTTAAATATACTTAATAAGTGCAATTTGATTATTTGATTCTAAAAGTAGGATATACAAATGGCTACAACTCTGTGAATGCTGCACTCAATAACACAAGGACACTTGTAGTTATACAACTGGAGCTCAGAAGCAACACGGCTACAAAGAGAGAAAAAACACACTCAGATATCCGCGTTCCTTGATAAAACACAAGTGATTCAGCACCACACTCAAGTGGACAGCTCCACAGAAGATGCAGCTGAGGTTTAAATGACGGAATTGAAACGTAATCTTTTGAATCTTTCAACGTTTCCTCTCTGATACAAACTCTCGCTGTATTTAGTTTGTAAAAGTTGTTTTCTGGACAGCAGGGAGTCGAAGTAAGTTTAGGTTCAAGGCCCCGCATCCACATTGTAACTGAGCAAAGCACGAAACGCATGATTAAAAATCTTTACGTTCAACTGACAGGGTTTCATCCTTATCATCAGCTGCGTTTATATATATTATTGGCCCTTACCGACAACTTCCTGTTACTTTTCAGTGTGTAAATGTATTCTGTTCAAATTCAGCTTTTCAAAGAATCTCGCTTAAGTTAAGACTTTCACGCTGGATAAGCTCTCGTTACATCTGAAGATATATAGGCATACTACTTCTGTCATATATAAACTTCAAGAGATCATATTTGTTCTGCTTTTTAACCGAAACGAGAGACTGATCTGGGGGTTTTAATATAGCTCGACACCGCCATCTTCCGGTTCAGAAAAGCTTCAGCAGCTGTCACCAATATTAACTAATCCGTGAAAGCGATCTACTATTGGGGATAAATTATTTGTTTTCTCATATTGGAGTAAGCTGTTTTCTATGTTGTTGTTTTTTGAAAACTGTTAGAATTACATTTTTACAAAAATGAAATTGCTTTGGAACCTGAGTGATCCACTCCATGGGATTTTTTTGTTTTTTTTCTGTCTTCTGTTGTTTCAGCTGCTTCTATACGTTATCAGAATAAGTAAAACTAAAGACACTAAATGGTCTTTTTTTTTGTCGGTTTCAGATCAATTATTAGACAGAGCAGTACTGACATAGTGGAGGAAGAATTAATTTGTCAAGGGACTCTTGAAACCGGAAAATGACACTACTGCACCAGATCCTCCCTAAATATTTGATTCGGTCTGAAAATATAATAAAATCCGGTGATTCATTGCCAAAAAAAAACATGATTTGATAGTGATTGGCCCTATTAATGTGACCACGTTTGAAAGAGTTAGACTACTTGTGAATGAAATAGGCTACTGTTTTTGCTAATTTATTAACCAGAGATTTGTAAATTGGCTCCTTAGGTTTCAGTCATTTTGCTTTAATGAACCATGAATAGGATTTCCCCGTTGGTTTTCTCTTTGGATGTCATGTCCTCGTTGAGCCAGTAGATGTCCTCATAGACTTATAAATGTTAACTGAAAAATAGTTAAAGGACAACTTTTCTGATATACAACTTTATCTATTTGTACTTGTCACAGTATAACAATGTCCATATTAGACTGTCAATGCCCTGTATCTTGTGGAGAGGCTTTGTTTATTTGCCCACATCGTACACATGATGATACAATCACAGACAGAGAATAGAGGCATAATAAGACTCATTTAACTGCAAGATAAACATACAAGACATTTAAACCAGGAAAATATAAATTAGAAAATTAGAAAAAGGTGGCGTACCATCAAAGCGGCCAATGTCCGTGTAGCTTAATGTTTTATTGAAATATAATTGCTGTCGCGCTTCTACCAGAGGCCTTCCTCTTAGCACGAGTAGTGTTTAAATACAAGTCATTTATATGGAAGGTCAGCACTATTACCAACCTTTTTTGCTTGTTGGCCTTTAAAATGAAGAAGCGTCATGATCAAAATTCTGAGCAGTCTTTTTCTCAGATTGTTTCATTTTAAGGGTTTTTGAGGAGACACTACAAATAGAGTAAAAAATAAAACAGACGCATATAGACAAAGCGTTTTCTTTCCATTAGTCTAAAAGAAGACATGTTATTGGAGCAAAATAGCCTAAAATCTCAAAATTGACCAGTGCATTAAAAAAAGATGTTTTTGCAAGGGGTGTTTATAGTTTTGACTGTGGTGTCTAGAGTTTAAGTATTTGTTCTCCTTCTGTCATCTCCCTTTAAGGGACCCCTCACATTTCTTAGGTGAACCCAATCAGATTGGGAACCACTGTGCATGGGGCAAGTAAAGGGATAGAAGACAGAGTCCCAGTCCGAGCAACTCTATCAACAGACAACCTTTTACATCAGTCAGAAGTACAAGAATACAACCACAAAGGTTCAAATATTCATTGTATTCATACATAAAAATGTAAATGACATTTCTTGCCCCCATCCTGATCACCAAAACGCAGGAAACAAATACCCACAAAATAAAACCATGGAGAAAACAACACAAAACTACATTCCAAAACTAAAAAAATCATCCAAACAACACTATAAAAGCAGGCTGAGACCAAAATAAATTTAAGTCCCAGTTTGGCCTCAAAGTAAAGCTGTCCTTAAGGCCTGTTGGTGTTGTAATGTAACACACAACAACCAAAACATCTCTTAAGATATTTCACTTTTTCATTGTCAATGAAACGTAGGGAGGGTGGAGGGTCATGTTTGGCCTGTGTCTAATGCATGACACTTGCATAGTCCAGATTTCCTGTTCGAAAGGCTGTTTTGTGCTTCTTTTCAGCTCTGTTAGTTTGTTCTGACAGATCACACACTTGTTGTCTTTTTCGGAACATGGAAAACCAGTTGCAGCCAGTGAAATCAGGAAAACTGGGAACAAAATAGTTTTTCTTGATACTGTTGGGTGGTGAATCAAGCCTTGCTATGAGAGCTCTGACAAGTGCAATGGTCTATGATATATATACATGTCAGATAACATTACTGAAGTGGTCCTAAGTTTAATGTAATCAATTTAGATTCAAACCACTAAAGACGCTGT